>NC_061864.1:52089775-52763375 GCF_907164915.1 Impatiens glandulifera
TTCTATGCCAAATACAGCATCGGGTATGAGTTCTTTTCCACATACTGATGAATTACATGAGAATAGTTTTATTGGGGATTCATACTGTAACAATATGCGTGTTCATAATAGAAATGATAGGATTGAATTGATAGGAAAAGACAGTACTGCATATAGAAATGATAGGACTTTAATTCCAGAAAATTCTGTTGTTACTGGACATGCTGCACAGAATGGACCGTTAGAGTCGCTGGTTGGTACCCTAGACCTGACCGGTCATTCTGTTGGGAAATTGGATTTGAAATCTTGTCTTGTTGAAATTGATGACAATCGGGTCGCTTGTGCTGAAAATTCAGTCCCAATGTTGGAGATAATCTGTCAAAAAAGGCTCTAAGGTAATGCAGGAAAATGACATAAATTGTACAGGTTTATTGGGTCCTATTGAAAACTCAAAATTGGGGTCTGTTTCTGAATCGGGTGAAAACGTTATGCTGAGATTTATGTCTGTTTTGAATGATCCTATTGAAGTTGGTACTGGTGTTCCTATTGAGGTAAGTATGACAGAGCTGAATAAGACTGTTGATCGAGAATTAATAGTTTCAAAGAATATTACAAGGTCGTGGTCAGTTTCAGAAGCAGGAAAACATGACAGTTTGGGTAATTCAGGTGCAGAGAAAGATCAGAAAACAATTTTTACCGGTCCTGCTAGAGAGGATGCTAAACTGGGCAAAATAGATCATTTTGAAAATGCCTCTACAGGGTTGGAGATATCAGCTGCTCAGAGTCCATTAGGTCCAAAGAAGGATATAATTTCAGAGTCTTGTTCTACAATGAGAAATCTTGCAAATCTAAAAGTTTCGGGTTCCATTAATGATCAGAATGCTAAGTCTACCTGTCCTGCTAAGGATCAAATGGAAAGTCAGATATCCAAACTATGTACTAGGCTTGAAAAAGGTTGGACAGAAGACACTAAATGCGCCCAGGATTCTGAAACTGAGGCTAAAATTGCAGGATCTTCTAAACAGCATGCACATCTGGCTGAAACTGTTAAAGGACATAGTCTAACAGAATCTGGAAACACTGAAAAAATTGGATCTGAGTTAGAGCTATTCATGAAATAAATTCAGCTCAATTAGAAAAGCCTAATAATACATATCTAAAGGATGATGAACTGAACTTGATTGGTATAGCCAATGGTGAAAGCTTAGCTGGAAATTATATTGATTCGTTGATTGATGACATCATGAATGACAATCTGGGTCTGGGTATGGATCTCATGGAAGCTACAAATAAGTTGGGTCAGAATATAAGTCAGGGTATAAGAGGTGAAGAATGTATGAAACTAGAAGAATTAGCCAACGGTTTTCGCTTGGCCGGGTCTAATGAGGGGTTAGCCAACGGTTTTCGCTTGGCCGGGTCTAATATGGGGTTAGCCAACGGTTTTCGCTTGGCTGAGTCTGAAAACGATAATTTGGTTGCAAAAAAGTTGGGTCTAACAAGGGTTGATAACGTGAATATTCAAGTCATTGATCCTGAACACGCCGGTCCTGGACACACTAAAACTACTCATGGCATTGGTCATATCTCTTCAAATGCCGGTCCTAGCTCTTCAAATGCCGGTCCTAGCTCTTCAAACGTCAGTCATAGCTCTTCAAATGTTGGTCCTAGATCTTCTAATGTCAGTCCTAGCTCTTCCAATGTCGGTCCTATCTCTTTAAATGCCGGTCCTGACATCACATATCCACCTTCTACCGGTCCTAATCGCCAAGATAATAAATCTACTAACAAAGCTATGAGCCACCGGTCGAATCAAAAGAACCAAAGCATAGATGTTGATTTGGAATCAGACGATAGCACTGACTATGATGAAACAATAATATGCGACCTCGAATATCATAAGTCCATGAAGAAGATATCGGCAACAAAGATCAAACCAAAAGCAAAGAGGCATAATTCTTCCAAAACAAGTGCTGAAATTGAAAAGATCGATCAAGAAACCGGATCGAATAATTCTAAAATAGCTAAGAAGGGTAAAAATGGATCGAAAATCAAAGAAAGGAAAAACATGAAGGCAAATAACTCAAGTTCTAAGAAGAATGCTGAAGTAAATCCCAAGGAAACTGTGATACCCGAGGCTAACCCTGAGATATTGAACCTGGGTGCATTTTCTCCACTCGTTAATCTGGATCCTAAAATTCCAATTGATAGCATTCAAAAGAGGAAAACTGATACACAAGAGAAGAACACTAAAGGGGATATTCTAAAGAAGATCGGAACAATTGAAGGCAACGGTTTTGTGGGAAATATAAGGGTTAGATGGGCCGAAAAGAACAAACAAGTCAGGAAAGATAGCATCCCTGAAACAGTCATCTCCTCAGCTCCTCCTACTGTTGCAATTCCTGGCAAAGAAAATACTCAGGCTGATAACAAGGATCCTATTGCTGGTCCAACGTGGTCAATGATGAAAAACGAAATAGCAAATTTGGCAGGACTGAGAAACCGGATGAAGAAGTTATTTTTCCAAATTAATAAACAAGAGATTACGATGCCCCAAGAAAGAAATGATCAGTTGAATGCTCAGTTCAACCGTCACTATCTAAAGAATTGGAATCTCTTCAACAAAGACCAATATGATGAAGTGATCAAGTGGACGGTTGACTCCATGAAGGAAATTTCGAAATGTAATAAAACAAAGGTGTACACAATCATGAGCAACCCAAACAAAACCTGGCAAGAAGGAAAGGTGTGGAATGAAAATGCCATGAGCGATCCAGAAAAGGGAAAATTCCAGATAGACACTTTATTCCCAAAGGTAATTACACTTGATCATCCGCACCGGTTTGAGCTCCCACCAGAAATTGAAGAAAAATGTGTCAAGGCATGGGAGTTTGTCATAGTTGGTCATTTTATGGGCAACATGAAGGCACCATTTGCCGAGGTTAAAAGAACGTTGATGGGTCAGTGGGAATCCTCTGGTCTAGAGAGGATCACAATCAATGATCACGGATTCTACTTTCTATCCTTCAGGAATGGAAGTGAAATAAAGTCGATCATAGAGAGCGAATATACTTTTATCAGTGGAAAAAGATTCAAGTTGTACAAGTGGAGCGAGGAACTTAATACTAATCATAGACCGCCTGAACTTGAACAAATCTGGGTGAATCTCAAGAATGTTCCACCACACATGTGCAACCCGATGGGTCTTTCCTATATTTCAAGCATTATAGGCAAACCACTTATGTTTGACCCAGCAATGGATGGCTACGAGCGTGCATCTGTGGCCAGAGTTAGTGTCGAAATCCATCCAAGTAGCTCTCTTCCAATCAAGCTTGAACTTAAAGATAGACTGGGAAATTTATTTGACATTGGAGTACAATACGAATGTAAACCAAATCGATGCATATGGTGTAGCACTTTCACACACGCTACGAATAAATGTCCAGTCAATAATAATCTAAAATCAAAGGCCAATAACAACACTCAAGTAAGCGATATCAATGACTCTAACCAGGCTCAGGTTGAGAGAAATGTGAACAGGTCTGAACTTAACAGCAATGAACGCACTGAGGATGATAAGATGGGCAACCAAAAGCAAGAACAGATAAGGGTAAGGAAGAAGATAGGAAAAAGAATGAAGTGGGTAAGGGTACAAGCTGGCCCTACTAACGTTGATCATATTGGTCATGTTCAGGGCACCGGTCCTAAGGATTCTGTTTTCTTAAGAATAGGTCCTGTTCAAAATATCAGTCCTGGTCAGGGTATCGGTCCTGATAAAGCTGGACATAGACACACCGATCCTAGAACTTCTCATAAAGCTACTGTTCCTAGCCATATTGACCATATTAAGCCTGGTCTTGGACTTGTTGATCATGAAACTACTCAAGCTACTGGACTTGCTATTATAGGTCCTGATGAAAAATGTGCAACCATTGCTGATCCTGACTATATTGGTCCTGATACTGGCACAAGTCCTATTATTGTGGATGATACTATTGTTGGTCCTAACTCCACCGATCCCAATACTAATCAAAGAACTGGTCTTGATGTAACTACATGTCCTAGTTCTAAAGTTTCTGAAATTCAAAGATCTATGGGACGGGGAATACTTGGCCCATATGAAACAAGCAAAATTGGATCTGAAGGCACTCCAATAGGTCGTGAGTCTACTCTTCACAGTTCTAGAAATGCAAGTAGGAACCGAAAAAATAATGTCATCAAAATTCGAAATGACCTGATCCTTGGGCTCAGAGCCACCTTTCGAGATGATGAACAGGAGAATCTTGGAATAAGTAATAAAGAAGCTCTTGAGAATGGACTAGGAAATCTTGGGTTTTGTGAAATCAAAAGATCAAGTGCAGAAGAAGACAATTTGGTCTTGAATAAGGCAGTGAGCCTTAGTTCTGAAGTAGGGCGAATTAAAACCGATAACAAACATGAATCCAGTAGTGAAGAGGTTCAAAGTCAGAAAAGACCTACTAAAACAGAACAAGATGAAAATCGAAGACAAAGCAGAAAGATCCTTGATCTAGAAGCTACTAAATCTATCACGGGAGAAGATGAGATCTACATGAGGCAACTCTCACTCAATGGCAATAGTATTCCATGTAATCAAACTATAGCCATTGAGGATAGTGAGGCAAGTGATGCTTATGATTTCTCTGATGAAGAAGTTCAGGACAGTCTGGAAAGTCAGGAACCCAACACTTATATTCATTCATGAATATAGTGACATGGAACATAAGGGGACTCAATGACCCTCTAAAATGTAAAGAAATCAGGAGGATCATTGAGAATCAGAAGATCACTATTATGGATATTCTTGAGACAAAAGTCAAAAGTCGGAACGTTGAGAAGGTTAGCAAACTGTGTATTGATAGTAGCTGGGAAATCATTCACAACTCAAATGACAAAACGGGCAGAATCTGGGTTATTTGGGATAACAAAGTTGTTGAGGTGATGACTCTCTTTTCAAATGATCAAGCAATCCTGGTGGAGGTCAAAGACAGAATCACAAGAATCGTGTGTAATCTTGCTATTGTCTATGGTAGCAACTCAAGCACTGACAGAAGACTCCTCTGGAATTGTCTTAGAAACTGGATCGGTATTGATAAATCTTGGGCTGTCCTCGGTGATTACAACGTAACCAGAAACGAATCTGATCGTAGCCCAGAATCTGAAATTACTCGGGATATGATTGACTTTAATGACTACATCAGAGATATGGGTTGTATCGAGCCTACCAATTCTGGGAACTTCTTCACTTGGTCTTCTACGAGAGGGAATGAACAAATTAGAAAAAGTAGAATTGACAGATGTCTGGTAAATGAGAGTTGGATTAACCAATTTCCGAGAAGTCAACTTCATGTTTTGAATCCGGGTATATCTGATCACTGCCCGATTAAATTATTTTGGGAAAAGGAAGAAATGTTCAAAAGGCCCTTTAAATTTTTCAATTTTTGGATGGATAATGATAAATTTAAGGGTATTCTCGAAAGCGTATGGTCAAGAGATGTTAGAGGTTCCAACATGTACAGGGTTTCTGAGAAGCTTAAGCTCCTAAAGAATCATCTCCAAAGATTTGACAAGAAGAAGTTCAGCAATATCTCCAATAGAGTTCTGGCTGCTAGAGAAGAACTGGAAGAGGTTCAGAAAAAGTTATTAAGGGATGATAGTGATGAACAACTCAATGAAACAGAAAGATATGCGCTTGAAAACTTCGGGAAACTAAGTCTGCTTGAAGAGAATTTTGTTAGACGGAAATCAAGACAGGCTGGCTTTCGTTGGGTGACAAAAACACAGCTTTCTTCTACAGAAAATGCAAGGCTAGAAATATGAGAAACAATGTGTATAGGTTGAAGAATGATGATGGTGAATATGTTCAGGGTCAAAAGGGTGTCCAAGATCTGGCTATTGATTTCTATAAACAACTTATGGGTACAAGAAAGCAGCATCAAAGTCACCTGAATACCTTGTATCAAATTATTGATAGGAAAATCTCTGCAGAAGATAGTCGCGAGTTGATAAGGGTGGTCACGAAGGTTGAGGTTAAAGAAGCTCTGTTTAGTATTGATGGGAATAAAAGCCCGGGTCCTGATGGGTTTAATGCACAGTTCTTCAAAGATAATTGGTCGGTTGTGGGTAAAGATGTTACTGATGGGGTTCTGTAGTTTTTCAAAACTAGGAAGATGTTAAAGCAATGGAATACAGCGGTCCTAACCTTGATCCCCAAAACTGCGGTACCTGAGAAAGTACAAGATTTCAGACCAATTTCCTGTTGCAATGTGATTTATAAAATAATTTCAAAAATCATTTCTAAACGTTTTAAAAATGTAATAGGAAAAATAATAAATATTAATCAATCTGCATTCATCCCCGGTAGGACAATCTCTCATAATATTCTTCTCATGCAGAGCCTATTAAAAGGCTACGGGAAAAAGAAAATATCCCCGAGAGTGGCTTTCAAAATAGATATCAAGAAAGCTTTCGACTCTGTTAGATGGGAAGCCATTCGAGACTTTCTGGTTGTTTCTTCTTTTCCTATGATTTTTATCGATTGGATTATGCAATGCGTTTCATCATCTTGCTTTGTTGTTAGCGTCAATGGAGTCCACAGAGACTATTTCAAGGGTGAAAACGGGGTAAGGCAAGGGGACCCCCTCTCTTCTTACCTTTTCGTAGCTATCATGGCGATCTTTGAGAGCATCTTCGCGATGTTCCGAAAGAATCGTCCATACATCTTTCACCCATTCTGTGAGGTAGAGGAGGTAACACATTTATGCTTTGCTGACGATTTGTTCATTCTAGCGCACGCAGACGTTGATTCCATTAAAACTATTGGGGTTGCACTATCGTTCTTTTCTGAGGTAACAGGTTTAACTATTAATGAAAGCAAAAGTGTGGCATTTTATGGAGGCGTGAAGGATGAAACAAAGCAGGACATCTTCAACATCATGGGAATCAAGGAAGGCAGCTTTCCCATAGGGTACTTAGGAATTCCGTTAACTGCGAAGCAGATCGAGATGTCACACTACAAGCCGCTGATTGAAAAGGTAAAAAACACGATATCTGGTTGGGCAGCAAAAAAACTTTCTTATGCAGGGAGGATCGAGCTTATCAAAACCGTGGTTATGGGCATAGTTGGCTATTGGGCGCAGCAAATGGTCATTCCGGATAAGGTAATGAAGGAACTCGACACGCTGATGAGAAACTTTATCTGGGGTAGTAGTGAAAGAGGAGGAAAGAAAGTCAAATGGACCGCTCTCTGCAAACTGAAGGACGAAGGAGGCATCGACTTAAAGAACTGTATCGAGTGGAACAAGGCTCTAACCTTCAAGCATCTGTGGGCTTTGGAGCGCAATCAGGAGTCACTATGGATCAAATGGGTGCATACGAGGTTTATGAAACACGAAACCAGCATCTGGATCTGCAAAATTCACGAAGGTATGAGCTGGTCTCTAAAAAAGATTCTTAAACTAAGAAGCGATATTGCAGATCTTTATGACATCCGACTAGGGGACGGGAAAGGCACTCTATTCTGGCATGACCCTTGGTTTGAAAACCAGCCTTAATCGACAAGGAGGAGTTTCAAAATACTCGTATCAGAAGGGATTGCACAAAAGCGAAAATCAGAGACATCAAAGACGGGAATTGGAACTTGCTCTTGAGAAGAATTCCAGAAGGAAAGAGGATACTTGATCATATAAGTAACATACAACTACACGACAGACCGGATATTCATGAATGGAAAGCTGAGGACAATGGGAAGCTGGTATTGAAGAAAATATGGGAGGTAATCCGGGAAAAGGCGCAGAAAGTAGAATGGGCTCCTCTTATATGGTCAACGAAGATTATCCCTCGACACCAGTTCATTCTATGGCTCGCCTTCTAGGAAAGACTCAGCACTCGTGATCATATTAGTAAGTATATGAGCATCCCGGACGCGAGCTGTCTTCTATGCATAGGAAATGAAGAAATCATAGATCACCTATTCAGGAGCTGCTGTATTGCTTCGGAGCTTTGGGACAGATTCTATAAAAGCCTGGAGCTGACCAGTTTCCCGAGCGAATGGAATGAAATCAAAGAAGCAGCACTACTCAAAGCCAAGGGAAATAGATTTGCAACAAGCGTGTTCAAGTGTGGCTTTGGAGCAGTGGTGTATAACATTTGGCAAGAACGGAATGCAAGGGTATATGACAGAACCCGCAGGAGCATTGGCGAGTTATGGAAAGATATTGTATCAGATTGCAGCGCCCTCGCGGGAACGTGGAGAAAATTTCCAAGCATGGAGCAGAACTGGAATATCTGTACGAACTGAAATTTACCGTTTTTTAAACTCACTAGAATTGAAAGCATTGTAAACAAATAATTCATTTACTTTTTAGCTTTTTAGCTTTTATTCAGAATGTTACGACTTCAAAATCATTCTAGGCCTGTCTAGAATGATCTCTTAAACTCGTGGTTTTTTTCCCGTTTTTGGGAATTTTTAATGAAATAACGCTAAGTCGTTTTTCCCAAAAAAAAATATCTAACATTACCCTTGACCTTGTTTTCAACATTCAGAGCATAACCTTTAAATATTTTAACATAATAAATTTTTAGTTTAAAATTTCTAACAGAGTTGCTAATTGCTGCCTTCATAGGTTTCCAGCTATTTGGTAGAGATGCTAACAAAATCAGGGCACTAACTTCGTCCCCAAAATCAATCTCGACAGATAGCAATTGATTCACAATTATATTGAATTCGTTTAAATGAGTAGTGATAGAAGTATCATTAACCATTCTTAAGTAAAAGAATATCCTCAATAAATGTACCTTATAGTTTCTCATAAATATCAGAAAGAGGAAGTTCACGACAGAATCGAAATTTTAAAACTGTAGGTCTTGTATGTTTTTGTTGTTTTTTACTATAATCTTTATTTGTTTGTTGTTTCCAATCAGATACTCTAAGGTCGTTGTTTGTCATCCTTTAATCAAAGATGGAGATTTTCTAACTTTGATTTTGACCCTCTCCCACTTTTGGGATTTTTAATGAAATAGCGCTAAGTTGTTTTCCAAAAAAAATCAGAAAGAGCTTTCATCAGACCCATGGTGGTCTTATCATTTGTTATATTATGAGCAACCGTCTTGGCTAGCGTCAATCGGACAACTCCCAAAACATGTCTATCAAGGAGTTTCATTCAGCTTCATCCATCTTCTCTGGTTTCTCACTCAACGTAACATTAAGCTTCTTTCCATAGATATAATCCTCAATCTCCATCCTCTAGAAAGCATAATTTTTTCCATCAAATCTTCTAATCTCGTGTCCTATAATGTTCTCGCTTGCCATCATTTCCAATGCTCCAATCTAGCCTAGTAGCTCTAATACAAGTTGTTAGGTTTTTGATCCCCAAAACTTGACCTGCTTGAAATTATCTATAAAAATGCAAGAAAAAAAATAGCATAAAAAGACACAGAATTATAGTGGTTCACTCAAATGAGATACGTCCACATAAGCTGTCACCAAATTTCACTATGAAGAAGAAAAAGAAATACAGAGTTTTTGTCTCACACTTTATCTCTCTAGAATTTTGTTTTAACAATATAAACTCTTAATATTAACATATTTATATGTTAAACATTCATGTAATAAAACATAAATAACTCTTGGTCAAACCCAAACCCAAACTCAAATACAAACCAAATAAACTCTAATTAACTATGGTAAAGTTTATTATAAGTGTAGGCTACATAACTCAACATAAAAGATATTGATCTAACTAATGCACAATAGACATTTTAAGTGGAGTCTATTGAAAGAAACTAGTTGATAATAGACAAGAAACATTACTATTAATAGAATCATTAAATACCTATAAAGTTTTTAGGTTCTCTCACCGCGAATACGTCTCGCAAGATGAATGTCTTTATGTATAATAGTCACATGTTTGGCGTGGATGGCGCAACGATTAGTGTCTCCAATAGACCGACTAGATAAGCCTCAACTACATCCTGGAGAGCAGCTACGGCGAAGCTCTAAATTCTAAGATTTGTTTTGAAATCTTGTGCAATCTCATGAAGAAGTCTTTGGAATGGGAGTTTACGAATCAAAAGCTCTATACTCTTTTGGTACTTACAGATCTCTCTCAAAACAACCGTTATTGGTCTAAACATTTGAGGCTTCTTCACACCTCTCATAGTTGAAGCAAATTTTCTAGCCACCTTTGTCGCCAGTTACTTCCTCGGCACCTTGTCTCTAGTCGACTTCCTAGTGGGGTCTGTTTCGTGTGCGACATGTGAATAAATGAAAGATAATATAAAGAAATGAAATAAATTTGTGAATGAGAGAGAAATAATGTAAGTGAGATATAATATAAAGAAAAATGAAGCAACTTTTAGTAATGAGTGAGAAATACTGAAGATGAAAAGTCATGTATGTGTGATATAACTATGTATTAGGGAATTATGGGTCTGTCACATGCACTTTGAAGAGTGAGTGGAGAAAAATATGTGTTTTACATTTTAAATTTTAATATTAAAATAAATAAATAAAAAATATATTATATTATCATGTTTGAAAAAGTTCGACAAGTCATCGATCAGGTATTATATGAGCTCGACTCGAACTCAGTCAAAATCAAGTTCAAGTTCAAGTCGAGCTTTGATCAAGCGGCTCGCGAGCAACTCATGAGCGATTTGACTCATTTGCAGCCCTAGTCAAAAGTGATGTCGTCTAATTTAGGTATGTCCTGCTCTTAAAACATACTTTTATTTAATTAAAAATACTCGTAAAGATGGTTAACAACACCATGAACCAAGATTGAATTAATTGGTTGTTCATAGCTTTCATCTTAGAGATCCCACGAAAAAAATTAGTATTATTTTGGATATCAAACGGTTATTCCCAACTCTAAGTCAAATAGCCATACTTTGTTGGCGACCCCGATTTCTTCATCCTTACATAGTGCAAGCAAATCACTAAACAAGTGAATCCGAGAACTAACCTCTTTCAAGTATATATCTTGAAATTTAACCATAAGGCATAACGGTCTCTCACGAACTATCTTTTTAAGCTGGTAAAATTTTAAAATACAAGTCCTCATAATCTATTTAAAAAGTATTAAATAATGAAACTTTGAATATTGTCATACAGGTTTAATCGTTTTTTTTTAAATAAATAAAATGTTATCTTTAATTTTCAACATTTTAAGAAAATTAAAAGGAGATAATGTTCTAAAAGATAAGTTATATTATATATATATATATATATATATATATATATATATATATATATATATATATATATATATATATATATATAATTATTAATTTTTTAATTAAAAAGAACTATCATAACAACATTGATTCTTACCACAAAAGTGATTAAATAAAATTAAAAAATCCTTTTATGGTCCCCAATACTCATCCAACTTTAAAACGTGTTCCAAAATTGTGCTTATGAAACTTATGATATTAAGTTTCATAAATTTCTAAATGGGGGTCATTATTGAAAATTAAAACCCAACTATCATAAGAAGAAAAAAAAACAGGTGAATTCCAATTTTAAAAACCAGCTAAAGAGAGCTTGTATTGATCATCATCATCATCATCATAATTCAAATGTGGGACAAATATATTAGATAAGAAGATCAGATTCAGACCTAAGGAGAATCATCATATAAACAAATGAAAAGATAATATGAAAATTAAGAAAGATCCAATTGAATTGAAATTACACTATTACATCATGCATATAGATGAGAAGATCAGATTCAGACCAAAGAACAATCTTGAAATCAAGATAATGTCAAAGAAATGAAATCAAATCAAATCTATTATGACCTAGATTGATTGATTGATCGATCGATTGATGAAGGAAATTCTAGAGAATTGAAGAAGAAAAAAAAACATCAAATTAGACGCCACAGAAACTATACAGAGAGCGAGCCCTAATTCCTGGCGGTATATAGCCTTATTTACATAAAATCTATCCATCATTTCTATTTCTAGATACTGTGTTTCAAACCCAAACCATGCTTACCGTATACGCAACCAGGACGATTGTAGTAATGAGGCATCTTCTTCGACTTGTTCATCCTTGGATAAGCCCTCTTTCCTATTTTCCTAATCCTCTGTTTCTCAAATCGATCGCTAACACACATAGGTACCAATTCATCATCTAAATCATATTCATCAGATTCATCCATAGATCCATCCTCATCTCCTTCTTCTTCAACATCATCCTCTTCGTCGATTACCTCCTCCACGTAACCGAACGACAAATCTTTCACCAAAATACAAGGAATATCTACACAAGAGGTATCAAGAGGTGCATCGATGATCGGTTTCTTACCAGATGAAGATCCGATGGAGAAATGAGAGGCGAGTGATAAATCGTCATCGTCGTCGAGAGAGTAACAATCAAATTCATCGTCGTCTGATGATGATTGGCCGATGATTTCCCAAGAGGAAGATCCATCATCATCATCAACATCGTCATGGACTATGTCTTTCACGATGGAGAAAATAACCGTCTCTTCAAACCAATCTTCTTCCATTTTCGTTCTTCCTCTCTCTTCTCTCTCTCTCTAACCTGACCTGAAGCGGTCTATGCGTTCATCTAACGCAAACTTTCTTTTGTGATAGATGAGAATGAGATTCTCTTTTTCTCCACCACTTATGCGCTTTGTAAGGTCCTTTTAAGGCCTTGTTTGGAATTATTATTTAATAACATTACTTATATGAATATATATAATAATAATTTAATTTAAATATAGAAATGAGGTTTCATCAAATAAGACGTAAAATATATCCAATACATTTATTTTTACTTTCTTCTTATTGAAAACTTTTCTCTATTTCTTACGTTTTCAGTTTATAGAAATGAGTAAAAATTAATTTCGGGTAAGTATCCATAAAGATAGTTGGATGGTAAGAGTCTGTTTAAGAGACTAAGAGCACGAGTTTAATTTTATCTAAAAACTTTGAATGCAAACGAAGTTATAATAAAATAATATTAATTTCAGATAATTTTTTTTAGAATTAATTCATATTAGATTAAAACAAAAATTAATTTATAAATAATCTAAAAGAACATTTATAAACCTTAAATAAAATTAAATATTAAATATTAAATTAAATAAAACAACAATCTTATCATTTGAGTGTGATTCCAAAAGGGGAAACTCATCTAATTTTATAACAATAAATTAAAAAATAAAGGAAACTCAATGAATAAGTGAAAAAATATTTATTAAATATTTTGACCAAAAGATATATGGTCCTTTTTCGAGAATGGATAAATTATCAATAAAAAAATAAAAAATAAAAAATATAATAACTGATCTCGAACCAAGACTTCTAGAGAGGCTGAAAATATCCAATTATTTACCAATTAATCAGGTAAGGAGTACTTATCGTCTGAACCCAATACCTCATAGAGGCTAAAAGAGGGGGATGATCTATATATATTCTAAACCAATAAAATATTATTTAGGTGAAAAATTAATTTCAATTAATATTATATAAAAAAAAAAAAAACTTAATAAATTATTGAGTTAGTAAGTATCACACTATATATATATATATATATTTTTGTTTGAAGAATTAAAATGATTATTTGAGTTAATAAATAAAATAAAGATAATTTTAATAATTTAATTAAATATAGAAATGAGTTTTAATCAAATAAGAAGTAAATTATTTTTTTTCAAAACAAACAATGTCAAAAAACAATATTTATTAAATATTTTGAACAACAATAAAAATAAAAATATATGATAAAATAATAACGGATGATCTACTTATATTATAAAATATTAGAGTGAGAAATCAATAATTTAGAGTATTTAAGTGAAAAAATAATTTTAATTAATATTATTTAGATAAATAAAAAATAAAAATTCAGATTCTTCAACTTTATCTATGAACCCAACGTAAAAGAAAAATAAGAAAAAAATGATATTCGATAGGTTATCGAGGATTCGAGAAAAAATAATTATCTAATTGATAGACTTTATCAGCTTTATTGAGATAAGTATCATTATTAAGTTTTATATTTTAAATAATATTAATGATGCTTATGATAATTAATAAGTCTTTTTATTTTAATAAGTTGGATAATAATTTTAAATAATATAAGATGGTTAAAAGCATTCAATTTTGAGAGATTTTATATGAGAATATCGTATCTCTATATAGTATTAGAGCTATTCGATTTTTAAGGCTACGATTTACTTGACGACGCAATAAAGGAAGACAAAGACACATATCAAGGTAATCTTTAAAAAAATGGAAAAACATTCTTAAAAATCCTAATCGCAAAGAATCTTCTTCGAGTCATTCTTCTACGGATTCATCAAGGATGACAACCAAGAAGAGACAATGTACTGACCCACTCTACATACATAGTGGAGTGATTCCATGTGCAACCCTAACTTCGACAGTACAAACTAAGGCGAACTATTTTGAATGGAGCACAAGTGTTGAACTATGATTAACGACAAAAATGAAGATGGGCTTCGTTGATGAGTATTGCACTAAACCTAAAGATCCAGAAGATGTGATACTTTGGAAGATGATTGATACCATTGTCAGGTTTTGGATCATGCATAAAATTTGAAAGAAAGCAATAATTCATTTCCAAAGTGCAACCATGTCAAAACAGTTATGGGATGAAATCAAGTCTAGGTATGAAACAAATAATTGGTCAACTCAATACAAGCTAAAGAAGGGACATATGTACAGCTAAACAAGGTAATCTTGATCTTAAAGATTATTATTCTAAATTCATATTTTTATGGGACGAACAATTATATTAGCCACACTAAAGATGTACATGTGATAGGAGTCAATAAGATTGTGTAGGTTGTAAACTAGAAAAAGAAGTTATACTGAATTATGAGAAAAATAATCTCTTCTTTTCTTCATGGGTTTAAATGATTCTTATGAGAATTTGATTGATTTTATATTGTCCATGGAGTCAAAACCATATGTATACAAGGTATTTACAATATTTGTTGAGAAAAAACATATAAATAGAACCGGACACATATTTTTCAACTATGTTTGTGAATAAAAGTTCTACAACAATCCTAAAAGAAACAGAACTGACGATATGAAGCAAAGAAATAAAACGCAATTGTGTACACATTGGAACATGAAGGGTCATTGAAAGAAAGGATGCTACAAAATCTCGAGATACCTTAAATGGTGGACAAACAAGAAAAAGAAGAAGACAAGTTCATATACAACTAATACAACATTATTTTGACGAAAAAAATGAACCAGTATATATTTCAATGTCTCAATACAAGGAAATTCAGAATTTTATGAAGGTTATCAACGAGGAAATGACAAAGGAACAAATACATCTAAAGGAAAAGGAAATTGAATTGATCTTGGATAAACTGTAAATAAGTCTTCAAATTCAAAATTTTTTATATCAACTATTTATGAATTAGGCATTAGTTTTGATGATTTGGAAAACAAAAATCATGTTTGATTAATTGATTCAGGGGCAAGTAGCCATATATGTAACAATAGAAAACTTCTAACTGAAATTAGACAAACAGAAAAAGAGAAAATTATTTATCTAGTAGATGGTTCAAATAAAATTATAAATGAAACTGGTAATTTGGTGTTAAGTGACAAAATTATTTTAAAGGATGTACAATATGCACCTAATTTTAAATACAATTTATTATCTCTTTCTAAACTAGTTAGAGATGAGAAAATGAATTGTATTTTTTCTGAAAACAATTGTGTAATGCGGGATCTTAATTAAAACATCTCATTGAACTTGTAAAAAGATTGGGAATCCATTCTTTTGTTCTTCTGTAAACGAATTTGATGTAAAAGAAATAACTTTTAGTACTCATGATTCATTTTATGTTAATGATTGTTACAAGATGCACCTAGGATGTGGGTGTCCTTCAAATAAAGTACTCAATTTTATTTGTTCAAATTATGCTAATAAAGTTCCTCATTGTGAGACATGTTTGCTTTCAAAATATCATCATTTACCTTTCCCTACTAGCACAACTATGACAAATGATATTTTTGATTTAATTTATATAGATTTTTGGGGTCCTCGTAAAGATGAATCTTATCCAATAACACCTATATGTTAACTAGTGTTGATGATTATTCAAGGTGCACTTGTATTTTTTCTTTTAACTGATAAAATTTTTGTGTTCAACAAAATTCAAAATTTATTTTTCTTGTCAATAATCAGTACGATAAAATCGTTACGAAAGTTAAACGTGATAATGGAACTGAGTTTGTAAATCTAAAATGAAAAATGGTTTTCGAACAAAAGGAAACAATTCATCAAATGACATGTGCTTATATATCACAATAAAGCAGTGTTATAGAGAAAAAACATAGACATCTTTTTGAAGTAGCTAGATCATTAATTAATGAGTTATTTAGGTTTGCCTATAAGGTTTTAACCTTTTTCACTTTTAATTGCTACCTATTTGATAAATAGAATGCACACATGAACTTTGAATTGGAAAACACTTTTTTATGTCTTATATGAAATTGAAATAGATTACACGATGTGGAAATTTTTTGGATGTCTAAGTTACTAAAACATGTCCACAAAAACCAATGTGAGAATAGAGGGATTAAGTGTGTATTAATCGGATATCCTTCAAACAAAAGGGTTATCTTTTATATAACTTTGATTCAAATGAAATAGTTATATCTAGAGATGTTTTCTATAAAGAGATATTTCATTTTAAAGAAGTCTCAATCATCACAAATCAACACACAAATTATGATCAGGTTACTTTGTCTTCTGATCATAGTTATATTTCTAATCAAGAAACGTCACAAACTAATGATAATTTTGTTTGTGATGCGTTCAATTCAGAAAACTTTATATTCATAAATATCGAGAATAACAAAGTCAAATCTAACTTTATTGGAACATATATATTTCCAAAAAGAAAAGTGCAGATATTATCGATCTAGAAAATATTTGTAGAAGTGGTTAAGGATCAGAATTGCTCCAACTTTGATGAAAAATTATGTTGCAAACCAAGTTGAAATAGAAAACAAACAAGAAAGAAAATATACTCCTAAAACTTTTCACTTTCACACCTCTAACATATATAAGGAATACATACTTTTTTTTTATCAAACATTGATCTTTACAAAACTCTTTCAAACTGCTATCATGCATCTAAAGATTCAAAGTGGATCAAATCAATGAATGATGAATTAGATTTTTTAAATTTAAATTTAACTGATTTACTAAAGGATACAAAGACAATTGGGTGTAGATGGGTATATAAAACTAAATTAAATGATGATGGTACTTTAAACAAATACAAAGCACGAATAGTTGCAAAAGAATATAATCAGAAAAATAGAAAAGATTTCCATCATTGTTTTGCCCATGTAGTTAAAAATGTTACTATTAGATTATTTAATGCTTTAACATCATCTGAAAAATAGAATTTACACCATATAGATGTGAATAATGCGTTCCTTCATATAAATCTTGAGGAAGACATCTATATAAAAATGTCACCAAGTTTATACGAAATCCAAAACATGGAAAATAATGCTAGAAAATAGAGAAAAAAACCTTTATGGTTTAAAACAAGCTTCTCGACAATGATATATATAGAATTATCTGCATTTCTTATATAATTTGGCTTCAATAGATCTGAACACGATCATTGTTTGTATTTCAAACGAAATGATCATAGTGTAATATCTCTATTAATATATGTTGATGATATCTTGATTACATGAGATAATCTTGAAAAGATTTTAAATATAAATAAACTGATTGATTCAAAATTATTTCTTATTAAGGAATTAGGAAATGTAAAAAAAAATATTGACTTGAAATTAAGCCAAAACAAAAATAATATATATATAAATCAAAGAAAATACATTATTGATTTAATAGATGATACATGAATGATGGGAGGTAAACAAGCTAAAATGTCAATGGTAAATGTACCAAATTTGAGAATGAACCTCAAACCATCTTTTAGAGTATTTATCTCAATATCGACTGCTAATTGGTAAGTTTTATATTTAAATTACGCACGTTTAGATATTTCATATTTAGTACAACACTTTTCTCAATTTATGCATAAACCACTTATATGTCATTGAAATTCAACTCTTTGTTTAGTAAAATATCTAAAAGGAATTGTTTCAATGAGAATTTTTTTATCCTTTTCAAAGCAAGACATATCTTGAAGTATATTCAAATTGACTTCTTGTATAGAAACTAGATGATCTATTACAGATTTTTATATTTATCTTGATAATTTGATTATATCTTAGAAAACTAAGAAACAAACAACAATTTCTAAATTTTAATCAGAATATTGAACTTTAGTTACAATTGTGAATTATAATAAATATCTTACATTTTGAAAGATTTTGAAATATAAAATTCTTTTATCTATTTCATTATATTGGGATAACTAAACTGTTATAAATATTTCCGAAAATTATGTTTTTCATGATAGAACAATACATTTAGATATTGATTGTTATTTAGTTAAAGGGAAATGATATAGGGAACGAATTGGGGGAACGAAATGGGGAGCGAAGCCACCTGGCATGCCACGGAGGAAAGAGAAAAAAATTACATCTCCTCTTTAGCAAACTCTCATATCATTTCCCGCTAATCAAACAAAACCCTCTTTATTCTCCTTCTTCCATTTTCTTCACCCTCGGCACGCTGTTTATCATCTTCTCCTTCCATTCTTTAGATTCGTCTTCATTCGCGCCGTCTAGCTTCTTCTCCTTACATTCTTTAAATTCGTCTTCATCCTCGTCGTTTAACTTCTTACTGTTCTTGCGTCTTCATCCTCGTCGTTCTTCCGTTCTTTAGTTTCGTCTTCATCCTCGTCGTCTTCTCCTTGCGTTTTGTTTAGATTCGTCTTCGTCACTGTCCGAATGTCCGATTAGCTTCTTCTTCTAATGGTATATCTTCTCTGCCATCATAGCTTACTTTTTTCTTTGTTTTATTGTTCTTCTGTTTGTTTCTTGGATTCACGTTTTTCTGTCGTTATGTGATTGTTATGTGTAGGAACCAATATGTAGCTAGAACCTGTATAAAATTGTTAATATTTTTGTTATTTTCCAGAACCTGTATAAAACTGTTAATATTTTTGTTGGCTTGTGTTGTCCTCTGTTTTTTTCTATGTTGTCCCGTGTCTTAAACTATGATGTCCCGTGTCTTAAACTATGTTGTCCCGTGTAAATATTGAAGTTGCTATAAATATTAATATTCTGATGTCATTTGTGTTATTGTAATATGTTGTTCTGTGTTTTAAACTATATTTTTTTTCGTTTTAATGCGTTTTATCCAATATGTCTTCCTGCATTTTATTAAATATGTTGTCATGTATTACTGTAATATGTTGTTCATGTGTTGTCATGTATTCTTTGTGCTGATTTCTCTTTTTTGTCTTATGTAGCCCTATGGATGAACCATCATCACCATGTACCGAAGACAAAATTCCCAATGTTGGGATGTCGTTCATTTCTGAAAATAACCTACCAACAATTGGGGACATAAATAGGTATATCTTTTTGTTGTTTATGTAGTTAGACTGTTAATATTATGTTGTTTTTAAAAACCTGTGTAAAACTGTTAATATTTTTGTTGGCTTGTGTTGTCCTCTGTTTTGTTTTATGTTGTCCCGTGTCTTATACTATGATGTCCCGTGTCCTAAACTATGATGTCCTGTATTTGTATACGTTGTTGTCATGTGTTGTAAATATTTAAGTTACTCGAAATGTTAATATTCTATTGTCATTTGTATTATTGTAATATGTTGTTCTGTGTTTTAAACTATATTTTAATGCGTTTTATTGTTCTTTTGTTTGTTTCAAGAGATTCACATTTTTCTGTTGTTTTGTGATTGTTCATGTGTTGATTTCTGTTTTTTGTATTCTTATGTAGCCCTATGGATGAACCATCATCTCAATGTACCGAAGACAAAATTCCTATGTTTGGGATGTCGTTTGTTTCTGAAAATGACCTTCGAGAATTTTATAGATTGTATGCACAATCAATGGGTTTTGGAGTCCGAAAGTTGGGAACAAGGAATGGACCAGATGGCAAACAGAAATTTTTCTCTATTGGATGTGCAAAAAGTGGTTCGTTTACGCCAAGGGGGAAGAATATATTTCAACTTAGACCTTCTACCAAGACCGTTTGTAAGGCCAGGATCAACATTGTTGTGAGGAATGATTTTGATTTTCAGATTAGTAGTGTCATTCTTCAGCATAATCATCCGTTGAGTCCTTCAAATTCTAGACATATTAGATCTCACAAGGTTTTAGATCCAAGTGCGCAGAGAAGATTGCAATTAAACGATGAAGCTGGAATAACATTGGCTAAAAGTTTCCAATCAATTGTAGTTGAAGCTGGAGGGTATGATAATTTGAAATTTGATGAGAGAACATGTCGGAATTTTATCTCAGAAGCTAGGAGGTCGAGGTTAGGAAATGGTGATGCTGAAGCTGTTTCTCATTATTTCTCCCAGATGCAAAACAGTTGTTTAAATTTTCATTACACCTTTGATCTTGACGAGGACTCACGTATGAGGAATGTTTTCTGGGCTGATGCGAGATGCAGGGCTTCTTACGATTACTTTTCTGATGTAATTACCTTTGACACAACGTACCTGACGAACCGCTATGACATGTCTTTTGCTCCGTTCGTCGGAGTTAACCATCATGGCAAATCTATTTTGCTAGGATGTGGTTTATTATCTAGCGAGGATGTGGCGTCATTCACTTGGCTTTTTAAGGCATGGTTGACGTGTATGCATGGACGTGCTCCAAAAGCAATAATCACCGATCAATGTCGATCGATGGCTATTGCCATTAAAACAGTTTTTCCAAACACCCAACATCGTTATTGTCTTTGGCATATAATGAAGAAGCTCCCTACTAAATTTGGTGCTCACGTTGAATATAAAAGCATTAAGAAGGCGTTGAATAACATTGTCTATAACTCGATAACAATTGAAGAGTGTGAAGAGAATTGGAAGAAAATGATACATGAGTTTCATTTGGAAAATAATGATTGGCTAAACTCTCTGCACATCGAAAGACATAAGTGGATTCCAGTGTACGTGAGATGTCATTTCTGGGCAGGCATGTCAACATCCCAGAGAAGTGAAAGCATCAATTCGTTTTTCGATGATTATGTTACTTCGACAACATCTCTGAAGCAGTTTGTTGAGCAATTTGATAGAGCACTAAAGAAGAACATAGAAACTGAAAACAAACTGGATTTTTAGTCTTTTAATTCAGTGATTCCAATTGTAAGTGGCTATTCTTTAGAAATGCAGTTTCAAAGCGTTTACACAAATGACATCTTCAAGTTGTGTCAAAACGAATTCAAAGGGTTAATGTTTTGTGACACGTCTATAATTGAATACAATGGCACAACTTATGTATTTGGAGTTTCTGAGAGCATTCTTAGAATTAATGGACAACATTTGCGTGATTTTTCCTACAAAGTATAGTACAACTCGGTGTTGGTTACTTTGAAATGTCAATGTCAAATGTTTGAGTTTAGAGGACTGCTTTGTAGGCATATATTGGCTGTTTTGAATAGAATGAAAGTGAACCAGGTGCCAGCATATTATATATTGGACCGTTGGCGTAAAGACTTGAAGAGAGGTTACCAAATATTCACCAACATCTATGATTCGGATGTGTGTGAAATTGAAAGAAATCAGTACAACTATCTAACTCCCATCATGTTAGAGGTTCAACAACTTGCATCCAAATCTCAAGTTAATTGTTCTGCTTTAGATGAAGTGATGAAAGATATGAAAGAAAAGTTCAAGATATCTCCAAATTGTACGACGGATTCCGAACTAACCAAAAAAGTTATTCACTCGCCCGTCAAGGTAAGAGCTCGAGGGAGACCACCCACAAAACGGAAACAGTCTTCCATTGAGAAAGCAATGAAGAAACCAGTTCCTAGAAATAAGGTTAGTGTCAACAATTATTTCGTCCTATGTCCAATACCATGTTGTCCCGTGTATTACATCATGTTGTCCCATGTATTACACTATGTTATCCTATGTATTACACTATCTTGTTCTATGTATTACATTATCTTGTCCTATTTTTTACACTATGTTTTAATACTTCGTTTGTTATTTTGTTTTAGGATACTACCGCAACAAGTAATCCTTCTCTAATATCAACGCAAGAGGAATGGAATCAACATTTCATCGCCCATCCAGTCTCGACTCAACTATCATTTACTTCATTGTTGTCGGGTCAATTACATCATGTATCTGATTATATGTTTCCCAAAGATAATTCATGTGGGGACAACATCAGAAGATAACTTTGCTTAATAATATGTTTCCCAATGATAACTTTGTTTTGGATAATATATTTCTCGTTTTAATTGTTTTTTAACTTCGATTTAATTGAAAAATAAAACGATTACAGAAATGTTATATTCATTACTTTATGAATGAAATTTAATAAATCATTACTTTACATTTAGAAAGAAAAGAAGAAACCAGGTTCTAGAAATAGCGTTAGTGTCAAAAATTATAACGGTTCTAGAAACCAATACTATGTTGTTATGTTGTCCCATATTCATAACGGTGTTGTCCTGTGTCTTATACTATGTTGTCCTGTATTTTGTACTATTAAGGGGTCAGAGTGAGTAACCTTCCTGTTATTCCTGTTATATATCACCCCACTAAATCTTCTGCAAAATAATAAAGAAGACATTAGTACTGTAATCAACATAGGACAACATAACTAAAAACACATGACAACATAACTAAAAACACATGACAACATAACTAAAAACACAGGACAACATAGTCTAACACACAGGACAACATAGTCTAACATACAGGACAACATAGTCTAACATACAGGACAACACAATATTAACAATTTAAACTTAATATTTATCAACTGTCTTTCTTCCTGTCTTATTTCATAACAGCTGCTTTAATCATAACTCTATTATTTCTCCATTTCCTAATACCACTCACCTAAATTTCAAAGATTTAATCATATACCTCTACTTCATAAACAAAGAGTTAATCATTTCCTAATACCTCTGCTTCATAAAATGATATAGATATATCGACAGTTAATCATATACCATAAAATAAAGAACTGATTCAATGAAGATTAAACAAGAGGAGACAGTTAACGCTGCAATAGATCCACAATGAACAGGGGACACAGTAAATGAAAATAGTGCAAAATGATAACTTACCTTTCATCTCTATCTGAAGTTAACACTGTATCTCTATCTGGCTTTTTCCTTTTACCTAAAGTGTTTTTGTTCTTCTCTGTCATTGTTTGATCGGATTCCATTTGAGCGGATATTTAGGGTTAGAGTTTGAGCGGATACTTAGGCTAGGGTTTAAACGGATTTGAGAGTGGGTTTGAGCGGAAATGGTAGTGAGTTTAGCGGAGATAGAATGAAGATTGAAGAGAAGGTTGTTAATCAGAAATGAGAGTGATTTTAGCGGAGGAGATAGATTGAAGATTGATCAGAAATCGGAGTGAGATTTTGAAGAGATGGTTGTGTAGAGAATTTTGAGCGTCTTCAGATTGAAGAAAGAGAATGGTTGAGAGGAAATGAGAGGAGTTTGAATTGAGGGGTATTATCCTACGTGGAAAAAAAAAATAAAATTAATTAAAATTTGACCTACCTGGCATGCCAGGTGGCTTCGCTCCCCAATTCGTTCCCCCACATTCGCTTCTTGTATCATCCCTCTTAGTTAAAATCAATATATATCTGGTTTTATATATCTACAACGTGTGAATACGAAAAGACAGGTAGCTGACATTTAAAAAAAAAACACTTGATTTCCCACCATTCAAGATCTTGAGGACTCGATTACTTCTATAAGATGTTCATGAAAGAAAAATATTAAGATGAGTATCATTATTAAGTTTTATATTTTAAATAATATTAATTATGCTTATCTATTTGTATGGGCTAGGGTGTGCTCCAGCCCCACCTAAATTAAAATCTTAAAATAAAACATTTTATATTTGTATTTGTGAAGATGAGGTGATGTGATCAAACCTTGGCCTCACCTATAATTTAATTATATATTATTTTTTATTTATTTCAATATAATTAATTATACAAATTATTTATAAGGGTAAAATATAAAAATTAAAATAATAATAGTGTTTTATATTTCTTCTTTTTAAAATATTTCAAAAATTTATAAGAAAATATAAATTAATATTAATAAACAAGTTAAAATAGTTACATTGGTTTGATTCGGTATTTAAATAAAGAATTTGATATTCCTGCTCAAAAACCTAATAAATCTCCTAAAATTGATGTTGATGTAAGTTCTCTTAAACTTGATCCATCATTACGTATTTCGATACTGAAATATCCTTTTAATCAAATGGATGAAATTAGACGAGCTTATATCAAGATGGGGTCATATCAACCTATTAAGGATGAGTACCCGCCAACCAAATTTGGAAATCAAAATCGACGATTCCAAAATCATTGGTTTAAGAAATTTACTTAGTTAGAATACTATCCTTTGAAAGATGCTGCTTTTTGTTTCCCATGTTTCTTGTTTGAACATAAGCAACCCCAAAAACCTACATTTACAATAGATGGATTTAAATATTGAAAGCGAGTTAATGAGGAGGATAAATGCTCTTTTGTTATGCATATAGGATGTAATATTTCACCACATAATAGGGCAGTTGAATATCTTGATAATCTAATGAATATCCTTGTCATATTGACAAAGTACTGAATGCATAGTCTTTAGATGAAAAACAAAATAACAGATTACGGTTTACAACAACTATTGAAAGCACTCGGTGGCTCACTTTGCGTATGCATTGAGAGGGCATGACGAGTCTTCATCTTCTAATAATCGTGGAAATTTTATTGAAAAAAAAACGGAGCATAAAAAGTTACATCTGATATGCAAGTTAGAGTCAGCCCCAGGTAATTTTTCAACTTGGCTCCGCTCCTGTTTACAGATAATTAATAAGTCATTTCATTTTAATAAGTTGTTTAGTAATTTTAAATAGTATAAGATAGTTTAAGCGCTAAAGTGATATTATCAAATTTGGCATATTGAGTATATTATCCAACTGTAACGAATTTTTTTCTTAGAGCATAAATAATATCAGTTTCAGTTTCTTCTTATTGTTCTTGACGTTTCATGGCGATTTATTCAATTTCAGAGAAATTATATATGAGAGTATCAGATCTTTATAGGCTTTTTAAATGAATCTTATAAAGCATTATAATAATATCATTATGAACAATATATATCGAACGATTATAATTATTGAAAGTTCGACGATTAACTAGTGATTTAAATTTTAATAAATTCTAATTAATCCTTAAATTTTAATTTGATTCATCTTATTCATAATTTATTCAATCCATTTTTTTCTCTAACATTCAAATATTTAGTTTATTCAAATTACTAACTTTGTGTGTATTTGGTATGATTAATTGATTGAACTTATTATTTTTATTTACTTGATAATTTAGCTTATTCACTAAATGTTCTATTTGATTTTATTTATATGGTATTGTTTATTTAATAGAATTATTATATCAACTTAGTATACATAAATCAAATCAAACTAGTCCTTTGTTGAGTCGATCAAGACGGAGTTGCTTTTCCCAAGGATGATCAGATATGTTACAAGTCCCCATCTCGTCATGTAAAGTAAAAGAAAACTACAAACCAGATAAAATAATATTATATTTTATATTTTAAAATAAAATATATCAGATTATTATAAAACATATTGAAAATAATAAAAATGTAGTATTTGTGAAATGTACCATAAATGGATGAACAAATGCAAACATTAGTTAATTAGAATCAAGAAATTCGTTATATAGAATTGAAAATTTATTATGATGGTGTAAAGTGACGTAGTTATGGAGACATGGACAATACAAATTAGGGTGGGCTTATAAAAATTATAGATAAAATGAAACGATTAACCTGAATTTTTTTTTAATTAAAAAATAATAGTGACCTAAATTAAAATTTTAAGAAACTAGGATATTATATCCCACAATTTTTTTCCTTCTGAAACCCAATTGAACCATAAAATGATCAGTTTTACAAAAGATGATATCAGGATTCATCGTAACAGAAACTAAATACGAAATAGTCCTTATAGTTTTAGATTATTTCAAAATACATCTCAAATTTATTTTATAATTAAGAACCAACTTATAGATGGATTTTTATCTAACTATTTGTATCTTTGTCATTCAAATTCATCTCAATCGTGGAACTATATTGAATATAATGTAATAAATAAATTTAAGGAGGCTGACTTAATGTAAAAAAATCCAAAATAAATGAATATTGGGATAATTGAACACATGACAAAATAAATATTGTTTATCTTAAAACAACTAAATTATTAGTTTATTAAAAGTTTTTAAAATTTTGAATAATAAAATTTTTGAATTAAGTCTATTACAACCCTGCATAGTATGGTCGTTGCGTCCAACAATTATATTGACTCAATTTGAATATAAAAAAAATGCATAATTAGCCGGTTAGACTTAGAATCTTAATTAAGTATAACGGACATAGAATATAATAGATATATGATCTATTTAAATAACGGAACTAACGGAACTAATCCGACCCGAACGCCATATATATATTTATATATATATAATGCTTAATTTTGAAAGTGTCCGGATTGCCGGGTCGAGAGCTGTAGTTAATTTGGATATATATGTAAGAGTAAATGGATATTTGGGTCGGATTCTGGGTTGACCCGTCCATAAATTTAAAACGGTTAAAAATAAAATTAAAATTGCTATAGGTATGTTTCGAACTCGCAACTTAACAAAAACAAGTATAATTCTTTAACCAACTAGGCTAATAACAATTTATATTTTAAATTTAATACCAAATTTGATGAATGTGGGACGTTGTAACAATATATTTTTATCCGTGTGCATCGCACGTAAATCTTCCTATTTAATTACTAATTCTATAACATTTTTTACAAATATATCAACTTGATTTTATGTTTATATTAAAGTGTAAGAGAAATTGTATTTTATTATTACATATTAAGGCTGATGAACAAATCTAATATAAAAATGATATTGTAATATATAAAACTTTGACAACTTAAAGGTTACAAGCAGGGACGAATCTATGTAGGGGCTTGGGTGGGCTCAAGTCCACTCCGAAAAAAAAAAATTTTTTTTTTACTGTAGAAATATGACATTACCCTTAATCTCTTAAAAAAAATTAATATAATTCGTTGTTTTATTTATCTAATTATTAAAAAAAAATGGTAAAATTTTACTTTTATATACTTGTTTTTTTCAAAATTTTCTCGTTATTATTTTAAGCCACCCTAAATTTTTTTCAAGCCCACCCCAATTCAAAATCCTAGGTCCGTCCCTAGTTACAAGATTGTGAAATGTTAATGATAAAATTTTCAAGTTTAATAAACTCTTGAGTGTTTAAATTATTTAATGACGTGATGACAGTAGGTTGATTAAAAAGAATCTAACAAACAAGATAGAATCTCATAGAAATAGAATGTTGGGGTGAAACAACAACTGAAATTTTACCCTAACGACATGATGAAAATGTGTTGATTAAATAAATCATCAAAAAATGTAAAATCTCATATATTAGAATGTTGGGATGAAACAACAACTCAAAATAAACTTTGAGACTGCGATAGTCGAAAAAAATATGAATAGCAACAAAAAAAAATCTAAAAAATGATGAAAATTTATTATTAAAAAAATATATAATAATAAATTTATGAGAGCACTTCATTATTAACCATTATTAACTAAAATAAAAATTGATCGCCGAAGAATAAAACAAGACTATGAGGTAGCTTAAATATTTCATGAAGCATATATATATATATAAAAGGGACGGAAGACTATAATTTGGTCTTGGTGGGCTCAATAACATATTATAAGACAAATTATTTAGTCTCAAAAGTAAATTAAAAAAATCTTATGATTTTCTTTTATTCTATAAGTGTTAATCCTGCGCGCTGCACACAAATGAAAAAAAATATACATGTTAAAATAAATTTATGAACAAAAAAAAAGTGATCCTTAATAATAAATCAACACACCTAATTAAAAGATATATGAACAAAAGCACACGAAATTACCATAACCACGCCCTAAACCTTAGCTGTCGAAGATGATCTGCAAATACTTTTTCCTAATCACCGTTAAATTTTAAAAAAAAAACTGTAAAATTAAGTTAACAACTCAAAATTTATAAATTATCTCAAAATATAATCTTTGCAAATACCAGATAATGTAGAAACAAATATTAAAAATATATCTAAAGAAAATTGTAGATGACAACACTAAATCACCTTTTTATCTAGCCTTATTTAATTCTACATAAAAAAACGATGATAATAATATAATTGAAGTAAAAATTGTTTAGGTATAATTCCTGATGTGAAATATCCAAAAGTTGACTTCAAACAGAATGGCGAGAGAGAAGTAAAGTTTATTTTCCAATAGTATAATTTGACTTCAAACCCATATAAAAAAAAGTAGAGAGAAACATTCTAACAAATCTTCAAATGAATAAATAATTCTCACACTTGTCTAAATTAAACACATAAATGGAAGAGAATCACAAGCTCTTATATATTTGATTAGGAATGATAAAAAAATTAAAAAAAATTAGCGAAACAAGTCTACGAATTCGACGTGTCCTGTCATTTTGCCTCACGTTCCGAAACGGTCATTTTGGGAACCGTTTCAAAATATTTTTTTATTTTCACTCTCCTACCCACGTGCGTTTTGGGACCCGAAATTAGGGGTGTTCAACCGATTGGTTAACCGGTTAAACGGTTCCGATTAAGTCTAGTTTTATCTCTTCTTTTTACAAACCGGTTAACCGACCAATATTGGTATCGATTTTACCGGTTTTGAAACCATTAGTTCCGGTCAGTATCGATCGGTTAACCGGTTTAACCCTGAATCAATAATTCAATTTTTTAAATTAAGTATTAAATTTTTTTTTCAAAAAATCTATATTAATGCCGTACTTTTATGCTATTCACCTTTTTTTTATCTATATTATAATATGTTATAATAATATTTTATAATATATTATATTATTATAACTATAAAATATATTATTCCAACAATATAATATATTTTTAAAAGTATTATTTTTTTATTAATATCCATGTAAATTAGATTTTTTTAAACAATTTTATACAAATTATAATTTAAAATTAAAAAATTAATATATATATTATTAAATATTATTTATAATATATCTAATATTTACAAAAATAACTAATATAAATATATATAATTAAATTATTACCGTTTTACCGGTTAAACCGCTAGAACAATAGTTTAACCGAAACCGAACCGTTTAACCGGTAGAACCGTTAAAATCGGTTAACTAATAAACCGGTAAAATGAAATCGGTAAGCTATTAGTTCGGTTGGGTTATCGGTTTTTCGGTTTTTTTTGCACAGCCCTATTCGAAATGAGCGTTTCGGAACATTTTTAATTTTCTCTCTCCTACCCATGTGTATTTCTAGACATTTTAAAAATTTTCTCCCATACCCACATGACATGCAACGTCGATTCGTTGACTTATTTTCCCTAAAATTTTCGTTGAATTTATTATTTTTCATATTTGATATACTTGAAAACCTTCCAATTAATTTGAATGATTTAGCTTGTAAACCAAATTAAATTAACAAATTCATAATTATTCAACTCTACTTCACATATTAAAAAAAAAAAGTTTTTTTCTAAGACAAGATAATATCCTATTACTCATGAAAAAACATCTTATCATCTTCTTCACTTAACTGTTTTTCTTTTAAGTCAAGCTAATTAATATCCTATTATTCATAAAAACAAATATAACACTTTTCAGTTGTTATAATATTACCTTAATAAAAAAATATACATAGAATTTATAAACTATGATGCCTAAATGTTATGCCAAGCATCCTCAAATTGCAGAAGGTATAATAATAATCAAACAAAATTACGAAAAATATCCCACAAAGATATACCTCAAACCATTCGATCCGTGAAATCTACATAGTCCCCTCATTTTTCTTTGTCGAGTGATATCCTTCTAATTTGTGAATCAAAGGACATTGTTGACTTTTCTATCTAATTTAAGAGGAATGAAATTATCCAATGACATATAAAAACTAAGATGAAATGAAGACAAATCTAGCATTAAAACAATAGTAACAAATCTAGCATTAAAATAATCAATAGAAGTACAACAAGATCAACAATCCACAATCTTCATATCCAAGCCACATCCATATGTGTAATGAATGATGTACTTGTTTACGATTTCAGTAGCCCATGTGGCGGCATAACAAATTATAATAATAATAATAACAGCATGATTAGCCGATGCAATAGCATATTCATTTATACAAACATAGACTACAAATTCAATAAATTGTAGCAATAAAACTTAAATCTCAATAACCAAACCAAATTTCTTATAGGTTTCAGGGTCTTTTTTCATTGCTAAGGAGACATTCATCCAAGTTGGAACAATTTCTTGAAGGTATTCATGATAGGACCATAATATGATATAAAAAGAATGAAATGCAGATCCATTTCCATTTCTACATAGATTTGGAACCGGCTTCACTATTATGTGATTAGGTTTAGACATTAATATATAATCAGCTTGTCGAAGCATTGAACAAATAATCAATTTTTTTTCAAACTCACACCAACCAACTTGTATTTCTGGATCCGTACCCAGGGGCGGAGCCACCCATGGGCTAGGGTGGGCTCCAGCCCCACCTAAATTAAAATCCTAAAAAAAAATATTTTTTATAAATGTGAATATGAGGTCAGGTGATCAAACCCTGGCCTCACTTTTAACTTAATATATAAATAAGATTTATTTATATATAAAATTTTGTAAATCATATTATTTTTTTTTTTTTATTTCAATATAATTAATAATACAAATTATTTATAAGTTTATAAGGGTCAAATATAAAAATTAAAATAATAATAATAGTGTTTTATATTTCTTAATTTTAAACTATTTCAAAAATTTATAAGAAAATATAAATTAATATTAATAAACAAGTTAAAATAAAGAATTTGATATCCTTACTCAAGAACTTAACAAATCTCCTAAAATTGATGTTGATGTAAATTCTCTTAAACTTGATCCAACATTACGTATTCCGATATGGAAATATCCTTTTAATCAAAGGGATGAAATTAGACGAGCTTATATCAAGATGGGGTCATATCAACCTATTAAGGATGAGTACCCGCCGACCAAATTTGGAAATCAAAATCGACGGTTCCAAAGTCATTGGTTTAAGAAATTTACTTAGTTAGAATACTCTCCTTTGAAAGATGCTGCTTTTTGTTTCCCATGTTTCTTGTTTTAACATAAGCAACCCCAAAAACCTACATTTACAATAGATGGATTCAAATATTGAAAGCGAGTTAATGATGAGGATAGATGTTCTTTTGTTATGCATATAGGATATAATATTTCACCACATAATAGAGCAGTTGAATATCTTGATAATCTAATGAATATCCTTGTCATATGGACACAGTACTAAATGCACAGTCTTCAGATGAAAAACAAAATAACAGATTACGGATTACAGCAACTATTGAAAGCACTCGGTGGCTCACTTTGTAAGCGTGTACATTGAGAGGGCATGGCGAGTTTCCATCTTCTAATAATCGTGGAAATTTTATTGAAAAAAAACCGGAAGATAGAAAGTTAAATCTGAGATGCAAGTTGGAGTCAGCCCCAGATAATTTTTCATCATGGCTCCGCCCCTGTCCGTACCTATATCTTTCTTGAATGAAAAAGGCAACAAAGACTACCCAAAACAATACTGTTCATCAACATAGTCTTGACATTTTGGCGCCCAATGAAACCTATCAAGAAAAACTGAAATATGGTGAAATATGCTTAAAGGTAATGGAGTTTGAGTCGGCTTCTTAAATAGTTTGAACTTGTTTGGACTTGTTCAATAATGATTTACTTAAAAATTTGAATTTATTTAAAAAATGTTAATTAGTAGAGATTTTGAGAGTGAATTTTTATTTTATTTTAATTTAATAAAAAAACATTAAAATGTATTAATATATAAATTATTATGAATTGTGACTCTAAAGAAAATGTATAATATATATATATATATATATATATATTTTAAATATATGATATTTTGATATTTTATTAATGAATTAATGTTTAGGATCTGAGTTCATCCCACATCCATAAAAAAGAAATCAGTCAAGAATTCTCAACTAATTTGCCACATTGACCTCGTGGTCCATGATCACCAACAAGAGCTCGTTTGACTAAGATTTTGTCTTTGGAACTTTTATAAGTTTTTTTTTTTATATAAATTATCTTTATATTACGTCACTATTATTATAATTATGAAATTATTTATTTCATTTACTAAAATAAAATTAAAATAATAAATTCAAAAAGACTTTTTAGTAATTAAACCAACAAAAACTCAAATAATATATATATATATATATATATTAAAACAATATATTTTAGAAAAAAATTAAAAAAAAAACTAAGATCAAACCAGCTTTAAAACTTACAAGGTGACCCAAACAGCAGCAAGAGTTCATCCAACCCAAATCATCATGTAAAATGTTCCTAGAGATATTGGGCTGAGAGCATCAATTGTTTGACAACATTTTTTATTTTGAATAATATTATTTAAAACATCTCAAATGAAAATAGGAGGGAAGGATCATTTTAGTTTTTTATCATATAAAAAAATTAATAATATATATATTTCTTATTTTGAATAATATTATTTAAAAATCTCAAATGAAAATGGGAGTGAAGAATATTTTAGTTTTTTATCCTATAAAAAAATTAATAATATATATATATATATATATATATATATATATATATATATATATATATATATATATATATATATATATATATATATATATATATATATATATATATATATATATATATATATAATCAGGTAATAAATCCCTTAATATGGCCACAACCATTTCAAGAGTAAATCATTGAAGTACCTCATGGCTAAAACATGGCTATGTTAAAAATATCCTGTTTTATTATCAAATATTTTTATTTTTTAGTTTTTATAGAACACTGAGTTAAAGAATATAAATATAATGATGTTTTGAAATATATAATTTTAGAAGGATCATTAATCAGATTGTTAGTTTGAGATTAGTAATTTACAATTGAAAAAGGCTAATGATTCCTAATTTTTTAACCGTCCTCTTTTAACTCTTCGTGGGATTGTTTGATCCTAAATTATTTGAATAATATATCAACTAATATATAAATAACTAATCACATTTGAACCTAGCAAATTTGATTTATGGAATATTTCGTGGATTTTAATAATTTGAATATTTGAACATGAACATTCAATTATTAAAATTATATCATGTTTTAAATTAATTTTAAATTAATTAATTAAACAAAATAAGTAAAAGAAACATTAATATAACTAACATATAATCGGTCTATTTACACGAGTAATGATATAAAAACAAAAAAAAAAAATATACGGTGAAAATGTGATAACATTTTTAATTTACTCTCATATATATATATATATATATCTAAATTAACCACAATTATCGACCCGACAATTCGGACATTTTGAATATATATATATATATATATATATATATATATATATATTTATATTAGTTAAAAAGATGAACTTATACCCGACAATTCGGATACTTTAAAAATTAAACATCATTATATTATATTATATTATATTATATTATATTATATTATATTATATTATATTATATTATATTATACTATATTATAATATATATATAATTAGTTAAAAAGTTGAACATTAAACGTCCGTGTTTATCAAATTTGGTGTTGAATTTAAAATATATTTTTTTTAGTCTAGTTGGTCAAAAGTTTTACTTAGGTTGAAAGTTCGAAACATACTTATAACATTTTTTATTTTATTTGTAATCATTTTAGTTTTATCTGCGGGTCAACCTATCATCCGACTCAAATATCAATTTACTATGACATATATATATCCAAATTAACCACAGCTTTCGACCCGACAATACGAATACTTTAAAAATTAAGCATATATATATATATATATATATATATAACAGTTGAAACTAATCCTTTTAAAAAACAAATATATAAAAATCATAACAATTACTTAGTAAAGTGCTAAAAAAAACTCCATAACTCAAAATTTATAAGTATGATTTTTTAATTTCATACCATTTAAAAAAAACTGATTGAGAATTGTATTCCGACTGTGAATTAAATTAAACAATTTATCCATATAATAAAAATAGTTGTCATCTAGTTTATAACTATTTAGCTAAAATGATGTTCAATTTCAAACTAATCATTGTGATTCCTAACTTAAAATATGTAATTTTTTTTATCGTGAATCTGGTCGTCAATTTTTTTGATAAATTTAAAATCGGTCATATTATGTTGGTTATACTCAATCAAGAACTTAATTCGATCATATATTCGACAAATTTGATATATGAAATGGTGGATCGGTTTAACAATTGTCAGAATATCCGACTTTATATATTCAATAATTTATACTCGATATATTTTACATTAATTTTTAAAATATCTAATTAAATAAAATAAAGTATATAGTTATCTTAAAAAAGTTATACCACTCTTTGTGCGGTAATTTTTCGTTACGAAATCTACAATAGTTTAGCACAGAAAAATACAACAATCAACTTCACAAATGTTAAGGATAATATATTTTGGACATATTTATTTAGAATTTATGTTTTAATGAGCTTTAATAGCTTATTTTAAGAGTAGTTTAGTCATTTTAGGACTTTGCGAATCATAATAAGGTTGGTCTCTCCTTCATCCGAATTGAGTTCAGTCTATCTGTATTCTGACGTCATCAGCTAGGTTCACAAGTATCTGAATTGACAACTCTTGTAAATAGAGATGATGTAACTTAAGATTATTTGGAGCATTATTTCATATAAAAAATTATAGGATGGACGACTCTTTAAGAATGTAGACATTATTGGCCAACTTCGTTATAACTCGTGTTATTTATTTCAACATATAATTATTGTTTTAAATTAATGTTGCGGTGATTTCTAATAACGAATACTTAGTTATTATATCCGGATTTAGGGGATGTCGTGGAATGAAAAACTTGAATATACTTCACACAAACAAATGTAATTTATTCATAATTCACTTTTTGCTAAAATTTTGGAAAGATAAGGAACTTGAATTTGAGGGTATAAATTATTGTTAAATTTCAAAGTAAAAAAAATTGAATATGGAGAAAATTCTAAAATTGACATTAAAATTGATATTTTAATTAATAAATATTATTAATCTTCAATTCAATTTTATGAATAAGAAATAACTCAAACAAAAGCACATTCTTTTATTGTTAAGTTTTGGGCATATAACAAAAAAAACTAATTCAAACAAGTCTAAACTTACCGATCTAACAAAAAAAAACTAATTCAAACAAGTCTAAACTTACCGATCTAATCCTCCTTTTACGTAACGAATCTATCAACATATTTTGGTGTCGTTTTGAAGATTGGCCTATATTATCCTTCTTTCTTATTCATGACCGAGCAGTCGAAGGCCTATGGTCTACTCCGGGACCAAAGCACGTGCACCCGCGCCCAAGACCCGCATTTGTCATCGCCAGGGCCGATCATGTGAATTGGGGCACATTGCAAATTTAAATTTTGTAGCCCCTAAGGTTATAAATATTTTTTTTAAAATTGTAATAATATAAAATGAGATATAAAGAGATAAGAAAAAATATTTTATATTGTATAATATATATTTAATATGAAAAGAAAAAAAGGAAAAAAATATTATTAATAATATAATATATAATCAATAATACTATTATATACCTAAAATTTGGAACCTTAATAAGGTGGGGCCTTGACCCTATGCAACTTGTCACATGCTCAATCTTTCCACTAACGATCCATGCGGCACTAGTTACGATCTTTACAAAAACGAGTAAATAGTCAGCCTTACTCGAAGCAAACACTCGATGTTTAATTAAATGGACACAAAAATTATATAGAGAGAGAAAGTATCTCTTATAAAAGTAGTATTATATTGATTGAATTCTTGGTGATTTACAAAGGAATATTTCAAATGTATTTATAGGGCTATCAACTAATACATTAATTACATAACATTCAACTATCTCATTAATGGAGTGTTAGCCAACTACCACATTAATGACTTATTACCCAACTATCACATTTATGGCTTACTAACCAACCACCACATTAAATGGCTCATTAATGTAAGACATGCTTTCTTACAAGCTTCTAGAATGTTCCTTGGGTTGGACATTCATGGATGATTAAGCCCCTTAGGTTTAGGAAGACAAGGGAGTCGTGACATTTTCACCCACTCATTCCGGCGACGTCCTTGTCGCATCCTCCTTGTAGGTCTGAATGATGTCTCCAAATGCGGCAGAAGTTTTGAGCGATATGCTAGTATTCCAACCCGTTTCTTCCCTAAGAAAGGGTCTTCGTATCGCCTCATAAGTCCCTTGTGAACTTTGGAAAATCGTCTCCCTTGATGGATGAGAAGTTTTACTATCACTCGGTTTCCTCCGAACTCTAAGTGTCTTCTCTTTTTGCCCTCCCATTTCTTTATTCTCTTGACGGCCTTGCCAATTTCACACTTCTATTTCTTGAAGAGCAACTCCTCTAGTTGCCTCTCCAACTCCTCCAATTTGGTAGGTTCCATGTGATAAAGTACCACCGTCAATCGTTTAATATCTTTGACTAACTCTTTTTTGTGATCCACCTCTCTCGTATGGTGGGGTTTCTTTGGTAATCCAGCGGGTATTACATCCTGACATTTTTCTAGGACAGTTGTAACTTCTGGAGGTGTCTTCTCCTGGGACACATCTCTCTCATCTTCTTTTAAGGTGACAAAAGATGATGGGTGGGTCTTCTTTACACTTTTTGAGAATTGCATTGTAGAGAGGTGTTTAGTTTCTCTCTTTCCCTCTCTTATTAAAGGTATTGTACAAGTATTTTCTTGCTCTATAATGTACATAATATTGGCAGAAGGAAGTAGGAAGGCATTTCCCTTGTCTAGGAACTCTATGTCAAGAACCATTTTGTAGTCGTCTATGTCAATAATGGAGAAATCTATAAGGCCAGTCCACTCCCCCAAAATGACCTTTACATTACGAGCAACTCCATAAGTTGCACTTGGTGCCGAGTTGACTACTTTAAGCCACCCCTTCTCTTTAGTGTACCTGATCCCAGTCTTCCCGCCTCTTTTACCTCTAAAAAGTTGTTGTTGGCTTCCGTATCCAACAAAGCATTTACCACGTGGTTTCTTACTTTTGTTTTCACAAATAGTTGTCCTTTCTTCGCGGAATTTGGCTTCTCAAACTTTGTTTTAACGACAATAAGGAGATTTAACAACCTCAATCGAACTTCATCATGAAGGCGTTCTTGCTCCTCCATCAAAGTGGATAGTTTGTTCTTCATGGGGCACTCTCTTGCTTTATGCGGCCCTTCACAAAAGAAACACTTTATCCGGGGTCTCTCTCCACGTTTCTCATCCCAATCTTCTCTACCATTGGGCTTCGTAAACTTAGCTAGATCTTCATTGCTATAGAAATGATCTCTACCATTTCCCCCCTCGTCATTCCTCTCATAAGTCGACTTTGGTTTCTCTTGCCTTGTCATTTCGACTAAAGAATCAACCACATCAATAACGGTGTTTAGATCTTGGACACCACGCCATTCCAACTCTAGCTTCGCCCACATTTGTAGACAATTAGTGAAGGCAAACAAGGCTTTGTCGTCTGAGTAGTTAGGGATCTCAAGAAGAGTAGCGATGAACTCCTTAACGTACTCCTTGATACCCCCCTTCGCGAGAGCCATCGCAATTTGGCCCTTACTTCTTGAATGACATTTTCAGAATAGAACTGTCTATTGAGTTTCTCCTTGAATTCTTCCCAGGTATTAATAAAACACGTACCTCTTTCTATGTCGTTACTCCTTCGTCTCCACCACAACATTGCGGTCTCTTCTAGTTATGTCGTGGTAGTATCTATCTTCCTTGATTCTTCCACTAGGCCGAGTGCTTTGAAGTACTAATCCAAACCCCATAAAAGTTATCGATCTTTTTTGCATTCCTCTTGCCTAAATATGCTTTAGGCCTTGGAACGTCTATCCTTGTCGGATTAGGGACTCCTATAGGCGCACGTCTGTACTCTTGCGTAACCGCCTTCTTGACTAACGCCACACCCTCTTCAGTGGCTTGTAACTTGGAAGTCATTACTTCGAGTTTCTCGTTCAAGGTATTGATCTAAAAAAGGAGGTCTGCTCCATGATTTGAGCTTGCTCTCGACATTTGGACAACTCGTCGTTCAAAGTGCCTTGCATCCCTTTTAGAGCTCATCTCTCTCCTTCTCGAGCTCGATGACGCGTTCATCTAGGTCCCCGAAGTTATCTTGTTTGGAAGCCACGACGAGTTCTACTTTCTCCAACCTGGAGACAATGTGAACACTAGCATCTCTTAATCTCTCCCTTTCTCTGGTGATTTTGGATCCCCCCGCTTGAACATGGCTTTCGTTCCTAAGATCATCTCCGATCTCTTGGGGAAGTTTCTACACTTCGTCCACATTATTAGTAATGACACTTCATTTGATCTCTTCGTCATTCAACTCAGATACCAACTGTCACGGACTTAGTTTAACGGGCTTAGTTTATCCACTAACGATCCGTACGACACTAGTTACGATCTTTGCAAAAATGAGTAACTAGTCAGCCTTACTCGAAACAAACACTCGATGTTTGATTGAATGAACACAAGATTTTTAGAGAGAGAAAATATCTCTTACAAAAGTAGTATTATATTGATTGAATACTTGGTGAATTACAAAGAAATACCTCAAAGGTATTTATAGGGCCATCCCCAACTATATTAATTACATAACACCTAACTACCACATTAATGACTTATTACCCGACTGTCACATTAATGACTTACTAACCAACCACCACAGTAAATGACTCATTAATGTAAGACATGTTTTCTTAAAAGACTTCTAGAATGTTCCTTGGGTTGGGCCTTCATGAATGATTAAGCCCATTAAGTTTAGGAAGACACGGGAGTGTGACAAATTGCATTTCCTTACCCGACCTTGATCATCGCTCCCACATACCCATGCCTGACCTGTGAGGCCGTGACCTTTAATCATTGATTTTTTGTTTTATTTTTTATTTTAAAATACAATGATTTTCTAAGCATTCTAAGATAAAAGATACTTAAAATGACGTGTCACCACATCACTGGTTAAAAAAATAATAAAAAGTGAGGAGAGAGAAGAGAAAGAAAATTTGTTATATTTTCAGCGAATCAAATTGCGACACGTTATTCTTTCTCAAATTCCCTCACCAATCATATATATATATACATATAATTTTAAGGTATGGTTGTTCCTTTTTATCATTACGCATTTTATTTACACTCATAACTTTGGGTTTTAAAATTTAAAAAATAAAAAATAAAAAGTTGATTTTTTATATTTCACAAAATAAAATTTGAATATATATAAAAATTACTTTTAATTTTATAATTCTTTTCAGGTTTTCCAAATTAATCATCTATTTTACAGAGTGCATTTATATTATTTTATGTTTAATATATATATATATATATATATATATATATATATATATATATATATATATATATATATATAATAATGCTTAAAATTGGATTGTCGGATCGAGACACATTGTTAATTTGGATCTTAGCGTGAGGGTAAATGAGTACGACCCGTATGGATCAAATCGACGTTCTTTCCTTACTCTCTCTAACTAATAAATAAAATGCATAATCAATATTAAAAATTTAATAAATTTAAAAAAAAAAATTTAATTATATTATATTAAAATAATAAGTGTTTATTAATATATATATATATATATATATATATATATATATATATATATATATATATTCTACCCCATTTTTTAAATTGGGTATATTTTTTTATTTCTTTTTCATTTCTATCATTAACTAATAAATCAAATATTCAAGAATTAATCAATTTTAAGAATAAAAATTTAATTTAATTATATTATAAAAATTTATATACATCAATAATTATATTTGTATTTATTATTTTTATATTATTATATTATATATATAACAATTTATTTAAAAATTAATTTGTGATATATTTAAGTAAAAAATATTATTATTTTATTATTTGTCTACAATTTATATTTGATGGGTAACTAATATTTTTTTATACTAAAAACATAGTTAAGAGTAAATTAATTTTTAATTATTTATATAAATTTTATATTTAACACAAAATGATAAATAATATTTTTTTTATTAAAAATATAATTTTAGCTTATTAATAAAAAATAGTCTAATGTTATTTGTGACTTTTATGAAAAAAAAAAATTAAAATTTCAAATTTTTATTAGTTATAAAATATATACAATAACATGCATACACAAAATTATAAATAAAACACATCAATCATAGGTGGTCTTATGATTAAAGTGATCATCTTTCACACTAGAGACATTAGTTTGAATCCTTACAAATACAAATTTAAGTAAATTTTGGGGGGGAAAATGGGACAACAGATTAAGTATGTAGCCCGCAAACACACTTAATCATTTAACCAGGCGCAGAATTTGCCGTTTGACGGGCTCGAATCCAAGAACTTAAGGTTAGTATCCACATCTTGTTATATGTGTGGATAAGAGGCCGATAATAAATGAGAGGTGATTCATGGGACTAGTAACATTGGATTGTGAGGTCGATTAAGATTGATAGTTGATGCCGGTAATAAAGGATAATGAGGTGATGGTTAATTTGTCAAGTGAAAGTGTGATTGAGATTGATGGTTGGTTTGCCAAGGGATAAAAAACCGGTAACATTGGAATTGTGATATTGAAATTGATAGTTGATTTGTCGAAGGATAAGAGGAGTTATCATAATAAACATAATTAGATTTACGATTTATCCTTAGTTATACGGGATTATGTTAAAACTTTAGACACATGGATATGGTTGAATAATCCTAAACAAGTATAAAATTATTATTTCAATAAAAATGTCAAATTGTTGTTAATAGAGATCACTCGTTTAAAAGGTCACGTGAATCATAACGTCAAGACTCTTTCTTATTTGTAAGAAAATATCGAACTCGAAAAGAGAATCTCTTCTTAACACATGAAATTTATTTTGTTCCTAATATTTTTAAGATATGTGGCGACTCTTTATGTGTCAAACCAAACAAATTTTAAAAAGTCCATTTTAAATGATAGTACAAACTATTAAATATATTGGTGTAATATTTGATTTTACCTTTGGAAAAAGCCTCTTCGTTTTTGTTATTTGAATAATTAAAATAAAAAGTATATGTATTATTTTATTTCTCTCTCATTCACTGTATTATTCAATTCATTAATTAAAATATTAAGTTAAAATTTATTTTAAATTATTATTTTTATTTTATTATTATATATTAATACACTTTAAATCTTTTACCAAAAAATCTACACTTTCTCAAAAGCATTATCCATCATTATTTTTTTAAATACGAAGTATTTCTTAGAACGCTAAGTTTCGCTTCTCCTTTAGATTGCGACTAATCATCACATGTTAAACACATAGTCCGCAAATACATTTAACTAATTAATCAGTCGAACGAAATTTATCGTCTGACGGCTCGAACCTCGAAGAGGCTTGAGATATCCATATATTTTTTACTACTAGGCTAGAAAAATTCAAATCCAAACAAAATCTTAAATTGTAATTTTTCATTTTCATTCTAATTTTTATTTGTTTAATAAAAGTCACAAATTCAACCGTTACTGATCTTTTTCTACGCACTTCTTCATGACTTGGTGGGACAGGGATTTATCAAATATTAATCAGAAAGATAGATTATCAACATAGAACATAGAAGCAAATGTTATGGTAATTTTTTTTTTAATTAAGGAGAACTAGACTGGCACCCCAAAGTCATGACTCTCACTTTTATTTAAAGTATTTTTAGATAAAATTGAATTCGTGACATTTTAGTCTTTTAATACAACTTTTATCACTAGACTACCTTGATAAAGTTCAAAATGTTACAATGTTATTTGGATAGAATGCCATAAATGAACATTTTATGTGTGAATGTTTACCCATGTTGCTGTTTTGTCACCCTTGCATATAGTTGTGTATGTTGTGTTGATTTTGCACTCTTTTAACTAAAAAATTTCAAAACTATTCTTCAAATAAATTGAAAATTAGATTTTTTAAGGGATATATACAAAATGATTTAATGAAAGTCGTTTAAGGTCAACCATAAAATCATTACACAAAAATGTTCATCAATTAACAAAAAAAATAAAAAAAAATAGAATAATCTATAACGAGCACGAATAAATCAATGAGTTTTCTGATTGTCTCAACCGACTTCACAATTAAACTTCTTCAATTGTTATAATAATATAATTATGAATTAAACCTATCGAATTATCACATTTTTGTACTGTTACTTTCAAGTCAACCGACCAACTATATACTATAAACCCCTACATAATTAAATATTAGTGTAAAAATAAATTTTGAAATGAAGCAATGATGATAATATAGTTGACAGTTACAAGGATAAAGCAAACACTGTAGATGATGGATGAATTGTCTGATCTCACAATCAGAAACAATAGTGTCTCCTAATTACATTACACCAGAAAATACAAAAAAAAAAGTTCGCCGTGAAATCTGGAGAATAATAACTCAGCTGCTCCTTCTCCGGCCACTCTCTCTCTCTCTAACTAAACCTAGCAGCCGACGGTTCTAGTTTTGGATTTGATAGTATTGAGTAATTTAAAAAAATTGAATTGGGGTTATAAATGAATGAGCAGTTGGTAAGTTTTTTCATTTTTAAATATATAAGAAAAAACATTGAATATAAAAAATCTATAAGAAAAAAAATCAGATAGCATTATTTAACTAAAAATTATATTTTTCATAGATATATATTTCTCACTTTAAAAAATATTAAACAATTTAATTATATCTTCTATATTAAATAAAAACAAAATTATTTTATACTTTTTATTTTGATTTGACAATTATAAAAAGTGATTTTGATGATAGTAATAGTACAAATTATTAGTTTTAAAAAATACTATGGCCTCGTTTGATCTTTGGGTTTTTGGGATAAAACCCAGATTTTATCCCAAAACCCAACAATCCCATCATAAATCAAATCAATCCATTTATTAATTAAAATACCCAAATTATCCATACTTAAATATTTTATTTTATATTAATAAAAATAATATATATCTTATAATATTTTATTATATTATAAAATTTATTTTCATTAATTTATAAAAATATATCATTTAAATTAAATTTTTATAAAGAAATTTATTCATTTTTTTTTTATATAAATTAACTTTAAATCATTATTCATTTAAATTTTTATTTATATAGTAATGAAAGTCTTTTATCTACATAAATACTTAAATTACATTCTACTTAATATTTTATTTTATATTAATAAAAATTTATTTTAATATATATATATATATAATATTTATTTACATTTTAATTTATTTTAATATAAATTAAATTCTAAAATTATTTCATTTTAATTTTTTTTATTAATTATCTTAAATAAAATTTAAAACACAATCTAAATCTAATTATAATCTATTATATTATAAATTTTTAAATAAATAATTTATATTAAAAATAAAGTTAATATATCTAAATATCAAAATAATTAATTTATAAATATACCTTGTTTTAAATAAAAATTTATAATAATTTAAAAAAAAATTGAGAGAGGTGAAGAAAAAAAAAGATAAAATTGGAAAACAGGAATGATCAATTAATTGTATTATTAATTATAACTATTAAATACATATATAAGTTCAGTTAGAGGAGAGAGAAGGAGTGAAAACCAAAAAAGGGTAAAAAGGGAAAAATAAAATAAAAACTGGTTTTTTACCTCATTTCGTCAAACATAGTTATTTGGACAAAACCTAGATTAAATCCTAATAACCCCTAGATCAAACGAGTTTTGTTATTAGTGCGAATACCTTAAATATATATAATGGAAAATATGTATTTTTTTAAATGAAATTGAGGGTATTTGATACTTTGTTTAATAATTTGATTAACGTGATTTATGAGAAAATAATTTAAAGAATAATATTTTTTTTTTAAATAATTCAAAATAAAACTGGGCTGGATTAAATTTGAAATGAGAAGTACATACTTAGTTGATTGATTCAACTATTATCTTACTGTTAAAATATGAAAGAGTGAATAAAAAAGCATGAGGAATAATAAAATATACTTAAGCTAGTTTGATATAATAGAGTTTATTAGCATATACGATTGATGATTCACATTATTTAATCCTTAACCCTAGATAAGTTTGATTAAGTTTAGTTTATACACGAGTAAATTTGATTAGTGTTTATACGCCATTTTATTTTTATTTTTTTATATTTATACTATTATTTAATAATAAATGATATATATATATATATATATATTAATTTAATTTTAAATATTAATAAATTATTTAAATTAAAAAATAATCTATTTTAAAATAAATGATATAAATATATAAATTTTATTAAGAGGAACGATATAGAGAGAGAATTTGGTGAGGAAATGATTTGGCATCACATTCATTGGTTGAAAAATGTAAAAGTGGGAGAAAAGAGAGAAAAGAGAGAAATTATTTGATTTTTTCAGCGATAAGATTATACCAAGTTATTCCCTCGCCAAATTCCCTCACCAAATTCCCTCACCTAATCATTTCTCTTTTATTAATATACAATTTTAAATATATATATATATATATATATATATATATATATATATATATATTTAGTATGTATATATATAAAAAGTTTTTATTATGATTTATTTATATTCATTCTAAGAAGAAAAAATTAATATTATTTAAAAACTAATATTATTAAAAAAATAATATTATATATATATATATATATAATGATGCTTAATTTTTAAAGTGTCTGAATTGTCGGGTCGAGAGCTGTGGTTAATTTGGATATATGTGAGAGTAAATGGATACTTGAGTCGGATTGTGGGTTGACCCGTCCATAAATTTAAAACGGTTAAAATAAAATAAAAAATGCTATAGTTATGGTTCGAACTTGCAACCTAACAAAATAAGTACAACCTTTTAACCAACCAAACTAATAACACTTTATATTTTGAATACAACCCAAAATTTGATAAACGCGTGACATTTTAACAATATAAGTTCAACTTTTTAACTAACTAATATATATATATATATATATATATATATATATATATATATAATGATGCTTAATTTTTAAAGTGTCCGGATTGCCAGGTCGAGAGCTGTGGTTAATTTGAATATATGTGAGAGTAAATGGATACTTGGGTCAGATTGTGGATTGACCCGCCCATAAATTTAAAACGGTTAAAAATAAAATTAAAAATGCTATAGGTATGGTTCGAACTTGAAACCTAACAAAACAAACAAAACAAGTACAACCTTTTAACCAAATAGGCTAATAACACTTTATATTTTAAATTCAACCCAAAATTTGATACACGCGTGACATTTTAACACTATAAGTTCAATTTTTTAATTAACTAATCTATATATATATATAATGATGCTTAATTTTTAAAGTATCCGGATTGCCGGGGGTCGAGAGCTGTGGTTAATTTGGATATATGTGAGAGTAAATGGATACTTAGGTTGGATTGTGGGTTGACCCACTCATAAATTTAAAACGGTTAAAAATAAAATTAAAAATGCTATAGGTATAGGTATGGTTCGAACTTGCAACCTAACAAAACAAACAAAACAAACAAAACAAGTACAACCTTTTAACCAACTAGGCTAATAACACTTTATATTTTAAATTCAACCCAAAATTTGATACACGCGTGACATTTTTACAATATAAGTTCAATTTTTTAACTAACTAATCTATATATATATAATGATGCCTAATTTTTAAAGTATCTGGATTGCCGGGTCGAGAGCTGTGATTAATTTGGATATATGTGAAAGTAAATGGATACTTGGGTCGGATTGTGGGTTGACCCGCCAATAAATTTAAAACGGTTAAAAATAAAATTAAAAAAGTTATAGGTATGGTCGAACTTACAACCTAACAAAACAAATACAACCTTTTAACCAACTAGACTAATAACACTTTATATTTTAAATTCAACCATAAATTTGATAAACGCGTGACATTTTAACAATATAAGTTCAACTTTTTAACTAACTAATATATATATATATATATATAATGATGTTTAATTTTTAAAGTGTCCGGATGGCCGGGTCAAGAGCTGTGGTTAATTTGGATATATGTTAGAGTAATTGATATTTGGGTCGGATTGTGGGTTGACCCGCCCACAAAATTTTACCGTAATATTTTTTCACGGTTTTTTATATTATTATTACTCGTGAAAATGCACGGAATACATGCTAGTTATTTGAAAAATACTAACCAAATTTTTTATTTTAGCCTAGTGGCAATAAAAGGTTGATATCTCAGCCTCCCTGTGGTCTTGGGGTTCGAGCCCGCCAGACGATAAATTTTGCGTTTGGTTAGATGTGTTTGCGAATTTTATACTTAATTAATGGGGATTAATCGCACTCTAAAATAAAAACGTCACCAGACGTTCTAAAAAAATTAAATAAAGTACTGAACAATTAATAATATAATTTTTACGTTAACAAAATTATAGTATATTTTTACATAAACATTAAACGGATTATAAGTTGAATCAAATTTAATGTGACCCCGCAAGAATTTTAATTTTGGGACATTTCCTCCGCAACTGCTTCTTTTGGGTAGTCGCGATAGTTTCTTTTAGAAGACTCCCTCTGCTGGAAAGCACTGCCGTTTGATTAGATTAATATTGATTTTATTTTTTGAAATACCTTGATTGGATTATAAGGTATATGTGGTAGAGATTTTCAGTGAGAAAATAAATTGTTTCTTAAATTTAAGACACCAAATTTATATTAATTGTTATTCATGGTTACATGAATTATGTCTATTATATAAACATTATAATTGATATATAAGTAAATTAAATAATATAATATTAATATTATCACAATTTATAATATTGTGATAATATCTTACAAATATATTATATTATACTCTAACATCCCCACTCAAACTCACGATGCAACAACAATAAACATTGAAAGTTTGACAGACAGAAAACGAAAGCGCGAACAATAAGAAATTACACATTATTCTTAATCTTCTTCGCTTCTTTCTCTTCTCTCTTCTTCCCAATCCATTGACCATCCACCAAAAAACAACTCTTCTTCGATTAACAACCAAATCAAAACCAATCATACTAAGTTTCACAAACTCCTCCAAAACCAAATTGAAATCAACAACCCACAACAACCAAACTGTTAGAAATATTGTCTTGAAATAAATTACAGAAATATATATAAAATGATGTACAAATAAATGAAACAAATAAAATATATGAAGAACGAAATCATCGATTGAGATGTTGATTCGAGGAATGTGTTAGGCACATTTCCCTTAAAACAGTTTCATCGTCTCCCGTTTGTGCTGGAACTTATCGTAAATGGCTGTCTCTCATGGTACAACGAATCCAGTATTGATTCTGCACCGAAATCACTACTCGTCGAGCTTGAACAATGTACTTGAACTATCACCGGGTTTCAACGGAAAATATCGAGCGAAGAACTCGAAGAACACTCACAAAATAAGAAGAGGGCTTTTGGAATTCTAAAGTGAGAAAAATTAAGGATGAAGTGATGTGTATTTTTTTCCATTGGATGGTGTGGGATAGAATGACTATTTAGATTGTTGAAATAATAAACAGTTAATTAAATCATCAATTGATCCAACGGTTGACATTGCTTGTCTCTTCATTTGCCTTAATATTTCTTCTTAATGAAGGGTAATTGTTTGCCAAAATTAATGAAGACATTTATTTTGCAATACTCATGTTACATGGTTTTTTAATCTGTTAATAATAATATTAAATTATCATAACAATTAATAATAATAACAAACTCATGTAAGTCACGCTACAAATTAATAACATTTTGTTAATTGGTCATCAAGGCATTTTAATTAATTAATTTAAAATAATTAATTCAAACATTTGGATCAAATGTCACCCTTTAATTCACGTTTGAATTTCATGTGAATTTGATTTAATTTTATTACCCACATTCTAATTTCCATTCATTAATGGAATTTATAGAATTAGTTTAAAAATTCCAAAAACCAAACCAAACCAAAACCAATCAAACCAAATATTATAAACTTAGGGAAATCCAAACCAAATTCATCTCTCTTTACTCAACAAAACAATCAAAACCAATCAAACTACTAAAATCTTCAATCCAATTAGACGACAACAAATTCACTCAAACAAAATCCAAGACCTCAGATAAATTACTTAAGAATACCGACATAACAAATATTAATAATAAATGATTAAAGCCTACATCAATGGCTAAGGTAACCATTGATGGAGACAGCAAAAGACTATCACTTGATTGACTCAAGAACAATAACAAGGCTCTGATACCATGTTAAACTAAAGAGAGAAAAATTATATTAAATTGTTATTCTTGGTTACATAGATTATGTCTATTATATAGACATTATAATTGACATATAAGGAAACTAAATAATATAATATTGATATTATCACAATTTATAATATTGTGATAATATCTTACAAATATATTATATTATACTCTAATAGTGATAACCTTGATAATGAATCTATTATGGATGAGACTAAAATTTTTAATGAAGATATGGTTTAACAATGAGACTATGGAAAATAAAATAAAAATCTATTTTAAGGAAACTCGAAAAATAAGCAACATTAAAAAAAATGTTGAAGCTGCAATTGTAATATCCTATAAAGGGAGCAAAGAAGAAGGCCCCAAATGGAAACCATGTGAGGAGAAATATAAATTGTAGATAAATAAAGAACACTACAAAAAATACTAGTTTTGCGACGTTAATAAGCGATAAAAAAACAAATGTAAGAAATTAGCGATGAAATTTAAAACTTATTTCATGAAAATATTATAATTCATCATAAAAAATATTTATGATGGAAAATATTGTTACAAAATATTTCGATAATAATTTTTTATTCATAAATTTATTGAAATCGATTAGGTGGAAATTAGGTGGAAATATTTCAACAAATTATTCCATGAAAATCTTGGGTATCAAAAATTCACTAGTAAATGTTATCACGATTTTTGTTTTGTCGAAATATGAGATATAATTTCGACGATTTTTATATTTTTCAAAATATGATACACAGTTTCAACGATTTTTACAATTTGTCAAAAAATAAGATACAGTTTCAATGAATTTTAGAATTTGTCGAAATATGTAAAGTTTGGATGGTTTCATTATTTGTCGAAATATAATATATAATTTTGACGATTTTTAATTTTTTTTGAAATATCGGAATAGTTTCGATGATTTTTACAATGTGTCAAAATATGTAAATTTTGATAATTTTATTATTTTTCGAAAATATAGTTTCAATGATTTTTATATTTTGTCAAAATATGAGATATTTCGACAGTTTTTAAAATTTGTCAAAATCTGAGACACAGTTTCGATGATTTTTACATAGTGTCAAAATATGTAAAGTTTCGATGGTTTCATTATTTATCAAAAATGTAGTTTCAATTATGTTATATTTTGTCAAAATATGAGATATAGTTTCGACGATTTTTAAATATTTTGAAATCTGAGACATAGTTTCGATGAATGTAAATATCGAAATATAAGATAAAGTATGCTATTTTTGTGGTGGAGAATTAAAAAACATTGAATATTGGTGTTCGGTTAGAAAATATTAAATTAATTACTATGCATATGGGGTTCATTCAATCCTGCCTAGTTTGGGGAATGCATATGAAATAGATCATTCCCATTTTCATCTTTCTCTCTTCTGAACCTCAAAATCTATAACTCTTGGTAGATGATACTGCATTCTCAAAATTATACAATTTCTCATCCGATCTCTTCTTGTCCGATCTCTTTTCATTCGCTTTCGCCGTCATACAAAAAAGACAGTAACATTGAGCTCTCCATCTCCGACGAGACTAATTAGGTTTACTCTTCTCTCTATTTATCTCCTATTAGATTTTAATTGGTTAGATCTATTATGAGGCTCGCATAGAGACGGTAGAGTTTAAAAGGGTGGTTGCCCTGTCTTTTGAGAAAACGATCTTTTTATCTTTACCGAAAAGAAGACAATGAATCTATGTTTATAAGGTAGATGTTATTTATGATTATTTTATTATAATGTCTATGTATAACTATGTATAACTTTGCTAGATAAGAAGAAAATATATCAATTTGTCTTTTTGTTTTGACTTTTGTGAAAGAATTCCATAAAATTTCAACATATTTGAATCTTTAAAGCTGGTAAAACACTATTTCAATAGAATTAGGGTTACCCGTAGAATTCGTTACTTTCGTGGTTGTTGATAATTAATTCTATCCTCTTGTGCTTTTTTTGCATCTTACTGATTAAATAAAATAAACATGTAATGCTTCAATGGATGTTTAATCTTCTTATATAGGCAATATCTTGATGTTTGACAATTGATGTATGGTGAAGCTTTACACTCATTATCTAAAGAAGAACATATTTATCAATAGTGTTCATTTAGAGATTCAAAACAAAGCCTATTTAGTTGAGAAACCATAGGTGAACAACAAACTACAAATTGAGTTTTCATTCAATAATTAATTCACAACTTGTAGTTACAATATATTAATATCTTCATCTACATTAAAAACAAGCTTACTTATTTCTGGTATAATTGGATATCACATATTTGTTTTTATTAATGCTTCATATTTTTTCATTTGTGCAGACAAAAGATTATGAGAGAATACTGTGCTTGGATGTATAACAAAATTTTCCCAGATCGTCGAGGTTTATTAGATGAGTTTTTCAGAGGGGTGGTAGAGCTTATAAACTTTGCTACAAGCATTATTGAAGTCATGGATGGTGACAAAATTCGATGTCCATGTATAAATGTGAGAACTATAAATATAATGAAGTCAAATCTTGTAGGGATCATCTTTATTGATGTGGTTTCGTTAAGAATTACTATATGTGGACATTACATGGGGAACCACTATCTTACGTTGAACCAAAATCAATGATTGTCGATGTTAATCCGTAAATGATCTTCAATGTTGCTACCAATTATAATCCCCCAGAAAATGAAGGATCAAGTTTCTCTTTGCACATTCATTTAGATGATCACGTTGAAGAAGGCGATACATTTTGGGATGTTCTGAAAGCTGCAGATGAACCTCTTTGATATGGTCACCCGAATGAGACCAAAATTTTTACGATAGTAAGAATTTTAAGTTTTAAAACAAATCATAATATGTTTGAAACCGCGGTGAATGAAATGATTGTTATGATGAACGATTTTATGTCACGTGACAATAATTTTCTAGGTAATTATTATAGCACGAAGAAGTTACTTAAGAATTTGTGTTTGTCGGTTATAAAGATTGATGCGTGTAGTAAAGAATGCATGCTTTTTTAGAGGGATGATAATCAAGATGAATAATGTAAATTTTGTTTGCGACCAAGATACAAACAAAATCAAGGAAAATCTAAAAAGTAAAGTCTCATAAACAATTAATATATTTCCCTTTGACGCCAAGGTTGCAGATGTTATACACATCAGATGTAACATCACAACACATGACGTGGTATGTACGACATGAAACCGAAGAAGATATGATGTGTCATCCTTTAGATGGAGATGCATGAAAATCATTTGATCGTGCATATCCAGATTTTACAGGAGAACACTAAAACATACGATTAGGATTATATGATGATGGATTTGCACATTTTAATATACCAGGGAAGAAATATTCATGTTGGCCAATAATTGTGACCCATACAATATCCCACCTAGTATGTGTATGAAGATACCCTACCTTTTTCTTTCTTTAATTGTTTTCGGGCCTGAGAATCCAAAGATTAATATTGACATATGTATGCAACCATTGGTAGAAGAGTTAAAACAAATATGGATGGAAAGTGTTTCAACATATGACATCTCAAGCCGACGAACATTTAATATGAGAGCTTCTCTTCTTTGAACAATTAAAGACTTTTTAGCATATGCAATGTTATTAGGTTGAAGTACTTACGGTATTGATGGATGTCCAATTTGTATGAAATGTTCAAAATCGTTTAGACTTAAGTTTGGTAAAAAATTTGTTACTTTGATTCTCACAGACATTTTTTACTAGAATAACATTAGTTTAGACGAGATACACAAAACTTTATCAAATACCAAATGGAGATGTCACCTCCTCCCCAAAGACTAAGCGGTGATGAAATATTATCGAATGTTCGCGATTTTCCCATTGCTATGGAAAATTCTTTAGGAACACCGGTAGGTTTTAATGTCTTGCATAAATGAAAAAAATGTATTTTTTGGGAGCTTTCTTATTGGAGTCAATCTCTTTTTCATCATAACTTTGATGTGATGCATATAGAGAAAAAGTTTTTGATAATAGCATCAATATTGTGATGAATGTGAAAGGAAAGACAAAGGACAATGTCAATGCAAGAAAAAAACTTGTTCCTACATTGCAATCGCCTCCCGTTGCATGTTCATCCTCATAGCAATGGTCCTAAACCAAAATTAGTTTACTCGTTGACGAATGAAGAAATTAATTCATGCTTGAATGGCTTAAAATTTTAAATTTCCAGATGGTTTTGTTTCAAACATTGCAAGATGCATTGATTTTAATTAATGCAAGTTGAATGTGCTAAAAAGTCATGACTGTCATATCTTCATGAACGATTAATTCCAATTTCTTTGAGAAGATTACTACCAATGTATGTGTGGGGTGCTTTGACAAATTTGAGTAATTTCTTACATAACCTTTGCTCCACAACGTTGAGTATTTCAAACATTGAAAAATTGGAAGTGGATATTCTAGTGATTCTTTGCAACTTAGAAATAATATTTCCACTATCTTTTTCTACTCAATGGAGCATATTTTGATATATCTTTCTCATTAAGCTAAGGTTGAAGGTCTTGTTCAATATAGATGGATGTATCCATTTGAAATGTATATAATATTTATATTTAAATAATACATTGTTGATATTTTCTAATGTTATTTTTTCAGATTTTTACATCATTTAAAGAAGAAGGTAAAAAGTAAAGAAAAATTGGAAGCCTCGATTTGTAATTCTTATCTTGCTGAAGAAATCTTCACATTCGCATCATATTATTTTGAACCACATTGTCACACGTGAGTTTGACCCAAATGTATATTGAGTCTTTTTTTGGGGAAAACAGTTTAGCATCATTTCATTAAGAATCCCCAAAAATGGGATGGTCAAGAATAAAAATTAGATAAACCCTAGTTTTGATTATAAGATGACAAACAAACGACCTTAGAGTTTCTGAATCGTAGAAATCAAACAACAGTACAATCAAAGATTACAATTAACATTCCCAATCTTTATTGTTATTTCCATATTCGCGTTGTAGGCCATGTTGCTTTCTTCCACGTCCCCTTCCTCGCTTATACTTCATGAAAGGTGATTGAATTGTAGCAGATGACAATGTCTGTCTACTCCCATTATTTAGCTTGCCTCTATATGAACATGTGCTGATCTAATGAAAGAAATTATTTTTCAAAATTTTAGGGCTTTTATCAATGTTTTTATCTTCTTCAGTTTTGCGGATTTGAGGATCAACAACCCTAGATTCCTCATCACTCTCCTCCTCTATTATTTATGTGCTTTCTTCTTTTCCTTAATCCTCTTCTTTGTCTTCAGATTGAACTTCTTCAGCATCCTCTATTTCTTCAATTTCATTGTTTTCTTCCTTCTTTGAATCTTCCTTGCTTTCTTCCTTTATATTTTCCTCATTTTGTCCTTTTTTATCACTATCCTTGACTTCCACAATATGCTCTTATATTCTTGATTATTCCGTTTCATTTTCCTACATTTTTTCTTCTTGGACTTTCATGATTTTATGTTCTTCCTCAATTGTTTTTGCACATTTAGTATTAACATGCTGGAAAGTATTGCAGAAAGCGCACATGTTTGGCCTCCATTCATATGAGATTTCCATGACCGTGGTCTTTCCCTACTATCATGTTCTTTGGCAGTACTTTGAGGATGCACTTCAATGTTTATTCTAGCAAAAGTAAGGTGCTCTCTTCCCTCTATAATTGAGTTCATATATAATTATTTCCTCAATAGACTAGAAAACTGACTTAGAGCTTTTGTGTTATACATGTTTACTGGGATGTTCCTAAACTTGAACCATATTTGGGTTGTTTCCTTTGATTTGCTTAGAAGACTCAATTTTTCAGACCATCTCTCCAACTTCATATAATTGGATCCAATATAAGTATGCCCAATTTTCAAAATATCATCCAAGTTCGTTCTCTTTTTGAATTATAGAAAATAAAGATCATGGATGTTTGCAGAAACCTTCTCTAGTTTCTTCTGCTCCCATTGTTTCATTGGTGATTCCTTGGTGTCTGGAAAAGATACACGGTTCTTTTCTACGTAGTTCCCAACAACTACATTTTCCCATTCTTTGACACATTTCTCCTCTATTTCAGTGGGCAATTTAAATTTAAAAGGAGAGTTAAAAATCTCAACTTTTGTTTTTTAACTCATTCAAGTAGATTTGACTTTTGTATGCATGATCTTCTTCTTTTTTTCTGCATTCTTTTTCCAGACTTTATTTACCTTCCAATTGGAATTTCTCTTGATAATATATGTCTTTAATTTTGGGGACTTCATTAGGTCCCTCATTGTTTCCACTAACCAATTTACTATATTTTCATATTCTTCCTTCTTCGGTAGGTTCAAATCTTGAAGATAATGTATATTCAATTGGACGGTTGTTTACTGTATTTTCTCTTTGTTGAACACAATCTCTCATTTCTTTGCATGCATCAGTTGCTTTGTGATTTGATTTTTAAGTCTGAAGAGGTTTGCTATTTAATTATACCCGACCTTCCATATTCCTTCATTTCTCCATATTTTCCTACTACACTTTCTTCAGAATTTTATCAGCAATTGGTTCTTTACATTTGTTGCATCCCTGTTTTTCATGGATAATTTCTTCAGTAATCCTATCGATTTCTTTTTTAGCCTCCCATGAACCTTCCATCACAAATTCTTTGACTTCCTCATTCTTATTTTTTCTTCTTCCCATTTTGATAAATAGTAGAACACAACAACAAAACAATGCAATAACAAAATAGGATACACTAGAAACCCTAACTATTATAGAACATGGTAAACTAGAAACCATAACCTTCCAACCAAGCTTTGAAGATGAATGAACGACCTAATTATTATAGTCGATATCGTGTTGTTCGTGCCGATTGCGCTGATTGTGTCGATCATGCCGATTGTGCCGATTGTGCACGTTCTTGATTTGACAAGTGACCCTGAGCGATTAGCAACTGAGACCACAACAAGAAAAGACGCGACCCTGATATTGTGTCGATCGTATTGTTCTTTCCGTTCGTGTTGATCGTACCGATCGTGTCGTTCATGCTGATCATGTCAATTATGTATATATTGAATCTTTATGTGCATATCAACTTATCTAGATTTCTTAATTTATTTTATGGTTACTATTATGTTTTTATTCTCTACTACACAAACACTATATTCCTACAGCCTTTTCCTTGTTGAGTTCTGGCCAAACCAAATGTTGAACTATTTTATACAAGTTGTTGAAGATTGTTACTGAAAGAGCCTATAAATTTGTTGTTGAGACAGTTAAACTAACATGTATAAATAAAGAATCACTGAGCAAAAATCTTGGAGATTAGTATTTGTTAGATAAAATTAGATCGGTTAAATAAAACTTAACAAAAACAAATCCCTTGTGCAGGAACAGGCAAAGAATCCAACCGGTCAAAGAACTCAACCGGTTAAGAAACTCAACCGGTCAAGCAATCAAACCGACCAAAAACATGACCGAACAAGAAAGACAAGATCGGTCAAATCAGAAGGCCAGAATCAATTAAACATTCGGTCAATCGAAAGATATGGAAATACCGGAAGTCATCCGGTTAGCAGAAACAACCGACCAGCATAAAAAGACACTTCGGGTATCTGTTGAGAATGATACCGAAGAAACAGACTTAGTATTGTCATATCTACACAAGTCTGAGGACAGTCTGTAGGCTGCAGAAGATCGTCCTACAAGATCTTTCCACTCCAGGATAAATCAGAAAGACAATCTTCCAGGTACATACAACTGTCCAACCGACAGTTGCCATATTGAGTAAAAGACAAACCTAGCCGGTTTGACCTACACACTAAAAGACTAGACCGCCAGGTCTGAAGACTAGACTGTCAGGTCTGAATCACTGAACCTCTACTCAACCAATCAGATTCAAGGAAATGAAATGTGACCGTTGGCACATTTCACCTATAAAAGAAGGAGCTGAAGAGGAATAAATGTGGGTTACAAGTTCTGAATTTTCTACAGCATAAGTAAAAGATTGTGTTCTACAACATAAGTAAAAGATTGTGTTTCGAGAGGAAGGGGTGACGTAGGAGTTTCATCTCCGAATATCCATAAAAACCTGTCTTGTTATTTACTTTCCGCCTGCTTTACATTCTAACCGATCTGCACTAACCTACTAATACCGCTCCAACCGATTCAACATCACCTAAACCGAATTACCAAGATGCAAAACTGACCCAACAATCTCCAAACATGTCCTATTCAAATCCGGTTCTGCCTATCTCGTGTGTGTGCTGCTTCAACCTGAAACAAACCACTTTCGCGCTTGAACTTTGTTCAAGGGTTTGTGACAATTTGTGTAGTATTGAAACTCCGGTATTAATCTCTAACCGAATTAATCACCACCCTTTGAGTAAAAGGCGCTAACCGGCCAACCCCGATCCGTCAGCCTCGACCTAAATCCTAACAATTGGTATCAGAGCAGTTAGTTTCAATACTCAAGCAAGCATGTCGTTCGATAGGCCCCCAATGCTAGAAGGTGACGACTTTGCCAACTGAAAGGCACACATGCACCTGCATTTAATCACCATGGATGACGAGATGCAGTTCATCATAGCCGAAGGACCGATAATAATTGATAAAGACAGAAAAGACTGGACAGCTGAAGATAGGAGAAGAAACAATCTGGATAATCATGCCAGAAACTGCATCTCCAACGGCTTGGACAAAAACACATATTGCAAGGTCAGAGATTGTAAAACAGCAAAGGAAACATGGGAAGCAGTGATTCAGATTCATGAGGGAAATGAAAGAACCAAGGAAAACAAGATAATAGTGGCTACCTAGAAGTTTGAAAACATCAAGATGAGACCGGGAGAAACAATGAGGGAATACAATGACCGGTTCACAGGTGTGATAGACGAGCTAACAATTCTTGGCAAGAGGTATGACAACAAGGAAGTCATCATGAAAGCGTTAAGATCTCTTCCAAGCGCATGGGACATAAAGAGAATGGTGATGAGGGAATCAAACTGCCTAAGCAAGATGAAGCTACACGATGTATTTGAAGACCTTTAGGCATATGAGTTTGAAATGAGATCTAGGACTGAAGAAGAAGTCTCAGCCTCAACCTCAACCAGAGCATTGATCACATCCACCGAACCGGTTGCTCCCGCACCGATCAGAACCGCTGAACAGTTTACCGAGGATGCCATGGCAATGCTTGCACAGAAATTCGGCAGATTCATGAAGAGAAGCCAACCGACAAACAACAACTATAACTACGGTGATAAATCTAATGTTAGATGTTATAACTGCAATTGTTTGGGACATTTCAAGTGGGAATGCAGAAAACCGAGGAGAGATGACCGGAAACCGGACAATCAGAATAACCGAAATAACTATCAACAAACCGGTGAAGGAAGTGAAGTTCAGAAAGCACTGATAACCAATGATGGAGGAAGCTTATGGGCTCACAGTGACAGTGATGATGAACTCACATGCCTCATGGCAAATGAGGAACATGTATTTGACTCTCCTTGTGAAGAATTTACTAAAGATGAGTTATTTAATGCATTAAATGATATGGTAGCAGAATATAAGAACCTTTTAACACTATTGCCCAACTTTAGAGCCGACCCCATAGTACCTACCGTGATCGAACCAAAGACCATACAACCTGATTAAACCCCTACCCTAGAAACCGAGGCAGCAATTGAACTATCCTCTGAGACCGAACAGCTCAAGGAGCCAGTTCAAGAGCTGACCGAAGAGGAAAATGCCAGAATCCAGTATCGAATGGCCGCATGGAAAAGATCTAGTGAAATGGTAAGCAGAATGTGTAGTTATAAAAGACACCTTACGTGCATGTTTGGTCTAGGATACAAAAACAACAGATCCAACAACCGGAAACACTTCGACATCATGAGGCTCACAAAAGATAATCTTCCCTTTGTAAGTTTTGTCAGAAGTTCCTTAACCGTTGAAGAGGAATTAAGTGCCTCATATCTGAAAGACAAACTAACCTATGTAAGTCCAACCGATTCTGAGAAATGGCTTCACCCTGAGAAAAGGAAAGCCAACCGGTTCAAATATAGGAAAGCCAACTCACAACCACATAGGACAAACCAAAGATCATCCTCACATAAGGCCCTCTTAGGAAAGTAGAAAGACTCCAAACCGAGTGCAAGAAAATTAGTTAAAACCTTAACCGGGAAAGTCGTCCGACTTGTCAAAGTCTGGATACCCAAGGGACTAATCACTTGTGGACCCAAGTAAATGTGGGTACCAAATAGTTGTAAATATGTACATTTTACAGGATATGAAGAAACAGCTAGGAAACTCTGAATGGTACTTGGATAGCGGTTGCTCCAGGCACATGACCGGGAACAACAATCTTCTAACCGACATCAGAATAGAAACCGGTGTATTAATCACCTTCAGTGACAACTCAAAAGGTAGAACTGTGGGCAAGGGTAAGATTGTCCATAGTAACTTAACAATTGATAATGTACTCTTAGTCGAAAACCTACGTTTTAACCTGCTAAGCATTAGTCAAATGTGTGATGTTGGATACACTATAGAATTTTTTAAACATACATGCTTAGTTAAAAACTCTCAAGGTATCACACTACTAACCGGAAATAGGTTAGGAAACATTTACAAGGTAGATTGGAAAAATAAAGTAGAATATCCTGTCTGCATGATAGCTAAAACCGATCAAACCTGACTGTGGCATAAAAGACTAAACCACTTAAACCTGAAAACTTTAAACTATATCCGCGGTAAAAAGTTAGTTGAAGGAATTCCTGATATAGTATTTAATAAGGATAAGGTCTGTTCAGCATGTCAAATGGGTAAACAAACTAAGTCAACCTTTAAAAGTAAAGGACACATTCAATCTAACCGATGCTTAGATCTTCTTCACATGGACTTATTTGGACCAATTAGAGTCGTCAGCCTAGGAGGTATGCTTTACACTATGGTAGTTGTTGATGATTATTCTAGGTATACATGGGTAATATTCTTGCCATCCAAACATGAAACCGCATCAAATTTGATTACACTGCTTAAACGTTTGCAAAATGAAAAATCAACACGCATAAATAGCATTAGGAGTGACAGAGGAACCGAATTTACAAATAGTACTCTAAATGCATTCCTTGATGAATCCGGCATTAGACACGAGTTGTCTAGTGCTAGGACTCCTCAACAAAATGGCCTGGCCGAGAGAAGAAACCGAACTCTCAAGGAAGCTGCACGGTACATGATAGCCGATTCGGGTATTGCCCAGAAATTCTGGGCTGAGGCTATCAACACCGCATGTCATACACAAAACCGGTCTCTGATTAACAAGTACCACAACAAAACACTTTTGAAGTATATTTTGATAGGGTTCCTAACCTCAGGTATCTTAAGATTTTCGGTTGTAAATGCTACATTCACATAAATGACAAAACTTATTTATCTTCTTTTGATGCAAAATCCGATATTGGGATCATGTTAGGTTACTCAGCAGTTAGCAAAGCATATAGAGTGTATAACACCAGAACTTTAACCGTGGAGGAATCACTTCATGTTGTTTTCGATGAATCGGTTGAAAGCAACACTACATCATGCTTTGATCTACACAACATATTAGAAAATAACAATATCCATTCTGATAGTGAAGATGAGATTCCGGTTCTTAGACGGTTTGTCCATGACCAAATGGGTAATGATGAAACTCAGCCGGATCAAACTGTCCCACGGTAGGAAGCTGACACTTCGGTTCAAACCGAGGAAATCGGTCGGTCTGACACTCCTGTTCAGCCTACCGATATGTCTAGCCTTGATCAAGTGAACGGTGATTTGGTAGACACTCCTGAACCTAATCTCAAAAGAAACACAAATCATCCTCTTGAGCTAATTATAGGTGACCCTTCAGAACTCGTTCGAACTAGGCGACAAATCTTGGAGGAATACTTCAATTCCGCCTTTATATCCCAAATTGAGCCGAAAAGAGTGGATGAAGCATTGTCAGATCCGGATTGGATCTTGGAGATACAAGAAGAGTTAAACTAGTTTGAGAGTAACAAAGTCTGGTACCTAGTCCCTAGACTGAAAGATCAACCGGTCATAGGAACAAGATGGGTATTTAGAAATAAACTCAATGAAGACGGTTTGGTCACGAGGAACAAAGCCAGATTAGTGGCACAAGGATATAAACAGGAAGAAGGCATTGATTTTGAAGAATCATTTGCCCTTGTAGCTAGGATTGAAGCTATTAGGATTTTTCTAGCCTTTGTTGCATTCAAAAACTTTAAAATTTTTCAAATGGATGTTAAAAGTGCATTTTTGAATGGTGACCTACGTGAAGAAGTATATGTTGAACAACCACTCGGTTTCAAAAATGCTGAACTGCCCAACCATGTATACCGGTTGAACAAAGCACTATACGATCTAAAGCAAGCTCCTAGAGCCTGGTATGACACACTAACCGCATTCTTGTTAAAACATGACTTCACCATCGGTTCGGTGGACAAAACACTATTTAAATTTGAGAAAAAGGAACATATCCTATTTGTTCAAATATATGTAGATGATATCATCTTCGGTTCAACCGATCCTAAGCTATGTGATAAATTCTCAACTTTGATGATTAACAAGTTTGAAATGAGTATGATGGGAGAATTAAGCTTCTTCCTAGGCCTTCAGGTTAAGCAACTCGAAGAAAGAACCTTCATAAACCAATCTAAGTACACTAAATAACTTCTAAAGAAATTTGGGATGGATACGTGCTCCTCAGCTGCTACTCCAATGAGCTCATCGGTCAAACTGGACAAGGATAATGACGGTCAAGCAGTAGACCTAACAGCTTACCGAGGAATCATCGGTTCTCTTCTATACCTAACAGCAAGTAGACCGAACATACTATTTGCGGTCGGTGTGTGTGGAAGATTTCAGGTTAATCCAAAACAATCTCACTACACAGCCGCAAAGCGAATCTTGAAATACCTAAAGGGAACTCCTGACGTCGGTTTGTGGTATCCAAAGGACTCATCTTTCAACCTCACAAGTTACTCAGATACAGATTATGCAGGTTGTAAAGTTGATAGAAAAAGCACCAGCGGAACATGCCAATTCCTAGGTGATCGGCTTGTTTCATGGCACAGCAAGAAACAGACATCAGTGGCCACATCAACCGCAGAAGCGGAATATCTGGCAGCCGGAAGTTGCTATTCACAACTTCTTTGGATCCAACAACAACTGAAGGATTTCGATGTCACAGCCGAAGAATCTCCAATTTTCTGTGATAATACAAGTGCCATAGCAATCACCTACAATCTGGTTCTACACTTTAGAACCATGCACATTGACATAAGGCACCACTTCATTCGGGAACATGTCATGCTGAAGCATATCCGGCTGGAATACGTATCGAAAGAACAACAAGTAGCTGATATCTTCACAAAGCCTCTGCAGGAAGCTAAGTTCTCTTAATTCAGACTCACACTTGGTTTAACCGATATTAGTCAGATCATTCCTAAAAATGCTTAAAAGGGAAATCGGTTCGAAAAGACAAAACCAGTAGTTCCTCCTAAATTGTTGGATTCCAAATTCACCAAGGTATCTATGGAAGAACCGCTTTGTCTATCAGTTAGAGTAAACCGACCGGTTACTTAGTACATGCACCAAATAACCGCATCGGGACGAATGACTGAAACCAACCGGTTTGGAAGTAGTTACTTCGGTCTATTTAGCCTCCAAACAAAAGTGGAATAATTATCTGTGTTTAAAAGTATCTGTTCTGAAAAACTTCCTTTTCAAAGTAAAACGGTCATACCTCAAAAGACGTGAAGATATGATATCTTTCTCCGTCCAGGCCTATGACCCACATCCTAGGTTGCAGACATGCTTATTTTATGCAAAATACATTATCCTATGGTTAATAGACATCATTATCTGCAACACACTGGATAATAAGATCATCCCCCCACTAATATATAAGTTAGGCAAACCTTAAACAAAACAATCACAAGCTACAACTTATCCTCTTACTAAGACAAAATGTCTCAGTTTCCAAACATCCTTCAAGTGGATTTCGACTCAGCTCAAGGCACTGAGCATTATGAAGTCTTCAAGATGATTAAGTCACTTGAAGACACCGGTCTCAAACACTTCCTAGATGACAAATATGTCATCTTCCCAGAAACAACCCTGGAATTCTTCTACAATGCCAAAGTCTTCCGAGGTAATCCTCACTTTGACACCCACATTTAGTCCAAGGTGGGAGGGACTGTGTTTGACTTCACAGAAAGTGATTTCGCAAGATGCTTCGACCTTCCGAAGCAAGGGCTCACCGATCTAAACGTTCCGGCTGAATTAAAGGCCGAAATCGCCTTAAGCTTTGCTCGGTCAGACCGCCCGGTCAATGACCACGGTGCCAGGTCATCGCTGAGAGCTGAGTATTAGCTTCTCAATGATGTCATCGGTCGAGGCATCCTAGGAAAGGATGTGTCAAACACCTACTGCACCGCGGTTTTTAACATGATGTCTGCCATAACCACGGGTACGTCAGTCAACTGGTCAAGGGTGTTTTTTGATGTCCTAATCTGGATGATCGACATTCGCGCAATCGGTCTCGTCCCCCAGATAATTTGCCTACTTCTAGAACTTGGTGTTCCACTCTGTCATGGCGAAGGGTTGAACCAGGTCCATGTCATCACCAAAGAGGTTACCGACTCATTCTATGAGCGGTTTGAGAAAGCCTGGAAGAAGAAGAACCGCCACATCAACTGCAACGGACATTAAGTCACTCCTACTTACAACCGGTCATTTTGCTGTACGCACCGGTTGTATCAATGTCCAACTCTATCATGATCATCTCGGCTTAGTCTATGCTATTTTTCGGTTTTAATTATTCACCTTCCGGTTTCTTGTACTCTTCTTCATTAATGATAAGTAACTTTCAACTTCCAACTACATGAGTAATTACTATCTAACAAGATTAGTTACTTTCCAACTAGATTCCTTAACTCGAGCTCCGCAACCGGTCAAAAGTAACTCCTTCCCAAGTAGTTTTGAAAACATAAATATTCCTTTCATTAATGAGACAAAACTGAATTTCAACATTAAATGTTGCCATTTTCCCTCTAATTTCGGATCTATATAAGGAACCCCACCTTATCAACTTAACACATCTCAAAACCAAAAATTCTTGAACTCTCTCTCTTGGCAAAGCTTGAATCATGTCGAGCCGAACTCTAAGGAACTTCTTGAGCATCGATTTCGATTCTTGCATGGAACATGATGACCTGGAGATAAAGGAACTCATGTTTGATTCACTCATCGACACTGGTCTTCGCACTTTTCTCGAAGAATCCGGACCCATACTCCTTCCGGACGTAATCGACTTCTTCAGAAATGCCTCTATGAGAGGAGATTTCATTGTTTCCACAGTGAGAGGCCACTTCTTTTGCCTGGAGGAAAACGAACTCGCTCAAACGTCCAATCTGCCCACAGAAGGGTTTTCCGACTTCCCAACCCGGGTGGGAAGTGCAGCAACCGACTATTCAGAACTGTTCTCCGGAACCGAGGTACCGGTGGAGAACCACAGGCTAAAAACTCGTCTTGCCCACCACATCCAACTCCTCTACGAGATTGTCAACCGTTCCATCATTTGCCAATCTCCCAACCAACACTACTCCAAAAAGGTTTTTGACATAATGACCTACATTGTCAGCAATACACCCATAAACTGGTCATCGGTTATCTACCAAAACCTGAGGACTGTGGTGGAAACCAAGAAAGGTCTCGGTTACGCTCCTCACCTAAGCCGGCTCTTTCTTAAGTACCGTCCATAATTTGGACCAGGTACACCGGCATCCCATCGAATGTTCTTGATATGGATGGGGTGGAGGACAAGCTCTCTAGAATAGTCATTACATAGGTTGTAATTTTATTTCCTATGTATTCTAAACCGATCAATTAATCGGTTTTTATCATGTATCTTTCATCTCAATGATTATCTGATGTTTAAGCTTGATAACCGGGTCAAAATCTGCGGTATTATAATATCCATCCATCTAACTAACCAGTTAATATCGATAAATTACTTCGTTGAAAACTCCGGTCAAACTTAGAAAACCGCATCATTGCGGTTAATAAATCGCTTCATTTAATAAACGGTTACATGAAGAACCGACCTATCACCGGTTAGATAACCGCAATCAAAAGACCGCTCAAAACCTTTGGAGGGAAAGATTCCCGCCTGTGGTTTCCTGCCCATGATTTCCCGCTTACAGCTTCCCGCCCATGGTTTCCCGCTCAAAGTCCTTGGAGGGAAAATTCCCGCCTAAATCATGATGGGACGGTTCGCGACGATTGAAATTCCAAACCGCAACTATAAATAGGGTCCTTAGTCATTTTCTTTCATTCTCACGCGAATCAGCTTTCTCTCTCTAGCTTTCAGCTTCTTCAAACTCTCTCAAATCCTTATTCTCTTAATTTCTCGGTTCGATCTTCTAAAATGGGTCGCGATTCCGTGCTGTTCAAACACATCTTCCAAGTTGATTTCGAGGAAATTAGGGCAAACGGTTCGGCTCAGGCAAAGCAAGTGATATCCCGGATCTTCGAGTCCGGTCTCAAATACTTTCTGGGCGGGCCATTCGTATTATACCAGGATGCGGTCAAAGAATTTTTCTTAAACGCATTCTTGACCGAAGGAACTGTCATCAGATCCGTATGCGGTCAACGGATCGAACTAACGGAGAAGTCAGTCGTTGAGATACTACAGCTGTCATCCGAAGGGAGCAACTTCTCGATAAACTTAGATGAGGAGACCTTCGAGGCAGCTTTCCAGATTCTTTCAGAAACAGCGGTCCCTATCGAAATATCCGGTAAGAAATCATCTCTTCGACCGGAGTATAGACCGCTATGTGATATCCTCACAAAATCGGTCCAAGCAAGAGGGGGAAACTTTGACAGTCTCACCCGGGCAAAAATTGAGATGATTGCCGGTTTGGTCAACGACATCAAAATAAACTGGGCTAAGGTAGTCTTCAATAACCTATGTGAAATTGTGGATCCGACATCCACTCGGTCATGGGGATACGCCATCCCACTTGGAAAACTCATGCGCCATTTCAACACCAATACCGGTCCTGGTGTTCTTCTCGTCTCAAGCAAAATAATAAAGTCTCAACAATTCAAGGACAGGAAAAGCAAAAGGAAGGCATCCGGTTCTACAAGTGGCCGAAAGAAGAAGGCAGCCGGTAAGAAAGCGGTTTCGGTCAAAGAAAAATCCGGAACCAAGAAAGATAAACAACCAACCGGATCGGCTGATCCGCGGTCCGACACCCACAATGATGAAGATTCGGCATCCAGCTCTGGCCGAACCGATTCACAACATACCGGAGAGGATTAGTCCGGTAAAGGGAAAGGACCGACAGTCGAGGACCAATCGGTCAGCCATGATAATGTTGATGATGGTTCGAATGGACTTGGGGAGGAAGATGCCCACGCTGATGATAACACCCGAAAAACGGCCGAGGATCTTGTCAGCAGAATCATGGATGAGATACACCAGCAGGCTCGCGCGGCAGCCGAGGTGTTCTATCAATGGATTCGGCACCGGCATCAGATATTCTACAAGAACATGCTACCGGATCTCACCATTAGCCAGAAATTCGAAAAGTTGATGGAGATGGAGGAGGAGGTCATCAGCCTCACAAAGGCTAACGACGTCACAACCGCCCTAGAGCGAAACACGATAGTCGAACCACGTGCTCGGTTACTAAGGCTAACCGAACACATTCAACGCCTACAAGAAAAGCATACTCCGGGAACACCGAATTCTCGACTTCAACTTTTGGTGTTAAAATTACTTGCGGTCAAGGAAAGGGCACTGACCGAGGAGGTGGCGTGGCTTGAGGCGGTGCCCGAACACCAAAATACAACGAACTCATTCAGATCGCCTCCTGAGGATGTTGGCGGTCAGAATCCGACCGATGAAGAGCTATTCTCTCCTCCACCGGACCAGAACATCAACATAACCGAAGTGAGGACAGGTACACCTCCCAACGACCAACGCGCATCTGTTCAAACCGGGGATTCGAAACCGGCTATAACGGAAGAGAGGGTTAAGACCCTCATTGAAGAATTTGTCAACGATGCGGTTCAGCCATGGAAGAAGAAAATCAAAGAAACCGCGGCTAAAACCTTCGAGATGGCCGAAACGACAAAGGATGATCTAAAGAAGATGGTCGATAGGATCACGTCCGTTGAAACAAATTACGGTAATACGGATCAACCGTACGGCGGTCATCTTGATCGAACCAAGGCATTGGAGGTTATAACTCCGAAGCTGGTGACCGACCTCGATTCGGTCAGCCAAAAGGTAGCTGAGATGGAACGGTCTCAAGAAACGACCGATCAAAGATTGACAAAGGTCGAGGAGGACCTGGCTCAATCCGGTGCCCAAGCCGGATCTGATCGTGAGAGGGTAACGACCCTTGAGGAAAAGAATACCAAGCTTGAAGCCGATCTCAAGGCGGTCACCGAACAGGTGGCATAATTAATAGCGGCTAAGCTGGCTGTCGATAAGGCAGTTGAGGAGGTGAATGCTCTCGCGGCTCAGAAACTCCAAGATGCGCTGGACGAGCAGACCCGAATACAGAAGGAAGCGGCAGCGGCCGATGCGAACATAGCCGGCCATATGCAAAACCTAGCGGTCAATGCATCGGCCATCGCAGCATCCATAGAGACTCAACAAGCCGAAGATGCTAACCGGCTAAGGGCTCAACAAGAAACGTACAACAAGTTCGCAAAGGCTCACAAGAAGTACAAAACGGTTTCTTCTCCTTATGTTCCGGTTACACGCAAAAGAAAGGCTGCTTCGAGGAAGGCGGAGATCACGGGACTACTGGACAGAGTCACCGATACGGTTGTTGAACCTCACTTTAACCCGGTTTTGCAAGCCGATGAGGATTTCGAAGAAGAGCTAGAGCCGCAACTCAGAAAACAGCGAGGTCTCAATGTGGTTCCAATCCGATCGATCGGTCAACCAATCTCTATTCACACAGGCATTTCAGGCGGTCAAGGATCCTCATCCAGGCCGGTTCAAGCGGACAAGGGAGAATCAGACGATGAACTGCTGGATCATTTCCTGCCGTCCAGATCGAAGAAATAGGGGCTTCATCTACTATCTTTACTTATGTTTATTTCGATTTTATATATATAGTATTTTTGCTTTAGCATATTTCTTATATATATATAAAGTGATTTTCGGAAACCGGCCTACATTTGCATTCTTACATAATTTTGAATATTTTAAATAAAATAATCAAAAAGGGAGAAATTGATAAGATAAAAGATAAAAATTTTCAAAATTTTTCTCAAAATTTTCCAAAATTTTTCGAAAAACTCTCCCAAGTTAGTTTCCAAAAATCCGGCCAAATAAATTCTTAAAAACAAAACCGGCCTACATTTGCATTCTTACATAATTTTGAATATTTTAAATAAAATAATCAAAAAGGGAGAAATTGTTAGATAAAATTAGATCGGTTAAATCAGAAGGCCAGAATCAATTAAACAGTCGGTCAATCGGAAGATATGGAAAAACCGGAAGTCATCCGGTTAACAGAAACAACCGACCAACATAAAAAGACACTCTGGGTATCTGTTGAGAATGATACCGAAGGAACAGCCTTAGTATTGCCATATCCACACAAGTCTGAGGACAGTCTGCAGGCTGCAGAAGATCGTCCTACAAGATCTTTCCACTCCAGGATAAATTAGAAAGGCAATCTTCCAGGTACAGGCAACTGTCCTACCGACAGTTGCCATATTGAGTAAAAGACAAACCTAGCCGGTTTGACCTACACACTAGAAGACTAGACCGCCAGGTCTGAAGACTAGACCGCCAAGTCTGAATCACTGAACCTCTGCTCAACCAATCAGATTCAAGGAAATGAAATGTGACCGTTGGCACATTTCACCTATAAAAGAAGGAGCTGAAGAGGAATAAATGCGGGTTACAAGTTATGAATTTTCTACAGCATAAGTAAAAGATTGTGTTCTATCTCTAGAAAGCTTAAGCGCTTATTTGAAGTTATTCTACAATTTCGGTTAAAATTGTACGGGTGTTATCGAGCAGCAAATAAGTCTCGATCGGATTGTGTTTGTATTCCTTAGTGAATATCCTTCTCGCGGTTTCGAGAGGAAGGGTGACGTAGGAGTTTCATCTCCGAACATCCATAAAAACATGTCTTGTTCTAACCGATCTGCACTAACCTACTAATACCGCTCCAACCGATTCAACATCACCTAAACCGAATTACCAAGCTGCAAAACCGACCCAGCAATCTCCAAACATGTCCTATTCAAATTCGGTTCTGCCTATCTTGTGTGTGTGCTGCTTCAACCTGAAACAAACCACTTCCGCGCTTGAACTCTGTTCAAGGGTTTGTGATAGTTTGTGTAGTATTGAAACCCCGATATTAATCTCTAACCGGATTAATCACCACCCTTTGAGTGAAAGGCGATAACCGGCCAACTCCGGTCCGTCAGCCTCGACCTAGATCCTAACAGTATTCAAGAGCATAACAACAATTCAGTTCCCATTTGAGAAATTAGGAAAAGGAAGATAAGTATAATAGTGACTTTGACCAAAATATATATTGAATCTATATGTGTAGAGCAACTTATCTAGATTTCTTAATATGTTTAATAGTTACTTTTGTTTTCATTCTCTACTACACAAAAACAGACAAACCACACCATTATTAGTTTCAATAACACTAATTTATTATTATTATTATGGAGTTATCAGAAACTAAATTAAGTGTTGGTGTTGTCTGCGATTAAGTATGCAATATGAAAATATACAGCCCCAAATGAGCCAACACAAGAAAGCCGAGATTTAGAAATAGATGATCATCTCAGTATTGAACCAGATGGGAATATGTGAGTGTCTAATTATAAGTATATTTTTTAAAAGTAATTTCATTATATGTATAAATGATAAATTATTTTATATATTAGATAGTTTTTATCTGAATATAACATGACAAATGAATAAAATGATAATCGTTGCTTGGTGGGGAGCTTTGATAAACTGGAATCAAGTTTCACTAGTTGTATGAGAATTGTGGTGGGATTTGTTCAATGTATATTCCATGTTATTTTACATTATTAATAAACACTTATTGAGGTTGAGTTTATATTTTTATTGAAGGATAAATATAGGTGGGATGAAGAGAATTGTGTGGAAATTTACAAAAACGAAAGTGGGTGATAAACTCCATAACTTCATTTACACTACAAGAGTGAAGAACAACAATCCTCATGCATCAGTTCTTCCTCATGGGATCAAATGCAAATTTATTTTAAAGATCCAAAGTACATAGAAAAATGTGGAAAAGCAAAATGGAGTCATGAAACAAATTCTGCAGCAAATGTAGGAGCGACATGCTGTGGAGAATCTATTAATGTTCGTGAGCATAAACAGATAATGGTAATTTAAAGATTCAAATATTTTTTATATGTTTTAAATTCATAAAAACATTGGGAGTTTAAGCTAAAGTATCTTTTTTTTCAACAAAGACTATTGAACTAGGCAGGCCACCGAACATGATGAATTTTTTTCCAGAAAACATATTAAAAGAAGGATGGTACTTTGAGTGGTCCACGTGCATCCATATCTATGATAAGTAACCATTTGCTATTTTGATATTACTTTATATTTTAATTAAATTTTTATGTGATGATTTAAAATAGATAGAAAATATTACAAGTTAATTCATAGATGGTGTAAAAGAAAATTTGTTTATTTGCTTTCCTATTTTTTAAATTGATGAGGTTGAATGCAACTCATTTAGTTATAAGCTTGACCCAAACCTTCCCTCTAAATGATAAATATGTGATTTTATTTTAAGTGTTCAAAATTTTGTATTAATAGATTTTTCATCGAGTATCAATTTTCTTCCTTGTAGGAAACAAGATGAACCTTTATGATTTAGTCCTATTAGCTCTGAGTTTTGTTATTTTCTTATTGTATGTGAATGAATATTTTAACCCATAGATGTTTGGATAATGATGATAATATTTCTGGCGGAAGGATAAATGAAACTTTCTTCCATATTGGTTTTCTTTGTACATATCTCATACAATCATCACTAGTTCAAGTAGTTTGGAAATAATGAGCTGAACCTTTATGATTGTCTCATATTAGATTTGAATTTTGTGCTTTGATTACTGTATGAGAATGGATTTAAATTATAGAATTGGCTTACTACTACTTATTTTCATCACCAGTTATTGCAATCATTGAAAGAAAATTATTTGTACAAATAATTTTGCTTCTACAAGATAATTTTATCGATTTTCAATAAAGTCAAAATGATCCAGATGCTAGTGAAGTTGTGAAGAATTCCACTCTAGATGAATTATGGGTATTATCAGTCATTAGCCCCAAGAGAGGGAGGATATTTGAACGAGGAAAGATAAAAATTATTGTTAATACAAAAAACAATCATAATCTTTCTAATTTTCACAAGAGATTACAATATTGAAATATAGAATCAAAAAACTAGCTTAAAGTGCAAGAAAGGGATAAATTTGTTTGAAAAATATGAAGTCAAATCTCAAGAGAGATGAAATTATTGTTGCAATTCGCGATAAAATTCTTAAATTGACACGTCGACAAAATGAAAGCGATGCAAAGATTGAGACATTCATGAAAGACATTTTCTAATAGATATTGATAATTTGTTTTTTCATATATATATATATATATATATATATATATTTGATTGATTAAGAATTTATTAAGTTGTTATTGAATTTTTAAACAGTGTCATTTTAATTTTACTTATCTATATATATTTTGAAAAAAAAATGTTTTTAATTCATTTTAAAATAAACAAAATTTTAAAGATTTTTTAATTTTGTAATATTGTCACAATTTTTTTTTTCATAAAGTTTTGACAAAATAATTATTACGTTATAAAATATATTACATCGTAAAATTCATCACAAATAATTTGTTGTGGAAAATAATATTACAAATGATTTGTCACAAAATAATTAATCATAAAATATCGCCACAAACGATTCGTCACAAAATATCGTGACAAATTATTCGTCACAAAATATCACTACAAATGATTCGTCACAATATATTATCACAAACAATTGGTCGGAAAATATCGTCACAAACGATTGTTGCAAAATATCATCAAAAATATTCATTGCTATTTAACATTCCAAATACTAACGCAAAAATCGTTACCCTATTACCGATGATCTATTTAGCACCTTTTGTTTTATGTCGCAATATCCGTTGCTAAAATTGTTTTCGTCAATAATCCCGTCAAAAATTGACGTTACAAAGTCATCAAAATTTTGTAGTGGAACTTCATTTATCTTGCGGGTGTTAAGAGCTTCACGTTGTTATAGATGAGTCATAATTTAATCCTTTAATAACGACACGGCATGGCAAAGTCATGGTTTAAACTATCACAGATGAAAATCTTATGGGGATTTAGATTTTGCTCTTTTTAAATGACTCATGGTTCTCTTTGGTAAGTTTTCTCTTCAACTAACTTGTTTTGTTGGTAAAAAATTAAGTGGGGTGAAATTTTTATTAAGATGGACTATGAACAATTTAGTTCGCCCGTATCAACAAATTGTGATGCTAGGGCAAGTTTTAAATGGATAGAATCTTTGTTGATTTATTCTATGAAGAGAATAATTTATGAAATGAGATATACTAGAAAAACACATGTTTAGGCAATATATACAAACTCAACTGCATTTTGAGTTTTTCTGCAAATTCTTTCTCCTCTAAACCCAAATTTACAGGGATACTATTAACATAATCAAAAGTTTTTAAAATTTTCATTTCAGTCCTTTTAGTTTATTTTTAATTAATTTACATAACTTATATATAATTTATTTATATTTTACTTTATTTATATGTTTAATTCATGATAGTTTTAATTTGTTTATATGATTAATTTATATTTATATTTGTTTATATTTATATTTTATATTTTTTAAGTGTTTTAAATTTATAATAATAAACAATATTGATAAATAAAAATAATAAGTAATAAAAACAATTTTAATAAAATAAAACACGTAGAAAAACCGAAAAAATACAATAATCCATTACATAACTAAGAAATTAAAAAAGACATTCCGATTACATAACTAAGAAATTGAAAAAAAAACATTTGATTACATAACTAAGAAATTGAAAAAGACATTCCGATTACATATAAAATACAAGATGAATAATAAAAATATAATTAATAATAAATAATTGATTTATAATTAGAATTTAAAAGTGTTAGATAAAATTAGACCGGTTCACATAAACCTAACTTAAATAAACCTTCCATGCAGGAACAAGGAACCGGACCGGTCAAACAAAAGAACCGGCTAAAGAAAACTAGCCGGTCAAGTCAATAAACCGACCAGGAACACTTGGAACATGACCGCACAAAGAAAGGATCGGCCAAAGCTTAAAACCGGAAACATCAAACAGCCGATCAGCCACAAGGCAGAGGAATAACCGGAAGAAGTCCGGTTATACTACTCACACCGGAAGCTATCCGGTTAAGTCGAATGACCGACCAACACAAGAAGACAATTCGGGTATCTGTTGAGAATGATACCAAAGGAACAGACTGAACACTTCCATATCCATACAAGTTTGAGGAAAGTCTGCAGGCTGCAGAAGACAGTCCTACAAGATCTTTCCACTTCGGGATAAGTCAGAAAGGAGATCTTCCAAGTATAGACAATTGTCTAACAGACAGTATCCACATTGAGTAAAAGACAAACTTAGCAGGTTTGTCTTACACACCGGAAGAACAGACTGCCAGGTCTGAGATTGACCGTCAGGTCTGAGGTTGACCGTCAGGTCTGAAAAGATGACCGCAGGGTCTGAATCACTGAAACACTGAACCTCTGCACCTCTTCTCAGCCAATCGGATTCAAGGAGATGAAATATGACCGTTGGCATATTTCATCTATAAAAGGAGCAGTTGAAGAAGAGTAAATGTGGGACAAGTGACTTAAGAGACACACAGTGAACATTTAATTTACAAGTGATAAGAGTGTGCTCTCTCTAGAAGAGCCTAAGTGCTAAAGTTGAAGTGTGTGTTTTGCCATTTCGGTGCAAATTGTAAGAGTGTTATCAAGCAGAAAATAAGTCTTGATCGGATTGTACTTGTATTCCTTAGTGAATATCCTTCTCGCGGTTTCGAGAGGAAGGGGTGACGTAGGAGTTTCATCTCTGAACATCCATAAAACTTGTCTTGTCATTTACTTTCTGTCGGTTCCATTATCTAACCCATCCGTACCGCTCCAACCTACTTAACTTCATCTAAGCCGAATCACCAGGTTACCGAAACCGACCCACCATTTTCTTTAACCTTCATCATCCGAAACCGGTTCTGCCTATCATACAAGTGTGTTGCTTCAACCTGAAACAAACCTCTTCCGCGCTTGAACTTAGTTCAAGGGTTTGTGACAGTTTGTGTAGTATTGAAACCCCGATGTTAATCTCTAACCGAATTAATCATCACCCTTTGAGTGAGAACCGCTAACCGGTCCAACCCCCGGTCCTCCAGCGGCTACCTAGATCCTAACAATTGGTATCAGAGCAGTTAGTTTCAATACTCAAGCAAGCATGTTTCAGGATAGGCCTCCAATGCTAGAAGGTGATGACTTTGCCAACTTGAAGGCACGCATGCACCTACACTTAATCACCTTGGATGATGAGATGGAGTCCATTCTGACCGAAGGACCGATATTCATTGATAAGGACAGAAAAGAATGGACAGATGAAGATAGGAGAAGAAACAACTTGGATAACCATGCTAGAAACTGGATCTCCAACAGTGTGGACAGAAATACATACTGCAAGATCAGAGACTGCAAAACCGCGAAGGAGACATGGAATACGGTCATTCAGATCTTTGAGGGAAATGAAAGAACAAAGGAAAACAAGATAATGGTGGCTACTCAGAAGTTTGAAAGCATCAAAATGAAACCAGGAGAAACTATGAAAGAGTACAGTGACCGGTTCACTGGTGTGTTAGAAGAGCTAGCAACTCTTGGCAAGAGGTATGACAACAAAGTGGTCATCATGAAAGCTTTTAGATCTCTTCCAAGTGTATGGGACATAAAGACAATGGTAATGAGGGAATCAAAAAGCCTACGTAAGATGAAACTACACGATGTATTCGAAGACCTTAATGCATATGAGTTTGAAATAAGGTCTAGAACTGAAGAAGAAGTCTCGGCCTCAACATCAACCAGAGCACTAATCACCTCTACAGAACCGGCTGCACCCGCACCGGAACCTGCACCTGTACCTACACCGATCAGAACTGCCGAACAGTTCACCGAGGATGCCATGGCCATGCTTGCACAGAAGTTTGGAAGGTTCATGAAAAGGAGCCAACCAACAAACTACAACTATGGTGATAAATCCAATGTAAGGTGTTATAACTGTAACTGTTTGGGACATTTTAAGTGGGAATGTAGGAAACCAAGGAGGGATGACCGGAAACCGGATTACCAAAATAATCGAAACAACTATCAACAAACCGGTGAAGGAAGTGAGGTACCGAAAGCACTGATAGCCGATGATGGAGGAAGCTTATGGGCTCACAGTGACAGTGATGATGAACTCACATGTCTCATGGCAAATGAGGAACAGATATTTGATTCTCCATGTGAAGAATTTACTAAAGATGAGTTATATAATGCATTGAATGACATGGTAGAAGAGTATAGGAACCTACTAGCCATGCTACCTAAGCACCTCAACATTAGAACCGATTCTATAGTACCCATTCCGACAGAACCAGAAGTACTCATTATAACCGAACCAGAAATCATAAAACCAGATGAAACCCCTAGCATAGAAACCGAGTTAGAACCTGAACCACTACTTAGTACCGAACATCCTAGTGAACAGGCTAGAGAACTAACCGAAGAAGAAAATGCCCGACTCCAATATAAGATGGTTGCATATAAGAGATCTAGTGATATAGTAAAGAAAATGTGTAGTCATTACAGACATCCCCGTTGCAAGTTTGGCCTAGGATACACAGAGGATAGCTCCAAAGACCAAAGACCCGTAGAGAAAGTAAGACTTACAAGAAGTAACCTGCCTCTTATAAGATTCCTTAAAAGCTCCTGGACCGCTAAAGAAGAGTTGACCGCATACTATAGGGAAGAAAAGCTAAAATACGACTATGTTGGTCCAACCGACTCTGAGAAATGGCTTGACCCTGTGAAAAGAAAAGCCGAAATCCTCAAATATATGAAAGCCAGTCCTGAACCGCATAGGTCAAACCAAAGATCACCACCATTTAAGACCTTTATAGGAAAACCGAGATACACAAGACCGAGTGCCAAAAGGACGGTTAAAACCCTAGCAAATAAGGCCGTCCGGTTTGTCAAGGTTTGGATACCCAAGGGACTAATCGCATGTGGACCCAAGTAAATGTGGGTACCAAATAGTTGTAAATATGTACATTTTGCAGGATCTAAAGAAACGGCTAGGAAACTCTGAATGGTACTTGGATAGCGGTTGCTTCAGGCATATGACCGGAAACAACAACCTGCTAACCAATATCAGAATAGTAACCGGTGCTCTAATCACCTTCGGTGACAACTCAAAAGGTAGAATTGTGGGCAAGGGTAAGATTGTCCATGGTAATTTAACTATTGACAATGTACTTTTAGTTGAAAACCTACGTTTTAACTTGCTTAGCATAAGTCAAATGTGTGATGCTGGATACACGGTAGAATTCCTTAAACATGCATGCTTAGTTAAGAACTCTCAAGGTATTATACTACTAACCGGAAATAGGTTAGGTAACATCTACAAGGTAGACTGGAAAACTAAGGTAGAATACCCTATATGCATGATAGCTAAGACTGATCAAACCTGGTTGTGGCATAAGAGACTAAACCATCTAAACATGAAAACCTTAAACTACATTCGCGGTAAAAAGCTAGTTGAAGGCATTCCTGACATAGTATTTAACCAGGATAAGGTTTGTTCAGCATGTCAAATGGGTAAACAAACTAGGTCAACCTTTAAGAGTAAAGGAAATATACAATCTAGCCGATGCTTAGATCTTCTTCACATGGACTTATTTGGACCGATTCAGGTCGTTAGCCTAGGAGGTATGCTTTACACCATGGTAGTTATTGATGATTATTCTAGATTTACATGTGTAATATTCTTACCATCTAAACGTGAAACCGCATCAAACTTGATTACACTACTTAAACGTTTGCAAAATGAAAAATCAACTCGGATTAATAGCATTAGAAGTGATAGAGGTACCGAATTTACCAATAGTACCTTGACCGCATATCTTGATGAATCCGGTATTAGACACGAGTTGTCTAGTGCTAGGACTCCTCAACAAAATGGTCTGCCCGAGAGAAGAAACCAGACTCTCAAGGAAGCCGCACGGTCCATGATAGCCGACTCGGGCATTGCTCAGAAATTTTGGGCTGAGGCTATCAACACTGCATGTTATACACAAAACCGGTCTCTAATTAACAAGTTTCATAACAAAACACCTTATGAGGTTTATTTTAACAGGGTTCCCAAACTTAAGTACCTCAAGATTTTCAGTTGCAAATGCTATATACATATAAATGGTAAAACCCAACTCTCTGCTTTTGATGCAAAAACCAATACTGGGATCATGCTAGGTTATTCAGCAGTGAGTAAGGCATATAGAGTGTATAATAACAGAACCTCAACCATGGAGGAAACAATTCACGTTGTTTTCGATGAATCGGTTGAAAATAACACTGCATCATGCTTTGATCTACACAACAGATTGAAAAACAACAATATCCATTCTGATAGTGAAGATGAGACACCGGTCTTCAGGCGGTTTGTCCATGACCAGATGAGTAATATTGAAACCCAGCCGGATCAAGCTGTCCCACGACAGGAAGCTGACACTTCGGTCCAATCCGAGGAAGTCGGTCGGTCTGACAATCCTAATCAGCCTACTGACATGTCTAGCCTTGATCTAACTAACGGTAATCTGGTAGACATCCCTGAACCGAATTTCAGAAGAAACACTAAACATCCTCCTAAGCAAATTATATGTGACCCTTCAGAACCTGTTCGAACTAGGGGTCAACTTCTGGAGGAATACTTTAATTCCGCTTTTATATCCCAGATTGAGTCTAAAAGAATAGATGAAGCATTGTCAGATCCGGATTGGATCTTGGGAATACAAGAAGAACTAAACCAGTTTGAGAGTAACAAAGTCTGGTACTTAGTCCCTAGACCGAAAGACCATCCGGTCATAGGAACAAGATGGGTATTTAGAAACAAACTCAATGAGGACGGTCTGGTCACGAGGAACAAAGCCAGATTAGTGGCACAAGGTTACAAACAGGAAGAAGGCATTGATTTTGAAGAATCATTTGCTCATGTAGCTAGGATTGAGGCCATTAGGATTTTTCTAGCCTTTGCTGCATTCAAAAACTTCAAGGTTTTTCAAATGGATGTTAAGAGTGCATTTTTGAACGGTGACCTACGTGAAGAGGTGTATGTTGAACAACCACCCGGTTTCAAAAGTGCAGAATTTCCAAACCATGTATACAGGTTAAACAAAGCTTTATACGGTGTAAAGCAAGCTCCTAGAGCCTGGTATGACACACTAACCGCATTCTTAATCGCACATGACTTCACCATCGGTTCGGTGGATAAAAAATTGTTTAAATTTGAAAAGAAGGAACATATCCTACTTGTTCAAATCTATGTAGATGATATTATTTTCGGTTCAACCGATCCTAAATTGTGTGATAAGTTTTCAACCCTGATGACTAACAAGTTTGAAATGAGTATGATGGGAGAATTAAGTTTCTTCCTAGGTCTTCAGGTGAAACAACTCGAAAAAGGAACCTTCATTAGCCAACCCAAGTACACTAAGGAGCTCCTAAAGAAATTTGGGATGGATACATGCTCCTCAGCGGCTACTCCAATGAGCTCATCGATTAAATTGGACAGGGATGATGAGGGTCAATCGGTAGACCAGATAGCTTACCGGGGAATCATCGGTTCTCTCCTATACCTAACGGCGAGTAGACCAGACATTCTATTTGCAGTCGGTGTGTGTGGGAGATTCCAAGCAAATCCAAAACAATCTCACTACATAGCCGCAAAGAGGATATTGAAGTACCTAAAGGGCACACCTGATGTTGGTCTGTGGTATCCAAAGGACTCGTCCTTTAATCTAACGAGTTATTCAGATGCAGACTATGCAGGTTGTAAGATTGACAGAAAAAGCACCAGCGGAACATGTCAGTTCCTAGGTGACCGACTTGTTTCATGGCATAGCAAGAAACAGACATCGGTGGCCACATCAACCGCAGAAGCTGAATACCTGGCGGCCGGAAGTTGTTGTTCACAATTACTTTGGATCCAACAACAACTGACGGACTTCGGTGTCATAGCCGAAGAGTCTCCGATCTTCTGTGACAACATTAGTGCCATCGCAATTACTTACAATCTGGTTCTCCACTCTAGAACCAAGCATATTGACATAAGGCACCACTTCATTCGGAAACATGTCATGCTGAAGCATATCCGGCTAGAATACGTATCGACAGATCAACAAGTAGCCGATATCTTCACCAAGCCTCTACAGGAAGCTAAGTTCTCTCAATTCAGACTCACTCTCGGTTTAACCGACATTAGTCAAATCCTTCCTAAGGATGCCTAAAAAGGAAAACCGGTTCGGACAGACAAAACCGGTAGTTCCTCCTAACCTGTTGGACTTCAAATTTTCTTGGTATCTATGGAAGAACCGCCCAGCTTATCGGATAGAGTAAACCGACCAGCTACTTGGTGCATGCACCAAATAACCGCATCGGGATGAACAACTGATAGCTGACCGGTTCGGAAATAGGCTATTTTAGATTATTTGAATTTCAAACAAAAATGGAATAACTATCAGTGTTTAAAGATATCTGTTCTGAAATATTGCCTTTTCAAAGTAAATGGTCGCACCTAAAAGACGTGAAGATCTGATGATATCTTTCACAGTCCAGGTCTATGACCAACATCCTAGACTACAAACATACCTATTTCATGTAATACCCTTTATCCTGCAGTTAATAGATATCATCTAATGCAATACTTGGACATTAGGATACTCCCCCAACTAGTATTTAAGAGAAGCAAACATTCACCAAAACATTCACAAGACAAAAGATCATTCTCTCACTAAGGCAAAAATGTCTCAGTTTCCTAACATCTTTCAAGTTGATTTCCAATCTGCCTTGAGCACCGAACACTATGAGGTGTACAAAGTGATCAAATCCCTGGAAGATACTGGTCTTCGGTATTTTCTGGATGATAAGTAGACTATATACTCTGAATTAGTCCTGGAATTCATGTATAATGCCAGGGTATTCAGAGGAACTCCCCATTTCGATACTCATATCCAATCGAAAGTAGGAGGTATAGTCTTTGATTTTACCGAGAACGACTTCGCTAGGTGCTTCAGCTTACCGAAGCAAGGGTTGACAGATCTAAATGTTCTGGCCGATATCAAGGCCGAAATTTCCCTCACCTTTGCACGTTCAAACGAACCTGTCGATGATCATGGCACTAAGTCACTCTTGAGAGCTGAATATCAGCTCCTCAACGATGTGATAGGAAGAAGCATCTTGGGAAGAGATGTAACAAACACTTACTGCACAGCGGCTTTCAACATGATGGCAGCCATCACCACCGGTACACCGGTGAATTGGTCGAGGGTCCTGTTCGATGTCCTGATCTGGATGATTGGGGTGCGAACAGTCGGCCTGGTTCCACAACTAAGCTTCCTACTAGTTGAACTTGGTGTTCCGACCTGTCCGGGGGAGGGTCTTAACCAGTCTCAAGTGATGACCAAAGAGATAACTGACTCCTTCTATGAGCGGTTCGAAAGAGCTTGGAGGAGAAGGAACCGTCGCAACAACCCCAACGGTGTCGTCAACTCTCATGAACACTAAATCACTCCTTCCTGCACGCGGTCATTTTGCTGCACGTACCAGGTGAATCTTTATCCAACATCATTATGATCACTTCGGCTTTTATCATGTCTCTCTTCGGTGTTATCTTTGTTCTCTTCAGTTTTATCCGTGCCTTCTTCGGCTTTATCTATGTTATTCTCGGTCTCTTTTGATTAATCTCTTTTGTGTTGGTGTATTAATTGAAAAGTGATATTTAATTAATTTAGTAACCCCCAACCACCTGAATAATTATTATCCAACTAACTTGGTTACTTCTCAACTAACACCTACCTCGGGCTCCGCAATCAGCCTCTTCCCAATAAACCTTGGAAACATAAAGATTCTCTTCCCTAATAAAACAAAACTGACATTCAATGTTCATAGTTTCCCTCCAAAACCGACCATATAAAGGGCCATCTTCTACTCAACTCAACACACAAAACACTCTTGAAATTTCTTGAACTCTATCTCTATCTGCAAAACCATGCCGAGCCGAACTTTGGGAAACTTCCTAAGCGTTGATTTCAACTCATGTATGGAAGAGTGGGACGGAAATCATGGAAAGGAGTTCATGTTTCACTCTCTCATTGCAACCGGTCTTCGACCCTTTCTCGAAGAATCTGGTCACATTCTCTTAGAGGATGTCAAGACCTTCTTTCGAAGCGCTTGCATCAGGGGAAATTACATCGTCTCTACGGTAAGAGACCACACCTTCTGGCTTGATGAAGCCAAATTTGCTTCCCTATTCAACCTGCCCACGGAAGGGTTTTCTGATTTTCCAACTATAGAGGGACTTGCGGAATTTGAACATGCACTATACCTCTCTACCACTATTGAACCGGTGGAACACTATGGGTTAAAAACCCGACTCGCTAGTCATAGTCAACTCCTTCTTGAGATTGTGACTCGGTCCATCCTATGTCAGTCACCAAATCAGCGGTATTCTAAAAACACTTACAACACAATGACTCACATTGTTGGCAAGACGGCCATCAACTGGTCAACGGTCATATTTCAAAATCTGAAGAAAATTGTGATAACCAAGAAAGGTCTCGGTTATGCACCTCACATAAGTAAGCTGATTCTCAAGTACCGGCCAGAGTTTGGACCGGGTACACTGGCATCCCCTTTGAACATCCTTGATGTGGATGCGGTGGAAGAGAAGTTCTCCAAAATGATTTTTACATAAGTTGTATTTTTCCATCTTATGTATGTCTGTTTTCGCACCGAACTATCTTTCGGTTTTCTTTCTGTACTGTTTCTTAAATACAATTCCATTTCAGTTTAAATGACCGGGTCTTCTAAATACCTTGAATATCTATCTAAGTAACCGGTCAACATTATAACCACGCCCTTATCCGGTCTCAAAGAAAAACCGCTTAAACTCAAAAGATTGCAAAATTCTGCTTACTCTAAATAACCGGTTAACTTTAGAAAACCGGTGCATCAATCGGTCTCAAAAGAAGATTGCGTCATCAATGGCGAAAGCAAAATTTTTGGAGGGAAATTTCCCGCCCAAAACTCCCGCCTCCTGGTTTACTGCCCACGGATTGGCGCCTTTTCATTCCCGCCCATGGTTTGCCGCCCTTTCGGCTTGGAGGGAAAACTCCCGCCAAATATTGATGGGACGGTTGGGTTTCCAAACCGCACCTATAAAAGGGGCTCTCGGCCATTTTATTTCATTATCACGCGAAATTGCTTTCTCTCTCTAAAGCTTTCAAACTCTCTCAAAACGGTTATCTGCTCTCATATTCTTTAAACTTTCTAAGATGGGGCGCAACTCGGTCTTGTTCAAACACTTGACTCAAGTGGATTTCGAGGAAATCCGATAGAAAGGCACGCCTGCGGCAAAAGAGGTTATTGACCGGGTAGCCGGAGCCGGTCTGGAGTATTTTCTTGGCGGTCCTCATGTTCTATATAAAGATGCGGTTGAGGAATTTTTCAACACCGCAACTATCTCTGACGACAAGATCACCGCAACTGTAGGCGGTACTGAATTAGAGCTAACCGAGGAATCGGTGGCGGAGAGCCTGCGCCTTCCAACAGCCGGCCAAGATGCAACGGCGGACATAGAGCTCAAAACGTTCGAAGCAGCATGCCAAATACTCTCAGCGACTAAGGAGCCGATAAAAGTTTCCGGTAACAAATCGACGTTGCGACCGGAGTATATACTGATTTGTGATATCTTCACAAAGGCGGTTCAAGCAAGGGGAGGAAACTACAGCAGCTTAACCAAGGACAAAATCAGGATGCTGGTCGGCCTGATAGAAGGCACAAAGGTGAACTGGGCGAAGGAGGTGTTCCACAACTTGAGGGATATGGTAAAACCGGATTCCACCCGGTCATGGGGATACGCTGTTCCTCTCGGCAAAATCTTCCTTCACCATAACCTCAAAATCGGTCCCGGCGTCACCATCCCATCAAGAAGTCTAATCAGAGCCAAACAATTCCTAGAAAGGAAGAAACCGTCCCCCGGTTCCACAGGTGGCCGAAAGAAGACAGCCGGCAAGAAATCGGCCCCGGCGAAAGAAAAAGCCGAAAGCAAGGGGAAAGAGAAGATAGTATTCTCAGAACCGCCACCGCAGTCAGAGGAGGAAGAGTCGGCCTCCACATCTGAACGAACCGGATCTGAGAAGACCGATGATGAAGAGCAGTCGGGCCAAAGTCCCGACAACGCTAGTACGGGTGCAAATCCTGAGACCACCGAAGGTGGTGAAGAAGGCGGTGAAGAAAGCGGTGAAGAAGAGGAGGAGGAGGACGAACCGGCAAAGGCCGATAAGATAGCGCGCATAATTCTAAGGGTCACTGAACAGCGAGCTGATAAGGTTGGCGAGCTATACCGGGAATGGCACGAGCACCGGTTCGGCAAGCGTTATAGAGACATTCTACCAGACTTAAGCGATGACGAATGTTTCCGAAGGCTGAGGGGAGTTGAGGACACAATCATGGACCTCACAAACTCCGAAACTATCGACGAGGCTTTGGGCCGAACCTGCCTCTTAAGACCGCGAGCACAGCTACGGAAGCTAACCGTTCGGATCCGGAAAATTACGGAAAGATTCGAAGAGGTAACATTGGAGGATACCCTAACTCCATTGGTATTGGAAAGGCTTGAGAAAGCAAGAGGAGAACTCATCCAAGAAATTGACCGGCTGGAGGTGATGTGCAAACAACGAGAAATACCGCACTATGTACCTCCACGGATCAAAAAGGGTCAAACTAATGAGGCAACCCCTCCAAGGGCGAATCCGGCAATAGATGAAACCGATGTAAGGACGGACCCTCCTCTCACCGGGCAATCTCCACATAAACAACCGGAAGTCTCCGAACCGGACGTCACAAAAGAATGGGTCAAGAGCCTCTTTCACGAATTTGAAGACTCGACGGTTAACCCACTAGAAGAAAAGATGCAGAGAACCGTTAGCTCGGCACTCAAGTTCGCCAACACTACAAGGCAACTTTTGTCAAGAACAGAAGACCGGTTCTCAGAAATCGAAGATGATCAACAGAAAGAAGCGGTTCTGCACAGCAAATACCTTAGGCGAACCGTAATTTTGGAGGATACGACCTCCGAGTTGAAAGAGAACTTTGACCGGCTTGAAAGAGAGACCGATGAAAGAATGACAGAGGTTACTAAGGATCTGGTCGGCACAACACTTGATAGGGTTTCCGATCTTGAAAAGAAGAATGCGGGTCTCGAGGACGAACTCAAGGCGCTCTCCGCACAAGTTGCCGAATTGCTCCAAGCCAAGATGAATGCGGATGCCGCGGCTGTAGAGGCCGATGCCCGAGCGGCTCAAGAAGTCCAGGATGCGCTGGACAACGAAGCAAGAAAAGCAAAGGATCCACCGCAACTTCCCGAAGAGGAAGAAGCCGAGCGAATACGAAGGACAGAGGCTAAGTTCCCGGGATTTGCAAAGACGGTAGTCGCTCAAGCTGCGAAGGATGCAGAACGGTTAGAAAGGGAAAGACAGAGGCTAGAAGGTTTTGCAGCCGCTAACAAAAATAAAAAGGAGGCCTCTACCTCTTCGATACCGGCAAAGCGGAAAAGAAAACCATCTAAGAAGGACCTAGTAACCGCTGAAACGGTTACTCAGAATCAACCAGACCCGTCTACTCACGTCGAAGAGGAGGATGAAGAGCACCTGCAGCCCCGGTCTACAAGACAACGAGTCTCCGAATCGGTCAGTCGACCGCAACCAGTGAAAAAAAAGCGGAACAAGAATCTGATGGCCAGCTATCACTTCTCAGACTCGGAATAGGGGCTCTCTTTCTTTTACCTATGCTTGTCTTAGTATTTCTATATATTATTCTCGGTTATCTATCATATATATAAAGTTATTTTTGAAACCGGCCTACGTTTGCAAACTTACATGGTTTTGATAATTTTAAATAAAATAATTAAAAAGGGAGAAATTGATAAGATAAAAGATAAGACTAAATTTTTCTCAAAATTTTTCCAAATTTTTCGAAAAATTCTCCTAAGTCAGTTTCAAAAATCCGGTCAAAGAAAGAACCGGCCTACGTTTGAAAACTTACATTGTTTTGATAATTTTAAATAAAATAATCAAAAAGGGAGAAATTGTTAGATAAAATTAGACCGGTTCACATAAACCTAACTTAAATAAACCTTCCATGCAGGAACAAGGAACCGGACCGGTCAAACAAAAGAACCGGTTAAAGAAAACTAGCCGGTCAAGTCAATAAACCGACCAGGAACACTTGGAACATGACCGCACAAAAAAGGATCGGCCAAAGCTTAAAACCGGAAACATCAGAAAGCCGATCAGCCACAAGGCAGAGGAATAACCGGAAGAAGTCCGGTTATACTACTCACACCGGAAGCCATCCGGTTAAGTCGAATGACCGACCAACACAAGAAGACAATTCGGGTATCTGTTGAGAATGATACCAAAGGAACAGACTGAACACTTCCATATCCATACAAGTCTGAGGAAAGTCTGCAGGCTGCAGAAGACAGTCCTATAGGAACTTTCCACTTCGGGATAAGTCAGAAAGGAGATCTTCCAAGTACAGACAACTGTCTAACAGACAGTATCCACATTGAGTAAAAGACAAACTTAGCAGGTTTGTCTTACACACCGAAAGAACAGACTGCCAGGTCTGAGATTGACCGTCAGGTCTGAGGTTGACCGTCAGGTCTGAAAAGATGATCGCAGGGTCTGAATCACTGAAACACTGAACCTATGCACCTCTTCCCAGCCAATCAGATTCAAGGAGATGAAATATGACCGTTGGCATATTTCATCTATAAAAGGATCAGTTGAAGAAGAGTAAATGTGGGACAAGTGACTTAAGAGACACACAGTGAACATTTAATTTACAAGTGATAAGAGTGTGCTCTCTCTAGAAGAGCCTAAGTGCTAAAGTTGAAGTGTGTGTTTTGCCATTTCGGTGCAAATTGTAAGAGTGTTATCAAGCAGAAAATAAGTCTTGATCGGATTGTACTTGTATTCCTTAGTGAATATCCTTCTCGCGGTTTCGAGAGGAAGGGGTGACGTAGGAGTTTCATCTCCGAACATCCATAAAACTTGTCTTGTCATTTACTTTCTGTCGGTTCCATTATCTAACCCATCCGTACCGCTCCAACCTACTTAACTTCATCTAAGCCGAATCACCAGGTTACCGAAACCGACCCACCATTTTCTTTAACCTTCATCATCCGAAACCGGTTCTGCCTATCATACAAGTGTGCTGCTTCAACCTGAAACAAACCTCTTCCGCGCTTGAACTTAGTTCAAGGGTTTGTGACAGTTTGTGTAGTATTGAAACCCCGGTGTTAATCTCTAACCGGATTAATCACCACCCTTTGAGTGAGAACCGCTAACCGGTCCAACCCCCGGTCCTCCAGCGGCTACCTAGATCCTAACAAAAAGTAATTAATAAGTTGGTGTAAAGTTATGGGTTCAATTTGTAATTTTAGATAAATATATAGATAATATTGAAAAAATTAAAAAATATTATAAAAATGAATATTCTGAAAATATTCTTTTGAGTTTGAGTTTTTGGGTTGGAGATGAATTAATGTTTGATGGGATGTTTACTGCATTTTGAATTTGAGAATAGGTATTTGAGTTGGAGATGACCTAATGGTTCAGCTAACAAACATTGATAAACTAGTTGTGGAGGTTCAAAAGTTGAGACGAAGACCCAAATCAACATAGTGGATATACGTGTATTGTCACTTGGCCGGTCACTAATATAGTTGTTGAAGGTGGAAGTCTTGACAAATGAGCGTCGTGGGAGATATAGAGACAAGTGACAAAACAATAACATCTCACACTAATTCAGCCTTTGAAATACTCGTTGTAGGGGACTCTAAAGACGATGAGGTTATTAATGAATTAGAGACGTACTGATGATACAACACAAAAAAATAAATGAGGAGGGAAGCCCACATGCTCCGAAGCGAAAAAGAATAAATTTATAACATGAATGATGGTTGCGGACAAACTTGATACTATGAACAGCTTTGTCACAAGGCATAATTTAAATGTTTCGATATAATTCATTAATGAGCTGGTGAAATGTATTAAAACGGCAAAGGTCTAGGAAAATAAGGCGATTAAATCGCATGCATACAAAAAAATGTACAAACTTCATTTGAATATTAACAATGTTTAGAAAAGGCCGGAAAAATGAATTAACAGGGAAATCGAATTATAGTCTCCGGCTCAATGATTTTTTGAACTGTTTGTGTGAAAATGTATCTTACATGTTTTATGAGTTACTACTCTTTTTTATGAACATTTGTTGGTGATTTTTATAATTTTTTAATTAATCATGAATAATTTATGACAAATAATGAACTCCATTGTTTTTTTATAAGTGAAAATAATATATATATATATATTAATAATTTATCAATAACAATTTTTTTTTTCTTATAACAAAATTTATTCTTAAAATTAGTTTATCTTAAGTTTTGAAGCTATTTATATATTTTTAAAATGGAAAATTATTTCAACTTAAAATTATTTAATTCATTAATTAAAAATATATTTATTCAACTAAAATTTTTAATATACAAAATATTTTTATAATTTATTTTTAAAAAATAAAAAAAAAATGTACATTTTTTTATCAAACAGTTAAAAAAACATAAAAACCTAAAAAGTTTAAGATCAAACTTGATTAATACTGTTGAAAATTTTTATATACTCTAAAAAAAACAATAAGTTATTTTAAATTATTATAAAAATTAATGTGAAATTATTTTGAATAAAATTTAATGTTTTTATTATGTCACTCAACACTCCTAATTATTTAACTTTTATTTTTAACTGATCGTATTGTTTGATTTATTTATTTTTTGTAATTTAATTAATTTTCTTTTATATTTAATTAATTTTGTTATAAATTAAATATTTATTTTAATTTATTTAAGTAATTAATTTAATATTTCTCTAATCATAATCATATTTTAAATGAAAACATTAATTTTAAATTTGAAAATTATTTTAACAATTATTTTCTTTTTAAATGTATAATTAATAAATTTTAAACATATACTTATTAAATTAACTTGCATGACTGATTAATTTTATCTTTTTAGTTTATTATCAAATCTAAATTTTAAAATAATAATCTCTATTAACTTTTTAATTTATGGTTAATTTAAAATAACAGTGCATAATAAATAAATGGGAGTCCCTGAAGTACTTTTAAAAAAAAATTGATGTGTTTACATCATGTGATAATTTTTTGGCATGAAACCTATATTATAAATAATATATTCATGAATTATTTAACAATTTATCATAAATGCTTTGTGAGATGAAAATACGATCTTAATCAATTTTCTAATTAAGTATATTGAACTTTTCTACTATTTTAATAACATAAAAGAAGTTGTTCATGATGCCTTCAACATTATTATTAATATTTAATTTTTAGTGATATATTTAATTTTTATATAATATATATATATATATATATTATTGTAATACATAATATCTAAGTTAATTTTTATTTTATTTCAATGATTTAATTTAATATGGTTCAATTTTTAATTTTATGCATATATTTTTAATTTTAAAAGATAATTATTTAAACATAATTAGATTTATAAAATTAATTATAATGTATGATAAAACTATTTTATTTAGCTACAAGCAACGTTAAAAAAAGTCAAACAATATAATTATGTAGAACACAAGTATAAAATGATACAAAGAGAAATAATGAAGAGCAAGTTTAGAGAAATATTGAGGCAAAGAACTCATCGCATAGGTCCTAATGTCAAAGCTGAAATATTGCGAATTGAAAAATCATTCAAATTTTTTGTTTAAGGCGCGATAAATTATCTTGTTATTTGAATGATTGTTAGAGTTTTTGTTTTTCATTTGTTTTGAATTTTTTTTTTTGTGTTTGATTCCGTTTAAATTAGTGTAATAAGTTGTTATGTCTTAATTTAATTTATAAAATTCATGTTTTTTTTTTCTTTCTATTCTAGTTTTTTTTTTATAAAATGATGTTAGTCGTTTTTCAACAAAAAAAAAAATAAATAAATAAATATAAAATTATGATTATTTTGAAACATTATAAAATAATTTGAAAAACAAATAAAAAAACATTGAAAGGGAAAGAGTCGGAAATAAATAATATATATTTGTCCAAATTATTACCAAAAAAAAGCTTACCTAGCATCAATTAATAGTTGCTTAGTTTAATTTCAAAATACATTTTAGATTTTATTTAAGTAATTACATAAAACAAAGAATTATTATGTTTCAAATATTTATATTTTATCTAAAATAATATTTGAATTGAGATATAAAAAATAAGAGTAAATTTACGGATATTTTCTTGTCAAAATGAAAAAGAAAAAAAAACAAATGCAAGGTCCCGAGAATGAAATAGGTAAATGGTTATAATCGAATAAAAAACACAAATTCCATTTTCCATTTTGGTTTAGGTTACAATGTTACAAATAAAATTTGTAACTAAATTTTTTTTATAAAATTTAAAATTCAAATATTTAATAATTTAATTAAAATAATTAACTTTTTATTAAATAAGATTTTGAATTCATTATCTTTTTTTTTATATATATATATAAATAACAAAACATCAAACAAGTTCAGTAGACATCCAAAGCTGTAAAGCAGACAGGTGCAGGGTTTCTTTCTAGCTTAGCTATAGGGAATCAGGTTCAACAAGTACATTTTATACAGTGAGTGCTCATGTACAATACTATTCAGCCATCTCTTCAACTGTGATAAATGATTCTTCACATCTTTATAATTTGAAAAGCATTTAATTGATGCTTACAATCACTTTAAGTATCACTTAATTAAGGATACGATATGAAATCGACATATGATAACAGAATTGCTCCGTTTGAACGATTTATTTTTGGTTTGAATGGTACTTGATGGAGAATAGAATGAGGAAGGTATTTTTATCGATCTTACCCCGATTCTCTCCGAACATTATAAACACAATTAAATATATAAAATTACTAATATATTTATTTATTAATTATATTTTATAAGAGTTTTAAGTTTATTTCTTTATAATAATATATTGTATTAAAAAATTCGTTTATATAATTTTATTATATATTTTTTATATTTTAGAATATATGGTATAAAAAATGTCCCGCGGAGATTCCTTAAAACTGAACGGGGTAGTGATAGTAGTAAAAAAATCCCTGGAATAAAATAGGATGTGAATGATAAATGCATTCCCCGGCCCCGAACCTCATTGTCATCTTTACACTTAATTAGTTCACTAATTAATCCTAATTAGTAATATAGAAAATTATGGATGATTTGGATTCGAGTTTTTTTTTTAAATAGCCTGATTTATTTAAAATGTAATGATTGGTAGGGGTATTTAACGGTTTGATTTTCGGGATATTCGAGTTCTTCGATTTTTTATTTTTTTAAGCAAATTCGAAAACCAAACAAATTTGAATAAATTCTAATTCGGTTTATTAAACATCAGACCAAATATTCGGTAAATTCAATTCGATCGAATATTCGTTTCAGACCAAATATTAAACATCACATATTCATAAGATGAAAGAAATTTCTTAAAAGAGTTAACAAAATAAATAAGTTGTTAGAAAGATCTTATATACTTAAATTAAAAAAAAAAAGTATAAATCACACAAATTAAGAAGTGACTCACCGTCAATATTCGGCGATTGAACTACGGAAGTAAAACAGTATTGATGACGAAAATATATGGCAGTAAAGAGGTGTTAATGACGGTTGTGATATTAGAAGTGAAATAGCTAGATATGTGAAAATTTTAGATATTATTAAAGTTAGAGATGAGGTGAGCAACTAGAAGGACCGCAAATGCCATAAAGGTGGACGACTAGATAAAGGGAAAAAGAATGAAGAATTATGAATTTACTAAATTATTGGGCTGAATATTATGGATTTAGCAAGAGGCTCATGATAATTTAATATATAATATGTAATAAATTATATAATATATAATAAAAAATAATGATAAATGAATTCAGTTTTCGGTTTGGTTTCAAGAAACTTAAACTCAAAAACCAAACCGAAAACCATATTTAAATTCGAATCGGTTTAGAATTCGATTCGAAAACTAAAATGTAATTCGAATTTGGTTTATTCGAATTTGGTGAATTCGAATTCGATTTAGAACAAATATTTAACCCCTTAATAATTGGTGATAATTTTGAAGTAATAATTATTTTTGGGGGGAAAAGTCTTTTATATATATAAAAGCTTGTTTGGATTAGGGCTATTTGAATAATTTTAAGAGAACAAAAATAATGAATGTTGATGATTTTAAGGAGGTGATAAATTATTTTGGTAAAAAATCTTAGGCCTTGTTCGATTTTGGGTTATTTAAATAACCAAAAAAATAAAACAATATTTCACTCTCACCTTATTTATCAAATCACCCAATTCATTAACTAAAATGTTAAAATATATTATATTTAAAATTTTTATTTTATATTTTATTTTTATATATCAATATCCTTTAAAATTTTATTTTAAAAAATCTGCATCTTCTTAAAACAGTTACCAATAATCATTTTTTTTTTCTCTTTTCTGATTTTTTAAATAACTTAAACAAGTTTATAAAGGATTTTGATATATATAAATTAAATAAAAAATATTAATTTAAAATATAATATATTTTAGTATTTTAATTAATGAATTTAATTTAACATAGATGAAGACGAGAGTAAGAAAATATTTGACTAATTTATATTATTTAAAATTTTAAATAACCCAACTCGAATAAGACATAATGATAAAAAAAAAAATTATTTTAATATTTTAATTAATAAATTAAATAATTTGATAGATACAAATAAAATAATATTTAATTAAATTATCCAATCAACCTTTCTAAACTAAACTTTATGCATTATCTTAATTCAATTAAATTTTTTAAATTTAAGTAATAGTATAATTATGAATCGGACTAATCTTCTTAATTGTAAAAGAATAAATAAATATTTTGACGTGAAGATTGAGGAACACAATAAATCATAAAAGATCATTTAATAAAAAATAAAATAAAAATCAGATTACCACAAATTAATTTTAAACTATATAGTTAATTCGTCTTTTATTTACTTATTTTAATACTTTCCCAATTTCTAAGATTACCCAAAAGTTTTATTTATTTATTTTAATCTCATATGAATTCGGAAATTTTAAATAACCCAGATTTGGATTTGAAATTTTTAAATAATTTAAGTTATTTAAAAAGTATTAATGATTTGGGTTATTTGAATATGAATGAATAGTGATTTGTTTTTGTAAAACAATTTTAAAATATTAATATATAATAATAAAATAAAAGATAATAATTTTAAATATAGATTATTTTATTATTTTAATTAATAAATTAAGTAATGTGGTATATAATAGAGAATATAAAATAATATTTGATTAAGTTGAATTATTTAAATAATTCAAACTAAAAAAACTCTTAATTTTTTCTAAATTAAGTTAAATCGAACTGTAACATTATAATGTATTATTATAAAAAAGAATAAATAGTGTTGTATTGTTTATCACGATGTAAGACCATCCATAAATCCATAACTAAATTGTTCAAAATTTGCCTTCTATCAAACTTCAATAAAAAGATTTCAATTCTACTGGTCAGGCTTGTCATTTAGATGTTTTTTATTTAATTGAGACAAGGTCCTTTGTGACCGAAACTCTGCCTACAAATAAATGGGTGTAATAATTAAAAAAATAATAATTTATGTGGAGAGGAAAACAAACACAAAAGTGATTCGGTCACAAAGGATTGACCGTGTATATTCAACCTTTTGTGAAGGTAGGATTAATATTTTGTATAATGAATAATGATCTAAAAGTCTTTTTTTTTTATTATTTATAAAGATTTCTAATTTTGACTAAAGTTTAAAAAAATGTACTACTCAACCAAAAAAAAAAATATATAACAAATTAACTTAGGGTGGAAGAAAACAGATTGAATCGTCAACTGAATAAACCGAATAACCAAAGTGTTTTTAACAATTCTAAATCGAATCCAACAACTTGAATGGTGATTTAACAGTGATTCAACCGGCCTATTAAAATCTTTTAAAATAATGAAATAATTTTATTAGTTGCAACCAAAAATCAATAAATATATCATTTTTTTTAGTTTAGCGACAATAAGTGTTGGATATCCTTAGCCTCAATGAAGCCCTGAGTTCGAGCCCGTTCGACAGCAAGTTCTGCATCTTGTTAAATAATTAAGTGTATTTGCGGGCTATATATTTAACTTGCGGGGATTAGTCGCATTCCAAAAAAAAAACGAAACCAATGTTCTAAAAAAAATCAATACCTATACATCTTTCTTAAACGTTAAGTTATTTTATACTAATTCAATTTATACACATGTTTCTTTATTTATAATAATAGTAAAAGAAATTAATATTTTTTCATAAAATATAAGTTATTTTATAAATTTTTTTAAATAATTAATGCAAAATGATATTAATGAGAGTCGTTTAAGCTCAGCGATTAAAACATTACAAAAAAATTAAATACAAACCATTTAAAAAAAGCATAGAACAAAAAGGTTCACCAATTGTCAAAGAATAAATAACAAAAAAAAACAAAATTAACGAGCACTAAGGTTCTCGAGAAGATCAATGAGTTTCATAACCGTCTCAACCGATTTACCCAATAAATTCTTTATGATTGTCAGAATAATAGAATTGTGTACACATCAGCCGACAATGATCACTAAACATCTTACGATTGATTCACCAAATGGTCCACCAAAAGATAAGCGGGTTAGGGGCCCAAAGACTCAGACCAACTGAGCTCACTATCTATATCCACACTTTCCAACAACTAACAATTGATTCCCACACAACCCACTGAATACCAGTCATGTTCCATAATAAGCTCCAAATTGCAACAACTTCATCATAGTATAAGAGCAAGTGAGGCGCTGACTCCGCCTCTTTATGTCGACACATTCTACAACGGCTCACCATAATATACCATTTTTTCATGCATCTATCATCTGTCGAAATTTTTCCATGCATTACACTCCATCCAAAGAATGAGATCCTTGGTTGGAAGTTAGAGTCCCACTTAATTTCTTTCATATTAGATCATAAGGAGCATTCTCTGCAATTAAAGAGTAACAATGACTAATCTTAAAATTATCACACAAAGAATGATTCACCTTTTTGTGTCCCACCAAGTTCAACACTCTATCATGTGAAACTAAATCTTCAGTATTTAGTCTTCTCGTATACATTATTCTCATTGTAAAACTATTAGAACTCACGTCAAACATGCTCCAACATCTCTACCTCTAGTGTTATTTTATCATAATTCAATTTATAAACATTTTTAGTTATTTATGCAAAATAGACCGAAAGCGCCCTTATCCTACCTGTTTTGGAGCTAAAAGAACCCTGCCATCGATTTGTGCGCCTCCAAATTCTACTTGAGCATCCAAATTTGGGTCAATACCTGAAAAACCTATCGTTACTATGTAGGGGTCGACTAAAAAAGTGGTATTCTTGCCATAAAATTAGCTAGTGCTAGAAGCTTCGTCAGAAGCAAGCAAGACGAAGGTGCTCTGTTTCTCCGACATATTTGTGATGTTACTTTGTTAAATATATATTGTTTAGTAATAGTTTTTTATGAACAAACTAATCCAATCCAATCCACCATAAATTCAAACAAATGGTTTAATTTATTTTTTTAAAGTTGACGTTATTAGTTTGGTGGTGTATTTCATTGTACAAAACCAAACCCTTTATATGTTTTATTGGTAACTATGCTTAATTTATATATTTTTGTAGTTTTATTTATATATTCTGTTTTCTTATTTTAAACTGTTGATGATTCCATCTTTTAAGACACATGCAAAAGTTTAGTTTTTTATTTATTTAATTATTTGGATGTGCCAACGCCTTCTTATTTATTGATCCTATTTTAAGAGGCTTAATCCATTATTTTATTTTATTTTTGAAAAATAACTTAACGCCATTTCATTAAGAACCTAAAAGTGGGAGAAATGTTCAATTATCAATTTAGACAAATCATAACTTTGATTAAAAGAATCAAACGACACTAGAGTATCTGATTAGAAATAAACAAAAAAATAGATATTACAGACAACTAAAGCATACCAATAATATTACTTAACAAAATAGATATTACAGACAACTAAAGCATACCAATCATACTACTTAACATTCTTGTTAAATGTAGCCAATATCATTTCCTCTACTTTCGGATCCCACTCTACTGCTCTCGCAGCCCACCTACTTTTTCTAATCACATGTTTGGCTCTATGCTTCTTTATTAGTGATTGAACTGTTGCAGTTGATGATGACTGTTTGTGAACATTTACTTCATTCCCTCGGATCTGTTTTGTTTTAGAGGAGCCAACACTAATCTGATAAAATGAATTACGTTTCAGTATTTTAGGAATTTCACATTTACCTTCACATTCTTTTGCTTCATTTTGTCTGACTTGATTCAGTCTATTTTTAATGTTTCCTCTTCACTATCATGCACTTCATTATTATCACTTCCTTCATCTAATTCTTCCCCTTTTCCTTCCTCTTACTCTTCATCTTCTTCTTTCTCTAATTTTTCATCTTTCATTTCCTTTGATTTTTCATCATTCCTATCATCTGCATCTCTATCTTTAGTTTCCTCATTCTGATTGTTTGATTCTTCAGTTTCAACTTCCTCATTTTGCTCCTGAACTTTTAGCTTTTCCTTATGTTCTTCAATTGCTTTTGCACATTTGTTACTAGGATGTTCAAAAGTATTGCAGAACGTACATATATTTAACCTCCATTCATACGTAATATCCATGTTTATGAGTTTGCCTCTTCTATCAACTACTGTCATCTTTGCTGATAAAGTGCTTCTAGGATGCACTTCAATGTTTATCCTAACATATGTGATGTGTTCGTTTTCCTCCGTTATTGGGTCCATATATAATGATTTCCCCAAGAGACTAGCGAAATGGCTAAGTGCTTCTGCGTTATACATATGAGTTGAAATATTTCTTAGTTTGAACCAAATTTGAGCTGTTTCCTTCGGTTTGCTGAGTAGGTTCATACCTTCAGACTATTTTTCCAACTTCATACAGTTTGACCCAACATATGTGTGGCCCAGCTTCAGAATATTTTCCAGATTTGTTCCCTGCTTGAATTTCAAGAAATAGAGATCATTGATATTTGTTGATACCTTTTCCAGTCTCATATGCTCCCATTGTTTTAGCAAAACATCCTTAGTGACTGAGAAAGATACACTATTCATACCTATGTAGTTCCCAACTACTACATTTTCCCATTCTTTAATGCATTTTCATCCACTTCAACAGGTAATTTAAACTCAAAAGGGGATTTAAGAATCTCCACTTTTGGTTTAAAATCTCCCAGGTATGTTTTGCCTTTATATTTTTTCCCATCTTCATATTTATGTCATGCATTTTTCTTCCAGACTTCAACAACTTTCCAACTTGAATTACTTATGATAGTATAGGTCTTGGTTTTTGGGCACTCCATAAGTTCCCTCATTATTTCTACAGACTAGCTAACTATGTTCTTGTATTCCTCTTGTTTTAGTAAGTTTCAATCCTAAAGATAGTGAATATTGAGTTGGATAGTGGTTTGTTGTGTTTTTTCCTTGCTGAGCAGAATCTCTCATTTCTTTGCTTGGAACAACAATGTCGCAATTTGATTCTTGGGTACATAGAGATTTGCCCTTTTAGTGTATCCAACCTTCCATATTTTATCATTTTTTATTTTAGGCTTCAAACTTTCAGTTTCATTCTGCATTTTTTCCTCAATATTCTAAGAGTTCTGTGTTTGTATTTCTGATTTCTCAGAAATATATTTTTTTCCTGTTATATCTATCGTTTTCTTGCTTTAATCGATTTCCACAAAGTCATACACTTCTTTTGATTTATTCCTATTCTTTCTCCCCATCTTAGTAGAAGAACTGGAATGCAGTAAATTAAGAATGCAGACAACTCAACTAAACCCAATTTACTTACAACCGAGAAAAATCTACGACCAAGAATGACCGTAGACTAGCTAACTAGTGACCCTGTTTCACAACCCAACGACCTATGAACTGAAAGAAATCGATGACCTAGAGTAATCACAACCCCAAACTTGTTCTCAAACAACCCTATCTTCTGTATTTATGATTTCTCGAGCCAATATTCGTGACACAAGTGAACAATTTCTAGACAAACGTACCAGACGTGCCGATTATGTAGATCGTGCCGAATGTGCCGACGATCGTGACTCCGACCACGTTTCTCGTAAACTATGACCAAATCAAACAACCGAATTTCGCGCGACCATTCTGATTGTGCCGAACGTGCCAAACGTGTCGACCGTGCTGATCGTACTGATTGTGCCGAACGTGTCAAATGTGCCGACAATCGTAATTCTGATGTGATTCTCCTCATTAAATCTTTAACATAGTAAGATTTTAGTTATTTTATATAAAAATGTTCTTTGATTATATAGTGTATTTAATACACATTTAAGAATATTATTATCTAAATTAATATTTAAATGAGATATATACCTAACACACAAATATTTTTAAATTATATATATATATATATATATATATATTAAAAGGTGCATAAAACATTACAATCTCATTTTTATTATTCCATAATTAGAGTGAATATATATATATATATATATATATATATATATATATATATATATATATATATATATATATATATATATATATATATATATATATATATATATATATATATATATATATATATATATATATATATATATATATATATATATATATATATATATAAAAGGTGCATAAAACATTACAATCTCAATTTTATTATTCCATAATTAGAATGAAACGTCCAAATAATAAACAATCCATTCCAATTCATGACTTCAACTATTATTAGTTAATCAAATGAGAAAAAAAATCAAATTAATACAACTTAAATAAATACACAACTTCCTTGGAGCTCGGATTTTTTTTTTGCATAAAACTCAAACCATTCCTTCATATATATTTTCAACAATTAAATCACTTAATTAAAATATTAAAAACTCTTACTTTATTTTTATAAAAAAATACTTTACAATAATTCATTCTTTACAAACTCAAATAATTTATTTTTCATTAAACAAAGTTTTTGGTAAATTTCCACTACAACCATAAAATAACCAATATTAAACAAGCTCTAAGTAATTAAGTTGAGGTTCTCAAATGAAGATTAACTTGGATTTGAAAATACTTACTCACAATTTTTTTAGCTAGCCTAATATTTTGATGGTATAATATTTCATAGGTTTGTATGATCTTTATTGCTCGTTTGATGTAGGTATTTTGAGAGTTTTTTTGGGATTTTACTCAGTTTTTTAATAAATATTATCTTACATCATTATCATTCTAATCACCAAATCACTATTTCCATCAACAAAAATATTAAAATACCCTTATTTTATCTTTTAAAAAATTAAATTTAAATATAAAAATACATTATAATAAACAAATTACAAACTCAACTAACCTACTTTTTTATCAAACAAGATTTTTTTTAACAAAATCCCAAAAAATCCTCAAAAACCCATGTGTGGAACAAGCCCTAAGAGAATGAGTTGTCTACTTAGATTTGTGAATATTCATCTAGACAATTAATCTCACTAGGGAGAATAAGATTTCAAATCAGTTCCAAACAAGACCTAAATAGGTTCTCATTCGAGCCATAGAAAAAGATCGACCATAGAAAAATGGAAGACAAAAATGCTATAAAATTAGGCCTTGTCTAGGGAAGTGACTTTCACATGTGATGTCCAATCTTCCTACTTTTTTTTTTTATTACTCCATGTTTTGATGTAAGGAAGTATAAAAATATTTGACATAATTTAGTTCAATAAAAGTTAAATTATGAGAGATTATAAGTTAACTTATGTACAATACAAATAAAGTTATTAACATTAATTAGGCATGTAAGCATCAAAATCAACACAAATCGTGATATTCTTAGTTGCTTGAGTTAGTTATGTTTAATTGTGCTAAAAATTCATGTTTAATTATGCGCTCAAAATTCATCCCATACAAATCTTATGCATCTCCTTCCTCATTCTTTTTAAAGAATTATATCATTTCATAATATTTTATTTTTCAAAATTATTAAATTTTGACGAAAACAATCAATTAACATCTCTTTTATTACATGTTATTGAATATGTTATCATAAATTAACAATCAAATCAGAGAAAAACTTAAATAGATTAAAAAAACATCTAACCACACATGAAGGACTTAAACCTAAAGGTCAATTCTCTAGTGGAACTAGGTCTACCCAGATTTATATCTTGAACCCTAGGTCTAGCACTTAGATCTCTTCTTATTATAATTAACTTCACTATTCATTTGACATAACTCCCTTCCATCTAACTTGAACTTTCAACTAGTTTCTCAACCTTTCATTGATTTTTTTTAGTATTATTAATTGATCATCAATAAAAAAATATTTGGTGGGAAAAACGACTTAGCGTAATTTCATGAAAAATTTCTTAAAAACGGAAAAAAACCCACGAGTTTAAGAGATCATTCTAGACAAGCCTATAATGATTTTGAAGTCGTAACATTCTAAATAAAAGCTAAAAAGTTAAAAACGTAAATGAATTATTTGGTTACAATGCTTTTAATTCTAATGAGTTCAAAAAACGGTAAATTTCAATTCTTGTAAATATTCTAGTTCTGCTCCGTGCACGTTCCCGCTATTACGCTGCAATTTCATATGCATCAAACTAGGCTAGAACATTATTATTATTTATATTTTATTCACATGAGAATGAAAAATACTAAAAGTTAAACTTAATGCATGACAATGACCGAAGTGTAAAAGCTAGCTTCTTTCCCCTTCAGATCCCACTTCTTCATTATCCTTAAACCCAAGTTTAAACTCTAAACCCTAACTAGCTAGAACTAATTCATAGAGAGAGAGAAAGAGATCTAGTTGAGTTGAGAAAGAAGAAGGAAGAAGAAGATGATGAGAGGAGGGAGTTCGACAGCAAGATGCCAAGAATGTGGAAATCAGTCTAAGAAAGACTGTGGATATATGAGATGTAGAACTTGCTGCAAAAGCAGAGGGTTTCAATGTGCAACCCATGTGAAAAGCACGTGGATCCCTCTCTCTCTACGCCGTCCAAGACAACAACAATTCTTTCAGCATTCTCAACTTCACAATGATGATCATCAACTTCAAACCCAATCCACAATTCCTAACCCTAAAAGAACCAAACCCTTCAATCTCACTTCTAATACTTCTTCATCAGGTAACCTCGATCTTCTTCTTGATTAGTGGTGATTGGTGTTTTGTTTTTTTTTAAGATTATGATTCGTTAAGCATTTTGATCTTTTGTTTTTATGTTTTAAGTTGATTGATGTTATATTTCAATTAAACTTGTGATATTTGGAAAAAGTTTAAAACTTTCTTCAATCTCCCCCCTCCCTCTCTAGATGCAGAGAGATCAGATCCCCATTCCCCACGTACTAAAATACAATGTGGGAGGATTAGGTGGAATAGTTCTGGGTTTTTTTTAACGGTAATGATCTGAAATACACGTGTTTGATTCACAGGTTAAATCCATTTATTTACTTGTCTGTTTGTTTTCGTTTATGTTTCAATAATGATTACTACTTACTATTCAAAGGAATTTCTTATTCGGATGATAACTCTATTCATGTCTTTCATCATTTTCTCTTTTTCCCCTTTGTTCCAAGCTGATGAAAAGGGAAAATCCTAACTGTATACAGCTTACAATTCTCATGTTAATTAATTAACTCTCTCATGTGTTCTTGAATCATTCTTAGAGTAACCAATAATTGAGAGATCTTTTCATTGTTCTAATTTTTTTGTGAATAAAATGATTGGATGAGAATATTATTCTATAATTAGTAGGTTATAATTGTTTTTATCTCATTGCTAAATTAGTACCCAGAAAACCCTAGATTTTAAGTTGGGTAATTGGATTTTTTGGTGATTGTTTTTTTTTTTAATAATTTTGTTATATTAACTTCATATCTTAAGGGTCCCTTTCTTTACAAAAGAAAAGACAGAAAGTGAAAGCCCTTGTTAGCTAATTAATTGAAATAAGAGGAAATAAGAGGTTGGGCAAGATATTTAATATAATTAATAATCAATCTTAATAACCATTATTTTAAATGATTGTATATTGTTTACTTAGTGGGTTGGGTTTTTACAAGTAAAGAAGATTAGGTCGAAACAAACTCTACTTAAGTTTCACTATTATTGTTTGAGTAGTGAATATTTAGCATAATTATGAATCATCCTTGTTGTATATTTAGATCTCATTTTATGGGATATCACATATATATGCTCTATGTTGTTTCTTCTTGTTTTTTTTTTATTATTTACTTAATTAATGTGTTCTAATTAAAATAATATAGTTCTGGTTTACATATATAAAAAAAAAAATCAATCAGCCATTCTTAATATATTTTTTTTCATGATTTTCATTTTCTTTCTTCATCTTGGGTAATGCTTATCTTTGTTTGCATCAATAGTTTTTTTTATTTATTTATTTGAGTTTTCTTTTGTTGTTTTGTAACTTAATGCCATGGCCTAATTTGTATTTAAATGTTTTTATTGCATCTTTACAATAATTGTATCTATCTTCAAATTGCATATCACATTGAAAGATTAAACCTTTCAAAGATATGAACACATATATGTACATATTAATGAGTGGATTATTTAAACTCTAGCTTATATAAGCATGAACAATAATAAACCCTAACTAACTTGTCATATATACAAATCAATGATCCTTTCACATTTGTGTTTCATTTTTTAAATATATATACCTTAATTTTATCAATTCATGTTATTCAATAAACAGGGATGCAAAATGGGGATCAATTTCCAGCAGAAGCAACCATGAAGGCAACATTTAAATGTGTTAGAATGATGTCATCAACAGATGATGTTGTGAATCAATGTGCATATCAAACTTCTGTTAACATTGGAGGACATGTTTTCAAAGGTGTTCTTTATGATCAAGGGCCAGATAATGATCATCATCAAGATCAAGATCATGATCATCAACGTAATCAGACTGCTTGCTACAGTACTGTTGCTGATCCTTGGTAATATGTACATGATTACAGTTGATTCAACCCCATATATACATTTTTATTGCTTCATTAGTGTGGTTTTATTTATTATATACCACTAAAAATATTTGAACAAATTTGTTTTAATGTTCCACATCATGCATGCTAGTAACTTCTTTAATTTTCTTTCTATTTTTCCTTAATTTAAGGGGAAGAATTAACTAGATATAACAATAGGTTATTTGAGATTATTTAAGATAAATTATTAAAATATTTATTTATGTTTGTATTTAAAATTAAAATTTTATAAGTAAAATAAGGGTATTATAAATTAAATTATTTAATAATTAGAATGACACAGATGCTATAAATGAGTTTACTTAAAAAAAAAACAATGTATCAAGTTCTACATGTTATTCACTTAATATATAGGCAGTTAAATAAAAAAAGAATTATAAGAGATATTATTATACTTTTTGATATTTTTCCAAATTAATAACTCAATAAGATTATGCGGGTAATTTTGGACCCGATACGAAAACATGACCCGGACCGAACACGAAAAAATAGGTTAGGGGTCAAAATCATGTTAACTTGTTTAACCTAATTAATGTAAATGTCAAAAATGGGTCAACCTGAAATGACCCAAAGTAGACACGATAACATGATCCGGACCGAACACGAAAAAAATAGGTTAGGGTTATGTATTTTATTTTGTTCAGGTCAAAATCATGTCGACCTGTTTAACCTTATTAATGTAAATATCAAAAACGGGTAAGTAGACCCGATAACATGTTTACAAGTTTTTTTTTTTGAATTTTGTGTTATTCTTTCTTATTAACTCACTAATTTTATTTTGTAAAATTTTATTCAACTTATTTTTGTTTTGTCAGATATGTTAATTAATTAAATCGGATTTGATTCGAGTTTTGAGTTAACTAAATCAGGTCAAACATATTATGTTCTAGTCAATTACAAATAAATAAGTCAGGTTCAAGCCGCCAACTTGAAACTGACCCAAATTGTCACCCCTAAATAAGATAGCTAGCTAATAGTTCTTAAGAGACCAACATATATTTCATTTGTAATTAGAATGTCATAAATGAGTCATTTCTAATTAGAACAACTTAAATTGATTTGGGTCATGTTAACTTTTTATATAATTTTGATTTTTGAAAAAAATATTTTATATTATTTTGATTAATTGAGACTTGTGTCAAAGATATGGTATAAAGTCACAAATGAATCAATGTTAGGAGAGATGATGTAATATAATTTATTTATTTTTGATATTCATTTGTTTGTATGTTGTTTCTTCATGGTTCTTGGCTTTCTATTTTGCTTTGTTGAATGGTTAGGTTTCTTGCTTAAAATTTTTTTTATATAAAAATAAATATTTATTAAAATTAATAATCTTACAAAACACTGCCAGAATATAAAATTAATAATATTTTATGAAAATTAATAATCTTAAAAAACACAGCTTACTGTTTGAAAATCCCGGAGTTGAGTTTGGATGGAAAAAATTTAAATATTTTATTAAGGTATTGATTTAAATTAAATAATGTTATAAAATTATTTTTAATTATGTATATATTAACAAATTGAATAACAATTATTCAAATTAATTTAAATCCAACTTTCCTCAGAATTTTCAAACATGCTACATTAATTATATAATTTTCAAATAAACTAAATTATTTGGACAAGCTAGTGTAACAGTTCCTCTACTCATGAATGTTCTACAGTTCCTCAATTTATAGAACAATATTGCAGGCTCTCTACTATACTCTCTATTCAATTACTGTTTACTTTTAATATTATTAGCTCAGCACTTTATGCATAAAATAAGGCCGGCTTAGATTTCTTTTCTTTTCATTTCTTTAGGCTAAAATCAGGGTTAGTTTAACTGGTATTTTAAATATTTTATTGTTCTCTTGATTCTAAATAAAACTAATTACAAGTTTATAAACTATTTGTGTTAAAGTAAAGTCAGATTTTGTAATTTTTAAACTAGATAAACTCTAAACGTTTTAAATTTATTTTCCAAATTTTTTACTAAGTTTATAAATTATTTGCAATTATACACTTTTTTATTAAACACCGGTCTCTTTTGATATGAAATTTTTAAAGTGTTTCTTGAATTCTTTTATTAATATCTTACAAAAATATTATTATTATTATTATTTTTTTTTGAAAAAACGACTTATCGTCATTTCATTAAAAATTCCCAAAAATGGGAAAAAAAACCACGAGTTTAAGAGATTATTCTAGATAGGCCTAGAATGATTTTGAAGTCGTAACATTCTGAATAAAAGCTAAAAAGCTAAAAACGTAAATGAACTATCTGATTACAATGCTTTCAATTCTAGTGAGTTTAAAAAACGGTAAATTCCAGTTCTTACAGATATTTCAGTTCTGCTCCGTGCTTGGAATTCTTGTCCACGTTCCCGCGAGGGCGCTGCAATCCGATACAATATCTTTCCATAACTCTTCAACGCTCCTGCGGGTTCTACCATATACCCTTGCATTCCGTTCTTGCCAAATGTTATACACCACTGCTCCAAAGTCACACTTGAACACGCTTGTTGCAAATCTATTTTCCTTGGCTTTGAGTAATGCTGCATCTTTGATTTCATTTCATTCGCTCGAGAAACTGATCAGCTCCATATTTTTATAGAATCTGTCTCAAAACTCTGAAGCAATACAGCATCTCCCGAATAGGTGATCTATGGTTTCTTCATTTCCTCTACATAGAAGGCAGTTCGTGTCCGGGATGCTCATATACTTGCTGATACGATCACGAGTGCTGAGTCTTTCCCTGAACGCGAGCCATAGGATGAACTGGTGTCTAGGGATAATCTTTGTTGACGATACAAGAGGAGCCCATTCTAATTTTTGTGCTTTTTCTCGGGTTACATCCCATATTTTCTTTGATACCAGCTTCCCATTGTCCTCGGCTTTCTATTCATGAATATCCGGTCTGTCGTGTAGTTGTAAGTTACTTATATGATCAAGTTTCCTCTGTCCTTCTGGATTTCTTCTCAGGAGTACTGAGTCCCAATTCCCGTATTTAATGTCTCTAATTTTTGCTTTTGTGCAGTCCCTTCTGATGCGGGTATTTTGAAACTCCTCCTTGTAGATGATAGGCTGGTTTTCGAACCAGGGGTCGTGCCATAATAGAGTGCCTTTCCAGTCCCCTAGTCGGATATCATAAAGATCTGCAATATCGTTTCTTAGTTTAAGAATCTTTTTTAGAGACCAACTCATACCTTCTTGAATTTTGTAGGTCCAGATGTTGGTTTCATATTTCATAAACCAAGTATGCACCCATTTGATCCATAGTGACTCATGATTGCGCTCCAAAGCCCACAGATGCTTGAAGGTGAGAGCCTTGTTCAACTCGATACAGTTCTTCAAGCCGATGCCTCCCTCATCCTTTGGTTTGCAGAGAGCGGTCCATTTGACTTTTTTTCCTCCTCTTCCGCTACTGCCCCAGATAAAGTTCCTCATCAGTGTATCGAGCTCCTTCATTACCTTCTTCGGAATGATCATTTGCTGCTCCTAGTAGTCAACTATGCACATGACCATAGTTTTGATAAGTTCGATCCTCCCCGCATAAGAAAGTTTTTTCGTTGTCTAGCCAGATATCGTATTTTTTACCTTTTCAATCAGCGACTTGCAGTGTGAGATCTCAATCTGCTTCGCGGTTAACGGAATTCCTAAGTACCTTACGGGAAAACTGCATTCCTTGATGCCCATGATGTTGAAGAGGTCCTGTTTCGTTTCGTCATTCACGCCTCCATAAAATGCCACACGTTTGCTTTCATTAATAGTTAAACCTGTAACCTCAGAAAAGAACGTTAGTGCAGCCCTAATAGTTTTAATGTTATCAATGTCTGCGTGCGCTAGAATGAACAAATCGTAAGCAAAGCTAGAATGGGTGAAAGATGTATGGACGATTCTTTTGGAACATCGCGAAGATGCTCTCAAAGATCTCCATGATAGCTACCAAAAGGTAAGAAGAGAGGGGGTCCCCTTGCCTTACCCCGTTTTCACCCTTGAAATAGCCTCCGTGGACTCCATTGACGCTAACAATAAAGTAGGATGATGAAACGCACTGCATAATCCAATCAATAAAAATCATAGGAAAAACAGAAACAACCAGAAAGTCTCAAATGGCTTTCCATCTAATAGAGTCGAAAGCTTTCTTGATATCTATTTTGAAAGCCACTCTCGGGGATATTTTCTTATTCCCGTAACCTTTTAAAAGGCTCTATATTAGAAGAATATTATGAGAGATTGTCCTACCGGGGATGAATGCAGATTGGTTAAGATTTATAATTTTTCCTATGACATTTTTAAATCGTTTAGAAATGATTTTTAAAATGATTTTATAAATCACATTGCAGCAGTAAATTGGTCTGAAATCTTGTACTTTTTCGGGTACCACAGTTTTGGGGATCAAGGTTAGGACCGCTGTATTCCATTGCTTTAACATTTTCCTGTTCTTGAAAAACTCTAGAACCCCATCAGTAACGTCTTTACCCACAACTAACCAATTGTCTTTGAAGAACTGTGCATTAAACCCATCAAGACTCGGGCTTTTATTCCCATCAATACTAAATAGAGCTTCTTTAACCTCAACCCTCGTGACAACCCTTATCAACTCGCGACTATCTTCTGATGAAATTTTCCTATCAATAATCTGATACAAGGTATTCAGGTGACTTTGCTGTTGTTTTCTTGTACTCATAAGCTGCTTATAGAAATTGATAGCCAAATCTTGTACACCCTTTTGACCCTAAACATATTCACCATCATCATTCTTCAGCCTATATACATTGTTTCTCATGTTTCTAGCCTTGCATTTTCTGTAGAAGAAATATGTGTTTTTTTCACCCAACGAGAGCCAGTTTTGTCTTGATTTCTGTCTAATAAAATTCTCTTCAAGAAAACTCAACTTCCTAAAATTTTTAAGCGAATCCCTTTCTGTTTCATTGAGTTGTTCATCATTATCATCCCTTAATAACCTTTTCTGAACTTCTTCCCGTTCTTCTCTAGCAGCCAGAACTCTATTGGAGATATTGCTGAACTTCTTCTTGTCAAAGCTTTGGAGATGTTTCTTCAGGAGTTTAAGCTTCTCAGAAACCTTGTACATGTTGGATCCTCTGACATCTGTAGACCATACGCTTTCGAGAATACCCTTGAATTTGTCGTTTTCCATCCAGAAATTGAAAAATTTAAAGGGCCTTTTGAACCTTTCTTCCTTATCCCAGAATAATTTAATCGGGCAGTGATCAGATATACCCGGATTCAGAACATGAAGTTGAATTCCCAGAAATTAGTTAATCTAGTTCTCATTTACTAGACATCTTTCAATTCTACTTCTTCTAACTTGCTCATTCTCTCTCATAGAAGACCAAGTGAAGAAATTCCCAGAATTGGTAGGCTCGATACAACCCATATCTCTGATACAGTCATTAAAGTCAATCATATCCCGAGTTATTTCCGATTCTAGGCTACAATTAGATTTGTTTCTGGTTACGTTGTAATCACCAAGGACAACCCAAGATTTATCATTACCGATCCAGTTTCTAAGACAATTCCAAAGGAGTATTCTATCAGTGCTTGAGTTGCTATCATAGACAATAACAAGGTTAAATAGGATTCATATGATTCTATCTTTAACCTCCACCAGGATTGCTTGATCATTCTAAAAGAGAGCCCTGACCTCAGCAACTTTGTTATCCCAGATAACCCAGATTCTTTCTGTTTTGTCATTTGAGTTGTGAATGATTTCCCAGCTGCTATCAATACATAGCTTGCTAACCTTCTCAACGTTTCGGCTCTTGACTTTTGTCTCAAGAATACCCATAATAGTGATCTTCTAGTTCTCAATGATCCTCCTGATTTCTTTGCATTTCAGAGGGTCATTGAGTCCCCTTATGTTCCATGTCACTATATTCATGAATGGATATAAGTGTTGGGTTCCTAATTTTCTAGACTGTCCTAGACCTTTTCATCAGAGAAATCGTAAACATCACTTGTCTCGCTATCCTCAATGGCTACATCTTGATTACATGGAATACTATTCACATTGAGTGGGGGTTGTCTCACATAGATCTCATCTTCTCCCGTTATAGAGTCGGTGGCTTCTGGATCCAAGATCTTTCTGCTCTGTCTTCGCTTTTTAACTTGTTCTTCTTTAGTAGGTCTTTTCTGACTTTGAACTACTTCACTACTAGATTCACGTCTGTTATCGATTTTAATTTGCCCTACTTCAGAACCAAGGCTCACTGCCTTATTCAAGACCAAATTGTCTTCTTCTACACTTGATCTTTTAATTTCACAAAACCCAAGATTTTCCAGTTCATTCAAGATCTTCTTTATTGCTTGTTGGTTTTTCAATATTTTTTTTGTCTAAGATTTTCTTGTTCATTATCTCGAAAGGTGGCTCTAAGCCCATGGATCGGGTCATTTCGAATTCTGATGATATTGTTTTTTTGGTTCTTGCTTATATTCCTAGAATTGTGAAGAGTGGACTCACGGCCTATTGGAGCGCCATCAAACCCAATTTTGCTTGTTTCATATGGGCCAAGTATTCCCCATCCCATAAATCTTTGAATTCCAGAAACTTTAGAACCATAACATTTTTCATCAGGACCGGTAGTAGCAAATCCGGTAGCTTGAGTAGTATCCGGATCAGCAAGTCTAGGACCAGGCTTAACATGGTCAATATGTCTAGGTACGGTAGCATTATGAGAAGCTCTAGGACTGGTGTGGCTATGTCCAACTTTATCAGGACCGATATCCTGACTAGGATCGACGTTTTGAATAGGACTTATTCTTGAGAAAACAGAATCCCTAGGACCGATGCCCTGAACATGACCAATAGGATCAGCGTTAGCAGGGCCAACTTGTACCCTTTCCCACTTCATTATTTTTCCTATCTTCTTCCTTACCCTTATCTGTTCTTGCTTTTGTTTGCACATCCTATCATTATCAGTGTGTTCATTGATGTTAAGTTCAGACCTGTTCACATTTCTCTTAACCTGAGCCTAGTTAGAGTCATTGATATCGCCTTCATGAGCATTGTTATTGGCCTTCGATTTTAAATTATTATTGACCTGACATTTATTCGTAGCGTGTGTGAAAGTGTTACACCATATACATAGATTTGGTTTCCATTCGTATTGTACTCCAATGTCAAATAAATTTCCCAGTCTATCTTTAAGTTCAAGCTTAATTGGAAGAGAGCTACTTGGATGGATTTCGACACTAACTCTGGCCACAGATGCACGCTCGTAGCCTTCCATTGCTGGGTCAAACATAAGTGGTTTGCCTATTATGCTTGAAATATAGGTCAGACCCATTGGGTTGCACATGTGTGGTGGAACATTCTTGAGATTCACCCAGATTTGTTCAAGTTCAGGTGGTCTATAATTAGTGTTAAGTTCCTCGCTCCACTTGTACAACTTGAATCTTTTTCCTTTGATAAAGGGGTATATTCGCTCTCTATGATCGGCTTTATTTCGCTTCCATTCCTGAAGGATAGAAAGTAGAATCCGTGATCATTGATTGTGATTCTCTCCAGACCAGAGGATTCCCACTTTCCCATCAATGTTCTTTTAACCTCAGCAAATGGTGCCTTCATGTTGCCCATAAAGTGACCAACTATGACAAACTCCCATGTCTTTACGCATTTTTCTTCAATTTCTGGTGGGAGCTCAAACCGGTGCGGATGATCAAGTGTAATTACCTTTGGGTATAAGGTGTCTATCTGGAATTTTCCTTTTTCTAGATCGTTCATGGCATTTCCATTCCACACCTTTCCTTCTTGCCAGGTTTTGTTTGGGCTGCTCATGATTGTATACACCTTTGTTTTATTAAATCTAGAAATTTCCTTCATGGCGTCAACCATCCACTTGATCACTTCATCATATTGGTCTTTGTTGAAGAGATTCCAATTCTTTAGATAGTGACTGTTGAACTGAGAATTCAATTGGTCATTTCTTTCATGGGGCATCGTCATCTCTTATTTATTAACTTGGAAAAATAACTTCTTCATCTGGTTTCTCAGTCCTGCCAAATTTACTATTTCGTTTTTCCTCATTGACCACGTTGGACCAGTAGTAGGATCCTTGTTATCAGCCTGAGTATTTTCTTTGTCAGGAATTGCAGCAGTAGGAGGAGCTGAGGAGATGACTGTTCCAGAGTTGCTATCTTTCCTGACTTATTTGTTCTTTTCGGCTCATCTAACTATTGTATTTCCCACAAAACCGTTGCCTTCAATTGTTCCAATCTTCTTTAGAATATCCCCTTCAATACTCTTCTTTTGTGTGCCAGTTTTCCTCTTTTGAATGCTATCAATTAGAATTTCAGGATCCAGATTAACGAGTGGAGAAAACGCACCCATGTTCAATATCTTAGTGTTAGCCTCGGGTGTCATAGTTTCCTTGGGATTTACTTCAGCATTTTTCTTGGAACTTGAGTTATTTGCCTTCATGTTTTTCATTTCTTTGATTTTCGATCCATTCTTACCCTTCTTAGCTGTTTTAAAATTATTCGATCCTATTACTTGAACGATCCTTTCAATTTCAGCACTTGTTTTGGAAAAACTATGCTCCTCTTCTTTTGGTTTGATCTTTGTTGCTGACATCTTCTTCATAGACTTATGATATTCAAGATCACATATTATTGTCTCATCATAGTCGGTGCTATCGTCTGATTCTAAATCAACATCCATGCTTTGGTTCTTTTGATTCGACTGGTGGCTCATAGCTTTGATTGTAGACTTATCATCCTATCGATTAGGACCGGAAGAGGCAACAATTGTATGACCAGAAATGTAAGTAGCACCAGGGCTTATGCGAGCAAACAAATTATCTTTTTCAAACCCAGCCAAGCGAAAACCGTTGGCTAACCTCTTATCAGACTCAGCCAAGCAAAAATCGTTGGCTAACCCCTTATCAGACTCAGCCAAGCGAAAACCGTTGGCTAATTCTTCCAGTATCATACATTCTTCACCTCTTATACCCTGACTTATATTCTGACCCAACTTATTTGTATCTTCCATGAGATCCATACCCAGACCCAGATTTTCAAACAGATTGTCATTCATGGTGCCATCAACCAACGAATCAATATAATTCCCAACCAAACTTTCACCATTGACTATTCCAATCAAGTTCAGTTCATCATCCTTTAGATCTATTTTATTAAGCTTTCTGATTTAGTTGAATTTATTTCCATGACCAGCTCCAACTCAGATCCAATTTTTTCAGTGTTTCCAGATTCTGTTAGACTATGTCCTTCAACAGTTTCAGTTAGATGTGTAGGTTGTTTAGAAGATCCTGCAATATTAGCCTCAATTATAGAATCCTAGGCACATTTAGTGTCTTCTATCCAACATTTTTCTAGCATAGTCCATAATCTGGTTGTCTGACTTTTCATTTAATCCTTAGTAGGGAAGATATACTTAGCATTCTAATCATCAATGGAACTCAAGATTTTCAGTTTTGCAAGATTTCCCATTACAGAACAAGATTCTGAAATTATGTCATTCTTTGGACCCAATGGACTATGAGCAGCTGATATCTCCAACTCTATAGAAGCAATTTCAATATGACCCATTTTACCCAGTTCATCATCCTCTCTAGTAGGACCGGTAAACTCTGTTTTATGATCTTTCTCTGTAACTGAATAATCCAAACTGTCATGTTTTCCTATTTCTGAAACTAATCCCAACCTTGTAATATTCTTTGAACCTACTGATTCTCGACCAACAGTCTTATTCAGCCCTGTCATATTTACCTCAATATGAACCCCAATATCAACTTCAGTAGGATCATTCAAAACAGACATAGATCTCAGCTTCATGTTTTCACCCGATGCAGAAATAGACCCCAACATTGAGCTTTCAATAGGATCTGATAAACCTTACAATTTATGCCATTTTCCTACATTACCTTAGAGCACTTTTGACAGATTATTTCCAACTTTGGGACCGAATTTTCAGCACAAACAACCCGATTGTCATCAGTTTCATCCAGACAAGATTTCAAATCCAATTTCCCAACAGAATGACCGGTCAGATCTAGGGTACCAACTAGAGACCCTAACGGTTCATTCTGTGCAGCAATTCCGATAACAACAGATATTTCTAGAATTAAAGTCCTATCATTTCTATATGCAGTACTATTTTTTCCTATCAATTCAGTACTATCATTTCTATTATGAACATGTATATCATTACAATATGAATCCCCAATAGAACTATTCTCATATAATTCATCAGCATGTGGAAAAGAACTCATACCCGATGATGTATTTGACATAGAATCAATAGGCGCATCTTTTCCATTTTTTAGAACTTCATCCATGATTTCTGGCTTCTGCTTCCTGGGATTGTTAATAGACTTGCGAGTTCGTCTATCAGACCTAGCCTTGTTGCTTGTCGACGACCCCTTCAACACCTTCTTAGGATCATCAGGGAGGACTTGAAGGACGCCCCTTGCCCGAGTAATAACACTAGACGGGCGCGTACCAGTCATTGGAAAGATCAAGCGCAAACTGCCTAATCTTTAAAGGAGCTACAAAGGTTGGAATTCTGCAGCAAAGGGTGGGCGCAAAAAGCACGATTGGAAACCAATCGCACCGGAACAGGGGCTTGAAGATACTTGATCAAACAAGAAAGGGTTTAAGCAATTTTGGAACGGTCTGTAGTTACGAAAACTTCCTCCAGACCAAACACTTGATTCAAACGGTGAGAAAGAAGTTCAATGGAGACCTTCCTGCACCTCGCAGTGTGGTTTGATGTCCCGACCGAGGTCCGAACTAACCTGTAAGCGAAAAGTGAGGAGAGGAGGGCGACCGACGCCGATTCGATGACAGGTCTCTACAGAAGGGGGTTTTGATGAAATGCTCCGATTGACGGTAGGAGAAGATGACCATGACCGTTCCTTGCACAACAAAACACGTTCCAGAGGGTGCACGACAACCGATCGAAGGTGCTGGAGGATGGCGGCCGACTTCCAATGTAGAAGCGCGGTCGCGACGAGAATCTGTGTCGTTTGTGTCATTTGTGCCGATTGTGCCGATCGTGCCGATAGTGTCGTTCGTGCCGATTGTGCCGATCATAAATATTATTATTTTAAATATCAAATAACTTATTTCATCAACTAAAATATATTTATTTATATTTTTATTAAATTTAAATTTTAAATATATATATATATATATATATATATATATATATATATATATATATATATATATATATATATATATATATATATCAGGAAGAATAAAAACATATTTTTAGTAATTAAAACGGGTGATCATTTTTTGAAATATATTATATTGTTAAAAAAAAAGAACAATCAGACTTAAAAATGTATGCTGGAAGAGATAATTCGATATTCCTGTCTAAGCCGCATTGCCTAGCTATTATTTTGTATAATTATTTGTTTTGTGCTGTTGTTTAAGTTAATTTTATACTTAATTATATATATACAAATAATAATAATTAATACTTTTTAAAAAATAAACTCATATCATTACGTAAACTTTAAATTTTACATGTTTATAAGTGTAAAGATTTTAGGTCAACTCTTCGTTTTAACAATTTTGATTATGTTTGACCCGGTATAATTGGAATATATATGTTCATTAAACAAATCAACACTTAATTGCTGTAAAATTTGGATTAACTAAACTAAGAAATTTATAATGTTTATATCTAAAACATTTTCTTATTATTATATTAAAAAAATGACTTTTTCTTTAGTATGATATAGGGACGAATCTATAAGAAGTTGTAATATGTTTAAGCATGGCTAAATCAAACTTGTATTTGTTTCAATTATTTAAAAATAATAATAACTCTATAGAAGGATAGATTATAGATTTAGAGTCTAAATTAGGGTGAGTCAAAAAAAATTTAGGTAGAGTTAAAAGAATAACGATAAAATTTTAAATAAAACGATTAAACAAAGGTAAGTTTATAATTTTTTTAATAATTAAATAAAAAAACAGTAAATTATATTAATTTTTTTAAAATATTTGAAAAAAAATATCACATTTGAACGTAAACAAAAAAAAAATATTATTTTTTTCAGAATAAACTCCAAACCACTATAGGCCCTATATAAATCCGCCTTATTACATGAATTGTTTAGTGGTTAATATTATAAACTGTAAAGACTATATTTTGAAATTGTTTTTTTCGTTTGGTTCAAATTAAAAGGCTCCTTTTATCTGATTAACTTTTTCATTTAAACTTTGATTTGTAGGTACAATATTTATATTTAGGATTACCTGCTCAAATTTTTACTACACGTTTAATTATTTTTTTTTAGAAATTAAAATTAATTATTTGAATAGAGTTAACAGTTCTTAGTAAGAATTGAATCTTACATTTTTAATAATTTGGGCAAAATTATTTTCACTTAAAATATCTGATTGAGTTTAGCTTAATTAAGAACAATCTTATTTAATTACTCAAATTAATTTTTAACATTTGATAGAAGAGCTTAAATTTAGGGATGACAATTATAAATCGTCCCGCGGTGTCCGACCCGACACTAGTAAAAAATGTATAATTACCTAGAAAAATCTCCGAGAGCGAAAAAATGCTCTCGGTGGTATTTATTTTACCGAGAGGAAAGTGTTTCTCTCGGCGATAAATCCTATTATTTTCGAGGGCAAAACAGTGCTCTCGCTGAAAATATTATTTTTTGCCTTATTTTCGTGTTTCTCTTTCTTCTTCTTCTCGGTCGCCTCTTTTTTCTCTCTTTTTCCTCTCTCTTCCTTTCTGTTAGATATATTGTCTTGAATAACAAAAAAATATATATACATACGATGTTACAAATAAATAAAAATAAAATAAGATATACGAAGAACAATATCACCGTATTTGATGGTTGATTCGAGGCATGTGTTAGACACATTTCCCTTAAAACAGTTACACCGTCTCCCCGTGTGCTAGAGTTTATCACAGATGGTTGTCTCCCAAAGTACAACGAATCTAGTAGTGATTCAGCACCGAAATCACTACGCAACGAGCTTGATAAAGTACCTGAACTATCATCGAATTTCAACGGAAAATATCGAGCGAAGAACTCGAAGAACACTCACAAAACAAGAAGAAGACTTTTGGAATTCTAGAGTGAGAAAGAATGAAAATGATGAAGTGATTTGGTTTTTTGTCCATCGGATGGTGTGGGATAGAATGCCTATTTCGATTGTTGAAATAATAAAATGTTAATTAAATCATCAATTGATCCAACGGTTAACATTGCTTGCCTCTTCATTTGCCTTAATATTTCTTCTTAATGAAGGATAATTGTTTGCCAAAATTAATGAAGACATTTATTTTGCAATACTCACGTTACATTGTTTTTTAATCTGTTAATAATAATATTAAATTATCATAACAATTAATAATAACAAACTCATGTAAGTCACACTACAAATTAACAATATTTTGTTAATTGGTCATCAAGGCATTTTGATTAATTAATTTAAATTAATTAATTCAAACATTTGGATCAAATTTCACCTTATAATTCACATTTGAATTTCACATGAAATTGATTTAATTTTATTACCCATATTCTAATTTCTATTCATTAATAGAATTTATAGAATTAGTTTAAAAATTCCAACAATCCCCGACATTAATGGAAATTGAAAGATTAACCCGGTGAAAAGTTCAACAGTTGAATTCTACATAGGATAGGTAGGTGTAACCCTTTGAATCTTTCCTTATGAAAGTGATAGGATTGGCTTTATCGATAGAGACGGGGGTCTAGCTAAGGATGAAGGCTTATGAAAAACGGTTTGAAGGAAATCCTGTTAGGGATTTGATTCGCTTTCTATTCTACGCAAACTTGTGTAAACACTTGAAACGGATTCAAGGCAGAATTGTTTGCTTGGGTTTGAAGCACAAGATGAAATATGAAAAGATGACATAAATGAACAACACAGCAGTTTTTTTATGTTTGTTCGGAGAAACTCTCCTACGTCACCCCTTCTTCCAACCACCGGAAGGATTCACTATAATATGATTGGAATCAAATACAGTTTACACACACACTTAGCTTACTATTGAACAGAACACTTTCTGTTCAATTACTAGATGAAGAATATCACTTAGCTAAAGTTGTTTTGATTCTATCTCTCTCTCTCGATTCACACACAGTACAATCAGAAAAAAGCTTCACAGTTTGAGTTCAGTAAGCAAGATGATTAAGTATTTTCTCTCTCTACAAAATCAGATTGCTTGTTCGTTGTGTGAGTCTAATTGTCCGTTGTCCTTGAGATTTGTTAAATACTGAGCAGGAGCTAACGGTCGAATCCTCAAGAATGATATGTGGCACTCTTCCATTGGAAAGCCTCCATTGTACACAACAGGTTCTGAGCACAAAGATCGTGGCCGTATAGAACTGGTAGTGTGCCGAATATTCCATCAGGGATGTACCTGCAAAACAAGTAATGTGAGAAAAATTCTCTTACGTGGCATTCCCTGATTGGATGCCTATAGCTACTATACTAATCTTCACTAGAGAGTGAAGCAGAAGTAGGGTACAGCTATAGCACGTGGGTAGGTGAAATGCTAGATTCAAGCGTATTGCTTAAACTGAGCATTAGACGTATTTCAGTTAGACGGATTGTGAAAATCAGTCTAATGAAATAAGTCATCTCCTTCTAATAGAAAAACGTCTAATAGACCGACTGGTCTAATAGAATTAGACTCGCGTCTAATTACAATAACCATTAGACTGCACGTCTAACTCCAATGAGTTAGACTGCACGTCTAATTCCGGTTCTACCTCAGACTTGTCTGAAGGAGTTAGACGCATGTCTAACTTTCACTAATTAGACCACACGTCTAATTTATTATATAAATTATTCAAATATAATAATAAAATATAATAGATTTTTATTAGTGTACGCCTATACATGAATTACGATTTAGCATTATTTTGGTTAAATGTCTTATTTTTTACGCTTTTAATTTGTTTTATCGTTTAATATAAGAGCTGGTTTCTAAGCATAAATTGAACTTTTAGTCGTTTATACTCTAAAACATAATAGTTTGTTTTAATTTTAAAAATTGAATGATTTTAATGACTCTATTACTTATATTGATTAGGATGAAAAATGAATTATATTGACTACATATATATATGATAGGTTAATTTATCTTTTAATATTGTATTATTTTTAATTATAATTTATTTAAATATGGCAGGTATTTATAGGGTTGCAAATGGTCAAGGGAATGATATAAATTCAAATAATAACACAGTACAAGGTAAAGTATAATAAAAAAATTAAATTTTTATATTATTCATAAAATTTTAAAATTGGTTTAAATTTAAATTTTTATTTATCTTAATTTTAATAATAAAATAATAGAATCATTTAAAGATCCATGAATGAATAAGAAGTAATAAAGATATAATATTGTGGATAAAACATATTTAGTTTATTATATAAATTTAAAAGTACAATATTATAGATTTGTATAAAAGTGAAATATTAACTTGTTTTTATATAATTATGAAAATAATTATATATTATAAAAAAAATATAAAATTATTATACTTAATATATAATCACGTTAAAAAGATTGATTTACATAATTAATTTTATTTTAACTATTTTTCTTTGTGTACATAACAGGCATAAATGTACAACCTAATGGTTTAGAAGGCGGATCTTTCACTTGAAATGTACAAAGAAGTTGTAAAACTATAAATCCATGTTTTTGTTGCTACAGAGGATTTGAATCTATATGTTTTGGGTCAATAGCAATGTGTGTAGCGTATTGTTAATAAATACTTTTGTAATAGAACCTTACAATCTTAAAAGTATGAAACTATAATAATAATATTTTTTGCACAAAGTTATGACATTTTTTTTTAATCTATTACTGATAAATTATAATATAAATTTATTAAAAATATAAATAAAATTTAATATATAATTCTTTGAAGAATTATAGATTTCACTTACTATACTAATTTAATAAAGTGTTATTTAAATCTCACAAAATATGGATCATTAAGATTTGATTTTTTTCAAATATGATTTGGATTTAAATCTAAGTTTAAGTAAGAAAGAAATATAAATTTAATATATTATGTAATTTAAATACACTATAAGATATTTACACAAATTAAATTAAACATAAATGATTTTGAGTTAATATAAATGGAATTAGGTAATAAAATAAATATTTTAACTAGCAAACTAGTTTAATATAAAAAAATTATATAATTATCCATGAATGATAATTTTTATTTTAATCTCAAAACTCAATTAAAGATTATATATTAGAAAGTCTAGGTTTGCATTCATATCTTATTATTATTATTTTGACAATATTTTTATTTTTCCACTAAACCAATATTTAAAACATGTTGACTTCAATTCTCCTTTTAAATTGGTTCTCGTTGAAATTTTATATGGATATGTTTCTTATTAACAAAAGTTATATTTTAATTCTTATTTAATTTATGATTATAGTTAAATTTCTACTTGATTTAATAATTAAGTTATTTAAAAGAAAAAATATTTACTGATAAAAATTAAAAATAATTATTACTTAATATTTTGTTAAGTTTGCTCAATTAATTTTTGATACATACTAAAAAACTAAAAAATGATACTTTAATTTTATAATTTATAATTTAGATTTTTTATATATTACCCTATTTACAAAGATTACATAATATAATTTATTAGAGAAAATTTTATATCTAGCCCAAAACCCAATTTAGTCTACATATAAAAGCCATCAATTTCATAGACTTTCTGAATTTAGTCATAACTATTTTTTACTATAACTTTCAAAAAAATAAATAAATATTTTTATGTAATGTTTTCTTTCTTCAGATTGAAATATATCTCTTTAATTTTGTATCAAGTGAATTTGATTATATTACTTTTCATCACTAAGAAAAACATTTTTTAATTAATTATAATTTTTCAATACATTTGAAATTAATAATCAAAATCGAACCATAAGATAATAAAAGTTAATAAATGAGTTGTTGTTTTCCATATTAATTGTATATAAACAAATCAAAACAAAATACATAAATACATTTATTTATAAAACATTAACATAATTCTTATGATAATTTTAATAAATTCAAATCTTATTACTAAATGATTATATGATGTTATTTTTTTTAGTAAAAAAATAATATCACAATATCTTCTTATTATATTTTGTTATTTTAAATATTATATTAATATTTTACTATTTCATTTATTAGTTTTTTTAGACAGCTAAATATAAAAAAAATAAATCAATTTTTAAATTATTAACATAATTCCATATAATAACATTAATAAAAATGGTATTAATACTTTAACAAAGGATTAATTTTTGTTATTAAATTTATTAATAAAATATTATCATAAAGTTTTCTTTAAAATAATTATTTTTTATTGTTTATGTCATAATCTCTTGAATAAAAATATTATGTTTTTGTTATTACTTATTACATTTATTCATAATATCTTCTATAAATAATTATATTGTGTTATCTATTATATATTTAATAAAGAGATTATTACCATTTTTATTACCTTAAAATATTATTCTAATATTCTACTAATTGATTTGTTTGTGTATAAATTAGATCTACTATAAAAATCAAACATCTAACTCTAGATTGCATAATAAGTTTCACAAAATATAATTTGATAACTATGGACAAGAAAACACTTCAATTTCTATTATGTTGTTTACTTATTTCATGTATATATTTCTTTCTTCTATATGATTTAATTTTTCTACTTATATATATTTATAAAATTTTAATATTTTTTGTATGTTTTTTTTGTTATATCTCTATTGTTAATTAATTATTTATTATATAAATTATTTAAATATAATAGATTTTTATTAGTGTATATTTTTGTACGCCTATACATGAATTACGATTTTGTATTATTTTGGTTAAATGTCTTATTTTTTACGCTTTTAATTTGTTTTATCGTTTAATATAAGAGCTTGTTTCTAAGCATAAATTGAACTTTTAGTCGTTTATACTCTAAAACATAATAATTTGTTTTAATTTTAAAAAATGAATAATTTCAATGACTCTATTACTTATATTGATTAGAATGAAAAATGAATTATATTGACTATATATATGATAGGTTAATTTATCTTTTAATATTGTATTATTTTTAATTATAATTTATTTAAATATGACAGGTATTTACATGGTTGCAAATGGTCAAGAGAATGATATAAATTCAAATAATAACACAGTACAAGGTAAAGTATAATAAAAAATTTAATTTTTTTATATTATTCATAATATTTTAAAATTGGTTTAAATTTAAATTTTTATTTTTTTAATTTTAATAATAAAATAATAGAATCATTTAAAGATCCATGAATGAATAAGAAGTAATAAAGTTATAATATTGTGGATAAAACAAATTTAGTTTATTATATAAATTTAAAAGTACAATATTATATATTTGTATAAAAGTGAAATGTTAACTTGTTTTTATATAATTATGAAAATAATTATATATTATTAAAAAAATATAAAAATATTCTATTTAATATATAATCACGTTAAAAAGATTGATTTACATATTTAATTTTGTTTTAACTATTTTTGTTTGTGTACATAACAGGCATAAATGTACAACCTAACGGTTTAGGAGGCGGATCTTTTACTTGCAATGTACGAAGAAGTTGTAAAACTATAAATCCATGTTTTTGTTGCTACAGAGGTTTTGAATCTATATGTTTTGGGTCAATAGCAATGTGTGTAGCGTATTGCTAATAAATACTTTTGTAATAGAACCTTACAATCTTAAAACTATGAAACTATAATAATAATATTTTATGCACAAAGTTATGGCATTTTTTTTAATCTATTACTGATAAATTATAATATAAATTTATTAAAAATATAAATAAAATTTATTATATAATTCTTTGAAGAATTATAGATTTCACTTACTATATTAATTTAATAAAGTTTTATTTAAATCTCACAAAATATAGATCATTAAGATTTGATTTTTTTTCAAATATGATTTGGATTTAAATCTAAGTTTAAGTAAGAAAGAAATATAAATTTAATATATTATGTAATTTAAATACATTATAAGATATTTAAACAAATTAAATTAAACATAAATGATTTTGAGTTAATATAAATGGAATAAGGTAATAAAATAAATATTTTAACGAGCAACCTAGTTTAATGTAAAACATTATTTGATTATCCATGAATGATAATTTTTATTAATCTCAAAACTCAATTAAAAGATTATATATTAGAAAGTCTAAGTTTGCATTCATATCTTATTATTATTATTTTGAAAATATTTTTATTTTTCCACTAAATCAATATTTAAAACATGTTGACTTCAATTCTCTTTTTTAATTGGTTCTCGTTGCAATTTTATATGTATATGTTTCTTATTAACAAAAGTTATATTTTAATTCTTATTTAATTTATGATTATAGTTAAATTTCTAGTTGATTTAATAATTAAGTTATTTAAAAGAAAAAATATTTACTGATAAAAGTTAAAAATAATTATTACTTAATATTTTGTTAAGTTTGCTCAATTAATTTTTGATACATACTAAAAAACTAAAAATTGATACTTTAATTTTATAATTTATAATTTAGATGTTTTATATATTACCCAATTTACAAAGATTACATAATATAATTGATTCAAGAAAATTTTATATCTAGCCCAAAACCCAATTTAGTCTACATATGAAAGCCATCAACTTTATAGACTTTCTGAATTTAGTCATAACTATTTTTTACTATAACTTTCAAAAAAATAAATAAATATTTTTATGTAATGTTTTTTTTCTTCAGATAAATATATCTCTTTAATTTTGTACCAAGTGAATTTGATTATATTACTTTTCATCACTAAGAAAAACATTTTTTAATTAATTATAATTTTTCAATACATTTGAAATTAATAATCAAAATCGAACCATAAGATAATAAAAGTTAATAAATGAGTTGTTGTTTTCCATATTAATTGTATATAAACAAATCAAAACAAAATACATAAATACATTTATTTATAAAACATTAAAATAATTCTTATGATAATTTTAATAAATTCAAATCTTATTACTAAATGATTATATGATGTTATTTTTTTTAGTAAAAAAATAATATCACAATATCTTCTTATTATATTTTGTTATTTTAAATATTATATTAATATTTTACTATCTCATTTATTAGTTTTTTTAGACAGCTAAATATAAAAAAATAAATCAATTTTTAAATTATTAACATAATTCCTTATAATAACATTAATAAAAATGGTATTAATACTTTAACAAAGGATTATTTTTTGTTATTAAATTTATTAAAAAATATTATCATAAAGTTTTCTTTAAAATAATTATTTTTTATTGTTTATGTCATAATCTCTTGAATAAAAATATTATGTTTTTGTTATTACTTATTACATTTATTCATAATATCTTCTATAAATAATTATATTGTGTTATCTATTATATATTTAATAAAGAGATTATTACCATTTTTATTAAAATTATCTTAAAATATTATTCTAATATTCTACTAATTGATTTGTTTGTGTATAAATTAGAACTACTATAAAAATCAAACATCTAACTCTAGATTGCATAATAAGTTTCACAAAATATAATTTGATAACTATGGACAAGAAAACAATTCAATTTCTATTATGTTGTTTACTTATTTCATGTATATATTTCTTTCTTCTATATGATTTAATTTTTCTACTTATATAAATTTTTCTATATGATTTAGTATGTTTTTTATTATATCTCTATTGTTAATTAATTATTTATTATATAAATTATTCAAATATAATAGATTTTTATTAGTGTATATTTTTGTACGCCTATACATGAATTACGATTTTGCATTATTTTGGTTAAATGTCTTATTTTTTACGCTTTTAATTTGTTTTATCGTTTAATATAAGAGCTTGTTTCTAAGCATAAATTGAACTTTTAGTCGTTTATACTCTAAAACATAATAATTTGTTTTGATTTTAAAAAATGAATGATTTCAATGTCTCTATTACTTATATTGATTAGAATGAAAAATGAATTATATTGACTATATATATGATAGGTTAATTTATCTTTTAATATTGTATTATTTTTTATTATAATTTATTTAAATATGACAGGTATTTACATGGTTGCAAATGGTCAAGAGAATGATATAAATTCAAATAATAACACAGTACAAGGTAAAGTATAATAAAAAATTTAAATTTTTTATATTATTCATAAAAAATTTAAATTGGTTTAAATTTAATTTTTATTTTTTTAATTTTAATAATAAAATAATAGAATCATTTAAAGATCCATGAATGAATAAGAAGTAATAAAGTTATAATATTGTGGATAAAACATATTTAGTTTATTATATAAATTTAAAAGTACAATATTATATATTTGTATAAAAGTGAAATGTTAACTTGTTTTTATATAATTATGAAAATAATTATATATTATTAAAAAAATATAAAATTATTATACTTAATATATAATCACGTTAAAAAGATTGATTTAAATATTTTATTTTGTTTTAACTATTTTTGTTTGTGTACATAACAGGCATAAATGTACAACCTAACGGTTTAGGAGGCGGATCTTTCACTTGCAATGTACGAAGAAGTTGTAAAACTATAAATCCATGTTTTTGTTGCTATAGAGGTTTTGAATCTATATGTTTTGGGTCAATAGCAATGTGTGTAGCGTATTGCTAATAACTACCTTTGTAATAGAACCTTACAATCTTAAAACTATGAAACTATAATAATAATAATATTTTATGCACAAGCTTATGGCATTTTTTTTAATCTATTACTGATAAATTATAATATTAATTTATTAAAAATATAAATAAAATTTATTATATAATTCTTTGAAGAATTATAGATTTTTCCTACTATATTAATTTAATAAAGTTCTATTTAAATCTCACAAAATATGGATCATTAAGATTTGATTTTTTTTTAATATGATTTGGATTTAAATCTAAGTTTAAGTAAGAAAGAAATATAAATTTAATATATTATGTAATTTAAATACACTACAAGATATTTAAACAAATTAAATTAAACAGAAATGATTTTGAGTTAATATAAAGGGTATAAGGTAATAAAATATATATTTTAACAAGCAACCTAGTTTAATATAAAAAAATTATTTGATTATCCATAAATGATAATTTTTTATTATAATCTCAATTAAAGATTATATATTAGAAAGTCTAGGTTTACATTCATATCTTATTATTATTATTTTGACAATATTTTTATTTTTCCACTAGACCAATATTTAAAACATATTGACTTCAATTCTCCTTTTAAATTGGTTCTCGTTGCAATTTTATATGAATATGTTTCTTGTTAATAAAAGTTATATTTTAATTTTTATTTAATTTACTATTATAGTTAAATTTCTAGTTGTTTTAATAATTAAGTTATTTAAAAGAAAAAATATTTACTGATAAAAATTAAAAATAATGATTACTTAATGTTTTGTTAAGTTTGCTCAATTAATTTTTGATACATACTAAAAAAAACTAAAAAATGATTCTTTAATTTTATAATTTATAATTTAGATTTTTTATATATAACCCTATTTACAAAGTACATAATATAATTGATTTGAGAAAATTTTATATCTACCCAAAACCCAATTTAGTCTGCGTATAAAATACATCAACTTCGTAGACTTTCTTAATTTAGTCATAACTATTTCTTACTATAACTTTCAAAAAAATAAATAAATATTTTTTATGTAATGTTTTTCTTTCTTTAATTTGAAATAATTCTCTTTAATTTTGTACCAAGTGAATTTGATTATATTACTTTTCATCAATAAGAAAAACATTTTTTAATTAATTATAATTTTTCAATACATTTGAAATTAATAATCAAAATCGAACCATAAGATAATATAAGTTAAGAAATGAGTTGTTGTTTTCCATATTAATGGTATATAAATAAATCAAAACAAAATACATAAATATATTTATTTATAAAATATTAACATAATTTCTTATGATAATTTTAATAAATTCAAATCTTATTAATAAATGATTATATGATGTTATTTCTTTTATTAAAAAAATAATATTACAATATCTTCTTATTATATTTTGTTATTCTAAATATTATATTAACATTTTACTAATTCATTTATTAGTTTTATTTAGACAGCTAAATATAAAAAAAAATATTAATTTTTAAATTATTAACATAATTCCTTATAATAACATTAATAAAAATGGTAATAATACTTTAATAAAGGGTTATATTTTGTTATTAAATTTATTAATAAAATATTATCATAAAGTTTTCTTTAAAATAATTATATTTTTTTGTCATTGTTTATGTTATAATCTCTTAAATAAAAATATTATGTTTTTGTTATTACTTATTACATTTATTCATAATATTTTGTCATAATATCTTCTATAAAGAATTATATTGTGTTATTTATTATGTATTTAATAAAGAGATTATCACCGTTTTTATTAAAATTACTTTAAAATATTATTCTAATATTCTACTAATTGATTTGTTTGTGTATAAGTTAGAACTACTATAAAAATCAAACATCTAACTCTAGATTGCATAATAAGTTATACAAAATATAATTCGATAACTATGGACAAGAAAACAATTCAATTTCTATTATGTTGTTTTCTTATTTCATGTGTATATTTCTTCCTTCTATATGATTTAAATTTTCTACTTATATATATTTATAAAATTTTAATAATTTTTGTATATTTTTAATTATATCTCTATTGTTAATTAATTAATTATTATATAAATTTATTCAAATATAATAATAAAATATAATAGATTTTTATTAGTGTATATGTCTTTAGGCTATACATGAATTACGATTTAGCATTATTTTGGTTAAATGTCTTATTTTTTACGCTTTTAATTTATTTGATCGTTTAATATAAGAGTTGGTTTCTAAGCATAATTTGAACTTTTAGTCGTTTACATTCTAAAACATAATAGTTTGTTTTAATTTTAAAAAATGAATGATTTCATTGACTCTATTATTTATGTTGATTAGGATGAAAAATGAATTATATTGACAATATATATGATTGGTTAATTTATCTTTTAATATTGTATTATTTTTAATTATAATTTATTAAATATGACAGGTATTTACATGGTTGCAAATGGTCAAGAGAATGATATAAATTCAAATAATAATACATTGCAAGGTATAGTATAATGAAAATTTTATATTTTTTATATTATTCATACAAATTTTAAAATTAGTTTAAATTTAAATTTTTATTTATCTTAATTTTAATAATGAAATAATAGAATCAGTTAAAGATCCATGAATGAATAAGAATAATAAAGATATAATATTGTGGAGAAAACATATTTAGTTTATAATATAAATTTAAAAGTACAATATTATATATTTGTATAAAAGTGAAATAAACTTGTTTCTATCTAATTATGTAAATAATTATATATTATTTATAAAAAATATAAATTGATTATACTTAATATATAATTATGTTAAAAAAATTGATTTATATATTTAATATTGTTTTAACTATTTTTGTTTGTGTACGTAACAGGCATAAATGTACAACCTAACGGTTTAGGAGGCGGATCTTACACTTGCAATATACGAAGAAGTTGTAAAACTATAAATCCATGTTTTTGTTGTTATAGGGGTTTTGAATCTATATGTTTTGGTTCAATAGCAATGTGTGTAGCGTATTGCTAATAACTACTTTTGTAATAGAACCTAACCATCTTAAAACTATGAAACTATAATAATAATAATATTTTATACACAAAATTATGGCATTTTTTTTAATCTATTACTGATAAATTATAATATAAATTTATTAAAAATATATAAATAAAATTTATTATATAATTGTTTGAAGAATTATAGATTTCACTTACTATAATAATTCAATAATGTTTTATTTAAATCTACAAAATATGGATCATTATGATTTGATTTTTTTTTAAATATGATTTGGATTTAAATCTAAGTTTAAATAAGAAAGAAATATAAATTTAATATATTATGTAATCTAAATACACTATAAGATATTTAAACAAATTAAATCAAACATAAATGATTTTGAGTTAATATAAATAGTATAAGGTAATAAAATAAATATTTTAACGAACAACCTAGTTTAATATAAAAAAATTATTTAATTATCCATAAATGATAATTTTATATTTTAATCTCAAAATTCAATTAAAGATTATATATTAGGAAAGTCTAGGTTTGCATTCATATCTTATTATTATTTTAACAATATTTTTTATTTTTCCACTAAACAAATATTTAAAACATGTTGACTTGAATTCTCCTTTTAAATTGGGTCTTGTTCCAATTTTATATGGATATGTTTCTTATTAATAAAAGTTATATTTTAATTTTTACATAATTTATGATTATAATTAAATTTTTAGTTGATTTAATAATTAAGTTATTTAAAAGAAAAAATATTTATTGATAAAAATTAAAAATAATGATTACCTTAATGTTTTGTTAAGTTTGGTCAATTGATTTTTAACACCTACTAAAAAAAACTAAAATATGATACTTTAATTTAATAATTTATAATTTTGATTTTTATATATAACCCTATTTACAAAGTTTACAAAGGCCGAAAGATTTGGTCTTGTCGCTCTTTTTGAGCAGAAATTCTTACATCCTTCTCGCCTGAGTGTGGAGAATCTTTACATCGTGAGTATTCTTCAGCAAATCTTTACGATTTATTTTTTGGGCAGCGGCTAAGTCAGCATTAGCCTTGAAAGTCCCTTCAGAATGACTTGAGAGGTTCTCTAGCCTTGAAGACATAGAGTGGATGCTCTACTGCATCGAAGCCAGAGCGTCCAAGATAATCTTGCGAAGACTTAGCATAGAGTGAATAGGATTAGCATGAACGCTTACCTGTATAGAATGTTTTGGTTCCTTGTCTTGTGATGCCTGAAGCACATTGATAAATGCCCTGGATTAATCTCTAGCTCCTTGGATTTCGGCGCATAAATCCTTGACAAAGCCTGATACATCTTTAGAACTGAGAGGTTGATCAGGGAGGGACTTGTTGGACTTGGAGAGAGATGGACGATTAGAAGTCTAAGGGGCAGACTGCCTTTCTTTAGACGCCTTCTCTTCAGATGCCTTCTGGAAGATAGAGTCTAAGGTCTGCTCGGCCGCTTTGGGTGTCTGTTCGGACGAAGATGAAGAAGATTTAGCAGCTTCGGACGCCCTCTTTGAACGGGCTTGTTCCCCTTAGCAGACGGCATCTGCCTTTGTTCAGACGTGGAGGGAACTTCGAACGTCCTCATCTGAATAGACGGAGGCGTCTGCTCAGACGTAAGAGCATGAGCCTCCTCAACTAGAGGAGTGGTCTGCTGAACTTCAGACGGGAGGGGCATCTACTCAACAAAATGACAAGCAACGAACCACCTTTCCTCAACGGATGATTCTTTGTGCTCGATGATATGAATAGTTGCCTGCTCTTCATTCACCGAGAGCAAATTCTCAACTGTAAAAAAATTTGCATTTTTATCCAAGAGAAGACTAACTTCTTTGTTTTTACCAGCTCCTTCCACTCCTTCTCTATATGTTTACTGGTTATAACATTAGTGTATTTCGAGCGGAGCCTGTTGCACATCCAGTTATCGAACGTGTCAATCTTCTCGGACACCTTCTCCTCAACCTCCTCCATGATGAGGTCGAGCGTCTGATTGGCTTCAGATGAATGTTCAGGAATGAATTTCGCTACACCTTTTCCTTTTCCTGCAACTTCGGCAGGTTTAGGAACGGAAACTGGTTCTCTGAAAAGAATACCCGGAGCCCCTTGGGATGCTTTGAGTATGGAAAATGGAGACATGTTCTTTGCAATTACATTCTCCGAAAGAACAGCAGTAGGGCCAGCATCCGTCTGAATGGGTGCTTCTTCAATAGTCGCAGAAGCAATCAAGGACATAGCCTCTTGCTCTATTTCAGGCATAGATGCATCAATATCACTCGAAGCATAGGCCACCATTGGTTCAGCGAGGAAGACAATCGTGTATTTCCCCTAATTCTTCTCAACATGTTCACCAACTGTCTCAACAGTTGGTTCAGCAATATGTTCCACTTTGGAAACTTCAACCATGGGCACTTCGGCCAAGAAGATAGATGGAGTTACCTTGGAGGTCGTCTGAACAGCTGTAGACGCCTCCGTCTGATCAGTTGGACGAGCATCTGTCTGATTAGTCGTCAACACCTCTATCTAACCAATTGGACGAGCATCCGTCTGATCAGACATCAACACCTCCGTCTGACTAGCAACAATGGCAGATGCCTCGTCCAACGTTGTGAGTTGATTGGCCAGAATATTAGCGAATGAGGACGAAGGGGATGAGAACAAAGGAACATTAACAATAGGGGTTTCCTTAGTTCTAGCCCCTTTTTGAACGGAGTCGACTTATGCATTGTCTTCTTTGGGGACCCTCTTTTATCTATTTGAACTAGCGGCAGACTCTATAACAGAAGTCTTCATTCTCTTAGCCGAAGTCCTACGAATGGAAGTTGCATGACGCTTGGACCTAGTGGTCGACTAATCACTCATCTATTGAATAGAGGAGTTTGTCTTCGATTCTTTGACGAGCTTCATCCGCGTCAAGAAGTTCGAAACTGTGATACCCGTCATTATTCTACAAGGTTTAACTAACCCACCCTTGCCAACAGGAACCTTCAGATGCTCCAAAAGTTAGCTGAGTTGGACTGAAAAGCCCACACTCTGCATGCTTAATAGAGAAACCATCTGGTAGAGAGTAGAGAAGAGAACATATGCCTAGTTGACGGTCATATCTTTTGTAATAGCCACCACGAACTCGAAACGATCATGGGTGTAGATGTCAAAAGACCCTACTTTCCCCAGAATCGATTTCGCCACAATATCTTACAAAATGCAATATTCATACTTCATATTCCTCTTCTTCCCATTGATATTCATCGGACCACCGATGTTTGAGAATAGATCGCGCATTTAAGAGATGATCTCAACCAGAATCTCAACGTCAAAATTATGGCCTTCCGATGGAAGCCCAAATAACTCAGCAAAAGAGGCTTCAGAGATGGATATTTTGAACCCTTCATCGTCGCCACAATAAGATCATCAACAATCTTTCCAGAGTTGAATAACTCACGTACTTCCCTATCATGCAAGATAAACGGACCGTCGAGGAACCTTCTGAGGCCAGACGCCTCCAACGATTGGAACATTGCGACTATCTCCGGAAGTTCGTACTCATATACGGATTTAAAGTCCACCTGCATAGTGTTTTGAGAAAATGGAATAACCTTCTTAGACATCTTTAGGTTTTGAAGAAGAACAAAGACGAAGACGATTAGGTTTTCTTAGAGAGAAGGTAGAGCACAAAAGATTATAGGGTTTTTAGAAAAATCTCAAAGATAGTGTGAGATATTTTGCGTGCATAGAACCCTTAAATAGAATCGAACAGTCATGTGTCCAAAGGTCATTATTAAAATAAGTCGTCACTTAATTTAAAACGTTTCCCAGACGTCATCATTAAGGGACGTCACTTAAGTTAAGACGTTTCCCAAAAAGCCATCATTAAACGGCGTTATTTAAAAGAAAAACAGTTTTCAAGAGTCATCATTAACCAACTTCATTTAAATTTATATAAAAAAATATCATTAATTTAAAATGTGCGGTAATGAACTGTCAGAAATATTTGTCTTATTATTAACATAGAGAGACACATGTCTTCATGTTATTCGATATTTGGAGATATTCCTTCCAAATATTTCGAAATAAGACCGTTTTACTATTTGAGTGGGAAATAAAAGTGACAGTGCATAAAAAATAGGACAATTGTCCCACACGTCTAAAGATGAGGCGTCCGAATAGCGCTCGTGTTCGGACGTGTATATGTGTTGTTCGCATACCTTGTGTCTAAACTTGGCAGGACGTCGGTCGGGACGACATCTACTTACACACGTCTACAGACGTAACAACAGACGTCTGCCTCACATGTAGATGTTTAACCACGCTTAAATTCAAGCTACTTAAGCACAGTTCATCCAAAATACTCTCTCTTCGGACGTCTGATCTGATTATACCGAATTGAGACATCCGTCTTAATACGTCTGTCCATACATATTAATCAACAAATTTCCCCCTCAATTTGTTCATACTTAATTAAATGAAATTAATTTAGGTCTACAAGACCCAAAACATTTCTAAAGTAAGAAAACTTAATGTCGGGGAGTGGCTTCGTGAACACGTCTGCCACTTGTTGATCAGTTGAGACATATTCCAGCCAAATATGTTTCTAACTAACATTCTCTCGGATGAAATGGTGTCGGATGTCGATATGCTTCGTCCGAGAGTGCAACATCGGGTTGTATGTGATCGTTATGACACTAGTGTTGTCACAGAAGATCGGTGACTCGTCTGCCTGTATGCCGTAGTCCCTTAGCTGTTCTTGAACCCACAAGAGTTAAGAGCAGCAACTGCTTGTAGTAAGGTACTCGATCTAGGGCTGCAAATGAGTCAAGCTACTCGTGAGCCACTCGTGAGCCGCTCGATCAAAGCTCGGCTTGAGCTTGACTTTGACCGAGCTCGAGCCGACTCGTTTAAAATTCGAGTCGAGCTCGAGCTCATATAATGCTTGCTCGATAGCTTGTCAAGCTTTTTCGAGCCTAAGTATATAATATATATTTTTTATTTATTTAATATTAAAACTTAAATAATATATTTTTTCATCTCTTTCTCTTCAAAGCCCATATGGAGACCCACAATTCATAAGTAAAACTATAATTCCTAACATATCTACAACTCTTCATCTAATTGCCTCTTCTTTCATTCCTCCTTCATTTTCTCTTCCATCTTCACCATTTCTTTCACTCACTCTTCATCTTTTCTTCATTCATTCTACATCATTTCCTTAGCTCTTAATCTCTTATTCTTTAGTCTTCACAATTTTTTCACTCTTCATCTATTCATTTTCTTCTTTTTCCGTCTTCACATTGATCTCATTCAAAAGACGCTTACAGGTAATTAAATTTATTTTCACTTTTATGATAACTATTGTTTTTATTTTTTATTTAAATTTGATTTCTTTTTACCTTAAGGAAATCCAGCAACAAAGAAAGGAAAAAACTATTTTATTAGTTAACTTAGTGGTAAGGTAAGTCTTGTTCATCTTTTTTTATGTATTAAAAGAAATTTATGCTTATATATCCTTTTTTCATGTATTAGGATAAACTTAGACTTAAATTATTCTATACATGTTGGATGAATATATAGAATAAGACTGATTGGTTATAAAAAAAGACGGAAATAAATAAATAAAAGTTTAATAAATTATATATAATAAAAGTATATTATATGTAATATTGAAACATATAAAAAAAGGGTTAATATATTATATATAATAAAAATAATATTATGATATAATAATTAGTTTAGTATAAAAAGAAATAAAAATAGTTAATATTTTATTTATAATAAATGTATATTATTCCTAATATTGAAAAAAAGATTAAAAAAAAGGTTAATATATTATATAAAATAAAAATAAATATTATGGATATAATAATTAATATGTTATAATATATATATAATATATTATGGATAAAAATTGTTAATATATTATATATAAAAAAAATTATTATATATAATATTGAAAGAGATAAAAAAAATGTTAATATATTTTATATAATAAAAATATAATATATATAATATTTAAAGAGAAAAAAAAATTAATATATTTATTATATATAATATGGAGAGAAGAAAAAGGATATATATATTATATATAATATGTTTAGAGAAAAAAATAATATATAAGGTTAATAATATGTATTATAATATATAAAAAATATTAATAAATTGCTGTTATAAGTTAGATTCTTTCTATAATGTTTGAATCTTGTTATATTTGCACCTAAATAATTCAAATTCTTATGTTATATACTGAATTTTATCATCTATTTAATTAATTTTTCACTTTTTCAAAATATGAAGACATACCAGGAAATTTTGTTGTCGTTAAGAGGTAAGTTAAATTTTAGTTATTTGTTTTAACATTTATTTTTTATATTAATCATTTTTAAGATTAAACATTTCATATTATCGAATACAGGTAATTGTACGTGTGTTATAATTGAAGAACATGAGTTAAAAAGATTAATATATTGAATGTTCAAACAATTTTTTATAGTTTTGTACTTTAATTTTTGAATTTTATGTTTTAGAATTTTGATTAGTAATGGTGATTTAATGTTTTGGATTATCTTTTTTTAGAATTTTGAATAGTTATGATTGTTTCATATTTTAATTTTAAAATATCATGTTTTAAATTATTAATATGTATGAAAGTTTGATATTTTAATTTTATAAATAAATTTGGTTCGAGCTCGAGTTTGAGCTTGAAAATTAAATTTTTGTTCAAGCTTTCGAGTCGAGCCGAGCTTGTAGGTAATATAGTCGAGTCGAACTCGAGCTCAAATTTATAAGCTCGTTCGAACTCGAGTTCGAGTTAAGCTAATAAATAATTAATCGAGTCGAGCTCGAGCTCTAGCAATCTTGAGCTCGACTCGGCTCATTTGCCGCCCTAATTCGGTCTCTACTGTGGACGTGGCGACGGACGTTTACTTCTTGTTGAACCAAGAAATCAGACGATCGCCAAGGAACTAGCAAGTTCTACTGGTGCTCTTCCGATCGATCTTGCAGCCTGCATAATCTGTATCAGAATAGCTAATTAAAATGAAACTAGAATCATTCGGATACCATAGTACCACATTTTGAGTTCCTTTAAATACTTCAAAATACTCTTAGAAGCAATATAGTGAGATTGTTTAGGTTTAGCCTGAAATCGTCCGCAGACGCCGACAACAAACATGACATTTGGCCGGCTTGCAGTAATGTAGAGTTGTGAACCGATAATCCCTCTATAAGTAGTGATATCGACACTCTGGCCATCTTTATCCTTGTCGAGCTTGCTGGAAGAATTCATTGGAGTAGCGGCAACTGAACAACTCTCCTTGTTGAACTTCTTCAGCAACTCCCTTGTATACTTGGCTTGATTGATGAATATGCCCTCTTCAAGTTGATAAACTTGAAGACCTAGGAAGAACGTCAATTCTCCCATCATACTCATATCAAATTTGTCCTGCATCAACTTAGAAAATGTCTTACATAATTTGGGGTTAGTATACCCAAATATGATATCATCAATATAAATTTGAACAAGCAGAATATGAGAATCTTGAACAAATCTAAACAAAGTTTTATCTATTGTGTCAATGATAAAATCATGATCAAATAAAAACTTTGGTAATGTGTCATACCAAGCTCTAGAAGCTTGCTTAAGAACATATAAATCTTTGTCAAATTTAAAAACATGATTAGGCAATGAGTGATCTTGAAAGTTATGAGGTTGTTCAACATACACATCCTCATTTAAAAATTCACTTTTTATATCCATTTGATAAACTTTAAAGTTCTTGAAAGATGCATAATCTAGGAAGATTCTAATTGCTTCAAGTCTAGCAACAGGAGCGAATGACTCCTCAAAGTCAATTTCGCCCTCCTGCCTACAGCCTTGAGCTACTAATCGAGTTTTATTTCTTACAGCCAAGCCATCTTCACTAAGCATGTTTCGAAAAACTCATTTGGTTCCAATAACCGATTGATCAGTCGGTATTAGATTCAGATGTCACACTTTATTTCTATCAAATTGATTTAGCTCCTCTTGCATGGCATTGATCCAATATGGATCAAGTAGTGCTTCATCGATTTTCTTTGGCTCAATTTGAGAGATAAAGGCGGAGTTTGCTATTTTATTAAATAATTAGTGTATGGTCCTAAGAGGAGCATTAGGATTACCAATTATTAATTCGGGTGGATAATTTCTGTTCCATTTGAAGCTTGGTCCTAAAGGATCAGACGTCTGGTTAGAAAACCATGCGACGTCTGAACTGTCAGTTGTCTGCTGACTTGTAGTTTGGACGTCTGGTTGAATATCAACTGGATGAGCTGTCTGATCAGACGAGTTTATCATGTTGATCGGAGCTTCATCATCACTATCAGATTGGAGTGTAGTTGTTTCCAACTTGTTAACAACTTCAATGATTTCATCAGAATTACTTTCAACAGATTTATCAGAATTACTTTCAACAGATTCATCAAGGACGATATGATAAAATTTTTCAACAGTTAGAGTTTGATTATTATACACTCTATAAGCTTTACTAACTGAAGAATATCCTAACATGATTCTAGCATCTTCCTTAGCATCAAAAGCAGCCAAATGATTTTTCTCATTTTTGTGAATAAAACACTTACATCCAAATATCCTAAAATATGAAACTTTAGGAACTCTTCCATAAAATATTTTGTAAGGTGTTTTATTAAATCGTTTGTTAATCATTAACCTATTTTGAGTATAGCAAGTTGTGTTTATGGCCTCTGCCCAAAGTATTTGAGAGACACCTGATTTAGCTAGTATAGATCTCGATGCTTCCTTTAGTGTCATGTTCCTCATTTCAGCAACACCATTTTTTTGTGGGGTTCTAGAACTATACAACTTGTGTCTAATACCATACTCCTCAAGGTAAGAAGACGAACGTCTGTTGGTGAACTCGGCTCCCCGGTCACTTCTAATTTTAATAATGCTTAAAGATTTTTTGTTTTGAAGTCTTCTAAGGATCTTAATTAAGTTTTCAGTTATTTGATCCTTAGATGGTAGAAAAAATAACCCAACTAAATTTTGAAAAATCATCAATCATAACAAGGGTATATCTCTTTCCCCCTAAGTTGGTTACTTGAACTGGACCGAACAGGTCCATGTGTAATAGTTCCAAACATCGGTTAGATTGAGAATTCTCTTTACTTTTAAAAGTTGACATGACATGTTTGCCCATTTGGCAAGTAGGACAGACCTTGTCTTTTGAAAACTTTAATTTTGGCATTCCGGAAACTAAATCATTTGAAAAAATGTTGTTAATGGTTTTAAAATTAAGATGGTTTAATCTTTTATTCCATAGCCAATTTTGATCATTTTTGGCTACCATGAATAAAGGATTAGACATCCTATTTTTCTAATTCATTTTGTAAGAATTTCCTACTCTACTTCCGGTCAGTAGGGTAACACCCTGATGATCCTTAACCAGGCAGGTATGTTTTTGAAAATCAATAATATAGCCATTGTCACACATCTGGTTGATATTGATCAGGTTATAGCACATGTTTTCAACTAGTAGCACGTTGTTGATGGTGAGATTACCATGAATAATCTTACCCTTACCCACGGTCTTACCCTTATTGTTGTCACCAAAGGTGATTTTAGGTCTAGTGTACTTCGTCACTTCGGTCAATTGTCGTCTTACTCTGGTCATGTGTTTGGAACAGCCACTATCCAGATACCAGACGGATTCCTCCAAGCAGCTGACATGTTGTACCTATAAATACACATATTTACAACTTTTGGTACCCACATTCAATTGGGTCCACGGTTAATCAGTACCTTGGGAATCCATATTTGGGTTATTTTGATAGATTTCTCATTTTGTGTAGTTAATAATGTGTATGATTTAGGCTTGGCAGACATCTTCCTGTTAGCAGCTGATCCGTTAACTTTAAAGGATGGTTTTTGTCGAAAGTTTCTTGATTTTTTGTCAAGTTTTGGTTTGTCAGACTTACTGGTTTCCCCCTTCTTGAGCTTCAGCCAACTTTCAGTTGGCTTCACATAAGTGATCTCATCCTTTAGAGTTAGATCTATATAGCTTGAATCGGTTCCTTTTTCAATTAAGTTATCCATGACAAAGCTTATAGTCTTAAGTTTGTCTTTCACTGAGTGTAACTTTTTATTGACTTTGTTTGGGCTGTCATTGTCGTATCCTAAACCAGATTTGCATTCGGTAAGCCTTAGAAGACTGATCTGATGTCTGACTGCATTCCTAGACTTCGTCTAGGAACTGACCACATAGGTCAATCGTTGGTTTTCAGACCAAAGTGTTTGAATCTTTTCTTTAAGCTTCTCATTCTCAAATGAGAGCTCTGCCATTTTGTTTTCAAAATCTTTTGGTTTAGAAGTTTGAGGTGAAGAGATGTTATCAGTTTTATTTTCAATCTCATCTCATTGAAAGAGTCTGACAACTTCTTGTACTCAATGACCATGTTATTGAGTGTAGTAGTTAAGTCATCTCTTGTGAACTCGTCTAAGGAGAAGTCAAATACATCAGATTCGTCGTCTGCCATGAAGAAAATAACAACTTCATCATCATTGTCGTTGGATGATGAGTCGTCTGAATCGCTGTCAGCCTATTTTCCCTTGCTTTCAGCAGCCATAAGAGCCTTCTGCTCCTTGTTCTTCTTATCATCCTTCTTTTTGTCATCCCGCTTCGGCTTTCTGCATTCATCCTTGAAGTGTCCTAGTTTATCACAATTAAAACACTTCAAGTTAGCATTGTAATAAACTCTTATTATTATTATTATTTGAAGATCTTGAGTTAGGATTGCTCTTCTTCATGAATTAGTAAAATTTCTTCACGAAGAGAGTCATGGCGTCGCTACTGATCTACTCAGCTGCAGTCTTCACAATAGTGGCAGTAGGTGGCTCTTCAGTAGTCACAAGCGACTTGGTAGTGATGGATGATATGGATGGTTCCTTTTTGTTCCTAGAGTTTATCTCAAACTCATAGGCCTTCAGATCGGCGAACAGATCATGCAGTTCCATCTTGTTGAGGTCCTTGGACTCCCTCATGGCCATCGTCTTTATGTCCCATTCTCTAGGTAGAGCACGCATGACTTTGATTGCAACATCTTTGTTGTTGTAAGTCTTGCCCAGTTTGGAGAGATCAACGATAATCTTACTAAATCTATCATCAAATTCAGTCATCTTCTCTCCGAGACGCATCTTAATGTTATCGAACTACTGAGTGACAACCATTAGTTTATTTTCTTTTGTTTTCTCATTGCCCTCACACAGCTGAACCAACCGCTCCCAAATTTCTTTGGTAGTTGTGCATGTGGTAATTTTACTGAACATATTATCCTTCAATGTCTTATAGAGAATGTATTTTTCCATGTTGGCAAGGTCGTTCCTCCTCTTATCTTGAATGTTCCACTCAAACCTAGGTTTCTCCTTCATCTCAAGAGTACCATCGGGGTTAGTAGTGGAGCTGGCCTTCATTATCTTTATTGGGCCATCAGTAATGACATGCCACATGTCATCATCGAGGGTAGCCAAATGCGCCTGCATTCTCAGCTTTCAGTTATCATAGTTTACCCTAGAGAACATTGGGATTCTATTGATAATAGTAGACATGATTCAGGAGTTTGATGGTGCTTGAGAATAGAAAACATTTCTATGATACCACTTGTTAAGATCGGTGTTAACAATAGAGACGGAGGTCTAACTATAGTTAACAGCTTTTAAACTTCGATTCGATATTAATCCTGTGAGGGATTAAGATCTGTTTCTATTCTTCACAAATTTTCGCAAACTCTTGAACGGATTCAAGTGCGGAACTGCTTACTAAATTTGAAGCGTCAGGAACACGAATGCAAGGAACGGAAAGTAAATAACACAAGGAGTTTTATTGATGTTCGAAGATAAAACTCATACGTCACCCCTTCTACTATTTCCAGAAGGATATTCGTTACAAGGATTTAATTAGTACAGCAACTGCACAAACCTAGTCAGAAAATATAGGACTTAACAACCGCCTATTTCTGAACTCCTAGTTAACTCTCTATTGAACAAAAAACATTTGTTCAACTTACAACACTGAAATTTCACACATAAAGAACAATAGATAAATTACAGAATATTTACAGCAAGAGCAATTTGTACTTGAGCTTTTGATTGCAAGAATGTAGAGAGATTAAGCAAGTAAGCAAGTAATTCGAGATGGACAGAGAGGTTCGCTCATTGTCCTTGGATAACTATTTATACTTGAAATGCACCAACGGTCGAATCTTCTACTTGGACACGTGTCCTCTTTTTGTTGGATGGATGCCAATATTACAAGATAGTACAGCAGAGATATGTTCGTTGGGATTGTGGTCGTACTGGACTGCTAGTGCGCCGAATATTTTCTAAGATCGTGTTGTACTGGAAAAGTACAGCGCGGGCAATTTGAATGATAATAATGTATGTGGCAGTTGTTCATTCGCTGTTTAAGTTGACTTGTCAGACTATTGGTAACGAGAACTGAAGATGAGCTGAATAAATAGTCAGATGTCTCTTCGGACGACTGCTGAAGTACGACAACAGATGCTTCTTCAGACGTCTAAGAAGTTCGGACTGTTAGGATTTGTATCTCTCAAATCCGACCAGCTTGAAACAATTTGTAAAAATGCAAGAAAGAATAACACAAGAAGACACATATTTATAGTGGTTCACTCAAATTGAGCTACGTCCACTTCAGTCACCACCAGATTTCACTATGAAGAAGAAGAAGGAATACAGAGTTTTTGCCTCACACTTTATCTCTCTAGAATTCAGTCTTAACAATGTAAACCCTTAATAATCACATATTTATAGGGTAAATATTCAGGTAATAAACATAAATAACTCTTGGTCAGGCCCAAGCCCAAAACCAAATACAAACCCAATAAACTCTAATTAACACTTGTAGAGTTTATTATAAGTGTAGGCTCCATAACTCAACAATCTCCCACTTGGAGACTAAATTCATCATCTCCCGATCGATGACGGCTTTCCATCCGGTGTCTTAACAAAGAAGACCAACTGAAGTTGCACACAACTTCAGTTTCTCATTTGTCATAGCTTTCGTCAACATATCAGCTAGATTCTCACTCTCGGGAATCTTCTCAAGAGTTAATACTCCATCTTCTAAAGCTGACCAGATGAAATGATAACGAACATGTATATGTTTTGTCCTTCCATGATAAATAGGATTCTTTGCCAAATGAATGGCACTTTGACTATCGCATCGCAACACACTTCCCTCGTAATCTTGACCCAATTCTCGCAAAAATGGTTGTAACCACATCATCTCCTTAGCAGCCTTTGTCACAGCAACATATTTTGCCTCACAACTAGAAAGAGCAACAATCTTCTGCAATTTTGAAACACAACTGATTGTAGCACCTCCCAGAGTATAAATGTATAATGTTGTGCTCTTCCTACTATCAACATCACCACCATTGTCAGCATCAACATATCCTTCCAAACCCATATTAGACTTTCGAAAACATAAAGTGAGACCCGTACTTCCTCTTAAGTATCATAGTATCCACTTTACTGCTTCCCAATATTGTCTACCCGGGTTGCTCATGAACTTGCTAACAACTCCCACTACATGTGTTATGTTTGGTCTTGTGCAAACCATCGCATACATAATACAACCAATGGCAGAGGCATACGGAATAGTGACCAGGTAATTTTTCTCCTCCTCTATTGAAGGCGATTGATCTTTAGATAGTCTGAAGTGACTAGTTAAGGGGGTAGTAACTGGTTTTACATCATACAAGTCGAACCTACTAAGAACTTTCTTCATATATTCTTCTTGTGAAAGCTTGAGAACTTCTTCATCCCTGAAAATTCTCATCCTAAGGATTTGTTTAGCAGCACCAAAATCCTTCATTGCAAACTTTTCAAATAACTCTTTCTTTAGCTTTTTAATCTCATACAAGCTTGCTCCAGCAATCAACATGTCATCAACGTAGAGAAGAAGAATAATGTACGATTTATCAAACCTCTTGATATAGCAGCAATGATCAGCTTCACACCTCAAAAAATTGTTACTTTTCATGAAGCTATCGAACTTCTTATACCATTGCCTTGGAGCCTGTTTCAAACCATACAGACTCTTCTGAAGCTTACACACAAGCTCATTTTTTCCTTTGATTTCAAACCCTTAATAATCACATATTTATAGGGTAAACATGCAGGTAATAGACCTAAATAACTCTTGGTCAGGCCCAAGCCCAAAACTAAATACAAACCCAATAAACTCTAATTAATACTTGTAGAGTTTATTATAAGTGTAGTCTCCATAACTCAACACGGACGACGTCCGATTGCGCGTTTCTCTATACTAGCACGTCTAAGAAGATTATATGACGTCTAACTGCGCTCTTCTTCATACTAGCACGTCTAAGAAGATTAGACAACGTCTAATTGTGCTCTTCTTCAGACTACCACGTCTAAGAAGATTAGACGACGTCTAAATGCGCTCTTCTTCAGACTAGCACGTCTAAGAAGATTATATGACGTCTAACTGCGCTCTTCTTCAGACTACCACGTCTAAGAATATTAGACGACGTCTAAATGCGCTCTTCTTCATACTAGCACGTCTAAGAAGATTAGACGACGTATAACTGTGCTCTTCTTTAGACTAGCACGTCTAAGAAGATTAGATGACGTCTAACTGCACTTGCTTCAGACTACGTCCGAAGAGACATACTTCTTTAGATTTGTACATGCACAAAGATAAATTATCCAACTTAGTTTTGTACAGACCACATCATTAAAACTATGTATTGATTTAAACTTATTCTATTAAGTTTATTAAATCACTTTTCCTTAATTAATTATTTCTCATTTAATTAATTTTTCTTTTTCTTTATTTAACTTAATCTAAAAGAAGGTCTTTACTACGAAACAAATTTGGCATTTTTATTTTAATCATGACAAGTTACACAAATTTATTTTATTTAAATTAATAACCTAATCTCGTTCATTTCCCTACATATGCCCTAGCCTAGGATCTAAATGAGATATGTTATTTATAATCCTAATATGCACCTAGACTAAGACATTTCGTAAGTAAAATGTTCATTTAGGTCTAGAAAAAATACTTATAGCGTAGGTGGCAAAATGTAGGTCGATAAACGATTCGAGTCAAAAATGGCTTAAACCTGCAATATGTCCAAAAATTAATGTTAGTTATATCAAAATTTCAGAAATAATTTGAGGATCATCCTTGAATTTTCTTCATATTTTTTGGACACATATATCACATGTTATGAACACTGTAAGTTAAGCTAAACGATATAAAATGACCAAATTTCCCTTAATTGGAAATTTCGAATTTCATAAAATGTGAAAAATTATTCCAATTAATTTTTAATTTTTTCAGATTTTTTTAAAATATGTTTAAGGCCTCCTTAGATCAAAATGGCTTGAAATATCAAATTAGCAAACAAACATACCTTAAAGGAGTTGAACTAATTAAGCCAACTTAAGTGTGAACCAGACTAGGGATGTTCAATATTTTGTCATAACAGAATATTCGACCAAATTCGAATAAATCAAATTCGAATTCGAATTTTGGTTTTCGATTCGAATTCTAAACTGATTTGAATTGAAATACGATTTTCGATTTGGTTTTCGAGTTTGGATTTCATCTCAAAAACCAAACCGAATTCATTTTTTATTAGTTATTTTAATTATATATTATATAATTGATTTCATATAATTATATATTAATTTACCATGGGTCTCCTACTATATCATAATAATTTTATCAAGCCTAATAAAATCTTAATCTCTCATTCACTTTCCCTACTCTTTATCAAACCATCCACTTATCCACCTCATCTCTAACTTTAAAATTTTCTAAAACTCTTCATTTATCTACATATCTCAATAGTAATAACGAACATTATTTTACTTACTTCGTACTACTAAACATTAAAGATCACGGTAAATCACTAAGAATGTAGTTTTGATTTTTACTCTTTTTTTTATAGTTTTAGATTTTTAGTATATAAGATCTCTTTCATTCAAATTTAAATTTTGATTTGAATTCAACTAATTCGAATTCAAAATTTATTTTACAGTAAAATTAAAAAAAATGAATTTTGTTTGAATTTGAATTATTCGTATTCGAACCGAAAAATTGAATTTGGTTCGGTTTATAGAATTTTTTTAATCAGGTTCGGTTAGAATATAATTTTTTTCGAATTCGGTTCTGTTTTTAAATTTACTAAAAAAGGGGAAAAAAAACTGAACTTAAGAACTCGAATAACCCTAAAATCGATCTGATGAACACCTCTAAACGGGACCGCTCACACTAAATTGGATTCAATAAAACTTCAAAAGTCAATAACCAAAACCAAACCAGATTTGCACTCATCTTCTTCCTCCTTTCTTTACACATTGTTTTTTACCAAATCAACAACACCTCTAGTCTCAATTCTTCTTGAATCCAAATTCAAACCACTACTTGAATGATACCAAATCAAGAACAATAAAGTGGAGCATCAACTAGGCATTAAAGATCAAGATGGATTTTTCAGATTTCAATAAAAACATTATGCATAATCTTAACTTCAATTTTATTGGATTGAACTTCGTTTAAGACCATAGACAAGTTCCTAACATGATTTGATACATGTCTACACTAATTATAACTTCTAATTTAACTTGTAAAGTAAGTGGGAGCCTTATCGGACAAACAAAGAAAATGACCGGAATTTTAATTCCTTGTGAACATGATTAGAGTAACTTCTAACCATTCTAATCAACCTAAAATCATACTAGGAGTTTTAACTACACCATCATATCAGAGCATATTACATCAATTAGTTCATTTCAACACCTAAGAAAAATGTAATTGAAACCTACATGCATAAAATTTTGACAGTCATTCAACTCTCCATACATCAGTGATTCAATACTCCATATATCATACAAATCGATCATATGATCATTCTTGATCATCTACGCTTGAAGGAGACGATCCACGCCTTCAACTTTACATTACTCAACATTCGTGGTCTTTTAGGTATGAACAATTTCCTTGCTATGTTGGATTGGGGGATTGAAAATAAGAATTTCCAAGAAGAAATGACAAATTTTTTGTAGCTTCACTTGCATGGCGGAGAATAGTGATTGCATTGATTTCACAAATGGACCTGGCTATTTATGCAATTGCTTTTCTAGGTATATATGGACTATTAATAGACCTGATCATTTGTAATTTTACACAAATGGACCTGGCTATTTATGCAATTGCTTTTCTAGGTATATATGGACTATTAATAGACCTGATCATTTGTAATTTTACTTTATCAATATTTCAAGTCTCTAATTAAAAGAGGTGTTATCTTATTTTGCAGATATTAATTAAGGCAGAGCTTCAAATCCCTACAGTTTGAATGAAAATTGCAAAATTTTAATAGAAAATTTTCTTGTTCTTGCAAAAATGGATTAGAAATATATGATTTTAGAATCGATAATATTAATCATTGCTCTAAGTGTTACCATTGGCCTCTTAGTCCTGGTAGTTGCAAGTTCAGGAATAAGTAAAAGAAATATCATAAAACTTAGAGCTCGTTTGATCTATGGGTTATTAGGATTTTATCTGGGTTTTTGTCCAAATAACTTATGTTTGACCAAATTAGGAAAAAAATCAGTTTTTTTTTTCCTTTTTACCTTTTATGTTTTCACTCCTTTTTTCTACTCTCTCCTCTGACTGAACTTATATATATGTATTTAATAGTTATAATTAATAATACAATTAATTGATCTTCCTGTTTCCCAATTCTATCCTTTTATTTTCTTCACCTCTCTCAATTTTTTTTTTAAATTATTATAAAATTTTAATTAAAACAAGGTATATTTATAAATTAATTATTTTGATATTTAGATATATTAACTTTATTTTTAATATAAATTATTTATTTAAAAATTTATAATATAGTAGATTATAATTAGATTTAGATTGTGTTTTAAATTTTATTTAAGATAATTAATAAAAAAAATTAAAATGAAATAATTTTAGAATTTAATTTATATTAAAATAAATTAAAATGTAAATAAATATTATATATATATATTAAAATAAATTTTTATTAATATAAAATAAAATATTAAGTAGAATGTAATTTAAGTATTTATATAGATAAAAGACTTTCATTACTATATAAATAAAAATTTAAGTGAATAATGATTTAAAGTTAATTTATAAAAAAAAAAATTGAATAAATTTCTATATAAATAAATATTATATATATATATATATATTAAAATATTTTTTTATTAATATAAAATAAAATATTAAGTAGAATGTAATTTAAGTATTTATATAGATAAAAGACTTTTATTACTATATAAATAAAAATTTAAATAAATAATGATTTAAAGTTAATTTATATAAAAAAAAATTGAATAAATTTCTTTATAAATATTTAATTTAAATGATATATATTTATAAATTAATAAAAATAAATTTTATAATATAATAAAATATTATAAGATATATATATATATATATTGTTTTTTATTAATATAAAATAAAATATTTAAATAAGGATAATTTAGGTATTTTAATTAATAAAAGGATTGATTTGATTTATGATGGGATTATTGGGTTTTGAGATAAAACTTAGGTTTTATCCCAAAAACCCAAAAATCAAACGAGAGAAAATTTCTTCTAGTAAAACGGGGACTTGCTACTCCAATAGATGCTCTCACAAGATGAATCATCATCGTCACACAATCAAACGACAAGGACTTTCACTATCGAAGATCTCCAGAAGGCGACGGACAATTATAACTAAGGATGAAATTTGAAACCGTCCTAAGAAAATCGAATCGAATTACCCAGTTTGGGACGGTTTTCCCAAAATCGAACGGGATAAAGCAGGGATGGTATTTGTGTCCCCCGCTCCAACCCGTCTCGATTATTCCCCGAACACCATAAACATAATTAAATATATATTAAATCACCAATATATTTATTTATTAATTATATTTTATAAAATTCGTAAGTTTATTTTTTATAATAATATAAAATTTTAATATATTATAACATATATTATATTAAAAAATCCGTTTATATAATTTTTTAATATATTTTTGTAAGTGTTTTATTAACGGTGCCCCGCAGGGATTTTCTGAAACTAAACGAAACCAAACGAGGCGGGAATAGTATTAAAAAAATCTCCGGAATAAAAACGGGTCGGGAATGATAAATGTATTCCCCGCTCCGAACTGCCCCATTATAATCCCTAACTATAACATTTGTTAACACGACTCAAATTGACCTGTGGATTATGATATTTTGAGCAGGTCAAGACCAAATACGACACAAATGAAAATAAGTTTCGACACAACCAAGGACGGAGTTAGAATTTAATATCTATCCGGGCTAAAAAAAAATTATAAAATCTACCCAGACTAGAATGATAATAATATCAGGCAAACAAACAAAATATATACCTAGTTTATTATCGCTAACTCTTTTTAGCGACATAAAATTATCAATAACGATGATATTTTTTCGTTGTTATTATCATTTACATCCAAAAAATTTCTTACTACTAGCCCTTGGACAAGGCTAGACGGAAAATTCGAATTAAATTAGACTATTTAGTTACTATATCTAGCACTACTACTCATCTACTAACCCCATTACCAACCTTAATAAAGAATCTGAGTAACATTTATTATGATGGTATATATAATTTAGGTATCAAGCTATTTTTATTTTTTTTAGATAGGAGAAAAAATATTAATATATAAATAAGTAAAAAAGAAGATAAAAAAAATAGCTACACTTGTTTGATTTGTGTTGAAAATTGAAATAAAATTTTTAAGTTAGACCCATTAATATAATTTGGACTTGATGCAGCCCATTGGGCTGACAATATATATATATACACACGACCACGTATATCCTTGCGAAAGGCGGGAATTACAGACATCTCCCGCCAAAATCATCCCGTCTCCATTTCTTAGCAGCTATATCGCCTTCACTTAAGTTTCTGCAAAATCACATTTTTTCTCCCTTTCTGCTTTCCATCTTCAACAATGGCGTCCGATTCTTCTCCCCCAAATACCCGCAATGGTGGTAAGTATCTTCTTTATGTCTATTATTACAGTATTTCTAACTTTTGATTGTATCTAAACTTTCTCTTAATGTAGGACCTTCATCTCCCGACGATTCAATGTCTAGTCCGATTGGAAATACGTTCTCATCTCCCGGAAACCCTACTCGCGGGAGAAGAACTCGTCGTTCATCAACATACGCGACTCCATCTCCGTCTCAAACTCGATTCCGCGCTCAAGATCAGACTACTCCAACAGCATCCGCATCTCGTGGAAGACGAGGTAGAAGACGAGATCCAGAAATTTCTACACCTGTTGCTGCTACACCTTCGTTCACAGATGATATTCCTCCGTCATCGGAAGGTGGAGAAGGCGACCAAGCTGAAGAATCACCGCCAATGTTTGTATGGGGGACGAATATTAGCGTGCAGGATGTTAATTCCGCTATTGTACGATTTCTTAGGCATTTCCGTGAAAATACATCGGTAACAGACGGGAAGTACATGAGGGCTATTCATGAAGTGATTGAAATTCAAGGTGATTCACTTGAAGTTGATGCACATGATGTATTTGACTATGATTCTGACTTGTATACGAAGATGGTCCGATATCCGCTTGAAGTTCTTGCCATCTTTGATATTGTATTGATGGATATTGTAAGTAGAATCAGCCCTATGTTTGAAAAGCACATTCAAGCTAGGATATTCAACCTTAAAAGTTCAACATCCATGAGAAATCTCAACCCTTCTGGTGAGTTCTTTGTCACTGAACATTTTAATTTGAGTTTCCTTATGGTTTGAGGACTAATTGGTATAAAAAATGATGCATTGATGTACTGATTAGATATTGAGAAGATGGTTTCCCTCAAAGGAATGGTAATTCGGTGCAGTTCGATCATACCTGAAATCAGAGAAGCATTGTTTAGATGCCTTGTATGTGGATTCTTCTCTGACCCTATTGTTGTAGATCGAGGTGAGTTATATAAACTATTAATGTGCCTTCTTTACTACTTCACTCATCTGTTCTTTGTTTGGCTTATTGAACATATCTTAATTTCATTTTTCAGGCCGTATTAATGAGCCTACAATATGTGGGAAACAAGAATGTCTTGCCAAGAACTCTATGGCCCTAGTTCATAATCGCTGCAGGTACTCATTTTCAGAAAGAATCGATTTTTTTTTAAACAATTGTGCACTATAAGCTAGTCTCATGTATCCAAAAGGAGGGCAAGTGACCAACTATTTTAGCAACTTCCCAGCCTGAGATAGACTTTCCCTAAACAATAAAAGATGTGAAAAAACAGTTATTTGATTCTACACTGCCTTAATATTTGTCACTACATTAAAATGTACTAGTATCTTTCTATCTCTTTTTGATGACTAGTAGTAAACACTTTCCTCACACTAACTAATCAACCACCTTATTTGCAATAAGACTTGCCTCTATTGTTTTTTATCAATAAAAGCACTATCGTGTGTGTAATCAGATCATGTATTATCTGCGTGGAAAAAATGAGAGCACAGAACATCTCTAGAGAACAGATATAAAATAAATTGCTCTTATGCCCAATTGCCCATAAAAAACAAAAAACATCAATGTGTGTGAAAAGTCTATACAAAAGCAAACCTAATTATTCATTAATACATGAACAATGTTCAAGACCGCCAAAGACTTTCCAACCCTTTAAAAAGATGAGAATCAAGATCTATGCCAAACTTTTTGTTGAAATTTCAGCCAAGATCATGTAGAAACATGAAATAAGAGAAATTTGTCTATATTCCGTGAAAAAAGTGTTTGCACCAATCCTCTTGAATAAGTTCCACAAACATATTCCACCTTTCTCATTCATTGCCCACATGCTAGAGAATTCAGGACTTATTTCTTAGTATGCTTAATGTTTGTTGGTAATGTGTTTGGAGAAGAGGGATTGATTGAACTTTAGTAAGAATTGGCTTTCTGTTCCTATCATTATCTTGTGTATGAATGAATGCTCAACGGAAACCTATGATTAGTTGAGCAGAATGAATGTTTAATGACTTCTTAATAACATAATTCTTATCAATCCATGCTATTATAACCTGTCTTTTCCTACACAGATTTGCAGATAAGCAAATAATGAGGTTGCAGGAGACACCAGATGAGATTCCTGATGGAGGGACGCCACATACAGTGAGCTTGTTGATGCATGATAAACTGGTTGATACTGGCAAACCTGGTGATAGGATAGAGGTGAGTGAGATCATATGCTCTACTTATATTGCTTTGTGGGGCTCCTGATTGAATGTCATGGTAATGTGCTCTGTTTCACCAGGTTACTGGGATTTATAGAGCCATGAGTGTACGACTTGGGCCAATTCATAGAACAGTGAAATCTCTCTTCAAGGTTTGCCTTTTTTCATTTTATGTGAAGATTTGTCTTGTTCAAGAAATACCTCGATTTTACTGTTTCTTCATTACTCATGGCTACACATGTCTTAACTTGGGCATTGATTTTTTTTGTGTGTTTTATAGAGAAAAAGAAATTGTTGTAAAAGTGGATTATTTAGATTAGTTTGTTAAAATGATATTCTTAATCTTTCATATTTTAAAAATAAAATAAAAGCATTTTGGTTGATGATTTGAATGATGTGACTGAAGAAGTGATGTTTGATTGGATAGTGGGTTATTTAAAAATAATACCAAATGATCCATATCAAACAAACTATTATATTATACTGGTCCAATTTCTACCATGGTTTTAGTGAAATTTTCTTTTTAATAAAAAACAATAATTCAATTTTCCTCTTTCTCCTAATTGCAGACTTACATAGATTGTCTTCATATAAAGAAGACTGACAACTCAAGAATGCATACGGATGATCCAATGGATGTTGACAAAATGTCAAGTGGAAAGGGAAATGAAACTATTTCTGAAGAGGAGTCAACACCTTCAAGTACTTTCTTGTCTGCTTCAAAGATTGAACAGCTTAAAGAACTTTCAAAGCTGCCGGATATATATGAAAGACTGACTAGGTCTTTGGCACCAAACATTTGGGAGTTGGAAGATGTAAAGAAGGGTCTTCTTTGCCAGGTATAGTAACCAATATTTTTTCTGAAGCAACTCAAATTTAGTTTATCATTCAACTTAAAATCCAGCTTATGATCCAACTATACATTTTATATGAAACAAAAATATATTTGTTTCTCAAAAGTTTTTAGGATCATAATGAAGCTGCAATCTCACTCAACTACATATTAACTACAAATTTAACAATTTCTTCTTGGATTGAGCTAAAACTCAAAAGTGGGCTAATATGATTAACCACTAGAGAAATGATATTTTTACTGATTCATTGTAAACTGCTTCAATGCAGCTTTTTGGTGGAAATGCGCTGACGCTAAATTCTGGTGCTAGCTTCCGTGGTGACATTAATGTTCTTCTTGTTGGTGATCCTGGTACTAGTAAATCGCAGCTTCTTCAATACATACACAAACTATCTCCTCGTGGCATCTACACAAGTGGGAGAGGAAGTTCTGCTGTTGGATTGACTGCTTATGTAGCCAAAGATCCTGAAACTGGAGAAACAGTATGTTGACTGCTTAGGCCTTATTTTATAATGGGTTATTTGAAATTATTGTTTTGTGAAGTATTTGATTATACTTTTGATTTCTGGACGTTGTTCGTAGGAAATGACAAAACTACCCTTCTATTTACTTGTGTTTTTTCTCATTTTTTTAAGTTTTGGTATTTTAATTGATTATTTGAAGGATTGATTGATGGGTCAAATTTGTCTCTTCTTTCTGTAGGTTTTGGAGAGTGGAGCTTTGGTTCTGAGTGACAAAGGAATTTGTTGTATTGATGAATTTGATAAAATGTCTGAAAATGCAAGGAGTATGTTGCATGAGGTTTGTTCTTGTCATTACTTTTGTTACCATTAAGACTTTGGCCAAATGGACCCATACTATAGAAACTGATATTTTGTCTCAATTTGTGGCACAATCACGATCCTAATGGAAAATATCCGAAGTTAAAAATTGAAAGATATTTTTGTTCGAATGATATAAGATTGTCTTTTTATCATGATCTAAATTATGGTGTAATTTTGTACTTTATTTAATGTTTTATGGATCTAGATTTAGATTACTTTTTGAATCATGATCCATATTATTATTGTGATTATTAATTTTTGGCTCTAAATTGTCTTTTTTAAAAACATAACAAATTCAGATCTTTTCAAATTATGATTAGGCTCATAATATTGCTATGCGCTTTCAAATAATGCCACATCATAATTGCAGGTGATGGAGCAGCAAACTGTTTCTATAGCAAAAGCTGGTATAATTGCATCTTTGAATGCCAGAACTTCAGTATTGGCTTGTGCAAACCCTAGTGGATCTCGTTATAATCCTCGTTTATCAGTTATAGACAACATTCACCTGCCTCCCACACTCTTGACCAGGTACAAAATCTTACACTCACCTATTATTAGATGATTTATTTGAACATTTGAAAATAATAATAATAATAATAATATTGCATAATCAATGATGAAATGTTCAGGTTCGATTTAATCTACTTAATTCTGGACAAGGCCGATGAGCAGACAGACAGGCGTCTTGCAAAACACATTGTTGCCTTGCACTTTGAAGATACAGAGGTTTGAAAATCAACAAAAGCACCAGTGGCCATTGCAAAATTGGCCAAACTATTTTTGTAAAAAAAAAATTGCAAAAAGGCCAAACTAAATTTCATGCATGTGTTCTTTCTATCTATATTTGCAGACAGCACAAAGTGATGTATTGGACATCTCAACATTGACTGCTTATGTGAGCTATGCTAGAAACAACATTCATCCAGAGCTGTCTGATGAAGCTGCAGAAGAATTGACAAGAGGTTATGTAGAGATGAGAAGAAGAGGAAACTTCCCTGGCAGTAGTAAAAAGGTGCATCTTTTTTTTATGTACACGAGATTTAATGAGGTTTGGTGAACAATGTCCAAGTAAATCTAAGTTACAATGACTATTTATAAGAGTATATCAAAAGTCACTATTACTATAAAATCCCAAAACACACTAATAATAAACCCTAGTTCTGACTTAGGCTAAACATAGTTTGGTCTTTTTTCTCCTTATTGTCTATGATGTTAGGTTTGAGCTTTTTGTTTTAGTTGTTCTTTCATAACACTCTGAACTGGATGGTACATGTGATCTTCCCGGCATTAAGATCTATGAAAATTAGTCTCACTTTTTCAAAGTAAAATAAAAAATATAAACCCCAGTTCTATTTGTATGAGTCATATCTAACCAATGATCTCTTCAGAATCAGCTTCAACGAGCTAATTTTTTCTTTGAGCTTCTCTTTAGATACCAATCAGATATCTCACTATCATTGTTTGTCAATTATTTTCAGGTGATAACTGCGACACCCAGGCAACTTGAGAGTCTAATAAGGTTAAGTGAAGCCCTTGCAAGAATCCGTTTCTCAGAAAAGGTTAATAATAAAAAATATTGCAGGTTGAGATACAAATACTTCGAAATATCAAGTTGTTTTGATTAGTTTTTTGTTTCCAAATATTGCAGGTTGAGAAAAATGATGTATTAGAGGCTTTTAGGCTTTTGGATGTAGCACTTCAACAATCTGCAACAGATCACTCCACTGGTATTATATTATTATAGTGAAATTTAAACCAAATCTTTTCCAAATCCACATAAAAAAAAGGGGGTTTGATTTCATTGAGTTACATTGATTATCTGCAGGAACAATTGATATGGACCTGATCACAACTGGGATATCAGCAAGTGAAAGGATGAAAAGGGAAAATGTATTATTGGCAACTCGAAATTTGATAATGGACAAGTTGCAGATTGGGGGAAACACGGCTCGTTTGTCGGAGGTGAGTTGAAAATGAAAAATGATTTCATTAAAAGAAATTGGTTATTCATCTACCATAAATTTATATAATGGTTGTTTATCCTGTTTTTTGGCAGTTACTTGAAGAATTGAAGAATCAGAATTCTGGTACTGAATACCATATTGGAGATGTAAGTTTTCTTATTATTTTTAATCAGTTTTCAAGTTTATGATAAATACGATATGTTTGATGGTTTATTAATTGTATTAATAGATTCGGAACGCAATTGCTACGTTGGCAACCGAGGGATTAGTCGTTGCGCGAGGCGATACAGTAAAAAGGATATGATGAAAACTTGTTAGGTCATAATTTTAGTATTGTTGAAGATTTCATAATTTTGTTTATGAAACTGGTTTGTCCTAAGAATTTAGAAGACTTATGTAATCATTTACTTGTGTTGAAGATTTAAAGCTTGTTAGATTTGGAATTGTTTGGTTTATTTTGTTGAAAAAAAGTAAAATATTCTTGTTCAATATTTTAAAGTTACTTTTTTTTCAAAAAGAAAAAATAGCAGTGTCTATTGATAGATGTAGACTTGTCACTAAATGTGGTGCAGAATGCATATTTCATAAATGAGAACAGTGCCATCCAGACCACTTTTGTCGGTGGTCATGATTTGTTTTAAAAAAAATATATAGAGAATACAGCATATATTCAATATATTTTTTTTACTCCTAAAAGAACCCTTACACTTGTAGGGTATGAACAATGGTGAACTTTGGTGTCACTAAATGTGGTTCAGACTCCATTGGACCCCAATTGGGATCTTTTGAAAAAAAATTAATAAAATTTTGTTTTTATTAGATTAAGAATAATTACTATAAAAGGTAACATCTCATTATAAGAAACCAGATTTAAACAAAAAGGTTGCATGACCTTGAGAAAATAATGATGTGAAACATTTGTTTTAACAAGTTACAACTCATGTAACAATTCTTTTAAATCTTAAACTAATTTTTTATTAATTCAAGTTAAAATATTACACATTTTCTTATAAGTATAAGTTAAGATATTTCTAAAATATTAGACATAATATATTGTAATATATATATATATATATATATATATATATATATATATATAAAATATGATGCTTAATTTTTAAAGTATTTAGATTGCCGGGGCATATTCATGACTGAGATAATAGCCCTAACTTAAGAGGTGATTGAAGGTTGATGCATGGAGGGCAGAGCTTAAGAGAAGAGGGAATTGAAGGCTGATGCACGGAGGGCTACTGTCCTAACATGGAATTCTTTCAGGTATAGTGACTTTGTCATTTTCCTAGAATGGTGTCTTATTGAAGGATAGATCAATCTTTCATAGGCTGCACGCTTAAGGATGGCTGGGGCACCGAGTCGAGAGCTGTGGTTAATTTGGATATATATGTGAGAATAAATGGATATTTGGGTCGGATTGTGGGTTGAATCGTCCATAAATTTTAAACAGTTCAAAATAAAATTAAAAATGCTATAGGTATGTTTCAAACTTATAAACCTAACAAAAGAAGTACAAACTTTTAACCAACTAGACTAATAACACTTCATATTTTAAATTCAACACCAAATTTTATGAACATAAAACATTTTAACAATATAAGTTCAATTTCTTAACAAACTAATATATATATATATATATTGATGCTTAATTTTTAAAGTGTTCGGATTGTCGGGATCGAGAGCTGTGGTTAATTTGGATATACATGTGAAAATAAATGGATATTTGGGTTAGATTGTGGGTTGACCCATCCATAAATTTTAAACGCTTAAAAATAAAATTAAAAATCTTATATGTATGTTTCGAACTTGCAACCTAACAAAACAAGTATAGTCTTTAACCAACTAGGCTAATAACAAGGCTAATAACAGTTTATATTTTAAATTTAACATCAAATTTGTTGAACATTTTAAAAATATAAGTTCAACTTTTTATTTCAAATAATATGGTTTATTGCCTAAAAAAAAATATTTTTATCAAAAATAATCATCACTTTCTTAAAATTATCAACTATCAATATTTTTTCTTTCTCTTTAAACAAAAAAAAAATAATAATAATCCGAACAGGCCCAAGAAAAGTTCCATTCTAAAAAAAAAAAAAAAAAAATTAAAAATAAGAGTTAAATGTTTTATGATTAGAGAGTAGAGTGATATTTTGTTTTCGAGAATAAATTTAAATTTAGGGTATGAGTGGGTCCAGCTTTGACTAATTTATACCACTTTAATGCACAATTTTGAGAAAATATCAAAATGTCAGTTTCAATTGATTGGTAAATTTAATTTGGTTGGTGAGAAATAGTTCGTACAAAAATATTATTAAATAATATAATTATACATTAAATATGTTTAAAAAATTATATAAACTATGTATATAGTTTTGTAAAATAAATAATAACTTTATAAAAATATAATTATTAAAAAAATATTTAGATATCAATTATAAATTGTAACTAAATTATTTATATTTTGTAAATTTTAATCATGATCGGTTATTTTAATTTTTAATTTTAACGATTTTATAAAGAATTTGGTTTGATTGGTACAATTTAGATCGATTTGGTTTAAAAGTTTGTCCATATTACTTTCAAGTTTCAATCCTAGAAAGTAGATAAATAAGAATAAAATAAAAAAAAAACTTTAATATGAATAATCTTAGTTATTAAATATTAGATACATAATAAATTTTAACATAAGTGACCAAATTATTTGAGAACATATTTAAAAATTGATCATATATCATCATGACAATTATGAATTAAATATTTTAATTTTCTTCTCGTTTTTTAAAATATGTTTTTAATATTAGAAATCCATTTTTTTAAGTATAACCATTGTCAAACAACTATAATATATAGTTATATATAAAATTGATAAAATTATTATTTAATTTATAAAAAGAAAAACATAAGTGATAAGACTGAAAATTAATTAAATAAATTTTATCCTTCTAATAACTATATATATATATATATATATATAAGATCACATTTCAATGTTATTCTATATGTAACATTAAATTTACAAGAATTATAATATAATATTTTAAGAATATTCTTTTTAAATCAATTCGTTTGATAAAAAATATTTAAATTTGAAAAAACAATTAATGTATTTAATTAATCACTTAAATTGTATTTTTATTTCTAATCAAGTTTAATAATATAATTAATTCTTTCTAGGAAAGAATATATTAAAACACAATAAGAATATAATTAATTGTTGTATCTTGCCTAAAATTATTAAGGACTTGTATGACATGAACTAATCACTAATTGTATCATTATTTTTTAATTTCTAACTTATTAATTTCATATAATTCTTTTAATTAACTTTTTTTTCCATAATGACTTAGTTTGATTCATTTATAGACAAGAATATGTCATAATTATTTAATAAATTGTTATAATAATTTTAATCAATAAAATAACGGATACAAATAAAATCAAACATATAAATAAGTATTGTTTATGGAATAAACTGAACAAATAACAATGATAAAAACAATCAATTAATTAGGGCTTGTATGACATGAACTAATCACTATTCTATCATTATTTCTCTTATAAATTTTCAATTAATTTATTATTATGGTATGGTTTATAATCAATAATATGTTAGAACTGTCTAATAAGTTATAATAATTTAAATCTAATAATAAGATGTTTAACGAATAAATTGAATAATCTAAAATAAATAATAAAGATAAATTAAATCGATAATATATCAAGACACTCAAAGTTAATAATTATAAAAGTATATAAATGTTTATCAAATAAGAAGAATCAAACTAGACTTAAGTATTTACATAATTCAAATAAAAAAATATCAATAACCCATAAACAAACAAACTTCTCTTTGGTTTTCCCAAATTATCTGAATTTTTTGTCTTCCCTAAATTAAGATTTTTGTTTTATTTGAATATTTAATTAATTTAACGGTCATTTTATTCTCTTTTTATCAATCATATTATTTAAATAGTTAATTAAAATTTTAAAATAACTTTTATTTTAAATTATAACTTTTTTTATTTTTTTAATATATAATTTTACCAAAAAAATCTCTAACTCCCAAAAATCATTATTAATTATTATTTTTTTCTCTTTCCAATATTTTTTAAAAAACCTAAATCCTAACGGGCTCCATTAAACAAGTCAACCTATCTTTAAAGATTCTTAACTTTCTCTCTCTATAAATCTCTATATATCTCTCTTCTCAATGGCAAGTGATACTTAATATTGTTTTCACTCTTCATAATATTGGATATTCGTTTTTGAGTGATTAATAATCTTTTCTTTTTCTTCATCAATTATCTACTCATTGTGGTTTCTAGAGGGAAAGAGAGAAGATGGGTCGTGTTTTTCCTCAATTATATGTTGTTTGTTTTTGTACTCTGTTTCTAATGAATGTTGCAGTCTTGTTTTGCAATGGAGGAGAAACAAGCAGTTTCGTTAGGAAGACACACAAATCGGTCGATATGCCGTTTGATAGTGATGTCTTTCGCATCCCTCTTGGTTATAACGCCCCACAACAGGTTCTCATTGTTTATTTTTTGATGTACAATTCATTGTTTTTTAATAATCTTGTTAAAAAATTGTTTGATTTGAGATCTTGATTATAAGAGATATTAAAACTAGGGAGGATAATGGGTACCCGAAAACTTAATAAGAGAAGGTGAGTATGGTTAATTCAAATCGTTCGGGTTTGGATTTGGGGTTGAGATAGAGAATAAATTGATAATGTGTATCCAAAAACTTGATAACCGGGAATATGTTTTGATGGGAGGATTCGGGATGGATAATTAAAATCGGGTTCGATGTCGAGGTTTTATAATAGAGAATATATTGAAATATATTTAGATTTGGGATGGGTACGTATTATCGAAATTTTTGAAATACCTGTTAAGGATATATATGCAATGAATATGAGATAATAGTCAAGATTGGGATACATTGAATATGAGATACTCATCAAAATTGGGAATGAGTTGGACTTGCAAATGTATATTTTTAAATTAGATTGTATTTTAGTTTATGCATATAAATTTACATAGGGTATTTCAAATAAAAAAATAACTTTTCTTTCATGATCGTACATTTAGGATGTATCTATCTAGACCTTTATTAAGTTTAAATCAAATAAAAAAAACATTATTACATATCATACATGTATGTATCTTATTTTTTTTTAAATAATAATATAACTTTCTATTAGTGTCTCTTATGTATACCTAGATGATTGTGTTAGTTTTGTTCCTAGAATAAATTATAATTGTTTTTTTTCAAATTTAACCCAATTTGAACAAACCTAGTGGGCCTGGTTGGAGAATATCTTATAAATTATTTTTGATAGGTTTAAATTATTGAAAATTAATTTGTTTAGGTAAAAGATGTTGGAAATTATATATATATATATATATATATATATATATATATATTAAATTTGTTTCTATTTTAATTGATAATTTAAATAATATAACTAATGATGACATGGGCTTGTTAAGTTTTAGATTATTTGGATAATTTGTAAATTATTTCAATTAATATAGTTATGAAAATTAATTAGTTATAACGTATAATATTTTTGAAATAAATAATATATTTTAGTTGATAATTTAAAGATAACTTATGTTATGTTAGATTTTTATTAAACATAACATAAATGCTCTAAATTAAAATGAATCTTTTAACTTCTTAAATAAATTAATTAATTAATTTAAGTGCGGTTTTTATAATTGAATATGAATTAAAAATGCAGGTACATATAACACAAGGAGATCACAATGGGAAAGCAATGATTGTGTCATGGGTGACTGAATCTGAACCCGGTTCAAGTATTGTTCTATATTGGAAACACCATAATCATGCCAAACATGGAATTTTAAAGGCCAAAGGCAAATATATTACTTATAGTTACTTCAACTATACTTCTCGATTCATCCATCACTGCACCCTTACGGATTTACAGGTTATATCTTAACTAAATGGTCCGAATTTGAAAACTCGAACTCATGAATCTTAACAAAAAAAAATGATTTAAGGGTTGTATCATTGAAAACAATAGTTTTACATTTTTAGCTTTTTTTTTTGTGATGTTCTCTATCCAGTATGATACAAAATACTACTATATGCTTGGAAAAGGATTTACAAAAAGAACATTTTGGTTCACAACTCCTCCTAAAGTTGGCCCAGATGTTCCATACACATTTGGTCTTATTGGTAACAAATTTCTGTCTTATATGTTTCATCATTAATTAAGGTTTTTGTGAGTAATTAAGGATACAAATTAAGTTCCTATGTTGTTTAATTTACAGGGGATCTTGGTCAGACATTCGATTCGAACATAACGCTAACACATTACGAACATAACCCGATAAAGGGACAAACTTTACTATATGTTGGAGACTTAAGTTATGCAGATCATTATCCAAATCATGATAATAATAGATGGGATTCATGGGCAAGGTTTGTTGAGAGAAGTGTTGCATATCAGCCATGGATATGGACTGCAGGAAATCATGAAATTGATTTTGAACCCAGCATTGTAAGTCTTTTCTTTTTTGAAAAAGTTTATGATTTTTTTGAAAAAAACAACACCATGTAAATAGAAATTAAGGCACATCAAATGAATATGGAACAAGCCTATTAACAAATCAAAGTATATCAAAAGAGAGCTTAATCAATATGGATTTTGACTCTCTTTTGATTTTTATTGAAAAATAACTATTTGTCATTAATCACATAATAGTGATGTGAATATGTGATAGATAGACAATTTATTAAAAGAAATAGTAAACATTGTAAGAAAAACCCAAATCAAAAGAGTTTAGTATCAAAAACACATATCAAATCACATCAAAATAGCTGAAATCAATATGGATTAGGGCTGAAATTTATGAGTTTTTCTCTTTTTTCTTTAATGATTGTTTGAATTTTGATAAATGTGTTTATATGATTTGCAGGGTGAAACTAAACCATTTAAGCCTTTCACTCATCGATATCACACTCCTTATAAAGCTTCAGGCAGTACTGAACCATTATGGTATTCTATCAAGAGAGCTTCAGCTCATATCATTGTGTTGTCTTCTTATTCAGCATATGGTAAGGAAATTATTCTATAACTTTTATTTCTCAATTTGCTTAAAAATGTTATTAGAATCAACATTTTTTATGAAAAAGTAAAACAACATTTCAGTTATTCAAATTTAAGAACTCGATATGGGTAGCTCATGGCAAAAGAATTGAACTTGGTGAGTTATTATAGGATTTGTATCCCGTTACGGGTTGCCTTCCTGGGATGATCCATGTTTCCCCTGACAGGGAGGGGCAAAACCGTAAAATTATATATATTTTCAAAATGACTGTTTTGTCCCTACATGTGAAGAAACCGGATCACCCCGTAACAAGGATGATCTTATCCCTTTGTATCCCACCTAGTTTATATTGGGTTATTTTTATTTATTTATTTACTTTGTTTTTTTAAAATCAAATTAAACAACTCAATCATCATGTGACATTGTATAAAATACACAAGTCTAAATTGTAAATATAGATGTTAGAATGATATAATGTATGTAAATAACATTAGTTTTTTTTAAAACTAGTCAAACCGATGAAAACTTACCATGACATCCCTTTTCAATGATTTTTTTCTTTTTCTAAAAGAAAGAAAAGTAACACTTTGCTCAAGCTTTTCCATGGTTAATTTTGATATGATGCATTTGTTTGGTTTTAGGGACATATACTCCACAATATAACTGGCTAGAAGAAGAGCTTCCAAAAGTGAACAGAAGTGAAACTCCATGGTTGATTGTTTTGGTTCATTCTCCATTGTACAACAGCTACAACTATCATTACATGGAGGGTGAAAGCATGAGAGTAATGTTCGAGCCTTGGTTCGTTAAATATAAAGTCGATATTGTTTTCTCGGGACATGTTCACGCTTATGAGCGATCGGTAAGTAATCTTTTCTCTTATGATTCAAATCAAACCATCTAGAATGGTCTTTGAATTGTTGAGCCTTTTTCTACTTTGCCAAACAATCAAAAACATAAAATTAGCAAACTAAATTTTTTATATCTAAAAAATTGTCAAAAAATCCATTTATTTATCCAATTTTTACATAAAAAAAATTAACAAAATTCATCTAACTCAATCACATTATTTTTATACCAAATACAAAGATCACTCTCACATTTTACCTTGACCATTTTCAAAATAAAATAAAAGAACACTTCCTAAAAACAAAATTTCAAATATTTGAGATCTTCTATTTAAATAAAATTTCAATTCCATATAAAAAGAAAAATAATTCATAAACTCTTGTTTTTCTTTATGTTACTTTGAAGTAACTATTTCAATTTCAAATTAAGTCACTTCCACAAATCTCTTAATCACCCACAAAAGTAGAGTGGATTATGCGCATCAACTTTTCGCGTCTCGATTTGATTTTACCATTTATTTTGTAGGAGCGTGTTTCGAACGTGGCTTATAAGATAATCAACGGTCACTGCAAGCCTGTGAAAGACTTGTCTGCTCCGGTATACATCACTATTGGTGATGGTGGAAACATAGAAGGATTGGCTACTAGGTAAGATTTTAATAACATCATTACAATGCTAATGCTAATGCATAATTGTGTTTTTTTCTTCTTTAGATAAGAAAATCACAATGTATTATTTAGAAATACCCAGATTCGGAGCTAAATTTGAGTTTCAAAACGACAATTATAAATGTAACCTTTTTTTTGTTTACTATGTAGCATGACTGAGCCGCAACCGCATTATTCAGCTTTTCGTGAGGCTAGCTTTGGCCATGCAATGTTTGATATCAAGAACAAGACGCATGCTTATTATAGTTGGCATAGAAATCAAGACGGCTATTCAGTCGAAGCTGACAAAGTGTGGTTTACCAATCGGGTCTGGCATCCAATCGACGACTCTACGAGCAATATTGATCATTGATTAATTTATCGATCAAATGAATTATGGAAGAGGAATTAATAAATGAGTAAAAATAAATGTCTTTTTCATTTCGTTGCTAATTAATATGATGTGAGTTATTTTATTATGTTCTTTAGAATGGATTGAATGATTACATTGATTTCAAATAAGAAATGTTCATTTTTTTTGCCACATTCAAGTAGTAATTTATTTATTTTGCACTTTAATTCTAAGCAAATTTATATTGAAATAAAGCCTTAGGTAAAAGAAAAATAAATGTTTAACCTACCCTTCTTGAACCCGATCAAGGCAGTATCAAAGGCTTAACTCTCTTCCCATCCCTTCAAAATACCCGATAATTGTACTCACGGGTAGGGCTGCAAATGAGCCGAGCCGAGCTCAAACCAGTTTGAGCTTGAGCTCGACTCGATTTAGTATTCATTGACTTGACTCGAACTCGAGATCGAACGAGTTGATAAATTTGAGCTCGAACTCGACTCGACTATTTACCTACAAACTCGGCTCGACTCGAAACTCGAACACAAATCAAATTTATTTTTAAAATTTATAAAAATTAGGAAAAACATATTTATCCACTCATTTCATCCATATTTTTTCGGTTATTTTTTAAATTCACTAAAAAAATTCAAGTCCATCAAACTTTAAATTCCTGAATCAAACCCGATTTATATCTCTAATATTCTTTTTACTTAAATTTACTACTTTACAATAATATATCTGAAACAAGATTATAAAATTAAAATAATCAAATATCAAACAAACACTTTATTTTTATCTCTATCATAAAGACTAAATTCTCTCATCTCCTTATTAAAAAAACTAAATGCGTTAAATTCTCACATTTTCTCTCTCACACACAGCCACACACATAAAATAGAGTGTGTAAACAGACAATATACACAAAAACTGCATCAGCCATACCCAAATATGTACTCATCAAAATAAATATCTTGAACATTTAGCATAACACCACCTAAGAGATAAATATTATATTTCATATACTTCAACAATTTTGATATAAGATTCTAAAGATTCGACACTTGCACTTCTTCATGGACGATAGTCCTCTGTTCTGCATTGTCAGTCAAGAACGTTCATCTCCCAGATTCCAAATGGCAACAGCAACGCCAATCAATCGTAGTCGTCAACTCTTCTTTCCCTGCAACCAAATTTGGTTGTATGAGTCAAATCAACCAAATCGTTAATAAAATTCATGGATTCCCCTCTCCCCACCGCCGCCACCTTCAACGCCGCCGCCGCCAATATCAAGCACCAGAAGTTGAAACGGATTTTCACATGCCATAGACAGGTCATGTACGGATGGATGTGAAGAGATGAAGAGCAATTTAGATTAGATAAAGTATTGATATTTTTTTTCTCAAATTTTTAAACTAATTCTATAATTCCAATAATGAATAAAAATTAGAATGTGAGTAATAAAATCAAATCAAATTCTCATAAAATTCAAACGTAAATTAAATGGTGAAATTTGATCCAAATGTGTAATTTGAATTAATTTAATTGATTTATAATAGGATGACTAATCTATATATATCTAATGACGCTTAATTTAAAATGTTGGAGGTGTGCATCACGCTCTCTCCAAAATGATTCACATCATTATCATAATATTTTCTCTTTCTTTTATATATATATATATATATATATATATATATATATATATATATATATATATATATATATATATATTTCTCTCTTCATTTATCTTTATTGATTAATCGTTTTTCTATCCCTTGCCATATATATTCACACTAATAATATATAAAATATATATTTTTTCATCAATTCTATTAACCAAGTTTCATAATTAATTATTTATGTCGGTTACTCTTTTATATATATATATATATATTAATATTTTTTTATTAATTATTTTAAAAATAAACCTAATGATTTCTCTTCTAAAATATTATATATATTAATCATGCTCTCACCAAAATGATTCACATCATCATCATAGGTATTTTCTCTTTCTTAGATATATTTATTTCTCTCTTCTTTGTTCTTAGCAGGAAATCAGAAATCGTCTCCCCTTAGGTCTTTATTTGTTATAGAGAGTTGTTGATTATACATATTCTGAAAGATATTTATTTGTTATTGATGCAATGAATATTTTTTTCTTGAGTTTTTGTTGACGTAATGTTGTCATTTTCATAGGGAGAACGAGACTTTCAGTTATTTCAAAGAAGATCTATATTTGTGTAATGTGGTATGAACTCTTGAGCTCAAGTCTAAACTTCTTATCATATATTTTTATTAGTTCTTGAAATATAACTTTTCTTCTTTATTATGTTTCGTCTCTCCTCAAGTCTTACTTTATATATAATAATTCTCGATTTGTTTGGTTGGTTTCAAGTACTTTAGTCATCACTTTAATAGGTTGATTTTTAATATTTCAATTGATGTTTTGATGGAGATGATGGATTCATTGGATTCAAGGCGATAATGGTGCTATCATGATTATGCAAAGTTATTTTGGTGATAATCGTGTTATCATGCCTGGAGGTGTGAGCATTGGTAAGTTAGAAATTTAGATCATTTTATCATAAAATTCGTTTGTAAAAAGATTTTTAAAATTTTCTATTATATTAATTCCTGATTTTGTTTGGTTTATTTTAGGTACTTTCAGCCATTGTAGATCATTATACTTCTGGATGCAAGCTATTGTACTTCTAAATGTTTGTTTACTTAAAATACTTTAATTTTGAAATAATTGTGTTTAGCTCTAGATTTGTATCTTCACATGTATACACTAACTTGGAATAATTGAAGATCAAGTATTTTGTTTAATACTCTTAATTTTAATGAATTTAATTTTATAGTGCAACTTCTATTTTTATGGTATATTTTAATTTTTGATACTCCTATTTTTATAAAAATAAATGTTAGTAAAAATAAACTCAATAAATATAACCTACCATCTATATATATTAATATTTTTTATTAAATATTTCATCTAAATAATTTGAATATTTATAAATAAATTCAAATAAAATAAACCCTTCTCATCTAAAAAGTCATATATAATTATTGAGATTTACATTAAATATTAATATTAATTATGAAAACTATTTAGGAGATTTAAATTGTAAAAAAAATGTACTTACATTGAAAACCTCCCATCCATAAAATAAATCATTCTAATTTATAACTAATTAATAGAAATAAAATTAACGAATAATAAATATTATTACAACCTTCAATTCATATATATTAATAATTTATCCAAATAATTAACATCAAATAAAACAAACCCTTTAAGTTCTATTTTGAGATTTGCATTAAATATTAATATTAATTATAAAAACTATTTAGGAGATTTAAATTGTAAAAAAATATACTTACATTGAAAACTTCCCATCCATAAAATAAATTATTCAGTTTCATTCTAATTTATGACTAATTAATAGAAATAAAATTAACAGATAATAAATATTATTACAACCTTTAATTCATATATATTAATAATTTGTCCAAATAATTAACATCAAATAAAACAAACCCTTTAAGTTCTATTTTGAGATTTGCATTAAATATTAATATTAATTATAAAAACTATTTAGGAGATTTAAATTATAAAAAAATATACTCACATTGAATATGTTCACCAACGATAATAAATATTATTATAACCTCCCATCCATAAAATAAATCATTCAGTTTCATTATAATTTATAACTAATTAATGGAAATAAAATTAACGGATATTAAATATTATTACAACCTTAAATTCATATATATTAATAATTTATCCAAATAATTAACATCAAATAAAACAAATTAATACAACAAAAAAATGAGTTTCATCTCACAAAATTTTAGACAAAATATTGTTAGGTGGTATAGGTAAATTCATAAATAATGAACTTTATTTTTTTTTATTATTATTAACTTTATTATTATTATTTTTTGACATATTTTAACTTTAATGTTATATTGCTGGTGGTTCATTATCTACATTATTTTGGTATTTATATATGTATTTGTCTTTACATTTGATAATAAACTTATTTATTTTTCTTGTCACTATTCTATATTTTGGTGATTTGAAATTGAAATAATAAGATGTTTATATATCTAATTACGCTTAATTTAAAATGTTGGAGGTGTGCATCACGCTCTCTCCAAAATCACATCATTATTATAATATTTTCTCTTTCTTATATATATATATATATTTCTCTCTCTTCATTTATCTTTATTGATTAATTGTTTTTCTATCCCTTACCATATATATTCACACTAATAATATATAAAATATATATTTTTTCATCAATTCTATTAACCAAGTTTCATAATCTATATATATATATATATAATGATGCTTAATTTTTAAAGTGTCCGGATTGCCGGGTCGAGAGCTGTGGTTAATTTGGATACTTGGGTCGGATTGTGGGTTGACCCGTTTTTAAAATTAAAACGGTTAAAAATAAAATTAAAAATGCTAGAAGTATGTTTCGAACTTGCAACCTAACAAAACAAGTACAACTCTTTAACCAACTAGGCTACAAAGACTTTATATTTTAAATTCAACACCAAATTTGATAAACGCGGGACGTTTTAATATTAATATAAGTTCAACTTTTTAACTAATTAATCTATATATATATAATGATGCTTAATTTTTAAAGTGTCCGGATTGCCGGGTCGAGAGCTGTGATTAATTTGGATACTTGGGTCGGATTGTGGGTTGACCCGTTTTTAAATTTAAAACGGTTAAAAATAAAATTAAAAATGCTAGAGGTATGTTTCGAACTTGCAACCTAACAAAACAAGTACAATTCTTTAACCAACTAGGCTACAAAGACTTTATATTTTAAATTCAACACCAAATTTGATAAACGCAGGATGTTTTAATATTAATATAAGTTCAACTTTTTAACTAATTAATCTATATATATATATAATAATGCTTAATTTTTAAAGTGTCCGATTGCCGGGTCGAGAGCTGTGGTTAATTTGGATACTTGGGTCGGATTGTGGGTTGACCCGTTTTTAAATTTAAAACGGTTAAAAATAAAATTAAAAATGCTAGAGGTATGTTTCGAACTTGCAACCTAACAAAACAAGTACAACTTTTTAACCAACTAGGTTATACAGACTTTATATTTTAAATTCAACACCAAATTTGATAAACGCATGACGTTTTAATATTAATATAAGTTCAACTTTTTAACTAACTAATATATAATGATGTTGAGTAAATGGATAATTGAGTCGGATTGTGGGTTGACTCACCCATAAACTTAAAACGGTTAAAAATAAAATAAAAAATGTTATCCGTAATTTTTTTTCACGGTTTTTATATTATTACTCGTGCAAATGCACGGGCTAAATGCTAGTTAACAAAATATTGCTAATTTATAGTGTAACTTAGTTTATTAGTATCAATTGTTTTGATAATTTAATATTATTATTAATAATTGAAAAAAAAGCATGTAATAGTATTGCAAAATAAATGTTTTAATTAATTTTGACAAACAATTATTCTTAATTAAGAAGAATTATTGAGACAAATAAAAAAAGCTAACAATAAATAATAAATAATGTTAATTTTAAGATAAATTGATAATTTTAGTTAACAGTTTATTATTTCAACAATATAAATAAACACTTTATCCCACACCATCTAATATACAATATAATATTATCTTATCTTTTCTCACTATAAAATTTTAAAAAGTTCTTATTAATTCGTTGTATTTCCGTTAAAACTCGATAATCAATTCATGTACTTGATTATAGTGCTGAATCATTACTAAATTCGTTGTACTCTAAAAAACAAATCTGCGAATCTGCGATAAATTCCAGTACAAGAAAAAACGATAAAACTGTTTTTAAGAAAAATGTGATAACAAATGGCTCGAATCAACTTCCTAAATCGGAGATTTGGTTCTTATACATTTTACTTTATTTTATCTCTTTATAATACTAACATTTTTCTAATTTAAATCCAATTCCAATTCTAATTCATTCTATAATTGAATTTTAAAATTGATTTAATAATTAGTTGGCAAGACCCTAACAATTGATCAATTTATTGTTAAATCTTTGTAAAATAATAAAATTATACAATTTCAAAAGTATTAATCTTGATATTACTAAAAGTTAATAAATAAATAAAACCATTTTATAACCTGTTAGCTACTTCGGCCGGTTTCCAAGAACATATCCCTTTCTGATCTCAAATCAAGAACCCAGTTTGCGATTTCATTTTCCATGATCGCCATTTACGCCTCAATTCCTCTCTTTATCAGCTGATTGCAAATTCATAGATCAAATCAAGCTCTCTCTACATATTAATTTCATAAAGGTCTTGTAAGATGCATGATTGCCGATGAAGGATTCATCGGCGCCATAATAGAATGGCGGAACAGACTGGGAAGGAGACATCTTCATCTGAAGATGATCGTAAGAAGGAAGAAACGGAAGAAAATGCCGTAGTAGATCCCGAACTATTTAGTTGTATGCTTCAGCCTTTGACCTCCGATTCAGACACTGATTACATTGGAATTCGCCGTCTTCTTCTCTATCGCAAGGCTAATTCTGGCGTTCTCCGCCGCAAGGTTTGATTACTTAACAGTATATAAAATGGTTTGAGGTCAATTAAGATCTTAATAATTGTCTATGTTAGGGATTGTTTAATTGATCTTTGAAGTTTATTTACTTTCTGTTACAGGATTGGAGATGCAATGGCAAAGGTTATGTTGCATACCGCAATTATATCAATAGGCCAAGGAATTGGGAAAGGTTACAAACAAATAGCCTCTCAGGCACTCCAGGACAGAGGTATGCAGGGAAACTCTTAATTTTTTTACCTTATAAGTTATTGATTTTGAGGATTGAGCTATGTTCTTGAATATGATTTGAGTTTGTATTTTCTTACGATTTGTTTTCTGCAACAGTGGACGATGGATGTCATCTCCAAGTGTTATCTCCAATTTGTTCGAGATGGAAAGCTGGAGTTCTAGTAGGGTATGTGTGATCCTCACTTTGTTGGGATAATTTTCTTAAAAAAAAAAGAATGAGAATTTTATTGAAACCATAGTTAACTCGAAAGTCACATCAAGAGATTGAAAGAAGCAAAACCAGCATACATTCATTAAGAAAAAATCAAATCAAAACCTCGTCTATCTCATGTTATCTAGGGCTTTCCATCAAACAAAGCAGTTAAAGTCTCCATTGAACCTCTTTTTGTTTTCTTTTTCCTCCCCTTGCATCAAAGTTAATCCCAAAACAATTACGCTGTTGTTCTCTTTCCAGTTTCGGTTGTGCACACTAGCAACTTGGACAGTCACGAAAAACCATTATCCTTGGATAGTTTCAGGTCTCGTTAACTTACCAAAATAAAAATCTGACTACCAGTTAACTCAAACATGCAGCCATTTTTGTAAAAGTTAGGTGCAGTATCATTGATGTATTACAAATACAGTTCTTTGTTAAGGATATATAACATAGTGTTAGAATTTGTTGGTGACCTTTGATGAATCTAATACACTTATGTAAAAGCTATGCACATTTCATGACCTCACTTTCCTCTGTTTCTCAAGTAGTACTGTATCATCTGCTTGCAATCGTTTCAGGACCTGCGAAGTGGCAGTCATGCTCTGAGTCACAGCCCAAGTTGCGGCTCAAATGCTAGTGATAGTGATTTGATCCGCAGAAAAATTGAACCTGCATATTCTTTTGTAGGAATGCAATGCATCTTTGACCAATGCAAATCCATGGGTAACTTTCTTGATGATCTTAACCATGCTCCCATTTCTTTTCATCGGATTTTGCTTTAATGTTTTGATAAGAATTCAGTGTGCTTGGATAAGTAATCTTGTCAGTTTTGTTTCAGTTACGGTTATAAAGTTTGGCCATATGAGTTCAGACCTACTTGCTTATGGGGCAGCAGATGGAACCTTGACTGTTTGCTCTGTGTCCGATCCTCCTTCTGTTATTGGGAAATTAATTGGGCACTCGAAAGATGTCACAGGTTGGAGTAGCTGGTATTATTTCCTTAATCATTTTCTGGAATTTGATTCAGTTTTGTTGTCCCAAATACATTATCATTGATATTGATGTACCGAATGGGTACATAGTAAAATGAAAAGATAATAGAACAAGAAGATTAACTTAAAATTATGTGTTGATTGTTGAATTTTAAGTATCACATTAGTTAAGTGACTGAAAAATAATTGCTGAATAAACCAAATGAAAATATCTAAATTTGAAGTAATGTATGTTGATTTGATAAAATGTGGAACTAATGTCAGAAAGTCTTTAAAGACATTCTTTACCCATAATGTAATTTGATTAATTTTCAAGTGTTAAAGTTGCCTTTTGGATGCTCTAAACTGAATTAAGTCATCCATAGCTTACGGAATTAAGCTTTTTTTGAACTGAATTTAAATAATTGAGTAAAGTTATCAAAAGAACTTAACTAAAATAAGCACTTAATCATTTAGATTGTGTTATAAAAACTGCTAAGTAGTACCTTTTATATTTTCTTCTAGTGGCCAATTTATAATTCTATGTTACTCTTTCTGATATATCTGCTGAATCCATATGGCACCCATGATTATCGATAAGTGTCTTTACTAGAGATACATAGAACAAAGCAATTATTTAATACCCATTAAGTAGTATCTTTTACCCCCATTGGTCTGGTACTAAATAGTAAATACTAAATGTTCTTTTTCTTCCACAGACTTTGACTTCACTTCCAACAATCAATATCTTGCATCTTCATCTATGGATAAAACTGTGAGAGTATGGGAAATATCCAAGGCGCTCTGCATTCGTGTAATATATGGAGTCTCTCCTCAACACTGTCTTCGTTTCCATCCTGTAAGTTTAGCTAGTATTTACATAATCCTCAATATGAAATCATTAGAACTCTTAGATTAATATGAAGTACTGTGTGTCCCCCATATCCCATATTAGAAATATTCTAGGGTTAACTGAGATTTTGCCCCAAGACAAGGTAGGGCCTTGTTTGATGTGGGTTATTTGGGATTATTTTCAAATAATCCACTATCCAATCAACCATCACTCCTTCAATCATGTCAGTCAAATCATCAACCAAAAATACTAAAATACCCTCTATTTTTTTTTTCAAACACTATTTATTATACATTATATATTTGGCCATCATTAAGGAAAGAGTGAAATAGTTATTTAACCTAAAAAATCAATCTTTTTGGAAGGATAAATCAAATTACCCAAGATCAAACAATCCAGATTCAGAATATGCAATTCATGGTTCTTGTTTTTCTTGTTGCAAAGTCAAGGCCTTAATTTAATAAATGAAAGACAAAGTCACTTAGAAAACAAGGAAGCAAAGAAAAGATACCCAACATGTTGATTATCGCAAGAAAAGAAACAAGCTTGAGTTTAACTCTTACTTTCTATCCTCTCAAAAATTAGCTGGTAGCATATCTTGAACTGATAACAAACTTTTCGCTTCATCTTCTTGTGCAGGTGAATAACAATTTCCTCTCTGTTGGCAATGCAAACAAAGAGATAACTGTAATTCTTTCATAACAATCTATGTTTCTTGCTAACTTATTGATTATCCATTATCTTTGCTATATATGTCAATGTAGTTTGAAAGAAGACTGTTATGATTGATGGAGGTTACCTTAATCATAAATTATAGGTGTTCAATTTCAGCACAGGGAGGATAATTAATAAAGTTTCTCTTAATAATGAGATTACAGCTATGGACAATGATCATACTGGTCAACTCATCTTCTGTGGAGATTCCCAGGTGCTAGTTTCTAACAATATTTAAGGATAGTTTTGTGCTTTATTTTATCTTCAAAAGGAAATTTGCTCAAATTGGACTTTAGTCTTTTGCAGGGACATGTATATACTGTTTCTATGAACTCTCGTACAGGCACATTGTCACGTAGTCACCGCAACCGAATTAGCAGTAAGCATAAATCTCCAGTCACGACCGTGCAGTACAGAACGTTTTCTCTGTTGGCACGTGGCCCTGTATTGCTCACATTTAGCCGTGATGGAAGTCTTTCATTCTTCAGGTTCAATTTAGACTGCTTATTAGAAGATCACGGGCTTCTTTTATATACCGATATTTCTATCATCAATAATTTTTTCATCAAATCAACTAAAAAGTAGTTGTACTTCAATGTTTATGATATTAAAAACTAATTTGATCACAGCATCCCACCATCGATCTATCAACTAAAATATCAAACTACCTTTTAAATACGCCTTCTCTGATCTGGTGTTATTTGAAAATAGCCACGTTTGATGCATCCTTTTAAATAACCTGGCCTTTTAGGTACAATGACAATATTAACCTTACCAATTATAGTTTTAAGAGTAAATAACGGTATATTTTGGTATTTTAGGGAATGATTTGAATAGTGTGATTGATTGAATAGTGGGTTATTTGGAAGTCTTAAATAACCCAAATGAAACAAGGCCTAAGGATATATTGATCATTTGATCCAAATAACTCAAATAATCTACTTTCTCATCAAACAAACAATGTGTTTTCCAAAAATAATTGTTTATTTCGAAATTATCTAGTTCTTTTGGAAAGAATATTGCTTTATGAAAAAGTTGTTTATTGGGTTTTCTAGTCCAACTATTACAATATCTTTAATATTATAAAGAATGAAGTTAGAGTATCTAATAAACCACATCCAACAAGTCCCTGATTCTTTTTGTAAAATCCATTTTGTTTGCCAAAAATATAACACAGATCAATCAAGCTCCATGCTTTTCAGTCTTGACATGTTAGATATGTTATTCCATGTTCTTTCAGTGTTTCACCGGAGATACAAGGTTATTTAACTTTGCGTTGCTCTCTCAAGTTGGCTCCACGATTACACAGCATTCGTGCATCTTTCTGCCCTCTGCTTTCACTTGAAAAAGGAGAATATATAGGTATGTTGTTTATTTATTTTACTTGCTGGTCTATTTCACACGCCTATTTTGCATTTTAAGGAGAATCTTTTATGATTCATGATTACTAGTGTCTGACAAACTAGCTGGTGTAGTTTCTTATTGTGTTTTTTTTTACCAGATAACCCACCCATAAATAAGCTCTTAAAATTTGGATTTAATCCCTAAACTTCTGACTCTTTTTTAAAAATGATTTTTTATGGCATTTAATGGATGAATTTTCTTCCGAATTTGCACTTAACATCTATACTTTGAAATACCCATATGCCAAAATCTTAACAAAAGAAATTTAGTCTATGGGGCAGTTCAAAACTTCTTGAATCTTTTGTTTGATGTAGTTTTTTTTCCAAATAATCTGATATTTTCTTAGTGAACCTTGTGTGATGAAAATGTCGATTATTTGAGTTAAATGACTAAAATATCATTTGTATTTAATATTTTATAATTTTATAAAGATAAATTATTGGTATTTTAGTATTTTAACAGAAAACAATCCTTCATCAAATAACACTTAAATAAATGTTTGAGGTGAATATCAAAATTTACATTTAGTTATGGGTTTACATCTAGTTTTTTCATCTTAACAGGAATAATCTTTTTTATTATGGAAAAGATTTGAACCCCTTGACTTAAAATCTTGTGGTTAGAGATCTTTTTTTTCAAATGGAAAATCTTACCTTATCTCAAAATAATTGTTCTTTTTTCCCTTTCAAAAGAAAATAAAACAATTTCATGTAGTTAACTGATGAATCATGGAGCTTTATCTAAATTTAATTGAAAATGTATAAATCTGACTCGGGTGATATAATGACATGCCCGTAGTTGTTGGGAGCGAGGATGCGAATGTTTATTTCTACGACTTGACTAAACCCAAACACCCGTGTGTCAACAAGCTGCAGGTTTGTCTTTTTTTTTTTTCTCTATATTTGATTCTATTATAGCTTCTTTTGGAAACACTTTTTTCTATCAGATATGATATCTTATTTGAATATGAATTCAGATTTAGATGAGATCACATTTTACAGTCAAAGCATAGTAAATAAAAGTATTTCCAAATGCTACCTATGAATAGTTAAACTGATAAGCATTTTCAATATATATATTGAAAATATCTCATATTCGATTCTCAATAAAAACGCTATAAGTTGAAGTGTATATGGAATTTTTAACAACAGGGACATAGTTACCCGGTTATTGGCATTTCTTGGAACCATGGAGAGAACTTGTTGGCTTCTTCTGATTTTGGTGGCACTGTTATTGTATGGAAAAGAGCAAAGAGTGGCTAAAATGAAAAACAAACTTTTTTTTCCTCTTTTTTTTTTTGACCTATTAATACAAAAGAAATTGTTCACATGTAGAAAAAAGTTCAAAAAACACTACATATTAGGAAGAAGTTTTTCCTTTCTATGTATTTTTTGCCATTGTTTTGAATCCAGCAATACTATATACTTTCATTGTATCATAGACAAAGAAGGGATGCACTTTTAGGCATGTTAGCAACTATCAGTTGTATTTTAATATCTGGTTACAAATAAATCTGACTTTTATTATCTTGATTGTAACCATTTCAAATTGGGACTTGATGGTTTTTAGATATATTCAAATTGTGATTTTATGTTTCATTCAAGCCTAGTTCCTTTCAATTGTAATACACAATGTTAGTGACTAAAAGGTTGATTGTATTTTTATTTAAACATAGGTAGGTTGTGTAAACGCTAAGATTAAATTTATCTGATCTATTCAATTTATTTTATTCAATAATATGAGTTGGATATTTTAAATTAAATTTTGTTTTTGGATAAATTAAATTTATTACCTTATTTTTCGTGTGTGCAGACTTAATAATTTTTTTTTATCCGTTTACTATGTTAAACAAACATGTTTAAATGTTTTTAATATATTTTTGATCTGTTAAACGTTATTAAACGTTTAACCTATTTTCACATGTTTTATATATGATTATCTAGTTAATATTGTTTAGTTTTGTTTAAAAATTCTTTTTACCAGTTTAACACATTTGGACCAATTTGACACGATTTGGACTAATTTGACACGATTTTAACTCGTATTAAACGTTTTTTTATATTCGTTTAACACTTTTATTACCCGTTTAATACGTTTTTTATATTCGTTTAACACTTCTTTTACCCGTGACAAATTTAACACGTGATTAACTCGTGTAATATGTTTTTGACCTATTTAATACGTTTTTAAATCGATTAGCGTGTTTTTATTCAATAAACATATTTTTTTTATTATTTGGAAAATAAATTATAATAAAAAAATGTTGAAAAAAATAATAAGTTAAAAATATAAATTTAAAAAAAAAATCACATTTATTTTAGTAATCTATTTCTAAGTAAGTTTATTTTATTTTTATAACTTTTAAATTTTATTATAATTTAATTAATGTGATTAAGGTTTATTTTGATTTAATGTGATTAATATTATTTAATAAATTATAAAATAATAAATAGGTTAAATATATTATTTAAAATAAATTATACAAAATTTATAAGTATAAAAAAAATTGTAATAATAATAATAATAATATTTTTGAGATGAATCGAGCGAACAATTGAACAATGAGAATTATATATATATTGCTTTATTTGCTAATAAAATATATAATTGGCTTGATCTGCAAGACTACTTACAGTTCCTTCTTCTTCTTCTTACCTCACGACCTGATTCCATCGGCGATTGAAAATTCACGATGAGTAGCGAGAATGAAGAAGCCGGCCGCCGCCGTATTGTAGTCACTGAGTATCGCAAAAAGCTTCTCCAGCATAAGGAACTCGAATCCAGAGTCCGTGGAGGTTTGATTTCCTCACCGAAACCCTAACTAATCAATCTCCTTCCATTTTGATGCGATTTTGATCGCTCTCTTGTTTTCTTTACTATTCTCCATTTTCTATGTCGTTTGAATTCCATTGATGTCTAAAACTTAACTAGTTCGAGTTCATTTGTCTAGGTTTTGCTTACTGAGAACTACATTTCAGTCATTTCTTCCTTCTCCTTCATATAACGATTGCTTCATCTGTATGAGCTGGTTTTATGTTACAGATGCTAAGATCTGGTATCAAAATCTTGTTTATGTTTTCGGATTTGTCCTTCTAAGATCATACTCTTAATGTTAAGAAGTAGAACCTAGAATCTTACAACTACTGCTGATTTCGAAAGCTAAGAATCTGTGTTAAGCTTTTCACCATTCTGTAGTTCTAAAGAACTAGATGTTTAGTTGAGACATTTAATTGCTTCTTCTGTATGATTTGGTTGTGTTCCATATGCTAAGACCTGGTTCTCAAAAGCTTGTTTATGTTTTCTGTTTTGCATTTCATATTGTGAAATTATTATACTCAAATGTTACAACTGCTGTTTCTGTATTTAAGCTATTGTTGATTTTGAAACTAAGGGGTTGTATTAAACCTTTCACCTTCTCAAAGTATTAACAATCCAGAGTTCTAAAGAACTTGATGTTTCAACATGAATGCTCTGGAAGCTGTTTTACTTTTAGCATGTGGTAGTCAATAGTTTGGTTTGTGTTCCAGATGCTAATCTGCTACTCAAAAGCTTGTTTATATTTTATGGTTTGCACTTCAGATTGTAAAATTATACTCCTAATGGTAACAAGTAGAACCTCTAATCCTACAAACTATTGGTTGTGTATTTAAGCTACTGCTGGTTTTGAGAATTAGAGGTTTTACTTCTAAGATGAGCATTCTAGAAGATGATTTTTTTTTTTTCATAAATGTTCTGGAGTTCTAAAGATTGAAGTGTTTTGTTTTTAACATACTCAACACGTACAAAATCAAGTACAAAATCAAGCGCTTTAGGTACAAAGGAAAGTTAGTCCCTTGAATAAGTGGTAATATAAGTTGTTTATAATATTAGATTTACTCATGCTGCACAAAATTTACATTTATGTTTTAGAAAATTCACTCATTTGGATTTACAAATTAAACATCATCAGAAAGGGATTCTATTTGTACTAGGGAACTTTTGACATTTTCGGTGGAGCCAATTTTCCTCATGTAAGCAATTGAGCCTAATTATGGTGTAGATAGTTCACTCATTTGGATTTGCAAATTAAAAACTGGTATTTTGTCACAATCAGTCACATAGGAAATTGCCAAAAGATACAATTGCAGAGTGATTTTTTTTCTTTTGATATAAGATTGTGTTCTCTTATCTAGTTTAGTGTGATTATTTTTTACTTTATTTGGTATATATATAATTTTATGGTAATGATTCAAATTATAGTGTGTAATTTTGGGGTTTATTTTGTATTATTATAACTTTTATGGATTATGATCCAAGTTATATTGTGATTTTTAGCTTCATTGGTTTAAAATATATAACTTTTTGGATCATGATCTAGATTATTTTGAAAAATTGTTGTGATTTTCCCATGTCATAACAATTATAGATTTTTTGGGACCATGACTGGATCATAAAATGTGATATAAATAGGCTCATTGCCATTATTCTTAATGGAAAAACCTATTACTTTGAGTAGTGTACATTTGAACTATTTTTTAATGATTGATTAGCTATTACCTTATTCATTAATCTTGTAGAGACTGCTAACATGTTTTTTTATTCCTTGTCTATAGTTAGGGACAGTTTAAGAGGGGTGAAAAAGGAATTTGCTAAAACAGAAGATGATCTGAAGTCTCTTCAAAGTGTTGGACAAATCATTGGCGAAGTCCTAAGGCCTCTTGATAATGAACGACGTAATACTACTTTCTTATACTCCACATATTATTTGGGCATGACCTCTAGCTGTTTTTTTTGACATATCTTGCCATTAACTACACGGCCAACACATTGCAGATTTCCTCACTAAACTATCTGACTAAATTGCAATTATGCTGGTTTTCATGGTCATGTGGTTTTATTTATTTCTTGTTTTATCTTGGATTATTTGAAAAAAAAATCATGTTTGATTTAAAAATTAAATTATTCAGGTTCACTTGCAAAACTAGCATTTTCTTTGTCACAAACACGATCTCAAAATCACCAAGTTAAAATTCGAAGTGGTTTTTTGTTTGTCTGGTATTTGATTTTTTTGGATCATGATCTAGATTATAGTGTGTTTGTTGTTTCATTTGATATACAAATTATTTTTTACATCATGATCCTAATTATGGTGTATTTTTTTTTGCTTCATTTGATATCTAAATTTGTTTTTCTCCATCACTATCATATTATCTTTTAGATCATTGTGATTTTTGACTAACATAGCAAATGTAGATTTTTCCGGATCATGAAAAACATGAAAAATTTATACAAAAACATCCACTATTTTAGTCTTCAAATTTATAATAAACAAAGTTTAAAAAATGAACTGTATCGTAGTTGATGTTTTGAATGACATAATTGAAAAAGTGATGTTTGATGAGAGAGGATTATTTCAAAAATAATCCCACATCAAACAAGCACTTAGCATCTAAAGACGTGTATACCATCATGAAATGTTGTTCTATCAAAAGCTCTTTGGTTGAAGAAAAGGGTATTTTAGAAATTTGTTCTTAGTTAAACCATTTCTGCATTTTCTTAGGGCAGATGGGGGAGGAAAGGGTGATACTAGGAATGGGTGATACTAATATGAAACTTTTTTATGCTGTTTCAGTGATAGTGAAAGCTAGTAGTGGACCTAGGTATGTCGTTGGTTGCCGTAGTAAAGTGGACAAGGAGAAGCTAACTTCAGGGACGAGAGTTGTCCTTGATATGACTACTCTCACAATTATGCGAGCTCTTCCTCGTGAGGTTAGTCCTTTTCAAATGCTTGAAATAGTTTATTTGTTTTCCTACAAGGGTGTGTTTAGAGAGGGCAATTCCAGTTATATTGTTTGTTTAAGGACATAGAATTGAATTCTTATGGAATTGATAAGCTTATATTTTCTAGTTTGAATTCCACTTATTAAGTAAGAAAAAAGGAGAAAATCAAACCAATCTCTTAAGAATTACAATTCTACAATTTTACAAACATAATAGAATTGGAGTTAGAAATCTAATTCTAATTTCCTCCATCCAAACACAGCTTAAGTATATCTCCCCTCTGGAAACTTATGGTCATTTGTACATGGCATACCTCTGAATTATGTAGGTTGATCCTGTAGTATACAACATGCTTCATGAAGATCCAGGTAATATTAGCTACTCTGCAGTTGGAGGGCTTTCTGATCAGATCAGAGAGCTAAGGGAATCTATTGAACTGCCTTTGATGAACCCTGAACTCTTCATCAGAGTTGGGATCAAGCCTCCAAAGGTATAATGTTGATTCAATTTAATCTTTTAGGGATTGTTTGATTTGTTTTTTTTTTTTTCAAAAAAAAAATATTGTTTAATCAAAAAAGTGGGTTATTATGGTTATTTGACCAAAACAAATATCCATAGTATTTAATATTTGAAAATGTTATAGAGTAAAGTAAGGGTATTTTGATTGATGTGGATTATTTGGAAATAATCCACTGTCCTATCAAACATCACTTTTTCAATCCTATCATTGTAATCATTAACTATAATACTTAAATATTATTTTCTTAAACTTTTTTTTATTATAAATTTAAGGTAAGGATTAATTTCAAATAACCCACTATCCAATTAACAATTTGCTCATCAATTGTATCATTCAATTCACCAACCAAATATATATATTATTTTTCAATATATATTTATACCCCAAATGTCTTTTTACCCAAATAACTTGATTTTCAATAACCTGCATCAAACAAGATTATTTGGAAATAGCCACTTGATTATTCAAATAACCTTATATCAAACAAGCTGTTCATGATTTGATGGAAGAAGTGAATGTTTATGAGATATTGAATCACATCAGACAATCCGTTAGATTATATATCAGATTGACACTTTTAACTGGTGGTAATCATTTCATCAGGGTGTGCTTCTGTATGGGCCTCCTGGAACAGGGAAGACATTGTTAGCAAGAGCAATAGCAAGCAACATCGATGCCAGCTTTCTTAAGGTACAATTTTGCTTTATTAATATGTTATCCTGTAAAATCCTTTATAGATGCTGACAAAAGCTTGTCCTAACTGTTTATTATTGATGTCAGGTCGTGTCAAGTGCCATCATCGACAAATACATTGGGGAGAGTGCTAGATTGATTCGAGAAATGTTTAACTATGCGCGTGAGCACCAAGTAAGAGAAAAGATCTTTCATTTGTCAAACATTCTTCTCCCATTTCAAGAATTCTTTTATTTTAGCAAAATATTTTCTTCCTTTTAACATGTTCAATGAAACCATTTATCATCTTTCTTTTGTATGGCTGTAAATGTAGCCCTGCATCATCTTCATGGATGAAATTGATGCCATTGGTGGACGCCGTTTTAGTGAAGGAACAAGTGCTGATCGTGAAATTCAAAGAACTCTTATGGAATTGCTTAACCAGCTTGATGGTTTTGATCAACTTGGGAAGGTTTGTCATTGTTCACATTTATCTCATCTAGGTGGTCGTTTGAAGTATGTTGTTAGTATTTTTAATAAACCATTCTTTTGAAAAATGAAAAAATGTATTATTTGGTTTAATCAAATGGCACATCAAAGAAGGCCTAATTCTATGGATTAGATTGGGTTTAATCCATGGTTTTAATAAGAATCGTATTCAGGGGTGGGGAGTGTTGGTGTACTTAAATTGATTTTAAATCTCCAGATATTTTTCTGTACTTTGTCAGGTGAAAATGATAATGGCGACAAACAGGCCAGATGTTCTGGATCCTGCACTTCTTAGGCCTGGTAGACTTGATAGGAAGATTGAGATTCCTTTGCCAAACGAACAGTCGAGAATGGAGATTCTCAAGATTCATGCTGCTGGAATCGCTAAACATGGTGAAATTGATTACGAGGCAGTTGTTAAGCTTGCTGAGGTACTACTGTCAACAATTATAAATTGGATTTACAGTCCGTCATTTTTACTTATATTTTATTTTATTCTATTATTATTATTATTGTTAGGGATTTAACGGGGCTGATCTTCGAAATGTATGCACTGAGGCTGGTATGTCTGCCATAAGAGCTGAGCGTGATTATGTCATCCATGAGGATTTCATGAAGGTATATTTTTTCCCCATATATCAGTTAGAATATTTATCAACTTTGGATTATATTAAAAGTAATTGAATTTTGATGGTATTATTTGTAGGCCGTCCGGAAGCTGAATGAAGCCAAGAAACTTGAATCAAGTGCTCATTACAATGCTGATTTTGGTAAAGATTAGAAGTGATTTATATTATTCATAGAGAAACAGCTCCAGTTGGTGTGGTTTGGTTTGGTCTGAAGTTGAAAAAGCAAAATCTCGACAAGATTCCTAACCTTTTTCTTTATATTAGTTGTTCAAGAATCGAAAAACTATTTTCCCCTCTTGTTTGTTTCTGATTTTCATTTTAAACATGTAATGAATCAAATCAAATCACTTTCATGAATTTTAAATGTTATTTATCCAAATCAAATTAGAAGAAAGGATTCAATTATTTATGAAATCTGGAACAAAATCAGAATTTGAGAAGATTAAATTAAAATTTGTTTCAAGCTACTACTGCCATTCTAATTCCTCTTGAGCCAACTTGTGAAGGTTCTTATCTCCAGATGCAATTATATTGAAACCTGTAAGCACAACAAAAAAATTTATTATGCAATTTTAAATGTTTAATAGTGTTTGTTTGTTATAAGTTATACTTTTTGGTTGTGATTCTGAAGAAGGTTCCCAATGAAGTTCTTTCCCACTCCAATCACTTATAATTCCACCTGCTCCTTCTATTACTGGTATTAGTGCAAGGAAATCATAGGGCTGAAAAACAAAATAAGAAAAAATAAATTAGTGCTTGTTTTTATTTATATTTTTTAAGAAGAAAAACACATTTATGGTTTACTACTAACCTTAAGACCAGATTCGATCACGAGATCGACAAAACCCGAAGCCAGGAGAGCATAGGCATAACAGTCGCAACCATAAAGGGGAACCTTTACCTTATTCCTAACTCTTTCAAATGCTACTACAGCTTCTCCGCTAAACAGGTGAGGGCTAGTTGTGTACCTGAAATTTCATCGAAAGGAAATTAAGCAACTGATTTTGGTACAACTTTATTCATCTAGATCATGATTCAGACAAGAAAAATGAACATACAGATAAGCTTGTGAAAGCTTAGAACAAGTTCGTGTGGAGATTTCTTCCCCATTTAATATAGTTTTCCTTCCCTTCATTCCAATCCATCTCTCCTTTAGAATAGGCTGATCAATTATGCCCATGATCTGAAACCATATAAATCAATGATAGAATGGTGACAGTTATAAAATATCCAAGATGTGTATTGTCTGTCCTTAGTAAATATATGAACCAGTTTAAAGAATTTAATACTCGGGATTGACCAAAAGAAACAGTCCATGCTATAGTATAGGGAAACTACAAGGCTCCTTTTGTAATTTTAACAATTGAATTGAGTGCATTTATTAAGTCGAGAAGTTATCATGAAAAATTACAAGGAAAAAACACTTCAGGCCTTGATGAGAATCTAGTCTTTTATACATTTTCTTTTTCATATAGATTATCATTGGAAAACTATGCACCTTAAATCACAATTTCTAGAAACCCACAAAAGTCTTGTCTTCGTGCTAAAAACAGAGAAGGTGACAATAACAGTTTCCAAATAGACTCGAGACAAACTTAAAGAACAAATCTTTACAGCAACACACATTTCATAACATTGTTACTTATTTGGTTTTCACACGGGAGAAATTGCTGTTAAAATAACAGAGGGCAAGTGAAACGTACCGGTTTACCTTTGTGTAACAAAGCAATGAGGGTTCCAAATAATGGCTTCCCTGTTGAAAATAGAAAAAGTTACCACACTCTTGTTCATTTATGAAATAAAACATCATTAAAAACCAAACATGAAATACCTGTGATGAAGCTTTTAGTACCATCTATTGGATCTAACACCCAAACATATTCTGCAAACTTCTCTTTACACCTCCAACCATTTTCCTCACCATAACTGCAATTTTAAACCTCCACAATTGTCACAGCCAATAAATTAAACCCTTTTCTCCCCTATTGCCTTTCCATACTTACAAATCAATGAATTCAAATGCATAATATTATCAATTGTAGTTCTAAACTTGAACACAGAATAGTAACAGTCAGCTTGTTCTTTCTTCTGAAATCAGTTTAAGAAATTGAAATTTTCTTGTATAAAATCTTACATTGCATGAGAAGGGAAGTGTTGTTGTATGAGGGAAATCATAGATTCTTCAGCAGCTTGATCCGCAATCGTCACAGGACCTGTGCAGTATTATTCATCACCATAATCAAATCAAATCAAATCAAATGAAATCAAATTAACTAAGTTATTCCCAATTGATCATATACTGACTCGAGTCTTCTTTATCCATAATATCAACACGCTTGCGGAAGTACTTTCGAATGACCTCGCCAGCGGCGTCGGCCAGCTCGTTACCCACTTCGAGGAATCGATCGAATTCGGAATCGACGGGAGAAATCTGAAGGGAGAGATCGGAATTTGAATTCATGATTGGTGAGATCTGACGGTGAAGAAGAGGACGGAAGGTGAGATTGGAGAGAGAAGGATTGGAAGGAAAGTGTATGGTTGTTCCGTTGAAGAGCGAGGGTGGAGACCTTGAAGAGAGGTGAAGAAATGAAGGATTTTGCGAGAGAATGTTGGATTGAGAGATCATTTTGTTGTTTAAATAGGCGGGAAAATGAAGAACCTGGAAGAAGAAGAAGAAAGATGCGGCTGAAGAAGGAAGAACAAGAAGGCAAGTGGAAGTCAGACGTGTTTTATAGTGAGTGACCTTAAAAGAAAATCTCAAGTTTGGTTCTTTATTTTTTTGTTAAATAAGTTTAATTTTACCCTTTAACTTTTTTTCCTATTTCTCAAATTTGGGATTTTTATTTGTCAATTGAATCTCATCAATTTGGAGTTTGAGGTTTTCACTACCGATTTTGTTGTGACGATTTCAAACGTCAATAACTCAGTATACAATTTCAACCAATCGAGAGTTTTGATACTAGATCCTTTAAAATTAGGTAGTCAAAATACTCAAAACCCTTCAATTCTCTAAAATTCGTAAGGTAAATCTTTTATTTATATATTTATAAATATTATATATATATATATATATAGTGTTTGAAATCGTTAAAACAAAATCTATTTTTCTTTTAAAAATTTAACCATAAAACCTCAAATTTTATAAAGGGAGACTCAAATTACAATTACTTAGAACCCATCTTTAAAAGAAATAAAATTGTATAGCTTTTTATCATAAATATTAATTTTAATAATTATTAACTTTTATTTTATTTATTTATTTAAAAAATAACTCACATGACTCACGAAAATAGCAAGTGCTAGCATCCTCTTTTTTTTAATTGCTTTCTCCCCCACTATAAAAAGTACTTATAAAAAAAATGATAAAAATATAAGTGTCCATTTAAAAACTCAAGTCATTCAATTTTTATTTCAACCAAACATTATTGAGGATGAATTTTACAAATTATTATTTTTTAATAAAAACTTTAAAAAGACTATCTCATTTAATTAATATTAATTCAGAATATTAAAAAATATTAGAGAAGACTATGGTGTAAGTTTTTGAATTACCTCAATTGTAATTAAAATGAAAAATTATTAACAAAATAAACAACATTTTCAAATAAATTAAAAATTAACCACGGAGTAAATTCTTGAAAAACATATTTTAATCTAGAAATGTAATTATTGAATTGCTTTGAATTATCTTGATAATTACTATGAATGATTAGAGCTTGTTAAGCACCTCTTACAAACCTAGGAAGTTATGTGTATGATCTATATGCTTAGTAACTTCCACACAAAAAAAACTTCATTTCAAGATAAAGACTAAATCGAACTTTTATGTGTAAACCCACGGAGATTGGGCCGTTTTGACGGATCACGATACCGATACCGTGAGAAAACGCTTTGATCTATTTATGGTAACTTATGTGCTTGATAAACTATTTAATTGCATGTAATTCATGCAAAGCCCATTAAGATTTGAGTCAAGTTAACTTAGGAATATATTGTAAAATAATTTGTATTAGGCAGTTAAAATCTCGAGTCAACTCTTAAAATCTTACGATTTCAGATAAGATTAACGAGTCTGATTTTAGGTAAATAATTTACGATAAAATAATTTTACGAGTTTATAAATAATTTTGATTTTACGATTTTATATTATTTACATTATAAAATAAATTTATATTTATAAATTTTTAAAAAAGTTATTATTTATTCAAATAAACTAATTAATATAATTAATTTTATAAATATATATTTTTTTAGTGTTATTTACTTATTATTATTTTTTAAATTTATTTTATATTTAAATATATAAAATTTTAAAGTTGATTAGGTATAATACTTAATTATATAATAATAATAATAATGTATATAATTAGTACTTTTCAAATTAAGGTATAACTAATTTAAGTAAATTTTAGATTTTACGAGTTTACGATTTTATGTAAACTCTCGATATAATATTTAAAATATAAATTTTAGGTTTATTTGCAATTTGTAACTATATTCAACTTGCAAATATTATTGATAGAAGAATGATTTAGTAAAATTTGTTTATATATATCTTATTTCTAAGATGCTATGCAACTTATTTTGCCTTTAATCTTTTATAGTTTTTATCCACCAACTAACTTTTACTCTAAAACAGAACTACTCTCCAACGATGAATCTCTCAAACAACACTATTTTAGTGAATTTTGAGTCAACTCTACGTTGTGAAGACAATGAAGTCTCTACAATATTTAGGTCCCTTGAAGTAACAGGCCTAAGACCCTTCCTTGAGAATCGTTATTCCATAAACAACGAAGTTGTTCTCGATTTCTTCAGAACCGCACAAGTAATTCGTGAGGATCTTATTCTTGTTACTGTTCGAGGTCAACAATTCGTATTTAGTGAGATAGACTTTGCACAAAGCTGTGAGCTACCCACTGAAGGCTTCTCCAACCTCTCTTTCTCCAACACTGTTATTAACGAGATACACCATCACTTTTCCAACACTCTAAATTCGGTTGAAACGTATGGAGCGAAAGCGTCCCTACAAACTGAATTTCAAAATCCTTAGTGAAATCATTGACAAAAATATTCTTGGCAAGGAATCCACTCAATCTTATCCCAAAAAAAACCTTCAAAAGGATGGTTGCCATCACAGAAGGAACTCATGTGAACTGGTCGAAGATCATCTTTGATAATTTGAAGAAAATGATCTCTTCGGACAAAATGATGACCGGATATGCTCCCCAGCTATGCGGTCTATTATTTGATATTGATATCTTTCTTGGTCGAGGGAATATATACTCTCTATCCAACTCAACTCCTTTCTAGGGAAAGACTGCAAGCATACATCGACCGTGTGGAAAAAGCTAGAGTCAGAAAAGAATCAACTCTTGGATCCTCAAACCGGCATAATTAGGATCAAATTTTATTAAGCTATTCCGAAAAACAAACCGATTATTTTGCTCCATAAATCGGTAATTAATGTCTTAATCTTTTTAATGAAATTTCGGCTTTAGTAAAATCTTAGTTTTTAAAAATGATTAACTCCAAAAATTTCAATATGCTTATCATATAAACCGGGCACACTCTCAGTGAGAAGCAATCGCTTCTCATAATCGGTCGTTTCAAACTTTGGCTCTATTTCAAAATTGGTTACTAAAATAACCTAGCGTTTTGAAACCAGTCAATTACTCTTGACTGGTCAGTTACTCCAACACCCTTCTCTTGATATTCTCTGAAAAAGATAAGCTCCTTTCCAATGCTCAAAAAGTGTCATTTCAGGGAATGTGAAAATATATCTCATAACGGGTAGATATCTCCATTCAATATACTTTTAAATACCTCTCAACCAACTCTCTGTTTATTGAGCAACTCATCCAAGATCAAACCACAACAAACTCAGATCATATCTCTCTTTCTCAATGTCTGAAGCCTCTTTCTTTAGAAATCCACCCCTCAAAATGAATCTGGCATCCATCCGCACATCTCTCATCGTCGATTTCGACTCTGTTCTAACTGTTGTCGATAATAAAGCTAGAGATATCGTTTTTGAATCTCTGGAGAGCTCTGGTTTGCGGAAGTTTCTTGAAGGATCCCGAATGATCCTTGAAGAAGAAGTCATTGAGTTCTTCTCTAATACTAGAATAATAGATGGTTCAATCGTATCCCGGGTAAGAGGAGAACCCATCACGATTGACGAAGAAGTACTCATTTAGTTCTTCGATCTTCCCTATGAAGGTTTTTCCGATTTTCCTCCATCACCAAACAACATCAACCAAGAAATGACCTTTTTCTTTTCAAACTCAATGATTCCGGTCGAAAATCATGGGATCAAGTCCAGATTATGTCCTCACATCCAGATTCTTAACGACATAATCGGTAGATCCATTCTGGCTAAGGAAATGACCCACTTCTACACTAGGAAAATCTTCGAAATGATGATCGCCATAGTATGCGGTCATCCGATCATCTTCGAAAATCTGAAAAAGATGATCTCCTCTCCTCAAAGGAAGATCGGATAAGCTCCTCAGATCAGCGGCTATCTTATCTCCCTTAATCTCAATTTCAGACCAGGATCTCTTGTGAGCCCATCCAACATTCTGACCAAGCAAAATGCGGAAAGTTGGATCCACAGGGTAGTTAGTTCCTAAGGACTGATTATTTTTCTTTATTGTATTAATCATCGGTGATGAAAATCGATTATTTTGTTCCAAAACCGGTTTTTACATCATAAAACCGAATGTTCTATCTCAGTAGTAATAAAATTAACACTTAGTCAAATTTATTAAATGTCCTTCCATACTTAGACTTTAAGTCGGCTTTGTTCAAAATCGTCATTTATCATATTGATTACTACTTACTCATTAAATCACCATTATTATTTTAACCGCCATTTTTACATTGAAAATGGACAAAATTTTGAATAACGCGCCTTTATTGCCTATTTTGGGGGAACGTGGGGTCGTACAACCATAAGTGACGGTTCGATGATCATTAGGAAAATAACCGACACTCCTATCCTTTAAAAAGGCAGAACCGTCGAATCTTAAATCATTATCTTCACTGTAGAAACCCTAGAAAACCGACTTTCCTCTACTCTCTCTATAAAATCTCCCTTATTGTCTTCAATCTATCACCATGAGAAGGGATAACGCATTATTTACCCATATTGTTCAGGTGGATTTCAATTGCATCGAGGATACAGGTTAAATTGAGATACGGAAGGTTATGGAGGGTATCAAGGAATCCGGATTGCAGCACTTTCTTGACGGACCGATGATATGCAAGAGGTTGTTTGAGAGTTCTTTAAAACAACGAAGCCAAAGAACAAGGTTATCAATGCAAAGGTAAATGGGGTAGAGTTCTCTATCTCTGAATGTGTGTTTGTCGATGCCTTAAAACATCCGACGACGGGCAGAGATTTTTCTGTGGCTCTATCAAACACATAAACATACAACTTTCAGATGATACTCTCAGACACTAGTGTGCTGGTACAGTTCAACGGAAAGAAGAAATACTTGGGATGCGATTACAGGGTTCTATGAGATGTCGTCTCTAAGGCGCTTCAGGCGAGATGAGGAAATTTTGACAGTCTTACTCGGTCAAAATTCGACATGATGGGTGGTATTCTGAGAGGCGACCGAATCAACTGGGGTCGTATTCTATTCGGAATCCTATGTGAAATGGTCACTCTTAAGTCCACTAGGAGTTTTGGCTATGCTATGCAGATCGACAAGATTCTAGGTCATCTGAACATCCTTACTGGTCCAGGTATTCCCTTCATGAACTGCAAAATCTTAAACTCCAGTAATATTGGGAAATACTTTGTTAAAGCCAGCAAGGGTAAAGACTTCGTGCCCGAGATACCTGTGAGAAAACCGGTTGTTGAAGGAACCGTTAATGAAAAGACCGATACCGGCTCCAAACTCCCTCCTCCAGAAAACCGCACGGAATCACTGCTCAACCTTCAGGCTAATGCCGAGTCCACTGCAGTGCTTTCAGTCTAAATAAGAAAAAAAATAAAAATACTCCCCTTCTTGAACAAACCGCTTCACTTGAGATAAATATACTCACTCCATCTCCTACTATCTCTCCTAAGGATGCCTTAATACTTCCACTTGAGCTTGTAGTTTTAGAAGCTCAACCGGTAGTATCTAACATTATAAATGATGTTGTGGTTGGGATCGATCAGTTGGATGAGACCGATCAGACAAATGATGTTGGTGAGACCGGTCGAATTGCTAAAACCGACCGGACATATTTTGTTAATGAAGCAGATCAGTTGGCCGATAATAATCAGGAAAGAGATGAAACCAAGCAGCCTACCGAGTTTGACACCGGTCATCAAGAGAACGATATCACTGATCACTCAAATAAAGGAAATTAATAAAAAGTCCAGACCAAAACTGGGGCCATTCCAAGTCTACATGAGGAGGAAATTGAAACAATTATTCTAGACTCTAATGAAGCATCGGGCCTCTGCAGAGACGAGAAAGAAGCTGAGAACATTGTGAATAATATTCTCAAAGAAGTCGATGAGAAGACAATTGAGACTACTGACTTCTTCTATACATGGGAAAATGAAAGATTGGAAACAAGTTTTAAAGAGGTACTCCCTGAAGTTCTAGAAGATAAGAAGTGGTCAGCCCTTCTGTCCCTAGAAGAGGTGGTTTTCGGTTTAACAAAAACAACATCTGTACATGAAGCTCTATCAAGAATCAATATTGCCGAAGAAAATGCCAAACGGAGAGCATTGTTGCCAATCATTGCAAAAAGGGAGGAGGATCTTATTTCGAGTGGGGCTACCACATGAGTGGATGATATTGTGCTCACATTGCTAAAAACCGTTATGGAGGACCTTCTGGAATCTATATCTAAGTTTGAAAGCATACCTGTAACGACTGAGGAAATACCGGTTGAAGAAGAGCATATTAACTAGGATAAAACACGACAGGTTGAGGTCGTAAAGCCATGCGTTGAAACAGGTCAATCCTCTAAACCTACATGGACTCCATTGGAAGAAAGAGAAATGTTTGACGGGTTCGAGGCTAAAGAAGAATGTCGAATTGAGTCAGAAGAAGAGCACAATTCCGGCTCACCGAGTTCAACTAACAATAAGTCTGAGAATGAAGAAGTGAGGGACAATGCAAACTCCAACCCATCTTTTTCTGGAAATGAAATGGATAAATCTCCATCGGGTAAGTCTTCTGACCACAATAAAACAAGAGAGAGCAATATTAACAGATTGGCCGACACCGAAATATCCCTCCGCGTCAACTCTCATGGGGAGATCCCTTTACAATCCCGAGCTCTCGCCTCACCGCGACACTTTTATGAAGAATTCCTAAGGGCGACCATTGAAGAGTTAATCCATAAGGCTCTAGCTCCATGGCAGACATCCATGGAAGCTTAAGTAACCGAAGCACTCAGAGAGCGTGCATCATCATCAAATCCCACTATCATAAATTGGTGCAAGTATGGGAGGAAGTAGGCCGGATACAGCCTATCGTCTCTAAGACACAACTCTATGAGCTAGTAAAATCTCAAGGTTCTGCCGATGTTGAAAGACTAAGGGTTCATGAAGAGGCTGTCCGTCGGTTCTAAGAGGAAGAAGATGTGAAAGTCAAGGCAGCTGAACTGGCCAATGAAGAAGCGACACGAAAAATTCAGTAGGACATCAATAAAGAAAATGATGTTCCTACTCCTACTACCAAGAAGACTAGGACGACTAAATGGAAAAGAACTAAGAAGTCTGAGACGGTAAATATGCAACCGAAAACTGACACACCGGTGAATACTCTTCCAGAAACTGAAAGGCCGAATTCCGAGGAATATGAAGAGGATGAAGAACCGCTGACTCGAAGAACAAGAATAATGTCCCAGCTTCTCCTAGTTGCAGCTCCACAAAATGTTCCCCACAGTTCTTGGTCAAACCAGAGAATCCGTAGAGGTGGTGGGAGCTTGGTTGATAATGCTAATACAAGTGAAAGAAATGTCGAGTTCAATGTTCCTAGTCAACCGAAAAGGAGTCCTGAACACAATACCCTTGGAAAACCAGCTATCGGTTTTATGCGCAGCTTCGTGAACGAAGTTCTGGCCAAACCAAATCAAGGGAGACACTAAATTCTATTCCTATGCTTATCCTTATTTTACAATGTTTCTTTTTACAGTTATGATTTTGGGATTAAATTAAAAACTTTCAATTATATTCACTAACTCTACTTATGACTATTAAACATGAATGTCACTTGATGATCCTGCTTTATTTTTAATATGCTGGTTTTGATAATTTTATAATTTAAAAATATCAAAAAGGGAGAAATTGCTAAAGAAATCAACTCACAAAATTTTCTGAATCAAATTTTGAACCAAAACTAAACTTAAGCGGCCAACAATTACAAGTTTTGAATATTTAAATTAAATAATCAAAAAGGGAGAAATTGTTAGATAAAATAGATAGTTAATTAGTAAGTAATTAACTATTTAAAGAACTTAACCAATTCCACCGTCTGTGCAGGATAAAAGAAATCCGGAAAGACCAAAGAAGTTCGGAAATATAGGAATCAGTTTTACTCCATATCTACAAATCGGTTCTTACCGCTTAAGCCCGGTTGACCGATATTAAAAAGATGACGCAAACCGGGATCATCTAAACAAACTCTTTATTCGGTTATCTTTACAAGAAACAGAACTAGTAGAGAATCAGCTCAGTAGTGAAAAACGGTTTTACCGCTCAACTTTATGATCGGTAAACTCATCAGTTATACCTCAGGAAGAGAAATCGGTTTCTATACTTTGACAGTGTGACCGGTTGACCGATATAAAAAAGACGGCGCAACCGGTGGTTTGTCCGATAAACTATTTGGTATAATCCTAAACTACTATACAAGACAATCTGTAAAATGATCGGTAGCTTGACCGATCAGATCCAAGAGACGAAACCAGTTTTATGCTAAGACTAATTTATACTGAGAGCGGCTGGCAGTTTCCATTTCAATGCAATACATAACACTTTTGGAAAATACAGAAGGGGGCCTTTAAACGTACAGACTGTATTATTGCCATTTTAATACAAGTCTGATAATATCTTTTGGGAAGTAGAAGATTGTCAAAATATTTAGATACCTATTTTGGTATAAGTCTAACAACAGTCCACTTAGAGAAAATATTTGTCACATTACTCTAGATAATCAAATCAGTAGAAGATAAAGATGCATGCTCCTTGGGAAGTATTAAACTCATTAAATGCCCTGTTGTACCTCCCTAATCAACCAATCAGAATCAAGAAACAAAGAGCTACCATGCAAGTATCCGTTGAAGATGAAAATATGATCGTTGTCATATTCACTATTTAAGAGATCAGATTACAACCAGAACAATAAATAACAACAATACGAACGAACACAGACAACCAACCTATGAACCGGACCAGAAATCTCAAATCACATCTTCTCATATATTGTGTAAAGAAGTTCAAAGTATGTTCTAGAACTTCACGTGTATTACAAGTTCATCTATTATGTGTGAGTAGTGAGTGTTGTAAGTCAAAACGAGCTGTAAATAAGTCTCAATTGTTCGACGTATTGTAAACTGTTTTGAATATTCTGAGTGAATATCCTTCTCAACGTTTGAGAAGAAGGGGTAACGTAGGAGCATTCTGAGTGAATATCCTATTCAACGTTTGAATATTGTGTAAGCATTCTCCCTAGCTAGACCCCCAGTCTCCTTCGACGATCCCGATCCTAATAGTAACAAACATTAGTGTGAATATTTAAGGGTTCATCCACGAAGGGTAAGTTAGAGCCTATATAATGCCAAAAAGTGTAGTCGAATGTTTAAGAATGTATCCTTGAAAACCACAATGTTTGTCCACTAAGGGTGAGTCAAGGCCTTAAATAAAATGCATAATCAAATGTTTAAGAATGCCATCCTTAAAGATAATGTATGGTGGGAATTGAGAATGGTAAGATGTTCATCCACGAAGAATGAGTCAGGGTCTAAGATTATATTGAAAGTCGTAGTCAAATATATGTCAAAAGGCATAATCGAATGTCATCCTTGAAAATAATGTATGGTGGGAATTGAGAATGGTGAGGGGGTTCATCCATGGAGGGTGAGTTAAAGTATAAGATCATGTCGAAATGCGTAATCGAATGTTTAATGATCTATCCTTTAAGACCGTAAGATTCGTCCATGGAGGGTGAGTTAAGGCCTAAAATAATGCCAAAATGTGTAATCGAATGTTTAAGAATGTCATCCTTGAAAATATTGTATGGTGAGAATTGAGAATAGTGAGAGGTTCATCTATGGAGAGTGAGTCAGGGACCTAAGATAATGTTGAAAGGCGTAGTTAAATGTATCTTTGAAGACAACAAGATTCATCCACGGAGGGTGAGTTAGAGCCTAAGATAATGACGGAAGGCGTAGTCAAATGTTTAAGAATGTATCCTTGAAGACCGCAAGGTTCGTCCACGGAAGGTGATTCAAGGCCTTTAATCATGCCAAAATGCATAATTGAATAATTAAGAATGTCATCTTGAAAAGATAATGTAGGGTGAGAATTGAAAATAGCTTGAAAAGATAATGTAGGGTGAGAATTGAAAATAGCGAGAAAATCGAATGTTTAAGATTGTTATTTTTAAATAAATGTATATCATGAGAATTGAGAAGATTACGATAATGTATGTGTATCAATTTTTATAGATTAATAATACTTTTTTTTTCCTTTTTAGTATTAAAAGTATTAATTATTTATATATATAAATTATAAAATACGACAACATGTCATTCATATCCAATGTAAGGTAACCTACTAGTTACATTTAAAAAAACAACCAACCCAATTGATCTTATCTTTTAAAAATAAAAACCACTATTTGTGACTTCTACTATTAAACAACCTTAATCGGTTAAATACTAAAATTAAAATATTATTACTTGAAAACATAGTCCTTTGAAAATATGAGCCCAAAATATACAAGTCACCAAAACATCATTATTCCAAAAACAGCTTTAAATGAACAATTCCATTTATTCCAAAAACAGCTTAACAACAATTTCACTTATTACAAAAACATAAAACTTACATTATATACACAAAATAGAAATTACAGTAAATTAAAGATCAACAAACAAGGCCAGCTACCTTCATATTATTATTATTATTTTTATTATTATTATTATTGATCTAGGTAGCTAGTGCCCATGGTGTCCTGGAAGCTTTTCCTTAATCTTCTCAAGCATACTCTTCTTCTCATGCAGTGGCTCCGCCGGATAAGTAGTAACCTTCGCCGCCGGAACAGTCGCCGGAAATGCAACCGGAGCAGCAAACGCTCCCTCTTCCTTCTCCTTCTCCTTTCCCAGATTCAGTTTCTCCCTCAGCTTCTCTTTCAGTCCCTTCTTCCTTCTTCCACCCATACCATCATCCTCCTCCGACTGCAATTAATTCCAAATTAATAAATTATTATTATTATCTAAAAAAATAAAGGGTTAGAGAATAATTTAAACTTGCCGAGCTAGAACTTGAACTGGATGAACGATCAAGCTTAGTCTTCATCGAGGAGGGCTTATCAATCTTCTCCACCGGATGACGACCGCCGCTTAGAGCGGCACCGCTCATAACGGCGGAAGACTCTTCTTTCTTAAAGAAATCTACGGGCTCATCTTTCTTAAACAAATCCACGGGCTCATCTTTCTTAAACATGTCTTTCAGTGTTCCTCCGGCGCCTACGGGGGTTGCAACTCCGGTGATATGAACTGGGTTGCCGTGTTCGTCGGTCAGTTTAACTGGATTGCCAAGTTCATCGGTTAGCTGAATTGGGTTTCCGAATTCGTCGCGTAATTCTGCCATTTGATCGAGAAATTAAGAAAATTAATTGTGTAATAGTTTGGATGAGGAGATGAGAAGAGGAAGAAGGATGTTTTATAACGGTGAGAAGAGAGAAAGTATGTCGGTGAAGAGATGAGGATTTTGATTTGCATGTAGATGGTAAGGTGAGAATGGGACACGTGTTGGAGAAAATAGGACACGTTTCAATATGTCTGGCAGATAACAATGATCTCGCGCCGATTATTTTATTCGGATTTAGACGATCAATTTCAATTTATTTATTTATTTTTTGAAATCAAGATTATTATATGATACAAATATTTGAGAACTATTTACCAACTAAATACAAGATTTGATTTTGAATTTAAATATATATGTAGAATATATTATTAGATTAAAGTCATGAGTTTAATGATTATTAAATGAATAATTATAGATACTCGTTTAGTATTTGTTTATTTGGTGACGTGACAGAACAAGTATTAATAATATGATGGACCTTCATATATTGTAGGCTTTGGTTTCAACTAGGGTGAGGTCCCTAAGACAAATATTATTTAAGAAACATGAGAGGGAGATTCAAAAAAGAACTCTCACGCATTCTCTCTCAACTCTCCTCCGTTTTCTTGTCCATTGATTTCCCCGTCAATATCATAGGAGAACGGATAATACTTAATCTTTGAAGACCTAGCCGTTCCTTTCAAAAACAGATCAATCCGGATCTACAATGAGATCATCTTCAGGTACGTTTCCGCTGCGTTATAATTATAGTTTATATTCATGATTAGGATAATGATAAACTTTTTATAATGATCATATTTAAATCTGGATTGATTTATTATTTTTTTAATTAATAATAAATAAAATATATTATTTTATTTTTATTATCATTACTATTAAATTACAAGATAAATAAGGAAATAATATTCTCTATTATTTATGAATCAATAATTTTTATAATGATCGTATTTGAATCTGGATTGGATTGGTTTATTTATTTATTTTTTAATTAATAATAAATAAAATATATTATTTTATTTTTATTATCGTTACTATTAAATTACAAATAATTATTAAGAAAATAAAATAAATAAGGAATTGATAATATAATATTTTATTATTATTATTAAATAAATAAGGAATTGATAATATAATAATTTTTTTATTATCATTAAATAAATAAGGAATTGGTAATATAATATTTATTTTTTTATCATCATTAATAAAGAATTTATATTATATTAAATAATATTAACGGCTAAGAAATGAATTATTAGAATCTGTTTTATTAAATTAGATAATAATATTAATAATCTAATATTTATTCTATTTAAATAAAATAATTTTATCTCATCAAATTGACCTTTATTTCGTAATTATTTTATTTAAATTTTTAAGAATGATTGTATATTTTTTTTTTATTTCATGTGTTTATTGATTTACCCAAAGGTTGATCAATACTTGACATAAATATAAATATACTCTGGTAATAAATGTGTGACAATTATTAAATTTTCATGTGAATTATACTTTTATCTAAAGATAAATTTATTAGTTTTACAGAATTTATTGTTAAGATTTTATTATTGCAACAAGAGTATCGTTTACAATTAAAATTATTATCCAAAGATTTGGTTTTAATGCTGTGTTTGGTATCTTGCGATGAGGTTAACCATAATTTGTTTATTATTTAAATATTTGTAATAATGTGAGTGTTTTTATTTCTTTGTTAACTTCAGGATCTGGTTCTTTGATATCTGCTAACTATTCAGTCCCCATTTTATTGGGGGACAACTTTAAGAACTGGAAAAAATCTATTTTGATTCATTTGGGCTGTATGGATCTGGACTTAGCATTAAGGATAGACCAACCCACTCCTCTTACGGATGTAAGCACTACTGATCAAAGGCAGATGTTTGAGAAGTGGGAAAGGTCTAATCGTTTAAGTCTGATGATCATAAAGAAAAGCATTCCAGAAATATTTCGAGGTACGATATCTGATGATATCACTAAGGCTGAAGAATTTCTTATCGAGATAGAAAAACGCTTTACTAAAAGCGATAAGGCGGAAATGAGTACTTTTCTTAAGTCACTCATTACCATGAGGTATCTCGGGAAGGGGAACATAAGGGAGTACATCCTTAATATGTCCAATGTCGCTTCAAAACTGAGAGCACTCAAGTTAGACCTTTCAAAGGACATGTTAGTCCTATTGGTCCTGCTCAATACGATTAGTTCAAAATTAGTTATAACTGTCAAAAGGAGAAATGAACTCTTAATGAACTCATTTCTCACTGTGTTGAAGAGGAAGAAAGAATGAAGCACAAAAGGACTGAGGAGGTACATATGATTGGAACCTCGAAATATGTCGGCGGTAATAAATGAAAGTTTAAGGCCATGAAGATTGAGACTGCTAAGGCTCCAGTTCCAGCTCCTCAGGCTCGTCCTATGGAGAAATCTTGCTTCTTTTGCAAGAAGACTGGACATGAAAGAAGGATTGTGCCAGCTATCACAATTGGTGTGTAAAGAAAGGTACTGTTCTTACTTTGTTTTATTCTGAAGTTAATCTAGCTTTAGTGTCTCGAAACACTTGGTGGTTAGATTCTGGTTCAACTACTAACATCAGTGTTTCAATGTAGGGTTGCCTAAGCCACCGAAGCCCAATTGATGCTGAAAGACGCATTTACTTTGGAAATGGGGAATCGGTCGAAGTGGAAGTAGTTGGCAATTTTAAATTGTTGCTAAGTACTGGGCATTTTCTTGAATTAAAAGACACTTTTACTATACCGTCATTTAGACAGAATTTGGTTTATGTTTCTTATTTGGACAAATTCGGTTATTATTGTTCGTTTGGAAACAATGAAGTTACATTGTCTTTGAATTCAAATTTGGTTGGTTTTGGTACTTTTATGTTGAATGACAATTTATACATGCTTGACACTTTCACTTCATATCATGAAACCCTAAATGTGCAAACAAGAGGTACTAAGCGAAAATTAAATAATTCAAGTTTATTATGGCACAAACGTTTAGGTCATATTTCGAAAAATCGAGTTGAAAGACTCATTAAGGATGGAATCCTTGATTCCATAGTTTTTTTCGGATATTGAGGTTTGTGTTAACTGCATTAAAGATAAACAGACCAAAGTGAAGAGGACAAGTGCTTATCGAGCTACAGAAGTCTTAGAGTTGATACATACAGACATTTGTGAGCCATTTTCCACACCTTCGTGGAATGGTCAACAATACTTTGTATCATTCACAGATGTTTATTCTCGATATGGCTATCTTTACCTCATAAGGGAAAAATATGAGGCAGTGGACATGTTCAAAGCATTTAAGGTTGAAGTTGAAAATCAACTCAACAAACGCATTAAGATCATCAGATATGACCGTGGAGGTGAATATTACGGTAGAAATGATAGATCGAGTGAACAACGTCCAGGCCCTTTTGCTGACTCCCTTAAAGAGTGTGGAGTAGTCCCTCAATACACCATGCCGGGTTCTCCTAGCATGAATGATGTTGCAGAGAGACGTAATCGCACATTAAAAGATATGGTTCGAAGTATGATATGTCAAACTACTTTGCCAAAATCTTTTTATGGGGAAGCATTGAAAACTGTAGTCTACATTCTTAATCGAGTACCGACTAATACGACAATCAAAACACCTTATGAACTCTGGACTGGGCGTAAACCCAACTTACGTCATTTTAGGGTGTGGGGATGTCCAACTGAGGCAAGGCGTGATATGCCAAATGAACCAAAGCTAGCATCTCGTACGATGAGTAGTCACTTTATTGGTTACTCGGAACGGTCAAAGGGGTATAAGTTTTATGATCCCACATCAAGAAACAATTTTGAGATGGGTACTACCACGTTCTTTGAGAATGTTGAGTTTGGGGGGAGAAATACAGTTTTAGACTTTTCTTTAGAGGATCAAGAAATCACCAAAGTGATTGACCTGACACCTCAAGAAGGATTAGTCATTCCGACTCCCATACAATTTCAATATACAATTGAGGAACCCATTCAAATTGAACGGGAACACCAAGTTGTAGCTGAAGAACAAACTCAAGAAACTCAAGAACATATTGTTCAAGAGCCAACGTTATTACGTAGATCCACTAGAGAATAGAGAAATGCCATTCCGAATGATTATGTGACATTTCTTCAAGAAAATGAGGACAATGGTGGCATGACCGAGGATGATCCTATCAACTTTTGTCATGCCATGAAGGGTCCTAATTCGGATAAATGGATCGAAGCAATGCGTGATGAGTATAAATCAATGCAAGACAATAAGGTTTGGGAACTTGTCCTATTACTAGAAGGTGCAAAACCCGTAGGTTGTAAATGGATTTTTAAAACCAAACGGGATGCTAATAGAAATGTGGAGAGGTATAAAGCACGTCTTGTAGCTAAAGGTTATATTCAGAAAAAGGGAATTGACTATAAAAAGACTTTCTCTCCGGTTTCTTCGAAAGAATCTTTTAGGACAATCATGACTCTAGTGGCACATTTTGATTTGGAGCTTCATCAGATGGATGTAAAGACAACGTTTTTGAATGGTGACATTGATGAAATAATCTATATGGTACAATCTGAAAGTTTTGAGGTCGATGACCTGAAACAAATGGTTTGTAAATTAAGAAAATCTATCTATGGACTAAAACAAGCGTCTCGCCAGTGGTATCACAAATTTCATCAAATAATTCTTTAATACGGTTTTGAAATGAATGTAGTTGATGATTGTGTTTATCAAAAGTTTAGTGAGAGTAAATTTATTTTTTTGGTTTTGTATGTGAATGACATTCTGCTTGCCACAAACGATATGAGCTTCTTGCACGAAACTAAGAAATTTCTTTCGAATAACTTTGAAATGAAAGATCTTGGTGAAGCATCTTTTGTATTAGGGATCCAAATATACCGTGAAAGATCTCAGTATATTCTTGGGTTATCTCAAAGGAGCTATATCGATAAAGTGTTTGAACGATTTGGCATGCAGAATTGCAAACCAGGAAATACCCCAGTTGCCAAAGGAGACAAATTCAGTTTAAATCAATGTCCAAAATCAAGTTTAGACATCCAGGAAATACAAAAGATTCCATATGCTTCTGCGGTTGGAAGTCTTATGTATGCACAAGTATGTACGCGTCCGGATATTGCGTTCATAGTTGGTGTGTTAGGCAAATATCTCAATAATTCTGGAATGGATCACTGGAAAGCAGCTAAAACGGTGATGAGATACCTAAAGAAAACAAAGGATTATATGCTCACATATAAGAGGTTAGACCATTTGGAGATCGTTGGGTATTCTGACTCCGATTTTGCGGGTTGCCCAGACAGTAGGAGATCTACATCTGGCTGCGTTTATACATTGGATGGAGGAGCCATTTCTTGGCGTAGTGCCAAACAGACACTTGTTACCAGCTCTACTATGGAGGCTGAATTTGTGGCATGTTTTGAAGCATCACATTAGGGAATTTGGTTAAAGAATTTTGTCACAAGGCTGCGCATTATTCCGAGGATCGAAAGACCTATTAAGATTTTTTGTGACAATAATATTTCAGCTGTTTTATATTCCAATAACAATAGGAGCTCGTCGAAGTCAAAGCATATTGACCATTAAGTTCATACGTGTGAAAGAAATGGTACAAAGTGGTCAGATTTGCATCGAGCATTTAGGAACAAAATCTATGTTAGCAGACCCCCTAACTAAAGGTGTAACACTTATGGTATTTTACGGGTATACTGCACGTATGAGTGTGTTACAATTTAAGGAAGCTTCATTATAGTGGGAGAGTATGCTACAATTTTTTTTTGTCAATTGCGCGATGTTTTCTAAAGCACTATTCTGATAAAAAATAAAGTTTATTTTTTGACACTTTTGTACATTATATTCATAGATAACGATCTCATTAAGTTTGTATCAGAGAAAATTGACATATTCAGGTCACATTAATGTGATTTTCTCTCTACATGTTTTATAATTGATCTATGTCATTTGATTGCTGTAGTATCAATGATTATTGTTAGTTTAGCCATAAATATAACGAATGCTTCTTTAGTCCTATATTGTTATGATTGATGGACCAGATTGTTATAAGCCATTTATTTTTATTGACTGATAAATTGAGCTTTTGAAGAATAATGTGTTCATTTGGATACATATTAATTCCAGTGGGAGATTATTGGATTTTGGATTTAAATATATATGTAGAACATATTATTAGATTAAAGTTATGGGCTTAATGATTATGAAATGAATAATTATAGATACCCGTTTAGTATTTGTTTATTTGGTGACGTGACAAAACAAGTATTAATAATATGGTGGACCTTCATATATTGTGGGCTTTAACAATATATGGGCTTCAACTAGGGTTAAGTCCCTGAGACAAGTATTATTTAAGAAACAGGAGAGGGAGATTCAAAGAAGAACTCTCACGCCTTCTCTCTCTCAACTCTCCTCCGTTTTCTTGTCCTTTGATTTCCCCCGTCAATATCAGAGAAGAACGGATAATACTTAGTCTTGGAAGACCTAGCCGTTCTTTTCAAGAACAGATCAATCCAGATCTACAATGGGATCATCTTCAGGTATGCTTCCGATGCGTTATAATTATAGTCTATATTCATGATTAGGATAATGATCATTGGTAAAAAAATGACCTTTACCGACAGATATTACCGAAGGTTTTCTAAAACTCTCCTAATTGATCCCGAGAGGACAAATCTTTCGTTATTGAAAATAGATTCCGAGAGGTGTTTAAAACTCTCGATTTTGATTATTAGTACCGAAAGTTATGCCAATAACTCTCGGTTTTGACATTCCCAAAAAATGAAAAAAAATTCTAAGTGTTGGGAGTTGGTTAATTGCGAAGATTATTCCAAAAACTTTCGGTTTTACATTTCCTCAAATGTTTAAATACGAAGGGTTTCCATTAAACCGTCGGAATTGACTAATCCCAAAAAATTACCTAAATATTCAAAGTTGGGGAATGATTAATTGTGAAGGTTATTTGAATAACTTTTGTTTTTACCTTTTCCTGAAATTGTTAATTGCGAAGGTTTATCCTATAAACCTTCGGTTTTGACTCATCCAAAAAAAGACAAAAAAAATTAAAACCCGTGATTCTTATTACCGAAGGTTTTTCAATAAACCTTTGGTTTTGACTGTTCTCAAAACCGAAGGTTTATTGAAAAACCTTCGGTAAATACCTTTATAAATACAAACCCTAACCCTTCTCTTTTCATTCTCCTCTCTCATTTCTCTCTCTCCCGCGCCGCAGACGCCTCCGACGCTCTTCTTCTTCTCCTCCGAGTTAGTTTTTTATTTCTTTTTTGTTTTTGTTCTTCTTTGCGTGATTTATTTGTTTTTTTTTGTTTTTGTTAATTATTAGATTTAGATTTGTTATCATTTAGTTTATATTATCTAGATTTATGCTAGTTTAGATTATTTGTTTGGTAGTTTGATTTAGATTTGTTATTGTTTAGATTAGATTTAGGTTAGTTTGTTAAATATATATGATTCTGTTAGATTTTGTTAAATGAATGATATATTTTGATTATTGTGTTTGATATATATATATATATGAAATGCATTTAGGATGGGTGAGTCATGGATGAGTATTCGGCGTACACCGGAGAAACTGTCCCGGTTATACCAGAATTTGCTAGCACAAACAGAAACTGCGGCACATGAGGAAGAGGTGAGAAAAATGACGCTGGAAATGGAGGAAATCCGATTGAGAGATGCGGAAAGAGGTCAAATGCTTACTGAAATTAAAGTGGACAGGGCTGAAATGACGCAAAAATTGGAGAATCTCGAACAACAAATTAAATTGTTGAAGAGGCAAATCAAACACCCTCTCCTCCCCCCACATCTACTAATTAATTTCTCGATTATATTGTTGATTAATTATGTATTATGTTTTCCGTACGAATGATGACATTTTGGTGTGTTTTGCATTCATAATTATGAATTATTATTATCCTTTAATTTGGTTTTGGTTTATTAATGTTGTTTAGGGTTTCTTTTCCTTTATTTATTATATTGCCTTTATTTGATAAAATTATAGAACATGGTATCTTTTAAACAAAAAAAATAGGGGTAATTTCGAAGGTTTTCAAATAAACCTTCGGTTTTGACCTTTGTTTAAAAAAATCCGAATGGTCAAAACCGAAGGTTTTCAAATAAACCTTCGGTTTTGACCATTTGTTTAAAAAAAAGAAAAAAATTATAAGTATGGGTAAGGATAAAAACTGAAGGTTTTCAAATAAACCTTCGGTTTTGACCCTTGTTTTAAAAAAACAAGAAATTTTCTAAGTGTTGGGAAGGGTCAAAACCGAAGGTTTTCAAATAAACCTTTGGTTTTGACCCTTGTTTAAAAAAGAAAAAAATTCTAAGTGTTGGGAAGGGTCAAAACCGAAGGTTTTCAAATAAACTTTCGGTTTTGACCCTTATTTTAAAAAAAGAAGAAAAAATTCTAAGTGTTGGAAAGGGTAAAAACCGAAGGTTTTCAAATAAACCATCGGTTTTGACCATTTTTTTAAAAAAACAGGAAATTTTCTAAGTGTTGGGAAGGGTCAAAACCGAAAGTTTTCAAATAAACCTTCGGTTTTGACCCTTGTTTAAAAAAAGAAGAAAAAATTCTAAGTGTTGGGAAGGGTCAAAACCGAAGGTTTTCAAATAAACTTTCGGTTTTGACCCTTGTTTAAAAAAAGAAGAAAAAATTCTAAGTGTTGGGAAGGGTAAAAACCGAAGGTTTTCAAATAAACCTTCGGTTTTGACCCTTGTTTAAAAAAAGAAGAAAAAATTCTAAGTGTTGGGAAGGGTCAAAACCGAAGGTTTTCAAATAAACCTTCGGTTTTGACCCTTGTTTAAAAAAAGAAGAAAAAATTCTAAGTGTTTAAAAATTTTAATTATCGGTAAGGGTAAAAACCGAAGGTATTCAAATAAACCTTCGGTTTTGACCCTTGTAAAAGAAGAAAAAATTCTAAGTATGGGTAAGGGTAAAAAAAGAAGGTTTTCAAATGAACCTTCGGTTTTGACCCTTGTTTAAAAAAAACAGAAAATTCTCTAAGTGTTGGGAAGGGTCAAAACCGAAGGTTTTCAAATAAACCTTCGGTTTTGTCCCTTCCCAAAAACATTCTGTTTAAGGTCAGGACCGAGAGGTTTATTCAAAACTTTCGGGAAAACCCATCAAAACCGAAAGTTTTATATAAAACTTTCGGTGTTACCATTTCATAATTTGTTAAATTAATTGGTTTTTTACCTACTAATCTAGACTCCTAAATAATCTAATCAAGTGTGTGTTGTTTTTTAAAAATTAAGATTGTGTTTAATGTCAAAATGTTTATGATTGTGTTTTATTATATAAAGAAGTGTATATATATGTTTGTGTTTGATGATCACATGAATGTGTATAAAGTTTGATCATATGGATTGTGTAATGTTTTAATGTTATCAAATGTGTTAAATTAATGTTGTTCAAGGTCATTAGAAGATTAAAAATCAATTAATTTAACAATTTGTGAAATGGTAATTCCGAGAGTTAATGGTAAAACTTTCGGAAATACCCATCAAAACCGAAAGTTTTACCATTAACTCTCGGAATTACTATTTCACAAATTGTTAAATTAATTGGTTTTATACTTTCCAATCTAGACTCCTAACTAATATTATCAAGTGTGTGTTTTATTTTAAAATTTTAGATTGTGTTTAATGTTAAAATGTTCATGAATGTGTTTGATCATATAGAGAAGTGTGTATGAATGTTTATGTAGGATTATCCTATGTATTTGTGTAATGTTTGATCATATGGATTATGAAATGTTTTAAGGATATCAAATGTGTTAAATTAATGTTGTTCAATGTTATTAGAAAGTCAGAAACCAAATAATTTAACAATTTGTCATGTTGTAAAACCGAAAGTTAAATATATAACTTTCGGAAATATGCATCAAAACTGACAGATATATCAAAACCTCTCGGTTTTGTGTATTTAAATTTAATTGTATATATGTCAAAACCGAGAGATTCCTAGACATCTCTCGGAAATTAAATAATCAAAACCGAGAGTTATATGAAAACTCTCGGAATTTAAATAATCAAAACCGAGAGTTTTCATATAACTCTCGGAATTCATTTATGTTAATAAAAACCGAGAGTTATATGAAAACTCTCGGAATTAATTAAGTAAAAACCGAGAGTTTTCATATAACTCTCGGAAATAACATATTTAATTAAAAAAGAAGACCTTCTTTCTCTCTTCCCCGTTTCTTTTCTCTAGTCTCTCTCTCCCCGCTTGTTTTCGCCCGCGCCGCCAACAACCATCCGACGACTCCCTCCCGCTGAAGAAGACGACACCGCCCGTAGAAGACAACGCCGCCAAGACGCCGCCCCTCTTGAAGCCGCCAAGACGCCTCTCCGCCTGAAGAAGACGCCGCGAATCCGGTTGAAGATCTGCCACCGCGCCTCCGCCGTGCCTCCGCCGCCCGTTTGATTGAAGGTCAGTTTCAAGATTTTAGGTTTATTTAGATTTATTAATTTTATATATGTTAGATTAGGTTGATTGATCATGTTAGAATTTGTTAAATTTGGTTTGGAATTGTTAGATTTAGGTTGATTAATGTTAAATTTAGGTTATATGTTCAATAATTTGGTTAGATGTAGTTAGATTTGGTTAGATTGTGTTTGAAATAGGTTGATTCATGTTAGATTTAGTTTGAAACTGGTTGATTAATGTTAGATTTGGTTTTTATATTGATTTGTTAGATTATGTTTATCAATGTTAGATTAGGTTGAATCATGTAGTTAGATTTGGTTAGATTGTGTTTGAAATAGGTTGATTATGTTCAATAATTTGGTTAGATGTAGTTAGATTTGGTTAGATTGTGTTTGAAATAGGTTGATTCATGTTAGATTTGGTTAGATTTGGTTTGAAATTGGTTGATTAATGTTAGATTTGGTTTTTATATTGATTTATTAGATTATGTTTATCAATGTTAGATTAGGTTTGTTAGATTATATTTTGTTTGTTATATGATTTTGGTTAGATAATTTGGTTTGATTTAAGTTTTATTTAGGTTAGTTTAGGTTTGAATTAGATTATATTTTCTTTGGTATATTATTTTTGTTTGATTTGGTTTGATTTTGTTTGATTTATGTTAGATTTTGTTTAATTTAGGATGATGGTTTGATTTGGTTTGATTTTGGTTTGATTGAGGTTTGATTGAGGTTTGATTTTGGTTTGATTTAGGTTAGAAGTTGTTTAATTTAGGGTTTTGGTTTGATTTTGGTTTGATTGAGGTTTTATTGTAGTTTGTTTTTGGTTATATTGAGTTTGATTTATGGATAATATGTTATATATTGAGTTTGATTATATTTATTGTTATTAGGTTTCATCCACCGTCTATTGAAGATCGTCGAGCTTCCTCCATCTCCAGCCGCCTCCTCCACCGTCATCGCGCCTCTCCACCATCGCCGCCGGCACAACTGCTAAATAAGGTAAGTTTTAAATGTTTTTAATAATATTAGAATTATATTATTATGTTGTTAGGATTATATTGGATTTTAGTTATGAATTGAATCATGTTGATTATGTTGAATTAGATTTGATTAGGTTAGATTTGGTTTATGTATGAATGAATTAGATTTTAGGTTAGAATTGAATTGTTTGGATTAGATTGGATTTTAGGTATGAATTGAATTGTTTGAATTGTGTATGATTGAAATAGTGTTGGATTAGATTTGATTTTATGTTAGATTTGGTTTATGTATGAATAAATTATATTTTAGGTTAAAATTGCATTGTTTTGATTAGATTGGATTTTAGGTATGAATTGAATTGTTTGAATTATGTATGATTGAAATAGTGTTGGATTAGATTTGATTTTAGGTTAGATTTATTGTAAGATAAATGGAAGCCTAATTATGTAAATAATAATGCGGGTTGTTTTCAATTTTATTAGAAATATGGAAGTACCCGATAAAAGTTGGATGACCTTACGTCGAGATCATCTAGATTACGAGGAAGGTGTTGACAAATTCCTCGAGTTTGACAAATCCCGACAAACTGTGAAATGTCCTTGCGTGAAATGCTTGAACACGCCGTTTATGGAAATAGACGAAGTGAAGACTCACCTCATCATTTATGGAATAAATGTTCATTATGAGTACTGGTATTGTCATGGAGAAAAGAGACGTACTACTCAAGTGGTTAATGACGATGTCGATGAAGATGCCGATGACTTCGATGATGATGATGATGATGACGATGATCAGTTAGAGGATGCCGTGCCGGAATTCAACGATGCGAGACCGGAGATGAATAATACAGTTAATGAAGAGGTCAATGAAGAACGTTATATGCATGAATTTATAAACGATATGTTCTCCAACGTTAATGATGTTCCGAACAACCATGAACCAGTCGAAGATGTGCATAGATTTTATAAATTGCTTAATGATTACAAACAACCATTGTATGAAGGTGCTCGAATAACGAAATCATCAGCACTATTGAAACTACTTCACATAAAAAATGTATGTCAATGGACAAATTCTTCGTTCGATATGTTGCCGCGTTTTCTTAAAGACTACATATTACCGATTGACGCTCAATTTCCAAACTCATACTACGAAAGTAAAAAATTCATTACTGATATCTGGCTTAAATATGACAAGATAGACGCATGTAAGAACAACTGTATGCTATTTTGGAAGGACGACAAAAATGAAGATTTTTGCAGAGTTTGCGGTCTTTCAAGATGGAAAGTCGACCAAACAAGTGGGGCAGTTCGAGAGAAGCAAAATGGGAAATTCATTCCAAAAAAGGCATTGAGATATTTCCCTCTAATACCAAGACTGCAAAGACTATACATATCCTCAAAAATGGCTCCAATGATGAGATGACATAAAGAAGGAAGAGTTGATAGTGATACGTTGAGACATCCCGCTGATTCCTTAACTTGGAAAACGCTTGATGAAAATTATAAAGATTTTGCGTCAGAATCTCGAAACGTAATACTGGGTTTATCAAGCGATGGGTTTCAACCATTTGCAAATGGAAAAAAATCATAAAGTGTTTGACTGGTTATTCTCATTCCTTATAATGTGTCACCCACTACTTGCATGAATTCTAGCAATTTTATTTTATCTATGTTAATTCCGGGTCCAAAGAGTCCGGGAGATGCAATTGATATATTTCTCCAGCCATTGATCGACGAGTTGACTGAACTGTGGCAAACTGGTGTGAGAACGTTTGATGCACACACCTCGCAATACTTTAACATGAGAGCGACGTTGTTGTGGACCATTAACGACTTTCCCACCTACGCGAATTTATCAGGCTGGAGTACGAAAGGTAAATTCGCTTGTCCTTGTTGTAACAACGACACAGTATCTCTTCGATTGGTTCATGGTTCCAAACAATGTTACATGGGTCATAAACGCTTCCTTCCACCAAAGCACAAATACAGAAGGGATAAAGAGTCGTTTGATGGTCGAACTGATTATAGAGAGCCCCCTAGATTGTTAACGGGGTAAGAAAGTTACGAGCAAGCACGAGACCTAGAATACATAATTCTTAGTACGGATCTGAGCAAGAAAACCAAGATATATCATGAAACGGGGGGAGACAATTGGAACAAATTGAGCATTTTCCTCCGTTTGCCTTATTGGAAATCACTATTATTGAGACATAATTTGGATTTGATGCATATTGAGAAAAATATTTGTGATAGCGTGTTGGGAACAATAATGAATGTGAAAGAGAAGAGTAAGGATGGTCCTAAAGCCCGTAAAGACTTACAACTTTTAGGCATAAAATCATGGTTATATCCTATAAATGATGAAGGAGTGGTTCATTATCCAGAAGCGCATTTCACTTTGACATCTGATAATAAAAAACGTCTTTGTAAATTTTTAAAAGATCTCAAGTTGCCTGATGGTTTTTGCTCAAATATCAGCGGTTGTGTAAATTTGGAAGAGAAAAAGATTTCGGGATTAAAGAGTCATGATTGTCACATTTTGTTGGAATATCTTATTCCTTTAGCAACCCGTGGATTACTTCCAGATAATGTGTATGATGCGTTAGTAAATTTGTCCCGGGTCTTTCGGTTGTTGTGTTTCAAAGAGTTGATTCAAGCGGACCTCGAACAATTGTACATGGATATTACATTGACACTTTGCAAATTTGAAATGATTTTTCCGCCGTCAATCTTCGACATCATGATGCATCTCTCGGTTCACTTGTCATTTGAGGCTTTGCTTGGGGGACCTGTTCAATATCGATGGATGTATCCGTTTGAACATTACATGGGTACAATGAAAAGATATTTGCGGAATAATAACCACCCTGAAGCCTCTATAAGCGAGAGTTATCTTGTAAATGAGAGTATTAGTTTATGTGCTAGGTATATGGAGGAAGAAGAGCAAGAAAATGCACAAACTGAAATCTCAGGCATTTCAATATTTTTATCGTTGGAAGACCTATCTAACAGAAAAATATACAACTTGGATTATATCGATCGAGTGACAGCTCATTCATACATTTTGAAAAATTGCCCCAAAGTAGAACATTTTTACATGTAAGATTCTATGTTGTTGTTATTAATTAGCATTAAAGAGTATGCTATTTAATATTCGATCTATTTGTAGAGATTATATGAAGTATTGCAATAACAACAAGTCCCGTGGAGAAATGTTTGCCGCATATTTCAAGCATAGAGTGAGTAAATTATAAACCATATATCCTAACTCTTTATATTTATTTTAACAACTATATTTCGGGTATATATATAGGTCGCTCAATTAGCAAAATTTAACGACATATCAAGAGACCTCAAGATCTTAGGAGAAGGTCCAAGTATGTACTCGTCTATGTATGTTTGGTGTAAAGTAAACGGATACAAATTCTGTACAGAAAAACACGAAGAAAGTTTGACCACTCAATACAGTGGGGTGGTTGTTGAAGGGTTCAACGGGTCTGAAACTATGTCATACTACGGAGTTTTAACGAATATAATCGAAGTGCAATACTTTTCTCACAAACGAGTTGTTTTATTCAAGTGTAAGTGGTTTGATACACACTCGGGGGAACTAGGAGTGAAAGTGGATAAATATGGTTTCGTAAGTATATATGTAAACCGAATTTTAAAAATCCAAAGTCAAGACCCGTATATATTGGCGAGTCAAGCAAAACAAGTATTCTACGCCCCTGATATGTCAGCCCGACCCGGTTGGAAGATTGTGACAAAAATAAAACTGCGGTTTACAAATATATAGTTCAGATTAATTAATTAGGTAGATTTATGTTTTTTACTTTATATTAATTCTTATTACTACTTTATTTCAATTATTCGCTCATTTATTAATAGTATGCATTAAGAATGTCTAAAGGTAGTAAAGAACCTTGGTGGAGTATGAGGAAAACACCCAGCAAACTATCTAAGCCGTACCAGAACCTCATTGCACAATCAGAAAACTTAAGGCTCCGAGAATCGTCTTTTAGAGATCAACCACCTATTGTTGTGGTCCCGATAGCTACTGCTCTCCCAGCAGACGAGGATGTTGATGCTGCTGAGGCTGAAGAGTTTGTAGAGAGTACGTTTGCTGATATGGGGGATGACGACGATGAGGCTGACGACGAGGGTCACGAGGAGCCTCAAGAGGAGGATGAAGAGGAGGAGCATGGATCCACTCCAGACCCATCATCGACAGGTAACTTGTTTACAATTAGTTATAGTTTGAATTGATTCACATATCTAATTATGAATTTGATAATTTTGAAGAATCTTGTGCCCGCAAGAGACGTGGGAAGAACAAGAATATTGCGCTATCTAAGAGACCAGCGGGGATAAGGATTCCACTGACTTTTAGAGAGGTAGATGGAAGGCCCGGCGGTGCTGACGAGGGAAGAACAAGGTGGTCTAGACATGTGGGGTCGGTTGTGCGGGATCCCTCAGCCGTCTCACACCGTCTTTTGAAGTGGAAGGCATTAAGTGCTGACCAATTTGATTACATTTGGACTGCTGTGAAGGTAATAATTAATAACTAATTATACATTAATCATTCAAATAAACCTTCGGTAACATTTGAATGTTTTTATTTTCAGGATCCGTTCGAGGCTACTAATGATCCTATTGATTCTTTTCGAAAGACCGGATTGGGACACGCCAAACAGATATGGGATAGATGGCACTCGGATTTGAACGAGGAATATATCCGCGTCCATTAAGGAGACGAGGCGGCGGTACTGGTCAATCCTCCACCAGACTACGATCGAGATGATTGGGAGTTTGTGTGTCGCAACCATTTCTTTACGGAAAAATTTAAGGTACAGTTTCATAATTCAAATAAAATCTGATAATAGTTATTCTAACTTTAATTTGTTTATTTGAAATTCAGAAAAATAGTAACACAAATATAGTTAACAAAAAGAAGCTGAAATTCTCGCATCATACGGGAAGTAGACCGTTTGCTCAAGTTGAAGAGGAGTTGGTAAGTACATTATTTGTAATAACTTAATATAAAGATTTTTATTAATTATATAAATTTTTTATGTCAACAGGCGATTGAAATGGGACGGACTCCATCTGTCGTTGAAGTGTTCAAGAGGACCCGTACCCCAAAACCGACAAAAGAAAACCCGACTCCCGTCCCGGACGAACGCGTGCAAGAGAAAATTGTAAGTGAATTGAATTTAAATAAATTACTTATAACTAGTTTATTTATTATTATATAAATGACAAATTATTTCAAATGTGCAGGTTGAGATGGAGGAAGTTCTAAGTAACGAACCGGAAATATCCGACTTTGAGTTGACGGAGAGAGTGTTCGGACGCCAAAAGCATGGGGAGTATTTGGTATGGGATCAGGCGTCCGACCCACACACTTTCGTGAGGATCTTCGAAGTTCCAACAATTCTCAACGAGCCACTGATCGATTGTTTGAGGAAAATCAAAGAATGGCGATGGAACTGGAGGAGTTGAAGAAAAGGGATGAAGAAAAAACTCAAACGATTAATTAAATACAAGCGGAAAAGGTAGAATTGATTTTAAGAATGGATATGGAAAGTGCAAAACAGGAGAAGGAAATGTTAGAATTGAATGAAAGATTAGAGAGTTTTAAAATGTTTATGCGGCAATATCAACCACCTCCTCCCCCCACCAGCTAGGGTTTGAGACGTTTCGACTGTATGAATTGATTGAATAGGTTTAATGGTTAATGTAAAACATGTTGTTTGGATGATTGGTTTGATAATTTGGGAATGATCATTTGTTTTATGAATGTATTTGTTTTATGAATTGATTGGTTTGGCTGAACAGGTTTCGGTTGAGCACAAAACAATCGGGCTATTTTGTAAATTTTGTAGGGAAAAACCGAAAGTTATATGGAATCTTTCGGTTTTTCTTCGAAGGGAAAAACCGTAATTTAATAACTCTCGGTTTTTCTTCAAAGGGAAAAACCGAAGGTTAATTGAATAACTCTCGGTTTTTTTTAAAAGGAAAAACCGAATGTTAATTGAATAACTCTCGGTTTTTCTTCAAAGTGAAAAACCGAATGTTAATTGAATAACTCTCGGTTTTTCTTCAAAGTGAAAAACCGAAGGTTAATTGAATAACTCTCGGTTTTTCTTCAAAGTGAAAAACCGAAGGTTAATTGAATAACTCTCGGTTTTTCTTCAAAGGGAAAAACTGAAGGTTAATTGAATAACTCTCGGTTTTTCTTCAAAGGGAAAAACCGAAAGTTAATTGAACACCTTTTGGTTTTTCTCTTTGAAGAAAAACCGAAAGTTTTCCATACAACTCTCGGTTTTTCTCTCGGTTATCTAAACCGAAAACTCTACGATATCTCTTAGTAAACGCCCAATTATTTTTAACGACATATTCAATACCGAAGGATGGCGAGAGTTACCTTAACTCTCGGAATTTGGTCTATATCGAAAGTTATAGGGTCAAATCCGAGAGTTTTTACACTCGGTTTTGACCCCTTTTTCACCAGTGGATAAACATTCTATCAAATGATTCTACAATGGTTCGGTTTGATTGGATTATAGCTCCTAAATATACAATTAAATTGTTGACGTCGATTTCCCTAAATTACAAACCACAAATTTCTCTTTACTATAGTCCGGTTCGATTTGGCGGTTGATTTATTTATTTTGGTCGTTTTAAAAAATCAGGTAAATTTTAAAAAATTACCTTTATTAATCTATTTAAAGTCATCAAAAATGAATATAATTTTTTTATTAAAAATCTAAGAGAATTTGCAACATATAAAAATAAATATCAAAAGTATTCACAAAAAAATCTCAAACAAGCACTCAAATATGATCACATGGCTCCAAAGTTTGAAGATCGATCAAAATTCTCCAATATACTAGCTAGCGTTGAAGTCGAAGAAGCGCAAGGAGAGTGAAGAAATGATCTGAAGAGCTCCATTTATGTTTAAATACAACCGGTGGGTGACACGGTTCGCAACTAAAGAACCGATGAACCGAATGGGTTTAATTCACGCTATTTCAGATAGTCGATTTTCTGTTTGACCGATTCGACTTAGATGTGGTTCCGTTGGGAATCTGTTCCCAATGGTTCCGTAAGTTTGCTTCCATGCCTACTATAAAGTTCAACATTATAAAAAAAATAGTTTTTTTAAACTTAAAATATCTGTTTAATATTAAAAATAATATTAAATTTATTCATGACATTGAGATAATTTCTTCTATTTCCCACCATTTAAAACTTTATCGTGCCTTACATGATTTTGTAAATTTTCTTAATTTATCCAAATGGATTAAAAAAAATAAAGTTAGTTAACTTTTGTCATATATGTATTCACATTCTTCTTTCTAATCTATTTGGTCTGATTTAATATTGTAGACACTATTTTTATAATTACAATTTTAAAATAATCCCGAGCTAACATGATTTTTATATAAGACTTTTTGAACCGGGATTATAATAATTAATTCAGAAACGACTCAATTTAATCGATTTTCGAATTAATCGAGTTTTAGGCATTGGATAGAAAACAAAATTATCAAAAGAATAAATAAATAGACCAAATAAAATAAGTTTATATGATTTTTGGTATAATATGATGTTTATTTATTGTGGAAGAAATTAAAAAAAATATTCCGGCCAAAACATTGAAAACCATCATGCACTATGGTCGGAAACAGGAGGAAGTGACATGACATGGCAGACCTGGGCTTGGGCAGACTGAACCCTTACTCGATGGTTCACGCATCCAGGCTAAATAGGCGCGCCTAGACTTAGTATTGACGTGGTCATCGTAGAAGGTCTTGTTAAGAAAATAAATAAGTTTTTATTAGTTATTTTTGTATAAGGAGATGTATAATTCCTTGTTCTTTCTTATTTATGTAGTAGTTGGTAGTGGTTAATAGTTGTTCTTATCTTATCTAATAGTTAATTGTAGTTACTAGTTAATTTATTACAGTTTATTTAACTTTTCAAATGTAAGATGATGGCTATATATAACCTTTTATTTCTTCAATAAACTTGGTCAGTTCTCTTTTACAAATTTCTCTTTTATAATTCTTTAACTCTATACGTTGCAACGAAGAAGAAAGGCGAAGTAATTCATGGCAATCGAAAATAATTATGTTCAAATTTCAATACCAAATTTGAATGATCACTACGAGCATTGGTGTATGTTAACGGAAAACTTCCTTCGATCCAAAGAGTATTGGGGGTTAATAGAAGAAGGATTTCTGACAATTGCGAGAGGATTTGAACCAACAGATGCAGAACAAAAAGTTATTAATAAGGTAAGGCTGGAAGATTTAAAGGTAAAAAGTTATCTCTTTCAAGATATTAATAGAACGATATTAGAAACCATTCTAAATAAGGATGCATCAAAGTATATTTGAGAATCTTTTAAATAAAAGTATAAATAATTTGTTAGAGGGCAAATAGCACAAAGTCAAGTTCTTCGTAAAGAGTATGAAATATTAAACATGAAGACAAAAGAATTTGTGAGTGATTATTTTTCTAGAACTCTTCTTATTGCAAATAAAATGAGAGTCATTGGTGAAAATATGGAAGATGTAATAGTTATTGAGAAAATTTTGAGATTTATGACATCTAGATTTGATTATGTTGTATGTTGATACTCTATCAATTGGTATGTTACAAAACAATTTGTTGGTTAATTAGTAGAGGATGAATGGACATGTTTTTGAATAAGAACATGCTCTAAAAGCTACATATGTTGATCAAGGAAGAGGAAGAGATCGAAGAAATGGTGCTATAGAGGAAGAGGTAGAGATTGAGGGAGACAATCATTTGATAAATATACTATTGAGTGTTACAATTACCACAAACTTGGACACTCTTCTTATGAGTGTCCAACTAAAGAAGGTGAGATTAAACACAGTTTACTGAAACTAGTGAATATGTTCTATTAATGACATATAAAGAAAACAATGTGAGTGATAAAGAAGAATCATGGTTTATTGACTCTAGCTATAACAATCACATTTGTGGAAAAAAGGAAATGTTTTGTAAACTCAATGAAAACATTCTTACAACCATCAGATTTGGAGATGATAGAAGTTTGGAGGCTTAGGGCAAAGGAGATGTACGGATCATTGTGGAAGGGACTATGCAGACCATTTAAGATGTTTTCTATTATCCTAGTCTAAAAGTAATCTACTTAATGTAGGCCAATTACTAGAAAAATATTTGATAGTTTTTCTTCAAGATGGAAAGTTCAAGATTCATTCCGAAAAAAGGAATAATTATGACAACTTAAATGGCAACAAATAGGACTTCATTATTCATTCTCAAAAGATAGAGAAAGAATAGACATATTTCTTATTTATAAAAAGTCAAACTTGGTTGTTGCATCAAATGTATGGTTATCTGAGTATTAGTGAATAAAAAACTCTTCAACAATTTGACATGGTGAAGGGAATTCCAAAGTTTTAAGCCCTTTCAGGTTTGTGTGAATATTGTTTGATAGGCAAATAGTAAAATAATTTATTCCCTAAAGTGAGCAAATGGAGAGCAAAACTAGTACTTTTAATTAGTACATAGTGATATGTGTGGTCATATCAATCATACATCAAATAGAAACAAAATGTATTTGATTACTTTCATTGATGATTTTAGTAGAAAAATTTGAGTGTGTTTTTTTATGGAAAATCAGAGGCTTTCAAGGTTTTTAAAAATTTTAAGCATCGAGTTAAAAAGGAAACTGAAATGAAACTCAAGTGTCTTAGAACTAATCGTGGAGGAGAATTCACATCTTATGAGTTTGTAAATTTTTGTCAAGATCATTGAATAAAGAAGCAACCTATTTCAGTTTATACTTCACAACAAAATGGAGTTGTTGAAAGGAAGAATCAAATGATTATGAACATGGTACGAATTACACTTTCAAGTAGAAAATTTTCAAAAATCTTCTGTCCAGAAGCTATCAATTGGGTTGTCTATGTTTTGAATAGAAGTCCAACATTCATGGTAAAAAATATAACACCATAAGAAGTTTGAAGTGGTTAAAATCTACAGTGGAATACTTCAAAGTATTTGGTTATATATCTTTTTTAAATGTTTCTGAAATTCTTCTAAATAATTCTCATCATTAAATTTTTGCTCATATGGCGTAACCTATAATGACATATCTCAGTGGTCTTCAAGTCGTCAACAACAGTAGCAATTGTGTCTCTACATGTTGATGTCATGTATAACATTCCAATTTTGTGACCACGATCAATAACTATGGATCATTTAGTTACCTTCCACGCACCGTTTCCACAATTGAAATTATAACCTTCATCATCAAATTGTGTAACATAAATCAAATTGCACATTAAACCTAAAATGTGTCTCACCTTATTAAATTTTTAAACATTACTGTTAGTCATCTTTAATTTAATGTCCTACATGCCCGTAATATCCAGTGGTTCACCATGAGTGAGATAAACTTTTTCACAGTTTCTAGTCATTTAGTTCTCTATTAATTCTTTATCAGTAGTGGTGTGGAAAGACGCTCCCGAGTTTAAAACTCATGATTCTATTGGGCTATCAATTAATAAAAGCATGCATCAGTGATAGTTTATATAACTACATTGGCTGCATCATTTTTATCATCGTCGTTTGTCTTCGTTGCTTTACAGTTCTTCTTCAAATGACCATACTTACCACAATTCTAGCAATCAAATATATGCCTACACTTGGATTGACTCCTCATGTTCCTCGACATATATCTGCATTTACCTTGATTAAAATTTATATAATTACTTCTATCTCTATTTTCAACATTTAGAGCAGAACCTTTGAACGTTTTACTATAATCAATTTTACAAACCTCTTCAGCAATAATACGATCTATGACTTCAATAAATTTCAATTTTATATTTCCAATAGAGTTACTAATTGTTGCTCTCATAGGGTTTCAACTATTCGGTATAGATTCTAATAAAAATAACGAGAGATATCCCAAAATGTCCTAAATGTCATTTGTGATCGGTCCCGAGCCTTCAATCCTAAATGTGTTCGCTCAAGATTTCATAATAATTATGGACAAAACTCTTAATGTCAATTTCAGGTGTTTCTAATGACCTAAATGTGTTTAAAATTGTGTAAGACCAGTTGTGTTGCGTTCTAAATTGCTTAACGAACAACCTGATACTCTTGTTTTTTGATTTGTTGAATTAAATCAAAATTCACAAAAAAAATCGACGACATGTTGACGTTTTTCATGTTTCTGTTTGAAATCCATGGATAGTCACCGAAAGTGATTAATGGCATAAGGCCGATGTAGATGAGTTCCCTAGGACACTAAGAGACGAATCCAATTCACGATTCAGGATTTGTTTAACTCTAAAAAAATTACCATTTCTATTTGAAGCTTCCATCGCTGGACCTTTTAAAGAAGAAGATGTAGGGAAGTCGCGACCGAGAAATGCGTTTCGCGACCAAAGAATTCAACCATGCGTTGTTCACAACCAAATAAATATAGCCACACTTAGCATCCGATCGAGAAACTAAAGTTAGACGCATGCGTTGAAGAAAACAAATTAAAATGAGCGTTGAGGGATTCATCCTCAAGACCTCCTGTCCCTCTAGCATTAGATTTTGGACCTCATAAAGCTAGGGGTGTGCAAATGGGTAAACCCAACCATATTACTCAACCCATATTCAACCCAAATTAAATTTGGTCAACCCATTATCCAACCCATATTAATGAATAATATGGGTTGGGTATGGGTTGAGTAACCCAAACTAAATTTTAGTTTATAACATATTTATTATATTTTTTTACTCGTTTAATATTTAATACGTTTTTATCCCGGTTAACATAGTTTGATTCATTTAACAGTTATTTAATTTGTTTCACATAATTTAATACGTTTTTGACTTATTCAACACGTTTTTAACTCATTTAACAAATATTTGAATCATTTAACATGTTTTTGACTCACTTAATACGTTTTTAGTTTTAATAAGTATGTAACTTGTTTTAATTCATTTCACACGTTTTGGCACGTTTAATATGTTTTAGCACGTTTAACACGTTTTGACACGTTTAACACGTTTTTAACATTCTTAACATATTTTTTGTACGTTTAACACGATTTAAACACGTTTCACACATTTTTCACATGTTTAACATGTTTTTCACATTTTTGGTACATTTAACACATTTTCACGTTTTTGACATGTTTAACACGTTTTTCACGTTTTTGGCATATTTAACACATTTTCATGTTTTTGACACATTTTTGGCATTTTTAACACATTTTTGACATGTTTAACATATTTTTCATGTTTTTGACACGTTTAATACGTTTTTTTTTACATTTTTGGCATGTTTAACATGTTTTTCACGTTTTTGGCACATTTAACACGTTTAACACATTTTTCACGTTTTTGACATGTTTAACACGTTTTTCACACATCTAACACATTTTTCATGTTTTTGGTATGTTTAACACATTTTTGACACGTGTAACATATTTTTCACACATTTAAAATATTTTTCATGTTTTTGGCACATTTAACACTTTTTTTACATGTTTAACACGTTTTAACACATTTTTCATGTTTTTCACGTTTTTGACACGTTTAACACGTTTTAGTATGTTTAACACGTTTTGGCATAGTTAACATATTTTGACATGTTTAATACGTTTTGGCCCGTTTAACACACTTGCGACACATTTAATATTTTCGGTACGTTTAATAAATTAATTTATTTCTGAAAATTAACAGAGTTTACCATATTCAAGACTTTATTTAGTATGAATGATTTAAATATTATTTAAATAATTTGTATTAATCTCACATATTATTTCTTCAACTAATTTAGTAATTAAAATATAAAAAAACTTCAAATAAATCAAAATTATGTTAAATGAATCAAAAAATCATATAATAATGTCAAAGACATATTAGACGGAGTAAAAAATAAATGTGCCAAAAATGTGACAAACGTGCCAAAACGTGTCAAAAACATGTTAAAAATTATCAAAATGTGTTAAACGTGCCAAAAACGTGTTATTTGTGCCAAAATATGTTAAACGTGTTAGAATGTCAAAAACGTGTTAAACATACTAGAAGCATGAAAAACGTGCCAAAAATGTGAAAAATGTGTTAAACGTGACAAAATATGTCAAAACGTTTTAAACCTGCTAAAAATGTGTAAAACGTATAAAAAAACATATTAAACATGTGAAAAAACATGTTAAACATGTCAAAAATGTGAAAAATATGTTAAACATGTGAAAAGCGTGTTAAATGTGTTAAACATGTCAAAAATGTGTTAAACGTGTCAAAAACATGAAAATGTGTTAAATTTGTCAAAATATGTTAAACGTATTTAAAATGTCAAAAACGTGTTAAACGTGCCAAAAATATGAAAAACGTATTAAACGTGTGAAAATGTGTTAAATGTGCTAAACATGTCAAAAATGTGTTAAACGTGTTAAACATGTCAAAATGTGTTAAACGTGTTAAACATATTAACTATGTTAAAAACGTGTTAAACGTATTCGATTGGAATGAAAATTTACGTAGTAAAAATCAAAAAATATATATTGAAGTTGAAAGATAGTTAGTTTATAATAGATTATTAAAAGAGAATTAAATTAAATTTATATAATTTGGGTAAGTTGGGTAAACCCAACCCAAATTAAACTCAACCCGAAGGTTGAGGTTTATACATCTCGTGGAGGGTTTTGTACATAGAAGCTTTTGGGTTCCATTTCGCTACCGTTGGTTTTAAAAGAATTGAATCTTCGAAGAAGATTTTGGGTTCCGTTTCGCTACCGTTGGTTTTAAAAGAATTGAATCTTCGAAGAAGATTTTGGGTTCTGTTTCGCTACCATTGAGTTTCAAAGTGATTTAATCTATGTTGAGACTTGAGACTTATTGTCTTTCGACTCGACATCGATTAAGAAATATTTTAAAACCATGTTAAATTTGAGAGTACAGGCGGAGTTAGATTCCATATTTGTGTTTCAGTTTGATGAAAACCTAATTAGCCCTAAATATTTCTTCAAACTAATGAAGAAGTTGTACAGTTCATTTGTAAATTTAATTAAAAAATAAATTAATTAAAATTCGGTTAGACCGGTCGAACCGAAATTTGTCAAAAAAACGGGTTAATGAACAAAACGATTTTCAAATCAATGTATTTTGGGTTTGGGTTAGGAATGGGGTTTGTGTCAACCCAAGATATGCTCACTCCCTACCTAAAAGTCATGGATCTCGTTCGAAACATTCTCGAACCTCTTTCCAAATCCGACTTAAGGACATGTTTGTTTGCCATTTAAATTGTTTTAAGTCACTTTCTATTTTAAATGCTTTAAATAATTTTCTAAAAATCCTAAAAACTTATATAAAATGGTTTAAAATAATTTTCTAAATTTAATTAAACATTTTCACAATGTTAAGAATCGATTGGGATATTCTCTCAATTTTTCTAAACTTTAAAAAGTTCATAACTTAAGTTATACAACTCCAAACAATTATGAGAAAAATTATCAAAATAATTCTATATCATTTATTCAACACTCTTATGCATTAATATTCAGATTTTGAACATGTATTACACCTCAAGTTTTAATTTTATAGTCTTTTCTAAATATCATGGATACCCTACACCTATGTTTATGAACAAATTGGGCATGATCTCTTAGAAAGATGTTACTTGACTTAGATATATGTTTATATTTGAATTTTAAAATAAAGTGTAATAATTATTCACATTAAAAAAATGTCAATTGTTTCGTATTACGTGTGAGTTATAACGCTGAAACTCTTTCTCACATATAACTCCAAAACCAAAGCAAGCTACCCCGATAGAAATAAATGAATTCCAAAGATCTTGGGCAAATCAAAAGAAGGTTTTTCTGTACGTTCATCAGAAAAAATTTCTAAATCACAATATACAAGAAGCACAAGCCAGAAAAAACAATATGTGCCCCAGCTACACCTTCAAAACTCCAAATACCTGGATTCCTAATCACCGAATCTTAAAATAAATTTTTAAATTTTTTTTCTAATTTCTTAAAGAGTAAATTAGGTGGCGAATCTTAAAAATTCTACGAGTCTAGACTGACGATCTTAGAGATGTGCTTTTTGAGTTTGTCTCTCGGCGCAGTCATTTATTCGACATTCTTAGAAACCAACTTGAGCATAATTTACCATTTTAATTTATCATCCTACTTGGGATTCGAGGGGAACGTAGAAATAAAGTTATTCGTTATCGAGTCGATTTCTCCGCATGAATTGATTTACACACATACAAATATAAAAATATTGACGGTATTCAACTTCTGAAGCACTAGCAAACAAGAATAATAATAAAAAAAATATAATTATATATCAAATTATATATCACGCTTCCTCTAAAAACATCTAAAATTCCCACAATAAAAGGTTAATAAAAGGTAATTTCGGCCAATATGGCATCCTCCAATTCTCTCGAGTCTGCTTTTCAAAATTCAAACTTCGATCCCCTTTATTATATTTGGCCGATCGATTTTTCTACTTAATTCCCACACTAACAATCAAGGGGGATTAAATGATAGATAAATTTTAGGTAAAATTCTTTAAAAAAAAACCCCTAAAAACTCAGATAAACAAGCTCCTACCTAGAGTGATGATCCTCAATTTAAGATGAATAGATTTTAATTAGGATCAAACTCTATGCTAGACAAATTTTGTTACTTGAGTCAATCTTTTTCAAACTTAAGAGTTTGAGTAGAAATTTAACTCAGATTGTTTTAACAGAAATAATTTCATTGAAAAAAAAGAGAAAATAAATATGTTATAAAGAAGATGACATCGAAAATTGAAATCATTCAGCATAGTCCTTCAAAAAACATTTGAGAAGAATCAATAATAAAGATGATCAAATATCTCTATAGATTAAAGTCATCTATCTCAACAATAACAGTAGTAAAGTAGTTTATATAGTTCCACAATCATGAATATTTTTCCATAAATCTTGCCCAACACACAAAGGCTTTAATTACACACCAAAACTCATCAACAGAGCATATAAACGGTGTCAAATTTTTCCCAAAAATAAAAAAAAAATATTAACAAATGACTAATCACAAATAAAAAGAGAAATCAAGATAATAAACAATTATTAATAATAAATATACCATCTACAAAGCACCACTTTGCTTATGTAATAATGGTTCTTACCCAGGATTTATCTGTTCCTGCAATCTGTCAAATGATGTTTTATTATATATTTGTATATATATATATATCTCCAGGAATTTAGCAAATGAAAAATCTCTTCTTCTTTTTCTTCATCTTTTTCTCAACAAATGCCAACAGTTCTTCTTGCTTAACAAGTGCGTCTTCAAGTGCCTGCACAATAAATAGGATTGAATTATTAACCGTGTTCTAAAACTCTTTTTTTAGTAGGTCAACACGACCTACACTAATCGAACTTAGACTTTTAGTCTATAAGACAAGACTATTTTCACTTAATCTACCCTATATGATTAATATGTCCTTAAACTTTTGTTTTCAAGACTCAATCATTGTGATTTAACTGAGAATCCAACTGAGACATAAACTCTTAAAATTCAACACTCTAGTCATTTGATCAACTCTAGTACTATTAAGTTTGAAAAGTCTTAAAATAACCCAATTTTAACGGCATTGATGGGCTTAATTTTAAAAAATAAGGTAAACAAGTGAGAGGGAAGATACTTGCCTTTTTGGTAGCGGAAAGCTCATGTTCTAAGGCATCAACCCGGGTCAAAGCAGCAGTTAAAATAGCCTCTTTTTCAGGTGGCATAATAGCCGGTTTGTTGTTAAGAACAGTAACTTTTTCCTCCAATTCAGCCATCCTCTTTAACGCAGTAAAATATTCAGCCTGAGAGATAGCATTTTCTTGTGGCTGCTGCTTGACTTCATTTGATTCGACGCCAAATACTGAGTTTGAATAGAAACTTGAATCAGTTAGCCTTTTGGGTATATTGCGACTCATACGGACCATCGCAAAAACTCCAACTACAACTGTCATTACACCACCAATTAGTTGGTTGCTTAGTCCTCCGGCTTGATACGGTTTTACTGGATTATAACAATCAGCTGTAGACATAATTCCAAAACTCGAGTCAATCAAACATATATATCATTAATAGGCTTTTATTATCAATGTTACCTTTAGAAATGTTATTAAATTTCTCATTTTGTTCATTCTTTTTAGGCCAGCTTGCATCCACAGCTTTGTCAACCATTGGAGTGTTGAAGCTATCAGGAAATCCAGAGCCAAACTGCACTCATTTGCATAAGGTATATTAAAAAAAGTGTTTTCAATTGATTAAAGATTAGGTAGAACTCAATATATGTTATGATAGCTTACTTCTTCATGGACCGGAGAGAGCAATGGATGTACAATTTGCTCTCTTGGAATCCTGTTAGGGAGGATTGATTGCATATTTTCCCCATTGGAAAATCTTCCTGATCGAAAGGAGTCGCTTCTCTTGGCAGCCTATTTTTGATAATTAGCATCACAGTTGTTAAATAAATTCCTGAAATTAATATCTAGGACAATTGTACCTTTGAATTACTCCTTTCAGTCTTAGAACAATTGTCCATGTCTGGGATACAGATCTTGGTGGAATATTTAGCATCGTCATTATTTATCTTCTGAAAAAAGAATGAAAAAAATAATAAAGAAAACATCTTCTGGGAAATTGAAATGATAATAAAAGAGATTATACCTTAAGTATCTCTGGATCATTCCATGGACCTTTATCAGATCGCATACACCCACCTTTGTCAGCACAAGTGCACTTACCACCCAAGAACTCAGGAAGCTCACTGCAAAAGACATAAAATAAAACCATGATAATCTAAAGCAAGAACTGTCTTGAATATCAAACACTGTCATAGAAGAGACAATACATCTAGTTTTTTCTAGATTTGATTTAGTAATATATTAAAGAGTACCTAGCATCAATAATTTCAAGCAGTTTGCTCTGATATTTGTTGCCAAGCACCTGTGAATGAAACCATAGATGCATCAAGCTTCATAAACAAAACTATCTTTTCTTTTGAATGGTCAACAATTAGGAAACAAGTGTTGACATTTGATAGGATCAGTCGTAAAGGATTCACAATGACCATTATATGTTATTTGTGTGAACAATCTAAAGAAACAACCCAAGTTAAATAGGATTGGAATAGAATGGTTGTTCTTTACCTCTTTTTCATCATTTATATTAGGAGAGAATGTCTCATATTGGGACATTTTCAATATAGTAGATGAGACAATCAATAGTTAGTTTTTTTGTTTTGTTTTGTTGCTCTAGAGGGGTAACTATTCCTTTTTTATTTTGGAAGAAAGCTTCAATTCAGTTAACAAGATCAGCATTATCTTTATCATGAGATACCTGAATCTTTGCAGTTGTCTTGGGATCCAAGAAGGACTTCACTGTGCTCCACAGAAGCCTAAATCCAGAACCTGCATTAATGATGTACATGCGGCACAAGGTCTGAAAAGTAACAAAAATATCAGTAACAGTTTCATCTATAAAAAGTTGTTGGGCAGAATGAACTTTGTTAAAAATATAAATTGTTTGACTATGTTTCGATGAGTGAAATTGAAATTAGAGTTGTATAATTCTATAAGAATTGACATTGTAAATTATTCTCTTTTAACTGCCTATAGTTGGAAGAATGGCCTTGGCTTGAATCATGTGTGAATATTATACTAGAACTGAAATTTGGAGATTTTATAGGGGAATTGTACATACACAAATTATACCCATTTTATTTCCACGAGAATTTCAGTTCCATTTAAGTCCTTAAGCAACCAACAAAATTGGAATTGGACCCCTACTCCAATTCCAATTCGAATTCAGCTTTCACCAAACATAGCCTGAATGGAATCAATATGCAGGTATTAGAGGTTGAAATCATGTACCTCAGGGTAATTGTCACCATCAATTTTTTGAAGGCACTGGATGAGTTCTCTAGCAGTCTTATTGAAATGTTTCAGCCCCTAAACACAAAAGCAGATTAACCAGAAATACAAAGATATTAATAAATTCACGCCTTCGCCAAGTAAAAGAAAAATATAAGTCTTACTTTGTTTTTCATTTTAATGAAATGAACTTTGTTCAAAAAGAAAATGATTTTTTTTGAGATTTTCAAACCTACCACTCCTTGAACATCCAGAATAGTTGTGCTTTGATCAATGTGTCTTTTGGAAGCAGCTGAACAAGCAGGGAACTTGACAGAAAATGTCCTCTCAAATTCTTGTACATGATATTTCACATAACGATCCAAGGATGTGACTTGAAGAAGCTTGGTTGCGTCAACTTTTCCCAGTTGTTCAATATAAACAGGCCTTCCATCTTTGTCAACTCCGTGGTGTCCATGAGGGTAGTATTGTAGAATCTCATCTTTTTCTTCAAACTTAAAATCCTACAAAGAACAAATGATTCGCAAAGATATTTAGTAAACAATAAAATAGTGTGATGCATTTGGAATGGGTATATTTTCAGAAAATACCTTCATGATTGTATCAGAGCCAAAGTCCTTCCTCCATTTGAGCATATCTGCCCACATTTGTTTTGCTTTCTCCACGTCAAATTTCCTCGCCTTCAAAAATCTGATCAACAGAAAGAATATTATCAAAGTGGTGATACAACATACTGGAATTCTGTTTTGTTTTGTTTGGTTTGGTTTCAAATCTAGCCAATTAACCATCAAAACATGGAGGCAATGCACATGGAAATGAAAAACTATGATTATTTGAAAAATGAAAGAGAATATCGAATAACCTAAGCATCATATGATAGTCATCATGCTTTGCTGGAAGAAGTTCTTCCAAAATAAGAGTTTGTCTAAATGCATCCACAGCTTGCAATTCTTCCGTATCAAGCTCCATTTCAAATGTAACTCTGCTCTGTCTCTTGCTCCTCTTTGTCACAGAACGCCTAAATCTGGCTGAGGCATTCAATGCCTTTTTCTTGAGAGACCCAAGTGATTTCTTCTTCTCATCTTCTGATGTACTCATGTCTGATTTCTCTAGTCCTACATACACATCCATTGAGTAAACACAATTTTCAGTAGTGAAAGCAAAATAGGAAACTGAATCATGAACTAAGAACAGATTATCAAGTATTGAAGATAAAACATACCGAGTTTAGGCGGCCTCTCAAGAGGTCCGGACATAATGATACTCATTGCTGAATTGTTCGCCCAATATGAGAATGGACGCTTAGAGATAAGGCAATGATATCTACAGTAAAAAAATAATAACTTATTAGCTAATTGTTCTTGCCATTATAAACTAAATTTCTAGCTCATATCAAATTAAGGCCTGATGAATACAGAGAAGAGAAAAAAAAAACATCTAGGGTTTGATAAACTTCATATAATCCAATCGAATTCACGTCATCACAAATCAATCAATGGAGATCACGAAGCTCAATTCGAATTGCGATCACAAGGACAATCGCGAAATTAAGAATATCAAAATCTTGTGATCAGGAATTTAGTTTTTTTTTTTTTTTTTTTCCAATTGCGGACAGAATACAAGCATTAGAATCGTAAATCGCGGAATAATTCAAATGAATATAAACATTTACAACAATCAAGGAATGAAAAAGGATAATCATCATCAGTGAAACCAATCGATCAATCGATCAATCGATGAAGAGAGCAAATTACCAAGCAAAAGATGTCTCGGACTAAGAGAGATAGAGAGAGAGAGAGAGAGAGAGAGAGGGAAGGAATGGAAAGAGTTTTTATATATTGAGGAAATTCTGAGCCTGAATCCGGCCTGAAATACTAAAGAAATTCGGCCTGGATACAGCGAACACGATAGCAATCTGACCAGGATTACTATAATCTCGATCGATCTTCAGAGAAGATTTGTTTCAACATACAGATTTTGATGAAAGAGAAACTGAGAGATGCAAGCCACTCCGTCAGAAATTCATACCCGTTTCCGCGGCAAAATTATCTCCTGCTTCGCACTCAATTCAATAAGAAATTAAATTATCCATATTTTCCATATATAATATCATGGTTAAGGTATTGGGATTAGTTTTTCATATTTATAAAATTATAATTAACTTTAATTTTTATTTTTGGAATTAAATTAATGCAATACGAGTAAATTCATTTTTCTTTCTTTTTGGGACAAATTTAAAACTTTAATTTTTTTTTATCTATAACCTTATTAAGTTTATTTCGTGTTATGAACCGATTTGAAGATTAACTCTCAAACATATATATTATTTCTCTCCGACTAATTTTTTTTTTTTTTTTTTGGATAGACGTTATAATATCAATATCGTACAAATATCTCAGTATATCACAAATATTTAGTATGATTGATAATGTTATTTTTGGTATCATACTGATATAATTTTCTTATGCCAAAAATTTTAATACGGATGAATAATTAGTAATATATGAAAAATTAATTTGTAAATAAGGTCAAATAAGATATACTAAAGTTTTAAAAATTATTTATATAATATGACATATTTATAAAATTTAAATTTATAATAAAAACATTTAACTATCATTAATTTTGTTTGAAAATCACTCTAAATATATGAATTTATTTAAGATTTATAAAATAAATAGAAAGTTGAATTATTCAATTAAATGTATTAATTTTTTTGTTCAGTAGTTGGATGACAAGTCATTCTTTTCTCATTCTCTTACTTTAATTCCCTCTTCCTATCCCTCTCTTTTAATATATAGAATTTTTGTTTTAATTATATATATATATAATCTATATATATATATAATGATACTTAATTTTTAAAGTGTCCGGATTGCCGGGTCGAGAACTGTGGTTAATTTGAATATATGTGAGAGTAAATGGATACTTGGGTCGGATTGTGGGTTGACCCTCCCATAAACTTAAAACGGTTAAAAATAAAATTAAAAATGCTATAGATATGATTCGAACTTGCAACCTAACAAAACAAGTATAACTTTTTTACTAACTAGGCTAATAACACTTTATATTTTAAATTCAACCCAAAATTTGATAAACGCGTGACATTTTAACAATATAAGTTCAACTTTTTAACTAACTAATATATATATATATATAATGATACTTAATTTTTAAAGTGTCCGGATTACCGGGTCGAGAGCTGTGGTTAATTTGAATATATGTGAGAGTAAATGGATACTTGGGTCGGATTGTGGGTTAACCCGCCCATAAACTTAAAACGGTTAAAAATAAAATTAAAAATGCTATAGGTATGGTTCGAACTTGCAACCTAACAAAACAAATACAACCTTTTAACCAACTAGAGTAATAACACTTTATATTTTAAATTCAACCCAATATTTGATAAACGCGTGACATTTTAACAATATAAGTTCAACTTTTTAACTAACTAATATATATATATATATATAATGATGCTTAATTTTTAAAGTGTCCGGATTGCCGGGTCGAGAGCTGTGGTTAATTTGAATATATGTGAGAGTAAATGGATACTTGAGTTGGATTGTGGGTTGACCCGCCCATAAAAAAATTATCGTAATTTTTTTCCACGATTTTTTATATTATTACTCGTGCAAATGCACGGGATACATGCTAGTTAAAATAGTGATCAATATAAATTATGAAAGGATATGTGTAAGCTAAAATAAAAATTCTTTAAAAACCGTTATTAACTATTCATAAAGTTTCTTATGTAATCTCTAATACAAATAATATCTCTCAAATCATATTTCTTTCTTAGGCCTGGGTTCTTATTCAGATTTTTTAAATAATCCAACAAAATCAGTTATCACATCATTCATTCTCTTATTCATCAAATCAATTAATTCATTAATCAAAATACTAAAATACCCTTTATTTTAAATTATTATTTATTTTATTTATATATATGAATACCCTTTAGGTCTTTTTACCAAAAAAAACATCATTATTTTTTCAAAATCATCACCCATAATCATTATTTTCTCCTTCCAAGTTATTTAAATAACCTGAACAATAAGGCCTTAGTTAGAAAAAAAAAACCAATCACACTTCATTAACAAAAATGTCAAACACTACCAAAAAAAAAAAAAAAGTTTTACAATATTACATATAAGGATTACAATTAAAATAACTACATAAAACAACAATTGAACTTTACAAATGATATTAATATTAATTAATTTTTTTTTACAAAATTGAGTAAAGAGTTACACAAATTCTTTTCAAAAATTAATCAATTTAGGATAATAGACGTGTTTTATTACTATTTAAAATATTTTAAATTAAAATAAAAGTAATGACAATAGATAATAATAATAATAATAAATTCATGTAAAAAATAACAAATTCATTCAAAGAATTCAGGTATGTTTTATGTTGTTTAAGATTACATAATAAATTTATTTATTTTTAATTTTTTTTGAAGAGTGACAACCTATTTTACTAAAATAATAAGGTTGTTAAAATACGGTTGCCAAAATATTCAATGTTAATATTTAAATTGAAATTTTGGGATTTTATATATTTGAAATGTTTAATCAATTAAGATAATTTAAGTGACTAGAGTCATTTTTTTCGTTAAGGAGAATTAGAATGACACAAATAGTTATGTCTCGCTTAACTTAAAACGCTTTCAGAAAAAATTGAACTCGTAATATTTTAACCCAATTCATTAATTAAGAGATTAAAAATTACGAATTTATTCTTATTTAAAATATCCTAAAATTCATAATAAGAATAATTAAAAAAATAAAAATAATATATATATATATATATATATATATATATATATATATATATATATATTAAAATGTTAGTCCAAGGTAAGTTTCTTCTCTTCTCTTGTAATTACTTTTTGTAAAATATTTTAATTTAAATTATATATGACTATTCATCTTATTTATAATTTTTTTAAATAAATTATAATAAGAGAGGTAATATAAAAAAAAAACTCACAAGTAAATTGAATATTATATATATATTTTTTTTTACATTTTTTTCTATTTAACCCATTTAGGGTGTACAAAGTAGTCTATGCATTTATTGCTTTCGGAATAATATCAATAAGTCTTGCTTGTCCACATGTTTTTGCCTAATTTTAATAATTAAAAAAAATGTGTTCAATTCATATATCTAACATATCAGTCTTTGCAATGTTTCTTTGCAATAATACCTTATTAAATAATGTGCAACCAAAAAACACATTCATAATTTTTCTAAATATGAGAGTGCAATACAAAAACACATTATAAATATGAAATCTACACTACCACATAAAGTATGAAATGTGAAACATATAAAGCAACAAAATTCTAAAGAAAAGTGTACAACATATACATTGAATTGCAACACATAAACCATCACATTTTCTCACTTTTCAAATAAGCTTAATTTCATATATAAATAAAAGCTGACCAAATAAATGTGTTATAACATTTTTAAAATCTTACACAACTTAACAAAATATTTTCAAGAACTCAAAAAGATTTTATCAATTTTTATGTTAAAAAAATTAATTCTCAATTAATCAGTAAATAATATCTATAAAATCAACCACAATTTTAGATATCAATTTATATAAATAATTTAAAAAACTAAAATTTGAATAGGGAATATTCAGCAATCATACAATTTGTTGATGATCGCTAAAAACGAACTCATTTGATTTAATAAACAATAATATTGAATTAGAATAAATTGAATCAACTTATGAGATTTTTTACCAAATATTATAAAAGACAATTGAAATTATTTTCTACCCAATATTATAAAAGACAATTGAAATTATTTTTAATTGAGAATTTGTAAGAACACCGGATTTTTTTTATCAAATAATAAATAATTATCTATATGACTGACTGAAAAAATAAAAAATACATACAAATTATGGATAAATACAAATATGTGATATTACCAACACATATATTTTCACTAATGATCCACCAAATTCTGAGGATATTATTGGGATTCTAAATTTTGAGACGAAAAATCCAAACCGACTAAACAAAATGTCACATCGAATAAAACAAACACCAACTTAAATCTAAGTGGTAAGAATAACAACAAGAAACACTTGTGATGTTAAAAAAATCTTTTAAAGATAAAATAAATGATTTTTTAATTTTTTTCATTATTTTTTGTAGACTTAATTCTTTTTTTTATATGAACACCTTTTTTTGCTACTAAATATTTTGTTGCCATATATTTTAATGTGTGATTTTTTTAATTATTAAATCCACTATTTAAGACATTTTAAGGTAAGAATCGAAGTCATACTCTCATCTTAATTGCAACCTAATTTATATTGTTTATATTTAATTTTGCGATTGATTTACAAACATATTTATCTCTGCAAGTCGCCAAAAACTAGTCAAAAACAGCTGCCAAAAACACATTTATATTTACACCTTTAGTTAATTATTTTATAATAAAAATATTTATTGATTTTTGTAGTTAATTGTTTTTAATCACTAAAAAAATATATACAAAGGAAAACAAATTTATAAATAAATTTACAGAATATATTGTAATAAATAAAGAAATTAATTAATTAAAGTACATTGTAGTACTGATCTATGTTGCAACATTTTCATGTCATGTTACATTATGTTTTGCAATATTTTGCTTGGAAGGTTGATTTATGAATTTTATATTTTATTTTAATTTATTCTAAGATGTGTGATTTTGTTTGAGACATTTGACATCACCTAGGAACATGTTTTGTTTTATTATGTTATTGTGTTGCTTAAGAGATTTTATATATATTTTAATAATACTTTGTTAAAAAAATATAAAAAGCATAAAATATAGCTAGTTGTTGGAAATATTATCTTAATTTCCTTAGAATAGGTTATGAGATGGAACATTCTTTATCCCCTTGAATTTGGTACAACATTATTAATTAAGTATTTGATTTGGTAATACAAATTAAGTAGGATGTCAACATCATTCAACAATTAATGTTGTGGTGGTTACCCACTATGCCTAATTAGACTATTTAGTTGTAACTGATTTTTAAAACTGATTCTTATTTAGAAAGTTGGGAAATGAGCTACCCACAATCTTGTATTTGTTTAAAAATTTAAATTTATTTTATTAGTAATTGAGTTTAATTGACCAAACCATTTAAGATATTTTTTTTTATAGATATTTAATTCATTAAATAGTTTGAGTTGTAATAGTAGGTGGGTAAGAGGAATGGTGGTCTAGTTAGATTGATTTTTTTATTTATTTAATTTAACAAATATTTTATATTAATAAATTATTTTCAATTAGTAAATATAACTTTTTTTTTATAAATAATTGAACTCTTATATATATAAAAAAATTAATGTATTGAATACATTGATTGAGCTGCCTATGTTAGTTTGTCTTAGCCCATGAACTTTTAGGCTTGGCCAGGTCAATCATGTCTAACAGTTCAAATCAAGGTCATTTATTTATAAATTTTAAAATATATATTATTTTTACAGTGTCATTTATTTAATATCATTATTAATTAATTTTATGTTTAAATATATATATATATAGATATATAAATGGTCAATTTATAAAATTCTATGTATATAATAATAATATATAATTATTTTTTTTTCAAATTAAATTGTTACGATTTTAAATAAACTTTTGATTTTATGCGTTTATATTTTGTCAATAATTTAAGTAATTTTTTTATTTTGACTCTTTAATTTAAATATAACATATTAGATTTGAACTTAAATTATCTTAAATTAAATTAAAATGAATCGAAATAATAATTTTAATTAAAAAATATATATATTTATTTCGAGATAGCAAAACTCATATAAGAGTTTAACATTTTTTAAATAAAAATTTGTAGATTAAGGTAACCAGCAATGAAAGCTTCTCTTAAGCTATTGTTAGTGGGAATTGAGACTTAAATTTTTTCTTTTTTTTGACCTAACTATCTCACAATTTACTATTATAAAGAAAACTAGTAATCAAATAAAGGAAATTAGCAAAAACTTTAAAAAGGGTTAAATTTATTTATGATTTTGACTGAATCTTAAATTTATTTATAGACTTGTCTTTGCTTGTACTTGGTAAATTTATGTCATATTTATTCAAATTGACAAAATAATAATAATAATGAAACTGTTTCCTAAGCATATTAAGACATTCAAACCCAAAACATCTATAGCAAAAAAATGATAGCTATACAACAAATATTTTTGTTAAAACGTTAATTATTTAAATCATTTTTTTAACATCAAAACCATCACACAAATTAGTATTTTTAATAAAATGTTTTAATACTATAATTAATTATCTTTACATAATTTTTTAATTAATAAAATAAATATTTATAATATTATTATAATTATTTATAATAAATTTATATATATCATTTTGAAAATTTAAAATTATTTAGGAGTTAATATGAGGATTTATAAAAATTGCTGAAATTTAAAAATTCTTACCCAATTTTGATCACTAATTACAGTGTTCCAATCCACTACGAATTCTCAAATTCACTAAATTTAAAATTAAAATGAATTTTTAAAATCTTATCATATATAATAAAGTAAAATTTTATTATAGTTCACAAATGCATTAGTTAACTCATTTTAATTTAATTTCTGTACTTGTATTATTTTCATTGTCACTGTATTTTTTTAATATATCCATATTAAACTGCAAACACTTTAAATACTAAAAATATTTTCCAACTTTTAAATAAGTCATATCTTCATACAAATAATATAAAATAAATTTTAGTTATTTATCAAAGTTTAAAAATAATATATATTTATTAAAATTTTCAAAATAACATATATAAATTTATTAAAAAGTTAAAAAATAATACATTATAAATTATTTATTTATAATTTTAAATAGATTAATAAATTATATTATAAAAAAATATATTTTTTTTAATGATTTATTGTTGAAATAATTATTATTTTAACAAAATATATTAGTTGGCTTGTTAAGAAATTCTTTTATATGGTTAGAAAGCAGCGTGAATTATAACAAAAATAAAAATAAAATAATACAACCTAAACGCAATAAATTAATTTAAGTGATTTTAAAAGAAAAAATTACAAATTTAATTATCACTTAAAAATAATTTAAGTTAAATAATTATTATTTCAATAAAATTGGAGTATTCAGTTAGCTTTAATTTTTACTAATTTAATTCAACTAAATACACTTTGAGTTGAAGCATACCTTGACTTTTGACGTGTCATATTTAGATCTTAATTTTTTTTGTCAGCTAAATAAATATTACACAAATTTAAAAGGTTATACACTTTTTCGTAATTATGGATAAATTTAAAATTCTCAACCAATATCATTTATAGGTATATTATTATATTTAACCATAAGAAAAAACTGTTTAGCAAAACAAAATGAATTAGTAAGAAATTAAGTGAAATAACCACTGTAGATAATCTTGCAGTTAAGAGTAGGCCAGCCCAAATGAAAAGAAATATCATGAAGCTTTATATAATTTTTATTTTTTTAATTTGTTTTAATATTATTTTAAATAATATAAAAATGTATAATAGTTTAATGTTAAAATTAAAAAATAAATATTTAAGTTAGTTTTATTTTTTTAATTTAATGATTATTGATGTAAGATTCAATATTTAAGAAAAATTTAATTTGTAAATATTTTTATTTTTTTTATTTTTTTATGCACTTGAACTCTCTAAAGGGTGGAACATATTCAAAAGATTCATAAACTGAAAATCACGTTAATATACACAGAGGAATATATATTTTTTTTTGTTTCTGTTGTTGTACTTAGGGTTGCTTCACTAGCTGAGCAAAACCAAACAAATGGTCTCAAAATTGTATGTATTTAATTGGGTTTACAAGTTGTTCGAATTCTGCTCTTTTATGACTTGTTAAGAAATTTCGTTAAGAGTTCATATACAACTTAGAGGAAAGTCTCACCTTAAATGAATAATTTAATTTTTTTTAGGTTATTAAATATTAATTTATTAAAGATAACAAAAATAATAAATAAATAATACAAATTTAATGTAATTCACCAAGGTAAACTCGATTACGTCAATTAGTTCAATAATATCATTGAAAAATAAGAAGAGAGGTTATGACATAAATATATAATACTCAGCCATTGAAAATCTTAACAAATACATAATTGGAAGTGATATTTGAACACAAAAATTTTAACTTTCTAAATGACTAATCACATTTAAATAAGTCTCAACAAATACAAAATTCCAACCATATATATATATAATTAAGTCAGTCCATTATTAAAAAACCAATATTCAAGTCTATTTAACAATATTAATAAATATTAAAGGAGGTTTTAAACTAAATGAACATATCCACGAGTCTAGCTAAACAAATATTTTAACAAATCTTTAAACGAACATGTTCGCGAACTGACGAACTAAATATCTAAAAGCTCTAACTTGACTCGTTTAAATTTTTAAGTTTTTAAACGAGTTCGAGCTCGGCTTGTTAAGACTAACGAACGAGCTCAATCAATTTTTTTATCGAGTCGAAATTTGAATAGCTCACGAGAATTCTATTAATTTACCTCCCTTGTAGTACTGTTTTTTAAACTCAATTTTTTTTTGGTATGATAACAAATTTTTTTTTTGACTAATTTGCTACTTTGAAATGAAGTTAATTTGATATTTTTGTTTTTCTTGTTAGTTTAAATTAAAAAATGTCTTATATGAGCTCGAATTTATCACAATTCTAATCATTTTTTAGTTTGATTATAAATCGTCAAGAAGTTCGTTTTCTTATTTTGACATATCATTTTCTTATTTATTAATTAATTTGTGGCGCCTGCAAATGATATGTCATTTACATAAGTATATGATGTATTTTTTTAACTAGATAAAATTAGGATTAAATTGATAATTGTATGCCAAAGTGAGACTTTTGGGGATATCATCCAATTTATATACAACATAGTTTGTTTTTCTTCTTTTTGTCCAATTCTTTTTTTTTATCGAAGTGCCACTAATTCATGCTGGTTAAGCCTATGATTTTTAATAATTTCACTTCTTTAAAATAGATTTTTAAATGAGAGTTTCATATCTCTATATTTTGAGGTCTTTTTTGGACAAATATAGAAATTCCAGCTTTGTACAAAAGTTTACAATTTCAGAAAAAAAAAAAAAAGTTCTTTATGAACCTTGAGTCTGATTTCCTTTTCCAGCACTATATACATCCATAACCATTTATGGGAAAAACATAGTAAGGAAGTACAAGAAAAAAGAAGAAGTTATGATTCGAGGGAGACCACTGCCGCCGGGAACTATTCCCGGAGAAACCTCTGCTGCCTCGCAATAAAAGCCTCCACCGTCTGCCGGAATTCCTCGCCGTTCATTTCCTTCTCAGGACACTTAACTTTCCGACAATTCTCAGTCGCCGACCGTCTCAACTGCCTGCCCATGTTTTCTCGATCAATCCTCTTCGTTATTTTCTCCGGTAAGCTCCTTTCAATCTTCCTCTCTTTCTTTTTGGGTATATCTTTAACTCTAGCAATATCTAAACTGCTCTGTTTTTGTTCATTAAATCTCACATTTTTCTCGCCGATTTTCACATACCCATGATAGAAATCTGTATCAATACTTTCATTCATATTTGAACTTGAAAAGAAACCGGATTTCATGAAGAGAACTGCGACGATGATATTTCCGATTAAAAAGACAATCTGAGGGCTCAGAATGATGCCGAAAAGTGACCGGAAGTACTCGCCGGAGATTTTATAGGTGGAGAAACTGGAAACGGCAAGGAGAAGGAGAATCATTTCGATGAGACGGAAGAGAGCTTCGATCTTTTTCTTGGTTTGGTAACGGAAGATTGGATTAGTCTTTTCGATATGGATGTTTGAGATTCCAAATGAATCCATTTGATTCAATTGTAAAAAGTGGATTTATATGTAGAGATATGAGTTGTTATGGGATAAAGATGAGTAGTGTTTATTGGTTTGCTCTACTCTTGTTTGTTTGTTAATGAAATGGGAGAGAGGATGAGAAATGTATATTTATAGAGAGACACCTTGATAGTGGAGAATAATTAATTATATAATGCTTCTTCTTTTATAATCTTTCCTTTTGTCACTTAGAATAGTATACGAGGAAGGATAGCAAGGACAACGACTCCCTGCGACCTCCCACTTGGGTGTTAGAGTGGAATAAAAAGGCCACGGTCGATTTTGAGAGAAAAAAATTAAAAAATATATGGCACGCTTTTGTTTTGATCAAATCATAGCCAAACTAGAATCAAATCATATTATTCTTCTATCGGAAAAAGCTCAAAAGTATGAGCTTTAGATTTCTCTCTCAATGAGTAACTCAAATCGAAGTAGACGACGACCTAGAAGACGACTACTGCGAAGAAGACCGCTGAGAAGACCACCGTAAAGTCCACTACGAAGAAGACGATTGCCGCGAAGAAGACAACCACCAGATTAAAATGTAATGTATTTTTTACTTAAACTTATGATTTTTTTGGGGGTAATATTGGTCTGTTTGGGATGAAATGCTCCCGAACATGTCCATGTTGGGTACGAAATGGTTCAATACATGATCATGTTGGGGACCAATATTCCTGAACATGATCAAGTTCGAGAGCAATATTCTTGAACATGATAATGTTGTAGATCATTTCGTCCCCAACATGACCATGTACGGGAGCACTTCTTCCCAAATATGATCATGTTCAGGACCATTTCTTCCCGAACATGATTATGTTCGGGGATTATTTCTTCCCAAACATGACCATGTTCGAGACCATTTCGTCCCCAACATGATCATGTTCGAGACCAATTGGTTGAAAACATGACCATGTTCTGGACCATTTCATCCAAAACATTATTCTTTTTCTTAATATAGTTTCTCTCTTATTCTTTAGCTTCATGGATCCCAAAGTTGAAATACACTATGTTCAAATCCTTAGTATTGGAATGACTTTTCCTTCCGAAAAGGAGCTTCGTGAATTTTATAACGTTTATGCCCAATCAAAGGGTTTTGGCATTTCTAAGCTAGGAGCAAGGAACGGTCCAGATGGTAAACAAATGTGGTTCTCTATCGCTTGTGCCAAAAGTGGTGCATGTTCTACAAAGGGGAAAAACATGACGAACATGGTTCTAGATGTTGTAAGGCTAAGATAAATTTTGCAGTTTGAAATGAAGGTGTCGTTGAGATAACTAGTGTCTTCCATGACCATAACCATATCTTGAGTCCTAGAAAGTCAAGACATCTTAGATCTCACAAGGTTCTAGATCCAAGTGCGAAGAGAAGATTGAATTTAAACGACGAAGCTGTAATTACTTTGTCAAAATCATATCAATCACTTGTAGTTGAAGCTGGTGGATATGATAATATGACTTTTGATGAAAAAAGCTGCATAAATTATATTTCACAAGCTAGACAATTGCGGTTAGGAACTGGTGATATTGAAGTGCTATGTCAGTATTTCTATTGAAGGCAAAGATGTTTAAATTATTATTATGTATATGATGTGGACGAGAAAAAACGGATAAAGAATGTCTTTTGGACTAATGGAAGATGCATAACTACTTACGTGTACTTCTCGAATGTCATCACATTTGACGCAACATATTTGACAAACCGCTATGATATGCACGCTATTTGCTACTTTTGTCGGTGTTAATCTTCATGGACAATCAATTTTACTAGGATACAAATTAATGTCCAGTGAGGATTCAGAATCATTTATCTGCTTTTCAAAGCATGGTTAACATGTATGAACGGACGTGCTTCAAATGAAATAATCACTGACCAATGTTGATTAATGACCATTGCAATTGAAAAGGTCTTTCCGAACACCCATCATCGCTTTTGTCTTTGACATATAATGAAGAAACTCCCCACCAAATTGTCTGTACATTCTCATTATAAAAGTATAAAAAGACATTGAAGAACATTGTCTATAACTCAATCACAATCGAGCAGTGTAAAGATAGTTGGCTAAAAATGATAGATGAGTTTCAGTTGCAAGACAACTATTAGCTGAACTCCTTGCACGTAGAACTTGCAAAATGGATTCCTATGTATGTTAAATGCCACTTTTGGGAAGGTATGTCAACATCTTAAAGAAGTGAATCCACGAATGTTTTTTTGATGACTTTTTCATTCTAAAACATTCATAAAACAATTTGTAGAGCAATATGACACAAAACCCTTAAGAGGAACATAGAAAAGGAAAAATAATTGGATTTTCATTCTTATAATTCTACTATTCCAATTATGAGTGGGTATTCATTGGAAAAGAAATTTCAGAGTGTATATACAAACGACATTTTTAAGTTGTTCTAGAATGAGATGAAAGGGTTGATGTTCTGTGATACATCCATACTTGAAGACGATGGGACAACAACTACATTTGGAGTGGTGAAGAACATACAAGGTAATACTGAAGAACATTGGAGAGATATTTATGTAAAGGTAAACTTCACCCCGACGGACACATATTTTATAAACTGTCAATGTCAAATGTTTGAGTTCAAAGGACTCACGTGTAGACATATTTTGGCGGTTTTGAGAAGAATGAAGGTGAATATGGTGCTGATAATTATATCTTTGACCGCTGGCGCAAAGATTTGAAAAGAGGTTATCAAAGTATCAATAACATTTATGATTCTAATATGGTGACATTGAAAGAAATCAGTATAACTATCTTACTCCAATGATGTAAGAGCTCCAACAGATTATAACACAATCTGATCATAATACTTCTTTTTTGTCTGAAGTGGTGAAAGAAGTGAAAGAAAAGTTTATTGCATATTTGACAACATCCGCTTCTACACCAACAACTTCTGCTCATATACCTTCTACACTAACACCTTCTTCATATACATCTTCTGCACCAACACCTTATGCATCAACACAATTGATCCACTCTCCCGTGAGAGAAAGGAATAGAGGTCGACCTCTAACCAAACGTGAACAATCTATAATAGAAAGAGTTATGAACAAAAGATGTCGAAATAAGGTTAGTTTCTGTTAGATAAATTCAGACCGGTTCAAATAAACCTAACTTAAATAAACTTTCCATGCAGGAACAAGGAACCGGACCGGATGAACAAGAGAACCGACTAAAGAAACCTAACTGGTCAAGCTACCAAACCGATCAAGAGTATTCGGAACGTGACCGCACAAAGAAAGGATCGGTCAAAGCTCAAAACCGGAATCATCAAACAACCGATCATCCACAAGACAAGAATAACCGGAAGAAGTCCGGTTACATCACTACCAAAAGACATTCGGCCAAGTCAAATAACCGACCAGTACAAGAAGACAATTTGGGTATCTGTTGAGAATGATACCAAAGGAGCAGACTGAATACTTCCATATCCATGCAAGTCTGAGGAAAGACTGTAGGCTGCAGAAAACAGTACTACCGGATCCTTCTACTTCGGGATAAGCCAGAAAGGAAATCTTCAAAGTACAGACAACTGTCCAAACAGACAGTGCCTACATTGAGTAAAAGACAAACCCAGCAGGTTTGTCTTACAAACCGGAAGAACAGACCGGCAGGTCTGAGACATAATGCCAGGTCTGAGCTTGACCATCAGGTCTGAGGAAACGACCGCAGGTCTGAAACACTGAATCACTGAATCACTGCACTTCTGATCAGCCAATCAGATTCAAGGCAGTGAAATATGACTGTTGGCATATTTCACCTATAAAAGGGGTAGCTGAAGAAGAGTAAATGTAGTGACTTAAGCGGGACATCAAGCTAGACAAGTGAAGCGTTGAGAGCATTTACTACAAGTGATAAAACTGTGTTACTCTAAGAAAGCCTAAGTGCTAAATTCTAAGTGTGTGTTACAATTTCGGTGTGAATTGTAAGAGTATTATCGAGCAGGAAATAAGTCTCGATCGGATTGTACTTGTATTCCTTAGTGAATATCCTTCTCGCGGCTTCGAGAGGAAGGGGTGACGTAGGAGTTTTATCTCCGAACATCCATAAAATCTGTCTTGTTATTTACTTTCTGTCGGCTTCATCATCTAACCGACTAACTTAACCACACCGCTCCAAACCGACTTTATACTAACCATACCGAATATCCAGATTACCGAAACCGACCCACCATTTCCAAATCTCCATCATCCGAAACCGATTCCGCCTATCATACAAGTGTGCCGCTTCAACCTGAAAGCAAACCTCTTCCGCGCTTGAACCTAGTTCAAGGGTTTGTGACAGGTTGTGTAGTATTGAAACCCCGGTGTTAATCTCTAACCGGATTAACCACCACCCTACGAGTAAGAACCGCTAACCGGTCCAACCCCCGGTCCATCAGCGGCGACCTAGATCCTAACAATTGGTATCAGAGCAGTTAGTTTCAATACTCAAGCAAACATGTATCAGGATAGGCCTCCAATGCTAGAAGGTGATGACTTTGCCAACTGGAAGGCACGCATGCACCTGCACCTAGTCACCTTGGATGATGAAATGGAATCCATTCTGACCGACGGACCGATATTCATTGATAAAGATAGAAAAGAATGGACGGCTGAAGATAGGAGAAGAAACAATCTGGACAACCATGCAAGAAACCGGATCTCCAACAGCGTAGACAGAAACACATATTGCAAGATCAGAGATTGCAAAACCGCGAAGGAGACATGGAACACGGTTATCCAGATCTTTGAAGGAAATGAAAGAACAAGGGAGAACAAGATAATGGTAGCCACACAGAAGTTTGAAAGCATCAAAATGAAACCAGGAGAAACTATGAAGGAATACAGTGACCGGTTCACTGGTGTGTTAGATGAGTTAGCTACTCTGGGCAAGAAGTATGACAACAAAGAGGTCATTATGAAGGCTTTGAGATCTCTTCCAAGTGCTTGGGACATAAAAACGATGGTCATGAGGGAATCAAAGAGCCTACGTAAGATGAAACTATACGACGTATTCGAAGATCTAAAGGCATACGAATTCGAGATGAGATCTAGGACTGAAGAGGAAGTCTCGGCCTCAACATCAACCAGAGCACTAATCACATCTACAGAACCGGTTGCACCTACTCCTGCACCTGCACCGATACCGGTTCCTGCACCCGCACCGATCAGAACCGCCGAACAGTTCACTGAGGATGCCATGGCAATGCTTGCACAGAAGTTTGGGAGGTTCATGAAAAGAAGCCAACCGACAAACAACTACTATGGTGACAAATCCAATGTAAGATACTATAACTGTAACTGTTTGGGACACTTTAAGTGGGAATGCAGGAAACCGAGGAGGGATACCCAGAAACCGGAATATCAAAATGACAGAAACAATTACCAACAAGCCGGTGAAGGAAGTGAGGTACCGAAAGCACTGATAGCCGATGATGGAGGAAGTCTATGGGCTCGCAGTGATAGTGACGATGAACTCACATGTCTCATGGCCAATGAGGAACAGGTATTTGACTCTCCTTGTGAGGAATTTACTAAAGATGAGTTATACAATGAATTAAATGACATGGTAGAAGAATATAAGAACCTATTGACCATGCTACCTAAGCACCTCAATATCAAGCCCGACTCCATAACACCTATTCAAATAGAACCAGAGGTACCCATCATAACCGAACCGGAGGACATACAATCTGATGATACCTATACTTTAGAAACCGAGTTAGATCCTAAGACCGAACAACCTAGTGAACCGACTAGAGAACTAACCAAGGAAGAAAATGCCAGACTTCAATATAAGATGGCCGCCTATAAGAGATCTAGCGATATAGTAAAGAATATGAATAAATACTACAGGCATCCTCGTTGTAAGCGTGGCCTAGGATACACAGAGAATAGCTCTAAAGACCGAAAACCCATAGAGAAAGCAAGGCTTACAAAAGGAAACCTTCCCTTTATAAAATTTCTTAAGAGCACCTATACCGCTGAAGAAGAGAAGACCGCATATTATAGGGAAGAGAAGTTAAAATACGACTATGTTGGTCCAACCGATTCATGGCTTGACCCTGAGAAAAGAAAAGCCGAAATCCTTAGATATAAGAAAAACTTCCCCGAACCGCGTAGGTCAAACTATAGATCACCAAATCAAAGACCATCACCATTTAGGACATTTGAAGGAAAACCGAAATACACCAGACCAAGTGTCAAAAGGACAGTTAAAACCCTAGCAAAGAAGACCGTCCGGTTTATCAAAGTTTGGGTACCTAAAGGACTAATCGCATGTGGACCCAAGTAAATGTGGGTACCAAACAGTTGTAAATATGTACATTTTGCAGGATCCAAAGAAACGGCTAGGAAACTCCGAATGGTTCTTGGACAGCGGTTGCTCCAGGCACATGACCGGAAATAGCAATTTGCTAACCGACATCAGATCAGTAACCGGTGCTCTAATTACCTTCGGTGACAACTCAAAAGGTAAAACTGTGGGCAAGGGTAAGATTGTCCATGGTAACCTAACCATTGATAATGTACTTCTAGTTGAAAACCTACGTTTTAATCTACTTAGCATTAGTCAGATGTGTGATGCCGGATACACGGTAGAATTCCTTAAACATGCATGCTTAGTTAAGAATTCTCAAGGCATCGTACTACTAACCGGAAATAGGATAGGTAACATCTATAAGGTAGACTGGAAAACTAGAGTAGAATATCCTATATGCATGATAGCTAAGACTGATCAAACCTGGCTGTGGCATAAGAGACTTAACCATCTAAACATGAAAACCTTAAACTACATTTGTGGTAAAAAGCTAGTTGAAGGTATTCCTGATATAGTATTTAACCAGGATAAGGTTTGTTCAGCATGCCAAATGGGTAAACAAACTAGGTCATCTTTTAAAAGTAAAGGAAACATTCAATCTAGCCGATGCTTAGACCTTCTTCACATGGATTTATTTGGACCGATTCAGGTCATTAGCCTAGGAGGTATGCTTTACACCATGGTAGTTATTGATGATTATTCTAGATATACATGGGTAATATTTCTACCATCTAAACGTGAAACTGTATCAAACCTGATTACACTTCTTAAGCGCCTGCAAAATGAAAAATCAACTCGCATTAATAGCATTCGAAGTGACCGAGGTACCGAATTTACCAATAGCACATTAACTGCATATCTTGATGAATCCGGCATTAGACACGAGTTGTCTAGTGCTAGGACTCCTCAACAAAATGGCCTGGTCGAGAGAAGAAACCGGACTCTCAAGGAAGCCGCACGGTCCATGATAGCCGACTCCGGCATTGCTCAGAAATTCTGGGCTGAGGCTATCAACACTGCATGCTATACACAAAACCGGTCTTTAATAAACAGATTTCACAACAAAACACCGTATGAGGTTTATTTTAACAGAGTTCCTAAACTCAAGTACCTCAGGATTTCGGCTGTAAATGTTATATTCATATAAATGGTAAAACCCAACTCACCGCTTTTGATGCAAAAACCGATACCGGCATCATGTTAGGGTATTCGGCAGTAAGTAAAGCATATAGAGTATATAATAATAGAACTGCAACCATGGAGGAAACAATTCACGTTGTTTTCGATGAATCGGTTGAAAGCAATACTGCTTCATGCTTTGATCTACACAACAGATTGGAAAATAACGATATTCATTCTGATAGTGAAGATGAGGCTCCGGTCTTCAGGCGGTTTGTCCATGACCAAATGGGTAATATTGATACCCAGCCGGATCAAGCTGTTCCACAACAGGAAGCTGACACTTCGGTCCAATCCGAGGGAGTCGGTCGGTCTGACAATCTCGTTCAGCCTACCAACATGTCTAGCCTTGGTCAAGTTACCGGTAATTTGGTAGACATCCCTGAACTGAATCTCAGAAGAAACAGTAAACATCCTCCTGAGCAAATTATAGGTGACCCTTCAGAACCTGTTCGAACTAAGAGTCAACTTCTGGAAGGATATTTTAACTCTGCTTTCATATCCCAGATTGAACCGAAAAGAATAGATGAAGCATTGTCAGATCCGGATTGGATCTTGGGAATGCAAGAAGAGCTAAACCAGTTCGAGAGTAGTAAAGTCTGGTACCTAGTCCCCAGACCAAAAGATCAATCGATCATAGGAACAAGATGGGTATTCAGAAACAAACTCAATGAGGACGGTTTGGTCACGAGGAACAAAGCCAGATTAGTGGCTCAAGGTTACAAACAGGAAGAAGACATTGATTTTGAAGAATCATTTGCTCCTGTAGCCAGGATAGAAGCCATTAGGATTTTTCTTGCGTTTGCTGCTTTCAAAAACTTTAAGGTTTTTCAAATGGATGTTAAAAGTGCATTTCTGAACGGTGATCTACGTGAAGAAGTGTACGTTGAACAACCACCCGGTTTCAAAAATGCTGCATTTCCAAACCATGTATACCGGCTAAACAAAGCTTTATACGGTCTAAAGCAAGCACCTAGAGCCTGGTATGATACACTAACCGCATTTTTATTAGAACATGATTTCACCATCGGTTCGGTGGATAAAACATTGTTCAAATTTGAAAAGAAGGAACATATCCTACTTATTCAAATCTATGTAGATGATATCATTTTTGGCTCAACCGATCCTAAATTATGTGATAAGTTCTCAAAAATAATGACAGACAAGTTTGAAATGAGTATGATGGGAGAATTAAGTTTCTTCCTAGGTCTTCAGGTTAAACAACTCAAGGAAAGAATATTCATCAGTCAACCTAAGTATACCAAGGAGCTACTGAAGAAATTCGGTATGGACACCTGCTCCTCGGCGGCTACTCCAATGAGCTCATCAGTTAAGCTGGACAGGGACGATGAGGGTCAATCAGTAGATCAAATTGCATACCGGGGCATGATCGGTTCCCTACTGTACCTGACAGCAAGTAGACCGGACATCCTGTTTGCAGTTGGTGTGTGTGGGAGATTCCAATCAAATCCAAAGCAATCCCACTACACAGCCGCAAAGAGGATACTGAAGTATCTAAAGGGCACACCTGATGTCGGTCTGTGGTACCCAAAGGACTCATCCTTTAATCTAACAAGCTACTCAGACGCAGATTATGCAGGGTGCAAGATCGACAGGAAAAGCACCAGTGGAACATGTCAGTTCCTAGGTGACCGACTGGTGTCATGGCACAGCAAGAAACAGACATCGGTGGCTACATCAACCGCGGAGGCTGAATACTTGGCGACCGGAAGCTGCTGCTCTCAACTCCTCTGGATCCAACAACAGCTGAAGGACTTCGGTGTCATAGCCGAAGAGTCACCGATCTTCTATGACAACACAAGTGCCATTGCGATCACCTACAACCCGGTTCTCCACTCCAGAACCAAGCACATCGACATAAGGCATCATTTCATCCGGGAGCATGTCACGCTGAAGCATATCCGGCTGGAATACGTATCGACCGATCAACAAGTAGCCGATATCTTCACGAAGCCGCTACAGGAAGCTAAGTTTTCTCAATTCAGGCTTACTCTCGGCTTAACCGACATTAACCAAATCCTTCCAAAGGATGCTTAAAGGGAAACCGGTTCAGACAGACAAACCGGTAACTCTTCCTAAGCTGTCGAACTTCGAATCTTCGGGGTGTCTGTGGAAGAACCGCCCAGTTCATCAGATAGAGTAAACCGACCGGCTACTTGGTGCATGCACCAAATAACCGCATCGGGATGAACAACTGATACCTGACCGGTTCGGAAGCAGGCTACCCTAGATTATTTGAATTTCAAACAGAAGAGGAATAGTTATCAGAGGTTAAGGATATCTGCTCTGCAACATTACCCTTTCAAAGTAAAACAGGTCACGCCTAAAAAGACGTGAAGATCTTTTGATATCTTTCACAGTTCAGGCCTATGACCGACACCTAGAACTGCAAACCTGCCTATTTCATGCAAAATCTCTTATCCTGCGGTTAATACATATCATCTCATTTAATGCCCGAATAATAGGTTAACTCCAAAACTAGTATTTAAAGGAAGCACTCACTCACTAAAACACTCACAAAACAAAACACCCTCTCCATCACTAAGGCAAAAATGTCTCAGTTCACAAACATTCTTCAGGTTGATTTTGAATCTTGCTCCAACACCGATCATTACGACATCTATAGAATGATAAAATCCTTGGAGGATACCGGCCTCCAATACTTCTTTGATGATAAACTCACCATTTATCCTGAGTCCGTTCTGGAGTTTTTCCGAAATGCCAGAGTATTCAGAGGTACACCACACTTTGACACCCACATTCAATCCAAAGTGGGGGGTATTCTCTTTGACTTCACCGAGCATGACTTCGCCCGGTGCTTCAGCTTGCCCAAACAAGGGCTAACAAACCTCAACCCACCGGCCAACTTAAAGGCCGAGGTCTCACTCAACCTAGCCCGGTCGGATGAGCCGGTGGATGACCACGGCAGCAAGGCCAACTTGAGAGCTGAATATCAGCTACTCAACGACGTGTTAGGAAGGGGCATCTTAGGAAAAGATGTCACTAACACTTACTGCGTGGCGGCTTTCAACATGATGGCGGCCATTGTCACCGGTGCGCCGGTGAACTGGTCTAGGGTGCTGTTTGACGTTCTTATTTGGATAATCGGCACCCGGTCAGTGGCTCTCATTCCCCAAGTAAGCCGACTTCTTGAGGAGCTTGGCGTTCCGACCTTTCCCGGCGAAGGTCTAAACCATGCTCAGGTGCTCACAAGGGAAGGAACTGATTCATTCTATGAACAGTTTGAGAGAGAATGGAGGAGGAGGAACTTCAACCTCCCTCAAGAATTCAATCCCCGCGCCCGCTAAGCTACTCCTTCCTGCATCCGGTTGTTTTGCAGTATGTACCGGATGTATTCTTAACCAACTCAAGTTTGATCATATCGGCTTCATCCATGTCTCTTTCGGCTTTATTTGTGTCTTTCTTGATTTCATGTTTTCTTCATCATTCCTGTATGCCATTTTTCGGCATTGTCTCTACTATTTTCAGTTTCTATCTAATTAATATCGGTTATGTGTTGAGTGCATTTAATGAGATAATCCCAATCAATGAGATAACCCCCAACCACCCGAACATTTAAAATCCAACTAATCTGGTTACTTCCCAACTAACATTTACCTAGGACTTTGCAATTTGCCGCTTCCCCATGCGCCTTGAAAAGGTAAAGATTCCTTTTCTTAATAAAACAAAACTGACCATCAATGCTCAGATTTTCCCTCCAAAACCGATCCTATATAAGGAGCCATACTCTACTCATTTCATCACATCCGAAAGCACAAGATCACATCTGACATTCTTGAATCCCGTCTCTCTCTCAAATACCGAAATCATGCCGAGCAGAACTCTGGGAAACTTTCTTTGCATCGATTTCAACTCTTGCACGGACATAAGGGATTGCACTACTAAGGAGAAATTCATGTATGACTCTCTTGCTAAAACCGGTCTTCAACCGTTTCTTGAAGAGGCCGGTCCTATTCTTCTAGACGATGTCAAGGCCTTCTTTCGAAGCGCCTGCATTAGGGAGAAGTATATCGTCTCTACTGTCAGAGACCACACGTTCTGGATCGACGAGGATGAATTTGCCTCACTATTCGGTCTACCCGCTGAAGGCTTCTCTAACTTTCCGACTATTCAGGACCTTGTGGGATTTGAAACCGCGCAATATCTATCGGCCACCCCCTCTCCGGTGGAACACTTTGGGCCAAAAACCCAACTTGCTAGTCACGGTCAGCTACTGCTCGAAATCGTGACCCGGTCAATTCTGTGTCAATCACCAAATCAACGGTATTCTAGGAATACCTACAACATCATGACCCACATTCTTTGCAAATCGGCCATAAACTGGTCATCGGTCATTTGGGAGAACCTAAAGAATATGGTGCTGACCAAGAAGGGGCTCGGTTATGCACCGCATATCAGCAAGCTGATTCTTGGGTACCGACCTGAGTTCGGACCGGGCACACCGGCCTCCTCTTCAAACATCCTCGACAGCGATTCGGCAAGAGAACGATTCTGGAGAATGTCTTTTCAATAGGCTGTACTTTACATTGTTCCTGTATGCCTATCTCTGTACCGAATCTTATAATCGGTTTTCTTTATCTGCTATTTCTTGAATTCCATTATCATTTCAGTTTAAATGACCGCGTCTTCCTAATTCTTTGAACATTTATCTAAGTAACCGGTTAACATCTTCAAACTATAACCGCGTTCTCATCCGGCCACTTGAAATCTGCTTAAAATGTTCACTCAAAATGTCCGGTTAGACTTAGAAACCGTTAAATCAATCGGTTTCAAAGGAACTATTGCGTCATTAATGACATGAGCAAAGGATTTTGGAGGGAAATCTCCCGCTCAAACTTGCCGCCCACCTCTTTTTGTTTTACCGCCCGTAGTTTGGCGCATTTTCATTTTGGAGGGAAAATTCCCGCCCATTATTGATGGGACGGTTGGGCTTCCAAACCGCATCTATAAAAGGGACCTTCGGTCACTTTATTTCATTCACACGCGAATCTACTTTCTCTCTCTAAGCTTTCTAAAACTCTTTTGAAGCGGCTCTCTCTCTCACTTTCTCAAACTCTTTAACATGGGTCGTGATGCGGCATTGTTTAAACTCTACTCTCAGGTGGATTTCGAGGAAATCCGGCTGAATGGTACGACCGAGGCGAAAGCAGTTATTGACCGGCTGATTAAAACCGGTCTGCAATATTTCCTAGGCGGTCCTCATGTCATTTACAAAGATGCGGTCGAAGAGTTCTTCAAAACCGCAACTATCGCCGACGACAAGATCACCGCGACTGTATGCGGTTCCCGAATAGAGCTCACAGAAGGATTGGTGGCTGAAAGCCTGCGTCTTCCAACTTCCGGCCAGGATGCAACGGCAGAAATAGACCAGGACACCTTTGACTCGGCTGTTACATTCTATCGGCATCTCATGAGCCGATCAAAACATCAGGGAGCAAACAAATGCTAAGGCTGGAGTATATCCCGATATGTGACATCTTCACAAGGGCGATCCTGGCAAGGGGAGGAAACCTCAACAACCTCACACGGGACAAAATCAAGATGCTAATCGGTCTGATGGAGGGTAAAGAGGTCAACTGGGCAAGATCGGTGTTCAGCAACCTCATGGATATGGTGAAACCGGACTCAACCCGGTCGTGGGGATACGCCGTGCCCCTCGGTAAGATCTTCCTCCACTTGAATCTCAACATCGGTCCCGGCGTTGCGGTAGCAAAACGCTGCCTTATCAGATCAAGGCAATTCCTTAAAAGGACACAGTCGGCCCCCAGCTCCACAGGTGGCCGAAAGAAGAAAGCCGCAAAGAAAGATGCCCCGGCCAAAGCAAAGACCGGAGGAAAAGGCAAAGAAAAGATAACCTTCGAAGATCCACCACAACAAACAGAAGATGAGGAGTGGGCCTCTGCGGAAACCGACACGGAGAGGACCGATGATAGAACGGTCAATGACGACGATCATTCGGCTCGGAGTCCAAACGATGCCGAACCAAACACCAATCCTGAGACCACCGAGGGTGAAGAAGGGGTTGATAAAGAAGCCAATGATGAAGGCTACAACACGGAGAGGGAGGAGGCCGAAGAGGCAGAGGCCGATAGATTAGCCCAGAAAATCCTTCAGGGCGTTAACAAGCGAGCCGAAGACGTTGAAGAGCTATACTTGGAGTGGCATGAGCACCGGTTCGGTACACCATATAGAAATATCCTACCGGCCTTCACGGAAAAACAATGCATCGACAGATTGGAGGAAGTAGAGGACCTGATGATGAGCCTCACAAAATCCAACACAATTCAAGAGGTAGAACGCCGAACCTGTCTCCTGTTACCGAGGATCCAACTTCGGAAACTAAGAAAGCGCATCCGGAGAATTAAGGAAGAGCACAACGAGACTGGATCGGTGGACACCGTAGCGCCGCGGGTGTTAACACGGCTTGAAAAAGGCAAAAGGGAAATACTTCAAGAAATTGAGCGGCTGGAAATGATATGTAGCCGAATGCAGGTACCGATCTATACTGCTCCCGTAATCGATAAGTTTCCAGTTAACTGTCCAACACCTCCAATCTTGGAGGATGCGGAACCGATCTTAGAAGATGCGGAACCGATCTTGGAGGATGCGGCACAGATCTTGGATATTGCGGCAACATTAGAACTTCCAAAAGAGCATGCGGAACCGATAGAATCCAATGACAGAGCCGATCCAGATCCCACCGAGCAATCACCTCCCCCACCACCGGAAGTCACCGCTTCAGACCCTTCTAAAGAATGGGCTGCTAAAGAATGGGTTGAGGACCGTCTTCAGAAGCTTGAAGCATCCATATTGGAATGGATCGATGACCGCATACAAGAACACGATGTGTCCAAGCTTCAACCATTCAAGGATAGATCCAACAGCATAATTGATTCGGCCATGAAGTTCACCGACGCGACAAAGCTGCTTCTGGATCAACATCAAGCACGACTCTCAGAACTCGGCACCGGACTGTGGGAAGAGGCCGGTGAGCGCGACAAATGGGCTCAGCGAACCGCAAGTCTGGAGGCTGTGACCTCCGACTTAAAGAAAGACCTCGAACGGGTCGACACAACACTTAACCGGGTCTCCGAACTCGAGAAGACAAACGAGAGTCTCGTGGCCGAAGTGAAGGCGCTCTCCGCACAAATGGCCGAAGTTCTAAGGGCTAAGGTGGACGCGGAGGCCGCGGCTATAGCGGCTGATGCTCAAGTAGCTAAAAGGGTCCAGGATGCGCTGGACGCCGAAGTGAGCAAAGATAAAGAGGCACCGCGCCCAACTCAGCTGACCGAGGCGGAAGTGGAAGCCGCACGAATTAAAAGAGGAGAGGCCTTATTCCCAGGGTTTGCTGAGAAAGTAGCCACCCGAGCTGCGGAGGATGCCGCACGATTGGAAAGGCAAAAACGGAAGCTGGACGAATTCTCCGAAGTAAACAAGAAGAAGAAGGCGGCCGCCTCCGCTTCAGCATCGAAGAAGAGACAGAGGGAGGCCCCTAAGAAAGTTCAGATAGCCGAGATGTTCAAAGAGATCTCTGAACCGGTCATTACGGGTACTTCGCAGCAAGCCGACCAAGTCGAGGACGAAGTCGAAGAACAACTGCGGTCCCGGTCTAAAAGGCGACGTTCTTCCGAACAGACTAGGCAACAGCAACCGAAGAAAAAGAAGAGCGCCTATGACTTCACGGACTCTGAATAGGAACTATCCTTCTTTTCTTACTAGCCTTAGTATTTCTATATATTTTGTCTTTTCCGGTCATCTACATATAAATATATAAAGTTATTTTTGAATCCGGCCTTATTTTGCATTTTTACTTGGTTTTGATAATTTTAAATAAAATAATCTAAAAGGGAGAAATTGTTAAATAAATAAAGACTCTTCCAAAACTTTTCTTAAAATTCTCTCTCAAAATTTTTCGAAAAATCCTCTAAGTCTTTTTCAAAAACCGGACAAACAAAACAACCGGCCTACGGTTGCAAACTTACATGATTTTGATAATTTTAAATAAAATAATCAAAAAGGGAGAAATTGTTAGATAAATTCAGACCGGTTCAAATAAACCTAACTTAAATAAACTTTCCATGCAGGAACAAGGAACCGGACCGGATGAACAAGAGAACCGACTAAAGAAACCTAACCGGTCAAGCTACCAAACCGATCAAGAGTATTCGGAACGTGACTGCACAAAGAAAGGATCGGTCAAAGCTCAAAACCGGAATCATCAAACAGCCGATCATCCACAAGACAAGAATAACCGGAAGAAGTCCGGTTACATCACTACCAAAAGACATTCGGCCAAGTCAAATAACCGACCAGTACAAGAAGACAATTTGGGTATCTGTTGAGAATGATACCAAAGGAGCAGACTGAATACTTCCATATCCATGCAAGTCTGAGGAAAGACTGTAGGCTGCAGAAAACAGTACTACCGGATCCTTCTACTTCGGGATAAGCCAGAAAGGAAATCTTCAAAGTACAGACAACTGTCCAAACAGACAGTGCCTACATTGAGTAAAAGACAAACCCAGCAGGTTTGTCTTACAAACCGGAAGAACAGACCGGCAGGTCTGAGTCATAATGCCAGGTCTGAGCTTGACCATCAGGTCTGAGGAAATGACCGCAGGTCTGAAACACTGAATCACTGAATCACTGCACTTCTGATCAGCCAATCAGATTCAAGGCAGTGAAATATGACCGTTGGCATATTTCACCTATAAAGGGGGTAGCTGAAGAAGAGTAAATGCAGTGACTTAAGCGGGACATCAAGCTAGACAAGTGAAGCGTTGAGAGCATTTACTACAAGTGATAAAACTGTGTTACTCTAAGAAAGCCTAAGTGCTAAATTCTAAGTGTGTGTTACAATTTCGGTGTGAATTGTAAGAGTATTATCGAGTAGGAAATAAGTCTCGATCGGATTGTACTTGTATTCCTTAGTGAATATCCTTCTCGCGGCTTCGAGAGGAAGGGGTGACGTAGGAGTTTTATCTCCGAACATCCATAAAATCTGTCTTGTTATTTACTTTCTTCCGGCTTCATCATCTAACCGACTAACTTAACCACACCGCTCCAAACCGACTTTATACTAACCATACCGAATATCCAGATTACCGAAACCGACCCACCATTTCCAAATCTCCATCATCCGAAACCGATTCCGCCTATCATACAAGTGTGCCGCTTCAACCTGAAAGCAAACCTCTTCCGCGCTTGAACCTAGTTCAAGGGTTTGTGACAGGTTGTGTAGTATTGAAACTCCGGTGTTAGTCTCTAACCGGATTAACCACCACCCTACGAGTAAGAACCGCTAACCGTCCAACCCCCGGTCCATCAGCGGCGACCTAGATCCTAACAGTTTCTAAGATGTTATTTTATTTGAATATTTGTAAATTATTATAAAAACTACATTGAAATAAAAATTCCATTTTTTTGTATTAGGGAAATACGGCAACAACAACAATAGTGTCGTATTCAACACAACAACAACAATGGAATGATCCAGTCTCGACTTAATATTTATTCACATCACTTTTATCCTCTCAAATATATCCCGAAGATAATGCTTGTGGGAATAATATTCATCGAAGATAATGTTGTATGTTGTAATATAATACTTGTGGGGATAATATTCAACGTTAATGTAAAAGAAATTACAGTTCATTATATAAGAAATTATAGTTCAAGATATCATTTCTTCCCGAATATGATCATGTTCGGAACCATTTTTCCTAAACATGATCATGTTCAAGACCATATTTCCTGAACATGATCATGTTCGGGACCATTTATTTCAGAACATGATCATGTTTGGGACAATTTCTTCCCATAAATAATCATGTCCGGGACCATTTCTTCTTGAACATGATCATGTTCGGGACCATTTCTTCTTTCTTTTATGCTTGAGTTTTCATTTATCTTTTTCTTTATTTTATATTTGAGTTTTCATTTACATTTATCTTTCTTTTATGTCTGAGTTTTCATTTGACATTAATATTTAATTGTTAGAAAATAAGAAAAAGATAAGATGTCATAAAAAAAGACACTTAATTTTACCTTTGTCTTTTGTAGAAGTAATTCTTATTAATATCTGACCAAGACAATATTGAAAGTTACTTTTGATGGGAACTCAATAATTCTATGAAAAGTTGTTACTTTACAGTCAAATATAGTTTCTTTTTTACTCTTATTCACCATTTCCTCATCTATTATTTTAGGTTAGATCTCTCTTTATTGAGAACATATATATCAATTAATGAGTTTTGTTATTTTGGACTTCTTCTTTGTGGAGAGAAAGCTCATCAACCTTAATCAACGGAACCCTAAATAAAAAAAAGAAGACCATTTTCCCCAAACATAACCATGTTCGGGACCATATTGTCCCAAACATTACAATGTTCGGGACCATTTCTTGCTGAACATGATCATGTTTAGGATCATTTCTCCTGAACATGGATATGTTTGGGACCATTTCTCTAGAATATGGACTATTTTCAATAAAATGTATCAACCAACCAAACATTCTAAGTAATTTTCAATATAAACAAATGATATTAATTTACAATTCATTTCATATATAATGTAGCAACCAAACAATGTTACAATGCTGCAAATAGTTTTATTTTACAATTCATTTCATATTCATGGTCTAACAATGTAGCAACTCTCTTTAATTTTTTTAGAAATTTGGATCTTAACATTGTTCACTTTTGACTTTAGAAGCGACAAACCATACTTTATCCTCATCGACTCAAGTATTGCTTTGAACTTCAAAAACACAAGTTTCAGCAAGTTAGTACATTATCAAACAATGTTAAAACTATATTACTTACAGTTTCCTTGTTGTTAATATGAAGAAGTGGTTATGTTTCTTCTCCTGTAAATGACCCTATTTTCCACATGCAATAGATTCCACAGATTCCACAATCTGTTTCATTATCACAATCTTGCCAAAGAAATTTTATAATATGAATGTGAAGTCAACTATTGAAGCGGCGATTCCTGAGTCAACGATCTTCATGAATTCAATAAATGCATTTTTATGTTTTACCAAGGTAAGAAAAAATATAAACATAAATGTGAAATATAAACACTTTAGATAGAGAAATTTATTTATTACCAAGGCCTTTGAAGTATCATATTTTTCCTCTCATGGTAAATCTTCGGGAAATGGTAAGTTGTCAACTATTTGGATTTTTTTTGTTAATGCAGTACAAATAATAATGTGCATGTTCTAAAATAGGGAACATAATCTGCAAAAACATGACCATTTTATTTAAGATATCATATGGTTAGATAGTCAAAAATTAAGAATGTTCTAAAATATTGGAGATTACTTACAAGGTCAGCCTTTTTTAAATCTTCAGATGATAAATGACATATTGTCATTTCTTCTTTAATTATATTGGAAAAACAATGACCACCATAAGGATCATTACTCTGCAAATAAATATCATATTAAAAAAATATTATAATTATATAAAAAAGTTTACATATGTAAAATAAGAGAAGAAAATTTTCCGGATGTTGTTGGGAGTTTTTTTGTGCGGTGATCGATCAATTGGCTCAAAGCATCAATTATTCTAGAGTCCAAATAGGTACCTCTTTTCAGTGAAAGCATGTGCCTCTATTTAGCGTGACTCGGTCATTCTAGAATAAAACTTCATTACAAAGACAAATGAAGAAAACACATCTTTATAAGAGTTAATAAAACATTATAATGACTATGAAGAGTTCTAAAAATGTTATCTTGAGTTAGAATCTGCAAAAATTAAGTTCGCAAGCTGTTGATCAAATTAAGAAATTCTTGAAGAATCGATGACATATGATAAATTCTTCCTAACTATTTCCATGTAAGGAGAGCAAAAGAGCTGTACTAGTTTTTTTAATCCTCTTAGTTGTGTTTTAAGCGAGAGTGATGCTACTTTTACAACTTCTGTGGGTTAAGGTTCCACTTTTACAACAAGAAATGGTGGTGTTTCATCTCGAACCGCTGGCCGATTGTTAATTGTTAACTTACTCTTCCTCTTAGGCTATGTTTTAAGCGGGAGTGAGGCTTCTTTTGCAACCTCTGTGGGTTGAGGTTCTTTTACCTATAATTTCTTAATCGTCTGCACAACTTCGGATGATTCAAGTATAAGCTTCCTCTTAGATTTAACCACTTCGGATTGATGATCTATGACAATAACCGCAGCCTCCACCATCACTTTGGGTGGTGTTTCAACTCGAACATCTGCGGGTTGATGATCTATGGCAATAGTTATATCCTCTACCACCACTTTAGGTGGTGTTTCACTCGAACATCTACGGGTTGATGATCTGCAACTATCACATCCTCCAGCACCACTACTTCGGGTAGTGTTTCAACTCGAACATCTGCAGGTTGATGATCTGCAACAATCGCATCCTCCACCACCACTTCAGGTGATGTTTCAACTCGAATATCTGCGTGTTGAGGTTCTTCTACAAGGGTGCCTTTGTGAAATAATTTTGAATGGAATCCTAAGAAATTGATTTGTGTTCATAACTTCGTACAAGACATGGATGGAGAAATCAAATAGGACAGATGGGTTGAGTTTTTATTGTTATGATGATGCTACTACATCTATTAACACTTGTATTGTTTTTGCTATATTTTGTGCAAATATAGCCATGTTTTGTTCAGATCTAGCAAAAGTGTCTAATGAATTTTTAACGATGAGGAGGTTAATACTTGATGCTCATCCTCTCCAATTTGACCCCCCTCCACATTATCTGCCACATGATCTACCACTTGATCTGTTAGATGATCTTCCACCTGATCTTCCAGATGATCTTCTATATAATCTTCCACCTCATATCTTAGATGATTTTCCACCTCATCTTCCACCCGATCTCGCACCTCATCCGCCACCGTTTTAGGCTCATCTTGGTGGGTTCTTGAAAGAGGAAGGCGTCTAACATCCTTTCTATATCCGAATCCTCTTCATATCATTTCCATCTGAATCCTACTTCTCAGCTTATTGTCATTCCAACATAAAAATATCAGAAATTTCCATTCGTGAGACAGTTGGAGTTCATGATTCGTAATCCTATCCATATAGAACAACTGAAATAATAAACAATATGTTATAACATTTATAATGACATTTGAATAAACCACTAAATTAAAGTACTAACAACAATTACTTACAATGAGCAATGTCCGCGGTCCAAAGAAATGACGACCAACATTCTTCTTCCACTACTGGAAGACTTTAACTAAGCCTTTCATTGTGAATTGGCACCAATTGAAGTTTCGGATATTATTGACATAAAATAAAGATTTCAGTATTTTAAATATGCATGTATAAAATTTGTATAAGAGAAGTGTACATAATATAATGATACTTTGGAATCTAAGTTTTGAGAATGTAAGTGTATGCTTGCATTATTGATTATGTGAGATAAAGAGAAAGTTGTTGACAACATACACTACAAAGTCTATATTAAAAATATTGTCAGCTTCTCTATTGTTTAGAATCATCTTTGACATTGCTGTTATTCTAGGACTGGAACTATTTGTTTCATTCCCCATCCTCTCTTTTAGTCCCTCAACTGTTCATCACATTCGGGAGACTCTGTATCGTTTCCAATAGACTCAACAATTTCAATTTCCCCTCTAGGGATGCCAAATACACACCGAATATCCTCTTGCTCAAATTTGACTTTCTCGCCATTCCGTAGGCTGATCATACAATTATTGTAGTCGAATGACCTAACGAGGTGTCGAGAGAGCTCGCACAAACATTTTGAAAAGCCAAGTGTAAAAAGCCCTTCGAATCATATGGCCTTCACGACCTCTTTTTGTTCTTTTGTTAGTTATTTCATTAGATTGAAAAGTCCATTTGACGAGGTCTTAGTCAAGAAAATATTGTGCTCAGATTTTCTTAGGGAGGGAGGAGGTGTGGGATCTAGAGATGAGGGAACGAAAGGTGAGGTAGAAGTTGGAGATGAGGGAATGGAGGGTGAGGTGGAAGGTGGAAACCGTAGATGAGGGAGCAGAGGGTACGATGGGAGCTGGAGCTGAGGGAGGAGTGTGCGGTGGGAGTTGGAGCTGAGGGAGTAGTAGGAGTAATGACCATCCATGACAAATCTGTTGTCGAGGGCAGATGACGGTTCCTTTTATACACTCTACAAAAAATAAACATGATATTAACAAATAAAGTCAAAGAATAAAAATTATATTAGTAATGAAAACTATCATAAAATTTCAACGAAATGATCCCGAACATGACCATGTTTTGAAAATAATGGTCTTGGACATAGTTATGTTTAAGAACAAATGGTCCCGAACATGGTCATATTCGGGAAGAAATGATCCCGAACATGGTCATGTTCTGAAAGAAATGGTCCTAAAAATGATCATGTTCGGGAAGAAATGGTCCTGAACATGACAATGTTCAAGAATAAATGGTCCTAAACATGACAATGTTTGGGAATAAATGGTCCCGAATATTGTCATATTTGGGAAGATTTTAAGTAGCATATGAAACTATCAACCTATGAATAATCAACTTATGAATAATCAACCTATGAATAACATGGTTGCTGCCTTATCCAAAGAAATAATCAACCTATGAATAACATGGTCACTTATAAACGACTCAATTACCAAGGGACTCATCTAAAATTGTGAAATAAACGAATATGTCTTCCTTAAAAAACCCAAATATCTTATGATTCATTGTTTAAAACTATCATTTATGAAATGAGGTATCATCTTCTCCAAACATAATTCAGCTAAGTTTTCAATTTCTGAATTTCCATTACTTATACCATGTCCTCAAATCTCATAACTCAAATAAAGAAACCAGAAACATAAATAAAAACAATTTCCAAATATTAAATCAAGTTCCCGAACATGGACATGTTTAGGAAAACCCAAACTATAGGATGATCATATTCGGGAACTTACCTTCTGTAAGTGTTGGAATTGGATGTAGTTGAAGGAAACTGATTCTCCTAAAAAGTATAAGTAAAACTATTTTATGTTTTTAGTTGTTCGCTAACATTTTTATTCGTCATTGATTTTAGGGCTTACCATTTTCGAAGCTCAGAAGAAAGAAGAAATCGCCGAAGTCTGAAGTCGCGTAAGGAAAAAGGAAGAAGAAAGCTGAAGTCGCGGAAGAAGGAAGACGAATGGTTCAAAATCCATAAATCAAAATTGGAGAGAGTGAGAAAGAGAGGGATTAAAAAAAATTAAAAATACTTTATAGTCTACTGTGACTTTTTTTCCACGGTGGCTACTAGGTGGGGGTGTCGCTGGGAAGTCGATGTCCCAACGTCGCTCTCCCTATCATTTTTCATAGTATATATAATGAATTTAATTTTTATTTTTATTTTAGATAGTTATCAAAATTTAGTTTTTTAAATTAATTATGCATCACTTTTATATGGAACCTTTTAGTGAGAATTTATCTAATTTTTTTAATTTATAGTTAATTTTTTTTTATCACTTAAACTATGTTAATATTTCAGGTGGAAATATTTAATCTCTTCCTATTTTTAAAAATTATGGAGAATTTTTTATTTGATAAGTATAAATTAGCCTCCTTTAAAGCATCATTTGGATTCAATGAATAGATAGGGTGATAAGTATATTAAGAGACACAATTGGAGAGAAAAATTAGAGTTAGGAGGGTTAAATATATGTAAGGAAAACATTTAGGAGGTCATGAATTTCTGTAAAAATAAATTTCAAAAAATAAATTCATATAAGGAGAATCAAACCTAGGGTAAAATATACACCATTTATCTTAAAAATCATTTTGATACTAATTTATTATATATTTAAATTATCCTCTCTTCTAGCCTAGCGTTAACAAGAGCTGAATATCCTCAGCCTTCTTGAGAGGTCATGTGTTCGAGCCCGTCAGGCGACAAGTTATGCGCCTAGTTAAATAGTTAAGTATGTTTGCGGGTTATCTACTTAACCCCATTGTGGCCATAAACTCTATTGAATTCAAAAGTGTTAACGAGTCATCATTTTTGTCTGAAATGCAACTCCATGTCCTTTAATTATATGAGTCGATCAATAAATCTTGTTTATAGTTTTATTTTCGTGACTTTGGCTTTGATTTATATTCGATTTCTTACAAACTCTGTTAGGATCGGGGACGCCCTTGGAGGACTGGGGTGTTCCGGTTTCAGGAAGGGTGGCCGCTTACAACAACACACACAACACTTTGGTGATAGTCCGGTTAGAGATAAAACCGTTATCAGCACTACACAATCTGTCACAGACTCTTGAACCGGGTTCAAGGGCGGAAATGTCTGTTTCAGTTTGAAGCAACGTATGCGACTTAGATGATGTTTTAGAAGGAGTCGGTTTTATGGATATGAGTGGACCGATTTACGGAGTACGATTAATTTGATTTGAGGTTAAACTAAGTAAGTAATGAAAGCGAAAGAAATAACACGAGACAAGGATTTTTATGGATGTTCGGAGCAAACTCTCCTACGTCACCCCTTTTTCTCAGGTTATGAGAAGGATCTCCACTAACTTTTATAGTTACAACAATACTGTCGGTCGAGCCCAACTCGCTACTCGCCGGTTACACGAACTCACTCTTTGATGTAATACAACAACTCAACACAGCACGATACAGAAAGCTTCCGGTTTTAGACACACCGGTTTGGATTGTAACAGTTTATCTCTCTAACTTATTGCTTTTATGATTCGTTTTCCGTAATCTGTAACTGCATTAAATGAAGACGTTTCATCTTCCTTTTATAGCTGAGAAGAGCCAACGGTCATTTTCTTCTCTCTCCTCTGTATTGGTTGATCATTATCACGCCGGTGCAGAGAGGTTGCTTGCACGCTTCACTTTCCTCAACACTTGGCAGTCATGCAGGCAACTCTGAGTGTAAGATGACATAATCGGTTTTCAGATTTGGACACGTGCTGGGCATGCACCTTTGGTTGTCAACTTCAGATCAATAAAGCATCATTGCTTTCCTCGCATGCTTCCGATCGGATCTGATCTTCTTTTATTCCTTCAAGACACGTCTGTTTCGTCATGTTACGTCACTCTTGAAGTTTGAATTTTCCGGTTTTGTCTTTTGTGCAGTATGATCCGGCTGGTATGTAAACTTTTGTCTTTTCTGACCGGTCGCTTGAGAAAGTGAACACCGGTTCCTCTGATCTTTGACTTGATCACTTGGAACAGGTTTCTTTGAAGTATTTCAGCAGCCGGTTTATGATGCCCCAACCGGTTCATACGATTTGATCTATACCTGCGCATGAAAGTTAACAACTGTTTAGATTTTCTAGCCAGTTCCAAAAATTAACTTTACTTAATTTTTCTATCAATTTCTCCCTTTTTGATTATTTAGAATAAATATTCAAAACTTGTAATGTGTGGCCGGTTTGAAAATTAACTTACTTAATTTTTCTATCAATTTCTCCCTTTTTGATTATTTAGAATAAATATTCAAAACTTGTAATGTGTGGCCGGTTTGAAAATTTGTTTAGCAATTTCTCCCTTTTTGATTATTTAGAATAAATATTCAAAAACATGTGTTTGATTTTTCAAAAAGGTATGTGGAAACTAATAAAGAGAAATATGATAAAATAACCAAGTTCTGAAACATAGTTAAACATAAATTGTTTTTAAGGAAAGAAAGAAAAAGACTAAGGCTTGGATGGTCCCCCCTTTTCAAGATCTTTCTCCAGGTCCTTTTCAAGCTGCCTTCTTTCTTCCTCTTCCCTTGCCTTCCACTCCCTGTCGCGTCTTTCAGCGTCAATCAGTATTCCGGCCCATACACTTGAGATACCGGGATTCTTTTTGCCAAATCCAAAACCGGCACACACTAGTTTTGGAGGAGGAGGCGGTGGAGCCACAATTGGTCTGGAGCTTGGGGTTGCGGTTGAACTTTCAATTGTCCTCCTCTTGCGCCAGTTGAGTTCTTCGATGTCTTCTTCTTCTTCTTCATCAAGAGGTTGCACATTCAGCCTGACTGGTTCAATTGTTCTTTGGCTGCTTTGTTCTGCCCGCTGAATTACCTTCACAACTGCCCTTCGTTAGTTTCTTGTTTCTTGTGTTCATAGAATGGGACGGTTGAGCCGGTGTGGGTTCCTGAATACCTGCTTGTTCTTCCTTGTTGCATTTCTGGGCAAACTCATGATCTTTGTCCTCAATTTCCTTCTGCAACCGTTCCCTTTCTCTTTCTTCATCTTGCAGCCTCTTAGCGGTTTCGGCATCAGACTCGATTTTCTGTTGAGTCTTGTTGACTTGGAGTTTGGACATCTCCCCAATTTGAAAAGCCATTGCCTGCAACATATCTAACAGTGGAGCGGTTGCGGTTTGAATGGACTTTGCGATCAAAGATTTGACGGAGGTTTGCACAGCCTCATCTATCATGGACTTGATAGATGTTTGAACGGTTTTGGCTATTTCGGTTTGTACAGATCCCTGTATAGTGTTTGACAAATTAGCTTCAGCTGTTGCAATCCTCTCATCGGTTGCCGTTTTGTAACTTCCAAGGCATGAGTCAATGGTATCAATCACCGCCTTCTTCATTTGATCAATTTTCGGAGCCTTAGCAGTTTGAGAAGGATCTTGTTCCAGGTTTTCCGATGTTCTAGAAGTCTCTTCGACCACATAAAAGGGCTTACTTTGATGTAGATCGGTATTATTGAGTTGGTTTCGGCAGCCGTTTCTCCATTGTGCATCAAGATAGTTAAGACTTTTCAGGAGTCTTTCTCGCACCGCATGAAACCGTTCAGTCATTCTCATTTCGATCGGAGTTAGCGTCGCTCCTTCAGCTTCTTTCAATGCATCCTCCACTGCTTGTAACCGAGCATATTCACGAATTACCGCGGTTTTGCTGAAGGCGAGTTGGATAAGATTTGTATGAGCTAACTTGAGGGCCATTTCTTCCAGCTTGATGAGTCTATCCCAATGCTTGCTGCCGCTCAATCCTGGAGCCATATCGGATATCTTTGTTTCACAACGAAGCTTTACCCACATGAGGTATGGTGAAATCATATCACTAGCACTCTTGTTCATATCCCTGAGGAGTTCTTCAAACATTTCATCCTCTTGTGTTGCTGAAAGATTGGCCGTGTCTCCGGTTAAGATTTCTGGTTGGGGGCCGGTTTGCAGAGTACTTTTTCCTGTCACCGTCGACTGTTCAACAATGACCTCTTTTCCTTTGTTAACCTGAACTGACCCTTCAGGTATGAATGCTGAGTTGGATGGCCCATCTTGAGCCGATTGATTTGCTGTGTTATCTGGAACTGACTTGTCCCCTGCGGAACCGGATGGTTCCTGTTCTTCAAAATTACCCTCCTGAGCCGGAGAGATAATGTTTGCTATTTTGGCCGTTTCTTCGACCGGTTGAACTTCACCTTGATCAGGTATCTCAACCTGATCAACTGATTTACGACGACTTGACATGTCGTCTTCGGTTTCCCTTGTAATGTCTTGGACAACGTCCTCAATAGCTTCAGAGGTATTTAAGCCTACGTCGGCTATTACCTCTTCGATTCTTTTGCTTGGAGACTTGGAGTTTTTAAGGTTGATACTAACCTCTGTTTTCTCCATTGATGCTGACTCGGTTTTCTGGCTCCCCGAGGATTCGGTTTGTCTTGGTGAGTTAGATGGAATAGGAATGGGGCGAACGGTATTGATGGGGATGGGTTGGAAGATGTCTCCTGTTCTTTCTGGTGGATTGTCCAAGGAAAGGGTTTTCTCAAAGTCCGCCGGTTTGTTTGACCTCTTCCTTGCAGTTGACTTCTTCCTCCCCTTTGTTTCTTGTGCGGCTTCGGTTTCAACCGCCTTTCTTTTCGATTTCTTCTGTTTGGAACATTCTTCAGCCGGAGCGGAAGAACTGGTCCCCTTGGACGACTTTGTTCTGGAAGACTTCGGTTTAACCGCTTTATCGTGCTTCTCAATCATCGACTCTGAGTTGAGAATATTGTTGAGTGGGAGCGGTTCACCTTCGCCAAGATCGAACTTGAGAAACTTAAGGATCTTCACAATCTTCATTGCGAAGGCCTGAACCCGGCCATCCTTTTTAATCACCATCCCACAGAATTCTTCGAAGATGACCGCTCCCCAATCCACCTTGTCACTGCGGACAATGGCCATCAGCATTTTGAGCTTAAGTTTCGTCAGGTTATCGAAGTTACCTCCTCTTCTCTGAAGTGAGCGGGCGATGATGTTCAGCAGCCACCTGAACTCCGGTTTCAGCTTGTTCTTCCGGCTAGAGTGAATCACCAGATCCTAATCTGAAAATGATATCACCAACCAGACAGCATTTGATTCTGCAGCGGTGAGGTCAGTCTTGAGATCCAAACCGGTGTTGGGCAAACCGAGAGCTTCAGCAAATAGCTCCTCGGTGATCAGAATGTCCTTGCCGTTGACGGTGACGGAGACCTTCCTCTTTGTGAGCGTCGCCGTCGCCAGAAACTCCATTACTGCCGCCGGATATACAGTGAATGGACCAGATAGGAACTCCTCTAACCCAGAATCTTTTAGAGATTGAAGAACAACCTTGTTTTTGTCATCAGCGTGTTCATTAATATCTGCGAAATCGACTTGCAACATCCATTGGAAGGGAGCTTTTCCTAGATCCATGATAGATTTTGAGAAGAAAAAAATGAAGAACGATGATGATCGGAGATTAGAGAGCCTTTGAAGATCTGGAAATCTTAGAGAGAGAAAGCGTATGTGTCGAATGGGCTGATTTGGCGCCAACTTTCCCTCCAAAAGTTACTGCAGTAACTTTCGGCGGTAAATGCGGAAAATCAATGGGCGGTAAATTTTGGGAGGTAAAACCGTGGGCGGTAAGTTTTTCAAATTTTTCGTTTTGCTTGAGATTCCGGTTTTACTTGAAGCATTGTTAACCAGAAGTTTTGTTTAACAAGAGGTTTTGTGTTTATTAAATTTCAAAAGTCGGAAGGAAAGATATGAATGAAAACCGGAGACTTTTAACATTAGATATTTCATAAATGATGAAAAATTGAACATCAAGCGGTTTTGGTCGTACAACAAAATGACCAAAGACGGAAAAAAAAAGAGATAACTTAGTTGTCTTTAAACCAGTCCCCCTCCACCATTCTTTCATACCACTTGTTCACGGTGTTGTCGGGTGTCCGTTCCTCAATCCTTGATATCCATCTTTCCAACATGGGTATGGTGATGGTGTTGGACGGTCCGACCGGAACACCGGGTTCAAGGTGACGGCGCTGAGCCATCAGAAACCGGGTGATTTGAGGGGCGAAACCGGTCCTTCCCCTTGAAGCTGTCATGAACTGCTTCAGTTTGTTGAAGAGGTAGGTTGCCCAGTTGATAGAAGAGTTGCAAATGATGGCTATCATTATGTCGAATGCCTCCCGGTTGTAGTTTTGGTTGGTCATTCGGCCCATGATAGACCTTTGAACCAAGTCATGCAGGACTTGGTAGTGAGGAGCAAGTTTCTCTTTCTTTCCAAAGTCCTTGATCGGAGTGTTGGAAGAAGAGAAGATCTGGAAAAAGTCTTCCTTAGCCGGAAGGAATGACGTCGGGAAGTCTGAAAAGCCTTCGGTTGGAAGGTGAAAGAAGTTGACAAATTCCTCTTTGGTAAACCGAAGGAATTGGCCGTCGATGATGGTGCGGATACTGCCATCATCTAGAATGTGACCATTGTTGAAGAACTCACACACCTCCTCCACGAGGATAGTGTTTGAGCCTTTGAGAAAACCTTGGAGCCCCGATTCTATGATCGGTTGGAAGATGCAATCATGATATCTGCAGTCTTTTACATCTTCGAAGTCGACGATGAGAGTGTTTCTGAGTTCAGCCAACATTGTGGGAAAGGTTGAAGAGATTTTCTGAACTTTCAAGCTTTAGAAAGAAGGAATGCAGGAAGTGTGTTTTGAAAGTGGAGAGTTGAGTCCCCTTTTATAGCCTGAAACGGTTGAGTGCATTTAATGAAGATATTTGAAAAATCTAGCCTTTTATGTCTGGTCATTAATGACTTTGTGATTTTTCAAGAGAATAAAGACATGTCTTGTCGAATCAAGTCAGGCATGCTTATTGAGAATGAAGATTTATGTTTCCAAGATTGATTTGATTTGATTTGGTACGACGCATTAAATATTTATCATTTTTGATTTTTAAATTTGAGATTAAAGTGGAAGGAAATATGCTTCATTAATTGAGGTGCCAAACCGGTAGTACAACAAAATTACCGGTTTTGGAAAAGAAATGAAATAAGACAAAAGGAAAGGTAGGCTAAACGTTAGATGACTCAGCCGCTTGATTTCTTTTGGCCTTGACTGCTTCCCACCGGTCGACCAGCTCTTGTACTCTCTCTTTAGTGAGCACATGCCTTGGATGGAGGGTCACGAATGGTCCGGAGTGGATGTCCAGACTGGCACAAAAACCGCTCAGCTGAGGAGCGTAGCCAGTTTTGTTGGAGAGGAGCATCTTCTTCAAGTTGCTGAAAATGATCCAGGACCAGTTAACCGGTGTCCCAACCGTTACAGCGATCATCATCTCGAAAAGCCTTTGGGTGTAGTAATAGCTTTTCTCTCTGCCCAAGATGGACTTTCCCAGAATCTCACAAAGAAGCTGGTACTTGTGAGAAAGTTGGCTTTTAGCACCCCATGGTCTAACCGGGATGTCAGATCCTGAGAACCGACGACACATTTCTTCCATGGTCACCGGGGAGTAGGTTAAGTCGGTTACCCCTTCAGTGGGCAAACCCTAGTATACAGCGAGATCCGTCTCGCTGAATAGAAATTTTTGACCGTAAACTTGTGCAACGATTATGTCTCGATGCACTTCCTTTGCGGTCTGGAAGAATTCTTCGACTACTAGGTAGTCGAGAATAAATCTGTTTTCAAGGAAGCTTCTTAGCCCGCTTCTTTCGACGGCTAAGAACATTTCTTTAACTTCGTGATCTTCATATTGGTAGATTGAGTTAAAATCTGCCAATAGAATCTTCTTTGCTAGAGAGTTGGAGTTCATGTTCTTGAGAGAGAGAGTTTTAAGCTCAAGACTGATATTTGTGAATAGTAATCTTGTGAAGATTTGTGAAGGTTTAAGGGTGGTTTATATAGCCAAGGGTTCGGCTAGATTAATAGGTTTAAGCATGCTTGATGATGTCATCAGTTATTTAATAGGCTTTAACTTATAGAAGTAAATAATGTTTATTTCCAAGGCAAGAACTAATTATTACCAAGATATTAATGATGACAAAGATCTGTTGACAAGATGTGAGTCTCCCTCTCTTGATGATGGACACTTGTCGTTATCTCAATTGTGGTAGACTGTTTTTATTTATTACAGGCTTCATTTTTCAAAATATGCATGAAAACTCAGTTAGTCATCCCATATTAACCGGAGAAGTTCATTCCATCAGACCAGAATGCATTTGTACTAAGCGGTTTTCCATGACCGGTTTTAGTAGGATGTTTTGTTCCAACTGTGAGGAAATGTTGATTTACGTCAACATTTGTTCAACTTTGGATTTATTATATCCAATTCAACCTGGTTATTTCAACCGTATAGTAAGTATACATGTGATTTGAAGTTATGAAGTAATCGGGCATAACCGGAGACTTCCTCCCAGTTAGCATTTTTGAATTATTAATGGCCTATTTGAATATGGTTTGAGAAGCGATAGCTTCTCCCTGAACGCATATCCCGGTTTTATACATGCATGCATAATCATGATATGAGTTGATTAAGGTTAGTAAGTCCCAAAATATTTCGAAAGTGAGAAAACTTAGCTTCCTGTAGCGGTTTCGTGAATATATCCGCTACTTGTTGCTCGGTCGAGACATATTCCAGCCGGATGTGTTTCTCCTGAACGTGCTCCCGGATGAAATGGTGTCTTATATCGATATGCTTTGTTCTTGAGTGCAACACCGGATTGTATGTAATTGCTATAGCACTGGTGTTGTCACAGAAGATTGGAGATTCCTTGGCTTCTATCCCGAAATCCCTTAGTTGCTGTTGGATCCAGAGAAGTTGTGCACAGCAGCTTCCGGCCGCTATGTACTCTGCCTCTGCGGTTGATGTTGCAACAGATGTTTGTTTCTTGCTGCTCCAAGTGACTAACCGGTCACCTAAGAACTGACAGGTTCCACTTGTGCTCTTTCTATCGATCTTGCATCCTACGTAATCGGCATCTGAGTAGTTTATAAGATTGAAACTTGAGTCCTTTGGGTACCAAAGTCTTACTTCTTGAGTTCCCTTCAGATATTTTAGGATTCTTTTGGCCGCCGTATAATGAGATTGCTTTGGATTTGCTTGGAATCTTCCGCATACTCCAACCGCAAACAAAATATCAGGTCGGCTGGCCGTTAGATATAGCAATGATCCGATCATTCCTCGATATGCTGTGATGTCAACGGCTTGACCATCATCATCTTTGTCCAGTTTTACAAAAGGACTCATCGGTGTAGCCGCTTCGGCGCATGTTTCCATTCCAAATTTCTTCAGCAGTTCGGCTGTATACTTCGGTTGACTTATGAAGATTCCGACTTCAATCTGCTTAACCTGAAGCCCTAGAAAGAAATTCAATTCTCCCATCATACTCATTTGAAATCTATCAGTCATCATCTTTGAAAACTTATCACATAACTTTGGATCGGTTGATCCGAATATAATATCATCGACATAAATCTGAACAAGTAATATTTGTTCCTTCCTTTCAAATTTGAAAAGTGTTTTGTCTACCGAACCTATTGTGAATTTGTGATCAAATAAAAATTGTGTCAATGTATCATACCAAGCTCTTGGAGCTTGTTTCAAACCGTAAAGGGCTTTGTTCAGCCGGTAAACATGATTTTCGTGTTCTGGGTTTTTGAAACCTAGAGGTTGATTAACATATACCTCTTCATTTACTTTACCGTTTAGAAAAGCGCTCTTAACATCCATTTGAAAAACTTTGAAATTTTTAAAGGCTGCATATGCTAAAAATATTCTAATGGCCTCAAGTCTAGCTACAGGGGCAAATGATTCTTCAAAATCAACGCCTTCTTCCTGTTTATAGCCTTGAGCCACTAACCGGGCTTTGTTCCTCGTAACTAAACCGTCTTCATTGAGTTTATTTCTGAATACCCATCGTGTTCCTATAACCGGTTTGTTTTTCGGTCTAGGAACTAGGTACCAGACTTTATTTCTCTCAAACTCGTTTAATTCCTCTTGCATTGCTAGGATCCAATCGGGATCTGACAATGCTTCATCCACCTTTTTCGGCTCAATTTGTGATATGAAAGCTGAGTTTTCATAGTGATCCAAATTCTGTTGCCTAGTTCGGACGGGTGAGGATATGTTACCTATTACTAGTTCAAGAGGATGATTTTTGTTCCTTCTGAGGTTAATCCGAGACGTGTCTATCAAGCTTTCGGTTGGCTGATCAATGTTAGACTGATCGGTAGGTTGAACAGAGTCAGACCGACCGATTTCTTCAGTAGAAACTGAAGAGTCAACTTTCTGCGGTAAAGCAGCTTGATCAGGCTGAGTTTCAGCATCAACCGCTTGGTCCTTGACAAAACGTCTAAAAACCGGAACCTCGTCTTCATCATCAGAATAGATATTAAAATTTTCCATTCTGTTGTGAAGATCGAAGGTAATGCAGTGTTTCGTTCAACCGATTCATCGAAAATAACGTGTGCGGTTTCTTCAACTGTTAAAGTCCTAGTATTGTAAATTCTGTAGGCTTTACTCACAGCTGAATATCCCAACATTATTCCCTCATCGGATTTAGCATCAAAAGCGGTCAAGTAATTCTTGCCGTTATTGTGAACAAAACATTTGCTATCAAAAATTCGAAAATACCGTACGCTTGGAATTTGATCAAAGTAAATTTCAAAAGGAGTTTTAGAAAATCGTTTAGTTACTAAGGATCGGTTTTGTGTATAACATGCGGTATTGATAGCTTCAGCCCAAAACTTTTGAGCAATACCTGAATCCGCTATCATCGACCTTGCGGCTTCCTTGAGAGTTCGGTTTCTTCTTTCAGCCAGACCATTTTGTTGAGGAGTTCTGGCACTAGACAACTCGTGTCTAATACCGGAGTCATCAAGAAAAGTAGTTAAATTACTGTTTATAAATTCAGTTCCTCTATCACTTCTGATTTTGTTCACTCGAATAGATTTTTCATTTTGTATTCTCAAAATCAGTTTAATCAGGTTTGGAGTTGCTTGGTTTTAGAAGCTAGAAAAGTAACCCAAGTAAATTTAGAGTAATCATCAATAACTACCATAGTATAATGCATGCCTCCTAAGCTAGTTACTTTAACCGGACTAAACAGATCCATATGCAAGAGTTCTAAGCATCGTTCAGATTGATAATTTCCTTTACTTTTGAATGATGACTTTACTTGTTTGCCCATTTGACATGCAGCACATACTTTATCTTTTGAGAACTTAACGTTTGGAAAACCGTGAACTAGTTCCTTGGAACATATGAAGTTGATTGTTTTGAAATTCAAGTGATTTAACCGTTTATGCCAAAGCTAGTTTGGATCATTTCCGGCTATCATACACACAGGTTTTTCAAAATCAGTTTTCCAATTAACTTTGTAAATATTTCAAATCTGGTTACCGGTTAAGAGAATATCATTATCCTGATTTTTAACTAAACATGAGTTTTTATGAAATTCAACTTTGTAACCGACATCGCACATTTGACTTATACTTAACAAGTTAAAACGCAGTTCTTCTACCAGCAATACATTACTTATGGATAAATTACCATGGACAATCTTACCCTTGCCCACGGTTTTACCTTTCGAGTTGTCCCCGAATGTTATGATTGCTCCGGTTTCATACTTGATGTCGGTTAGTAGCTCTTTGTTTCCGGTCATATGCCTTGAACATCCGCTGTCCAGGTACCATTCTGAATTCTTTAGCCGGTTGTTCCTCCTAACCTGCAACAAACAATTATTTACACCTTTTTGGTACCCACATTTAGTTGGGTCCATGGTTAATTAGTCCCTTTGGGATCCAGACTTGAATAAGTCGGATCACTTTCCCGGTATCTGTTTTTATAATATTTGTCTTAACTTCTTGGCTGTTGCTCAAGAATGCCTTATGTTGTGATGAGTTTCTTCGAGGTCGAGTTTTATTTGCTTTATTTGGTTTCTGGTTGACTTTCCTTCTCTCAGGATGAAGCCATTTTTCCGATTCAGTAGGACTTACATACTTAAGTGTTTCTTCCAGTTTTAAGTCATTTTCGGTTTTTGAACTCTTGACAAATCTTATGAATGGAAGGTTGTCTTTCGTAAGTTTCATCCCGTTAGGTTGTTTTGATTCGTTTTGTTTGTTTGGTTCGTAACCGATACCAAACATGCACTTAGGGTGTCTTTTATAGTTACACATTTGTTTTACAGCTTGACGTGATCTCTCCCACGCAGCCGTGACGTAAATTGCTCGTTCATCGGTTTCGGTTACTAGTGGAACTGTCTTCTCATTATCGGAGAATAGTTCATTTGGTTCATACATTTCGATTTCACATGTTTTAACAGGTACATTGTTTGATTGTTCGGTTTTAGATTCGAGCGGAGTCGGTATGTACGCAGATATGTTTCTAAACTCAGCAACCATTTCGTTGAGTGCAGAAATCAAATCTTCTTTGGTAAACTCGTAGAAGAGAAATTAAATACCTCTTCGTCGTTTGCCATGAAGCAGGTTACTCTTTCTTCACCGTCTTCATTATCGGAGTATTCCCACTCGCTTCCGCCGTCGGATGCAATGAGTGCCTTCTGAATCTCCTTTCCTTCGTCTGCATGCTGATCATCGTTTCTCCGGTAGTCGCTTCGTTGGTTGTCGTTTCTCCGGTAGTTGTTTCCCTGATAGTTGTTTCCCTGGTATCGGTTGCCTTGATAGTTGTTTCCCTGATAGTTGTTTCCCTGATAGTTTCCTTCCGGTTTTCTATCGTCTCTCCTTGGTTTTCTACATTCTGACCTGAAATGTCCAAAACCGTCACAGTTATAACATCTTTTATTTGATTTATCTACATAATTATAGTTAAAGTCATTGTTAGATGGTGTCTAGCTCTTCTTCATGAATTTCCCAAATTTCTGAGCTAGCATTGCCATCACATCTTCAGTGATCTGATCGGTGCTTTTGACTGGAGCCGGAACGGTTGATACTTGTACCGCCGGTTCCACCGATGTAACCAAAGCTCTGGTGCGGTTGATGTGGATGCTTTATCTTCGATCCGAGACTTGATCTCGAACTCGTAGGCTTTTAGATCCTCGAACACATCATGCAACTTCATCTGCCCGAGGGTGCTCGATTCCCTCATCACCATGGTCTTGATATCCCAAGTGCTTGGCAGAGATCTTAAGGATTTGATGATTACTTCTCGGTTGTCATACTTCTTTCCGAGTGTTTGAAGCTCGTTGACTACACTAGTGAACCGGTTGCTGAATTCCTTCATGTTTTCCCCCGGTTTCATCCTGATGTTTTCATATTTCTATGTAGCCACCAAGATTTTGTTTTCCTTAGTTCTTTCGTTTCCCTCATGGATCTGAATGATCGTTTCCCAGGCTTCCTTTGCATTTTCACACTCTGATAATTTATTCAAGGTGTTATCATCTATAGCCTTGTAGATGTGCCTCATGCAATGGTTGTCCAGGTTACTCCGTCTTCGATCTTCATTTGTCCATTGGTCTGCCTCCTTGTTGATCTTGATCGGTCCCTCTTTCAGGACTCGGCTCATCTCATCATCTAACGTAATCAGATGTAGATACATCTGTTTCTTCCAACTGCTAAATGCTTCGCTGTTTAGCATTGGCGGCTTGTCGTTGTGGGTCATGCTTCCCATCTTCTTCGGTTGCTTGAGTGCTAAGAACCTCGCTCTGATATCACTTGATAGGATCGGGGACGCCCTTGGAGGACCGGGGTGTTCCGTTTTCAGGAAGGGTAGCCGCTTACAACAACACACACAACACTTTGGTGATAGTCCGGTTAGAGACTAAAACCGTTCTCAGCACTACACAATCTGTCACAGACTCTTGAACCGGGTTCAAGGGCGGAAATGTCTGTTTCAGTTTGAAGCAACGTATGCGACTTAGATGATGTTTTAGAAGGAGTCGGTTTTATGGATATGAGTGGACCGGTTTACGGAGTACGATTAATTTGATTTGAGGTTAAACTAAGTAAGTAATGAAAGCGAAAGAAAGAACACGAGACAAGGATTTTTATGGATGTTCGGAGCAAACCCTCTTACGTCACCCCTTCTTCTCAGGTTATGAGAAGGATCTCCACTAACTTTTATAGTTACAACAACACTGCCGGTCGAGCCCAACTCGCTACTCGCCGGTTACACGAACTCACTCTTTGATGTAATACAACAACTCAACACAACATGATACAGAAAGCTTCCAGTTTTAGACACACCGGTTTGGATTGTAACAGTTTATCTCTCTAACTTATTGCTTTTATGATTCGTTTTCCGTAATCCGTAACTGGATTAAATGAAGACGTTTCATCTTCCTTTTATAGCTGAGAAGAGCCAACGGTCATTTTCTTCTCTCTCCTCTGGATTGGTTGATCATTATCACGCCGGTGCAAAGAGGTTGCTTGCACGCTTCACTTTCCTCAACACTTGGCAGTCATGCAGGCAGCTCTGAGTGTAAGATGACATAATCGGTTTTCAGATTTGGACACGTGTTGGGCATGCACCTTTGGTTGTCAACTTCAGATCAATAAAGCATCATTGCTTTCCTCGCATGCTTCCGATCGGATCTGATCTTCTTTTATTCCTTCAAGACATGTCTGTTTCGTCATGTTACGTCACTCTTGAAGTTTGAATTTTCCGGTTTTGTCTTTTGTGCAGTATGATCCGGCTGGTATGTGAACTTTTGTCTTTGCTGACCGGTCGCTTGAGAGAGTGAACACCGGTTCCTCTGATCTTTGACTTGATCACTTGGAACAGGTTTCTTTGAATTATTTCAGCAACCGGTTTATGATGCCCCAACCGGTTCATACGATTTGATCTGTACCTGCGCATGAAAGTTAACAACTGTTTAGATTTTCTTGCCGGTTCCAAAAATTAACTTTACTTAATTTTTCTATCAAACTCTATCGAAAATTTGATTGTTCTATTAGAAGATCTTAAAGAGCCTGGAGATGTTTGGCATCCATAATCGAAAAGTTGATATCAACTAGGAGCTCTACCCTATTGTAGGATGTGTCCAAAGCATGATGAGAGCTAACCTCCCTCTCTCATAGTAGTTTACAATACTATTAAGTATGCAAATCATTAGCGATTTTCATTTTTCTTCGTAACAATATCAATGATAATCTTTTATGGTAATTGATTTCTTTCGCATCATTGATTGTCAAATTTAGAGTTCTCGATGCCCATTATTGAGAATTTAATATATCACACTCCCGACTTATGGGTCACACAGTTTAAATCTCAATGAACTACACAAGTAAAAGACCATGAAAAATGAACATATTCAATTTTTGAAGTTGATATACCATGCACAAAATGCTATACCATGGAAAAGTTGAAAAACCTTAACATTATTCTAATTTAACTCATCTAAAAAGAACAATTAAATAGAGAAAATACTAATATATCAATAATTTGTTGTTATAAGATACCGTTTGCAACGTCTAATTTTCGACTTCGAAAAATGTGTTACTCGATAGTCAATCATCTATAACTTACCATTATCTCGAATCTCATAAAAATAGACAAAAAAATCAAAATGGAAAGTATTACACGAAAACTATATGAAAAATGTCAATTTTGTCCAATCTTGCAATTCACCTTTCTCTCAAATATTGAAAAACGAGACGAGGAACCAAAATGAGATTAATAAAAATTAGAATAGTTTTGAAAAGAGTCACCACCCGATTTTCTTCATGAGAAATCGGGAAAAAAATTAACTTGTAAAAACGCGTTTATGTTTGGTGCTAATAAAAATTAGACTAGTTTTGAAAAGAGTCACCACCCGATTTTCTTTATGGGAAATCGGGAAAGAAAAATTAACTTGTAAAAACGCGTTTAAAGATATTTAGATTTTGGTTTGGTGCTTGATTACATATGGGAAAAGGTCTCGACACTTTATCTCTTTCGTGCCGTCCAAAAGATAGTCTCTACTATAAACATTTAAAATTTTTCAAAAAATATGAATTTTACACTTTATTTGATAAATTATTTTATATTGTAAGACTTAAACATGTTTACAAGCTATTCCAACTATATATATTATACACATTTGTTCTTGACATTCAATTACTTCTCATGCGTCTAGGTCAAAGTCAAAGTGTATTAATAAAGAGTAATAATGTAAACATACCTATTAGCCTTTAATTCAAAGGGTACTTGAAAAATATAAATGCAAAGATTAATTTTCAAATAATTTTTCTTCGAGATTTTATCACAATATATACATATATATTGATTATTTTTATGATTTTATCTGTTAAAGGTTTAGAAAATAATGTGAAAAATAAAGAAAATAAAAAAAGAAGCTAAACAAATAGGGCCTTAGTGCTTGGACCGAACCCACACCCAAGGGTTTAGCCGTGGTCTGAGCTAGGTGCAGCTAGAGCTCTAGGTGCTTGGCCGCAAGCACTGACGGATGTATCAGTCGTTGGGCCGAGCCCTCGGTCAGGAAAAATAGATCTAGGTCGTGGCAAGGACGCCTTTTGGTCGTGGCTAGGAAGCCAAGCAAGCGGGAAGAGGCTTTTGGTCGTGTCATGTATTCTTTCGGTCGCATAATAAGCTGAGCTCGGTCAAAAAAACATGTCAACTTATCGTTCACTATTCTCATTTTCGATAAAAAATCAAGTTGCGACCTTCTGTTAGAAATTAGGCTAAACCTATTTATTCCCTTCCTCCTGCCTTGATTTTCTTGGTCATAAATCAAGTTACACTCCTCTGCTTGACCGCGACCAAAACCCCAAATAATACTGTTACATTCAAAATTGAAATAAAATTTTCTTAACCAAAATCCAAGTTAAACTTACTTGGTTGATCTTTGTACGTGTACAAACTAAAACATTGTTAAGAAAAGATCTAATTTAATTACACGATAAAGAAGATATAGAGATATAGTGGTAAAGAATAATAAAGAACACAAGATATAACGAGGTTCGGTCAACAATACCTACATCCTTGGGGAGTCGTCTATTCTATTGATTTTTCATGGAATAATAGTCCAAGTAACGCTAGGTTACAATGTCTCTATTTATAGGAGTACATCAAAAGCCAAAAAGACTAAACTACTACTCCTAAGCCCAATTAAGGATTAAAGCCGATTACAATATATAAACTGTAATAAAATATTAGCCAAAAACCCAACAATCTCCACTTTGGGTGAATACCGCGCTTATTGAAATTTGATGAATAAATTACAAATTCAACAATCTCCACCTTGACGAATTTCACGTCCCTTAGGAAATACATAAGTCGTACCCATTAGTCTCTACCATGACAAAAGTCAATCCATAAAATATAAGTGGGTTCAATACTTCAATCTTCATATTTGCTCGAGTTATTAATGAGATAATTTTTCGTACCTCCACCTCCACTCAAGAGCCCTTAGAAGAATAATAATCTTTACCATCACGTATATCGCACCATCAAAAAGTTATGAGCCACACATCATTCTTTACTACTCGATCCATTCACGAGATAAATCATTATACCTCCACTCCACTCAAAAGCCCTTAGAAGATAAATCATAGAGTTTATAACAACAAATAAATTTAGTTAACCACGTCATTTCAACGATGAGAGACATTCAACAACTCTTCCCAATCTTTGTTCATACCCGTTGACATATGCGGAAACTAGAATTAACAATTCTTTATTATGTCAAAAAATCTTTACCTTTGTTTGCCACAAACCGAGTGTCTTATTTTTCAAGTCCAACAATCGACTGAAACCAAAATACCGAATAGACCCAAGACGGACTTTCATCGTCTACTTTTTCAAAATCAGATATCTATCGAAAACTGAGGACAACTAAAATGAACTTTCATAGTCTACTTCCTCAAAATAAGACATCGATCGAAAAATGAGAAGACCCAAGACGAACTTTTATCGTATACTTCATAACAAATAAATTAGGCTATCACGACATCTCATTTCTCTAGCTCAAGATCTAACAAAATATTTGTCACCCATCTTGTCTTGAACGTTGCATACTCAATCAATTTGAACCTCATATTTTTCCTTGAACAAATTAGCTTGCAATCCGTTAGTTTCTTGAATCCAAAAACCCCTAGCAATCCAAGAATATTATTTCAAGATTTACTATCTCTCTTCAATTGTCTTCACCAATGCTTCAAATGATCATCCATAGTTTCTCTGAAAGAAATCGAAGATCCTTCCATTTGAATTAATTGAATCTCTCATCTAGCCCATTTTTCATGACTAGGAATCTCATTCAAGGTCTCAATCATCTAATCTATGATCCACAATGTATATATAATTAAGTTAGAACAAAAGAAGTAACAAAATCATCACCTTCAAATTACTGAGTCTCCCATCTAGCTCTTTTTTTTCATGACTAGAAATCCCACTCAAGGTTTTATTTATCTTCTCACATTATAAGATAATGCAATGATTTCTTCTTGGTTCGTTTGAATGTTACTCTCAAGATGTCTCCACCTCAACTTATAAGTGTCTTTCACTAGTCTTCATATTGTCGGTCTTTCATTCATATTGTGTGTTAACTGGAATTGTGTCAATCCTTAATCATCCGCCAACTCAATGCAATCTTATAATTTGACCCGAAGGATTTCCCTATCAACATGTCGACAACGTTGTCATCGATAAACACCATTTGATAACAAATTTCCAAACTCGACCATGTTTTTGTCAAGTGTAAAGAACATAATCTCACCACCTTCTTTATCTTGATTAGCTCTTCCAATAAGATAAAAGATCATAACCAAAAAGATACAAACTTTTTGGTTCCAAACAAGTCAAATAAAACTAAAATTAAGCAGACACTTTAAGCCCCAGAAAAATTTTTTTGACACATCCAAATCGTGATCCGACCGTTGAAAATGTAGAAGAATGAGTTACCAACCCTTTTGATGAAATCTCAGCGAAATTAGACTCCGTTTGAATCTCCGAATGCCAGTTTGATTAAACCTGTGTGGCTGTAGGCAAAAATCTGCTGCTAGATATTCTCTCTACCTCTCTTTTAATTTGACTTCTTTAATAACCGTTTTCCAAAGAAAATCTCTCCAAACTTATTTTAGCGGAGAATTTCTTCAAGTCAAAGCCCTCAACATAGTGAAATAATGTCACTCATGTATGCCAAGACAACAATCGGTTATAATTAAACCTCCAACTAATTTTCAACAAGCATAAATATGTATTGTTTGTTCTCCACATTCTTCTAGCCAAATCCTGCATAGAAAAATCTAACAAACCATGTATATGATTAGTGCACCCTCAACTCATACCTTAGAAATTATCATTGTTGGTAGAACCTTTGAGGCATCAATACCCACTTTGACAACTTTGCACCAGCACTTACCAGGATTGCCAATCAAAACCTACTCACAATGTTTGATGCAAATCCAAATCTGGCTCTTATACACACATATCAAAACTACACTCTTGCAAACAAACATTAAAGTCACCTGCTTTAATTAGAAAAACCCTTTATAAAGTTGCATATTTGTCTTCCATATTCTACAACATCGAATAATCACTCCACCTTATTTTTTAACTCCAATTTTCAATCTCCATATTGACGAATATCAAATCTCTTATCAGATAAATCACAAATCTCCATTTTTGAGAAATTCAAGTCAAACAAGGCTCAATACAAATCCAAGATCAAAGCGTACAAAACTTTGATAATTTTATTAAAATCAAACAAGGCTTTACTTGTGAAAATTGGAATGAAATAGGCCTTAAACCTATTTTATGAAATCAAACGAGTCTTAAAGAAAAAGTCTTAGTTGAAAAAGTCTTAGTTGTTGATATGGAGATATATATTTTTTCCTTTTTATATTTTAATAGACCATATATTCCAAATTAAAATAAGTCAAAAGAATATATATCATCTTCTTCATTCTAGTGTCGCTGCCTACACGACGATTTTTTGTCACCTACACCCATTGGTGCATTCGAGAAGAACAAAAGACTCATTGTCTTCTTCTCTCTTCTTCTCAAGAGAGTGTCACCCAAAACTATAAAATATTTTAACGACAATTGACATTTCCTTAGCAATTGAAGATTTTGACTCAAATCTTCACAACGACTAATTCTTCTACAACCAATGTTGTTTTCTCAAAAAGCCAATAATCTTCAACAAAAGCACAAATATCCAACAACTTCTTCAATAGTGGTTAGAGTTTCTATCATATCTTCATAAATAGATTATGATAAATATTCTCAAATGCTCTGATACCACTTAATGAGAAAAGATATAATCTAAACACACGATAAAAGAAGATATAGAGATATAGTGATAAAGAATAATAAAGAACACAAAATATAACGAGGTTCGACCAACACTGCCTACATCCTCGGGGAGTCGTCCATTCTATTGATTTTTCATGAAATAATGGTCAAAGTAACCCTAGGTTATAATGTCTCTATTTATAGGAGTACATTAAAAGCCAAAAAGACTAAACTACTACTCCTAAGCCCAATAAAGGCTTAAATCCCATTACAATATATAAACTCTAATAAAATATTAGCCCCCAAACCCAATAAACATAATATCAAGACAATCATTTGTCACTAATAACATCAAGATTCAACCAAACTGAAACCACCTTTTTCATCATTGGATTTTCGAAAACATCATCAAATGATCTCTTATTTCATTCAAATACACATCTACATCTAGAGCCTCATTCCAAGACAAAAGCTTAAGAAAAAAAAAACTAACGTTGAAGTAAAACAATATTTTGAGTTTTTTTTTCAAAAACAGATTAGTATTATTTCATTAATAAATTTTTTTAAAAGAGGGAAATGAGTTTCAAGAAACAAAGCTAGACATATCATAACTTTGTTGAAAACACCATGTGAGTTTCAAACAACTGAATTACAGAATAAACAGAACAACAAACAATTAAATTACGAATAAGTCATCAAATAAGAACTATTTAAATTTTCCTTTTCTTGAAATGATTTTATAGAGGATATTCCACATTTAACTGAATTTTCAACTGTCTTAATTAATCGAAATTACCATCTTATCTATAACCACCGTTATATCTAAAATATTAAAATTGTATTTAACCTAAACTCCACCCTATTCAATTTTAAAAAAACCAATATATATAAAGTGAGATCTTAATAATATTTTAATTTAAAAAAATATATAATATTAAATTGATGTTCTTAGTAAAGGCTAAAAATCCGAGGTAGTTAAGTAGAGTGTGCCATGTGGCACAACTAATTGATCCAAGTGTAGCACATTCATTGGATGCATCCCAACTTCCTTCATTGCTAAGAAATACTAACACATAAATAAATTACCACTATTATCACTTGCTACTTATTTATATATAATAATAATAAAAAAAATATATGCTGAGCTATCTTTTTCTTAAAAAGAATTCCACTCAAAATACAAGCCAAGGAACTAAAGTAAAAAAAAAACTCAACTTTCCTTTTTCCTTTACTCCTGGACCCTTCCGCATTGGAAGACCCACCAATAATAGAGTATGTTTTAAATGGATTTAACTTTGACAATTAAATTAAATTTTTGGGCTGTCTTTTCATCTTTATGGATCCATTTGAAAAAGCTTTCAAATTTTAATTATAATTTAAGACCATATATAGACTTAAAAGAATATTTGGCTAATCAACTTATTTTAGTTATTTAAATCAATCATTTTATTTATATTCATGCTAAAATTTGACATTAACAACATAAGTATAGATCACAAGTTAAGTTCACATTTTAGGATTTTGAATATTATATTTTACATCATAACACATGTTTTTTTCTAAGTTACATTATGTTACAAAGTTATTTTCCGCTTTAATGAAACTTTTTTTTAATGTGAATTAAAAGTTTTATCGAATACTTAAAATATACCCTTGAGAGTTACGTTCATTTCGGAAATAATCATTACCCATATATTTAAGTGACATTTCACTCCTAATCATAACTTAAATTTAAAATTTTGACTAAGATTCATTTTTAATTTACATAAATTTGGTTTTTATTTAGTCAAAAATTAGGTCTTAAATTTAAAGTGTTTATAATAATAATTAAATTTAAAACTTGTAATTTTAGAGAATCCTTCCTCTCATTTGAGCTATCACAATAAATTAGTTTATTTTTATTATTTATTTATTATATAAATAATATTTCGTGAATTATTACTGATGGATTATAATTTGATATATCTTAATAAAATTACTTTTTATATTCAATTCAATTTAAATTATTTTATATATTATTGTACTTTTAGTGTCCATTACAAGTTTTTACTTTTAAACTTAAGACGTTTTAAATAAGATTTTAACCCATAATCATATTATATGATCTCTTGGAAATAATTCTTGTCATTCAAATTATATTAGTGAATTAATATAATTTTAGTTTTATTTGTTATAACTATTATTTAAGATATTATAACAATTTTCTTGTTATTATTTGAATCATCTATAAAATATTGAAATAATATTATTTTATACATAATTTAAATCAAATAAAATCCTTTTAATTTACTTATTTTTTAAAAATAAATATAAAATTATTTTCAAAATAATCTCAGATTAAAGATGCAAGCCCTTAATGTTAAATACTTAAATTAACCCCCTTTTTTCATAAAAATAATTTGACTTCACAATCTATAATGAATATAAACCGCATTATCAGTTGAAGTTATTCCAATTGTGTATATAAATTAACATGAAAATAAATAAGAGGATTGATTTGAATATTTTACATAAATTTGTCTTTGGTAATTTTATTAGAATAGTTTATTTTAAAAATTAATTAAATATAAAATAATTTGCTTTTTATAACAAAAATATAATTTCACTACAAAATAAAAATAATAAAAAGACAAATCATTCAAATAAAGAAAACTCAAAAAATACTCAAAGAATGATGATCTGAGTTCAAGTCAGTTAATAATAAACTTCTTGATAAAAAATATTGTAGATCAAATCGGATCTTATAGAACCTCCACCAATATTTTGATTGTTCTTAAATTCAAAGAGATCATATATTTATTTATCAAATTTGATCATATTTACTCAATCAATTTCAATCATAAAATGCCTCAAACATTTGCCACAACACTATAAATAAGCAAAAAGATGAGTTGCATTTTCATCTTCTTCTTTTTTAAATATAAAGACAACCATTCAATCAAAAAATGTAAAATTATGTCACTATAATTAACACTGTGATAGTTTAAATGAATAAACAAAATATTATCTAAAACACTTAAATGCATTAAATTAGTTTCTTACTAATAATTTTAATTTAAATAAGAGATCATGCAAATAAAGAGAACTGTGCTAACTTTCTAGAGTAATAATTAGTTTTCTCACAAAAAAAAAAATTAAAAATTATAACTATTTAGATAATATATATGAAATTAAATGGTTGGATTATGATCATTAACAAATGGTGTTGCATTGGCACCACATATGTTTGAGTTCACAAAAACATGTTTCTAGATTGATAACAAAAGGCATAATGCTTAAAATTAAAAATAAGTAAAGAAAAGTACAAATATTGGTCCCTCATTCTAATAAAACATATTCAAGTTAGGACAGGAAATTTGGTCCACTTGGCATATTGCTTTAGTGAATGATTAAGGCGGCTTTGGATATAGGGCCAATTAATATTCTTTTCTTCTTCTAATAGTCTTAAATATCTTTTTAGCAAAACATTAAATAAAAAAAATATATATACTTTAATATTGGGCTCCATTTTAACTTGATTAATGCCCAGATTATCGATCTGTTTAATAGGAAAATAATGGAAATTAAAGAAGATTAAACTAACCTACTAAGAAAGAAAGAAAAAAACATTATTAACTCAAATATTGCCAAGTCCACCCAAATATTAAATATTACCTTTAAAAAAAAAATACATTAAAATTGTCCGTCAAGCCACTCAATTGTCTCCCAACAATTATTTCAAACAAATACTTTTTTTATCCTCTATTAATTTTATCAAATTATCATCCTTTTGTTTATGTTTTATATTTTTACTTATTATCATATGTTTTTTACTCATTTCTCCATAAAAAAAATTGTGGAAAACGTTGAGTAAAATACTCTTCTCATCGTAAAGTTGGTCATCTCAATCTTCCACGATCAAAATTTCATAATATCTCAACATATGTAAGATTATGACTAAGAAAGCATGAATGAAAATCTTCAACTATACGGATCTGACTCTGAAGATCATTAGGCAGTGGAATTTCATTTACATAATTGGGAATCACTTTAGTTTCATCCTGCCATTGAAATGTAATTAAGGAGTGGAAATTTTAAAATTCAAAAAAGGAGGTTCATGTTATAATATTGAATGTTCTTATATGGTTATAACTCATTTGAAAACGTGTATATTTTATTTTTATCCGCATCTATAAATTTATCAAATGAAAATCAATCGATAAATTTATAACATGTATTCGACTAAGTTTAGTTTCTAAATATAAACTCATCCCGGCTGACACATTTTTGCGTCCACAACTTTTATATACAAATATTTTCAAATGGGGTGAACATGTGTCTCCTTGATGATCAATTCGTTTTAGTCAATATAAGATTAAAAATGTTTTTACTAACCTACTACAAGGTACTATAATATCATGATAACAATGAATAGTCTAATGATTTTTTTTTTTTATCCCAATTGCCAATTAAATCAATAGTTAATTGTAAAAGAAAAAGGTAATGATTCATATTTAGGGGATGGATATAGAGTGTTATTATTGCTTGAAAAAGGGTTATAGGGAGAAGATAAGGATTAATGAAAAAGTATAATCTTTTGACAGTTGGTTATTATTCCTTAATCTCAATATCAATAATTAGTTATGTCTTAACCAACTTCTACGATTTCTTAATTACTCTTCAACTTTTTTGCAATGCATGGCTGATTAGACATCACGAAGAGCTTCATATTCTCAATTCTTTTTTCTTTTTATAAAGTTAATAATTATATATTTTTTCACTACTTAATGTGTTGTTTGTTTTGGGCCATTTTTAATATAGAAATTCATTGTAATTCCTAAACTTAATTACATCAAATTAAATGCTTCCCCCAACTTTTTTATATGTGACTGAGACTCGTGAATAAGACTGACATAAAAAATGATGGAGAAAATACATCTCAAAAGATGTTATCATATTTTTTATTGTCAATTTATAGCTATTAAAATTCTCGAAAAATCAAAGTTGAACACTTACTAAAGGGCTACCTATAAGAATAAAAATTCTTAAATGTCTATGAATCAACAAATGTTTTAAAATAGCTTGGACTAGAGAACTCAACTTTACGACAAATTGGATTACAATGAAATGCAAAGAAATCGATTCCCTTATTAAATAAACTTGAATAGTTGAGCTTTCTTAATGGACTTGTCTAATTCTCTATTTATTAGATTTTGTATCTATTAAGTTTTAAGAACATAATGTTATATAAATTCGTGTCATAACCTTTGTTTGCCATATCATTTATGTTCTCACATCCTCAATAAAATTATTTCTCTTTTAGGTGAACATATATAGCCAAGTTCTATTTTGGTTAAACACGATAAATTTGTATATTTTTTTTATTGTTTACATTATCTCTTGTATTCCGTTACAACATCACTTATAAATCTTTTAAGAATTATAAAAATAAATATGAGAATTATGATTTAAAAAATAATTAAAAAATAATTAAAAAATAATTAAAAAATAATTAAAAAATAATTAATGAAATAAAATCTAATATATGTTTACAAACTATTTGAGTAGGAAATTGAAAAAGGAATTAATGTTGGAACTAAGACAGACTTGGTAATATGAAAAAATTAAGCTATATATCTAATATAAATATAAATTCTTCATATTCCTAATTTTATTTTTATTATATATATATATTAAAAATGTAAATAATAAATAAATTAATAATTTCTTTTCCTTCAGACCCTCAAGATAATCTTGGTCTGAATGAAAGCTTGAAACTGAACACATGTGCAACCTTAGTTAACGGTCAAATTTTTTAAATTTTTTAAAATTTTTAAATATTTTCTTAATTTTTAAATAAATAATATTTACATACATAATTTTTATAATATAAGTAGTCTTTATAACAATTAAAAAACCTAAATCAACATTAAATTATTCATAAAACTAACATGGTTTTCGTGTCTTCTAACGCGTAAAAATATAAACAAAATATTATTTATATATAAATATTTTAAATAAAAATAATATTATTGATATATTTGAATTGGTTTAAATATTTATAATTAAATTAAATACAAATTTAATTTTTAAGTATATTTTTAAATTCATTAAGTATATATATATAAAGTTTAAAAAATATTTAAAAAAGATGAATTGAATTTTAAATCAAATTACTAATTAAATTACATAAAATTTTTAAGTTAGTTCTAATATTTCTTTATTATTATATACTTATTTGAAAAATAAAAATATTAAACAAACATCTAACTAATTCATTTATTTTTTTATATTTATAATAATTTTATTATTTAATAATAAAATTTAATAAGAATTAACATTTATCAAAAACAGATTTTTTTTTGAATATAATAAATTATTTAAAAATAAATAAATAAAATTTAAATAGTTGTAAATTAATATATATACATATATAAATAATTAAAAAAATATATATAGTAATAAAATTGTTGTATGTATTGTATTTTATAATAATAAATTATTATAATAGATAATTAGATAAATATTAAAAAATAATTAAATTAATATAATAATTAAATAAAAAATATTTAATAAAAAATAATTATATACAATATCTTAATTTTTTTATAATGATAAAGTATTTATAACTATTTAAAATAAATATATACAAACATATAAATAATTAAATAAAAATATATAATAATAATAAAATAATTCTTTTAATTATTTAATTTCTTATTTTATAATAATAAAAAAAATCTAAAATATATCTCTCATTCAATTTAAAACTTAACATATTTAATTAAATATATTTTTATTTTTTTAATTTAAATATTTTTATTAATTTATTTAACCTTTTTAATTTTTAACAAATATTTTTAAATTTCTTTTATTTAAGTTTTTTCAATTAATAATATATTAAATTTTTCGTTAATTCTAAAATATTATTTCAAGTATATAATGTATTATATAGTATTATTTATAACAATAAAAATAAAAAAAATCAATCATTTTAGAAACTTAACATATTTAGGATAATATAATTTTAAATTTATTTTTTAATTTATATATATATTTTACAAAATACATAATATTATAAATTAAAAAAAATAAATATTTATTATATTTTATGAATTTTTATATGTATATAAATAAATAATTAATAATTTAATAAAAAAAAATATTATTAAAATTTCATTCTTTTATATATATATATATATATATATATATATATATATATATATATATATATATTCTTAAAACATTTAAATTATTTTTTAATGATGCATTATAAATCTTAACCATTCTCAAATTCTACCATACTTAAACATTCAATTATGTCTTTCAGTTTTGACTCAGTCTCTGTGAAAGAACTTTGTGGTCTTCAAAAGTGTGTTTTTAAACATTCGAATACACCATCCTCCGTTGACGGACCATTATATTTTCTCATTAATGTTTATTTTAATCAAGCCGACATTCCTAACATTTGATTACAATTTTCGACATTAACTTATGCTCCGAACCCTCCGTGGACGAACATATTTAGTTAAATATATTTTTATATTTCTTTTCTAATTTATATATTTTAAAAATATATAGGAGCATTATAAATTAAAACATGAAATATTTATTATATTTTGTGGATTTTTTTGTATATATATATATATATATATATATATATATATATATATATATATATATATATATATATATATATATATATAATTACTAATTTTAATACTAAAAAAAAAATACATTATTAAAATTTTTGCACGCACATATATCATTTAAATTATATTTTAATGATGAATTATTAATCCTAACCATTCTCAATTTCTACCGTACTTAACATTCGACTTTACCTATTGGCTTTGACTCACACTCTATGAAAGAGTGCGTCCTTAAACATTCGATTACACCTTTAGAATGAGTTTAGACAAATGTTTTACTCAATTCAACATTCCCAACATTCGATTACACCCTCCGTTGACAAATGCTTTACTCAAGCCGACATTACCAACATTCGATTACACTTTTTGACATGAACTTAGGCTTTAAATCACCCTCCATTGACGAACCTTTAGGTTTTCTCACCAATGTTTGTTTCACTCAACTCTCCGTGGACGAACCCTTATGTTTTCTCACCAATGTCTGTGTTACTCAAGCCGACATTATTGTGTCTGATTCATCTACCAATGTTTGTGCACCCACATATCATAATTATTTTTTGATGAATTTGAACACTGATTTTAAGTATGAAATGTTAACACTTTAACCGTTAGACCATTTATAATGGTTGAAATAATTTTATAATTATATATATATATATATATATATATATATATATATATATATATATATATATATATATATATATATATATATATATATATATATATATATATATATATATATATATATATATATATATATATATATATATATATACTTTGTAAGTTATATTTTGAATAAATATATATATTATATAAAATTTTCATACTTATACAAAAAAAATATAATAAAAATAATTATATCTCTTATCATAATATTAAATAAAAATATTTCGTTAATTATGATATATAACATTATATATAATAAAAATAATTAAATTTTTTATCCTAATTTTATTAATTAATTATTAGAAACATTGAATAAATATTATAAATTTTTTATAAATTTTTGTTTTTAATTTTTTTTATAACTTTTTTATTTGTTCTGTGTGCATCCCACGTGAATTTACCTTACGAACCTCTTTTTTCAAACCCTAATCTTAAGTATGAAATGTTAATATATTTTAACGCTATAACACCTATAATTGTTGATTTTTATTATTTTGTGTATGTATATATTATTGTAAGTTATATTTTGAATAAGTATATATATTATATAAATTTTTATATTCATATAAAAACAAATATAATAAAAATAAAAATAAAAATAATATATATATATATATAATATTATTATTATTTCTTAATTTTTCTCAATATATTATATAAATTTATTAATAAAAATATTTTTTTTATTTTTTTTCTCTTTTATATATATATATATTATTATTATAATTAAAACATTTCATCTCATAATTTATTTTTAATATATAATAATTATATAATGTTATATATTTATTTATTTAATTATATTTTTCCTAACTATTTTTTAAAATACTAAATAATTATATATATATATATATATTGTTTAAAATACTAAATAAAGGAATCTGCCTTCCTTAAAAACCTAAAGATCTTATTATTTTAGACCTTATTATTTTATATTGATTTTAGGGCTTAGCATTTATCTTACCATTATGACTGTGATAGTGGCTTGTTGATTTAATTGTCTTATATGGTAATTATAACAATCTCATTTGAAAACATGTATATTTTTTTATTTGCATCTATAAATTTATAAAATGAAAACCAATCAATAAATTTATAATATGTACTCGACTAAGTTTAGTTTGTAAATATAAATTCATCTCTGCGTCTATAATTTTTATGTACAAGTTTTTTACTCACCTACAAGGTACATAATATCATGATAACAATGAACAGTATAATGTTTTTTTTTTATCCCAATTGCCAATTAAATCAATGATTAATTGTAAAAGAAAAAGGTAATGATTCATATTTAGGGGTATAGATATAGAGTGTTATTATTGCTTGAAAAGGGGCATATAGGGAGAAGATAAGGATTAATGAAAAAGTATAATCTTTTGACAGTTGGTTATTATTCCTTAATCTCAATATCAATAATTAGTTATGTCTTAACCAACTTTCTATGTTTTCTTATTAACTCTTCAACTTTTTTTTTTCTGTCATGCATGGCTGACTAGAAAACACGAGAGCTTCACACTTTCTATTCTTTTTTTCTTTTTATAAAGTTAATAATTTTATATTCTTTCACTATTTAAATTAGGGTTTGTTGGTTTGGGTCATTTGTAAGAGAAATTTATTGTAATTCCTAAACTTAATTACATCAAATTAAACAAAGTGCTTCCCCAACTTTTGCATATTCCCAACTTTTGTATATGTGACCGAGACCAGCAGGAATAAGATTGACACAAAATGATGGAGAAACTAAATCTTAATGTTGTTATCCTATTTTTTTAATTGACAATTGGGTATTAGAAATCTTGAAAAGTGATGTAAACATTACAAATTTACACACCCATTTATAAAAATAAATAATAATTTTGATTTATTTTGAATAAATAAAATCAAAATAACTAACCCTATGGCTAGAACCTAATTGAAATAATTAATTAGACTAATTATTGTGATAATTAATGTCTAATTAATTAAGAAAAATGGTCAAAATAATAAAAATAAAATTATTTGGGATAAATGTTATACTCATTTATCTTAAAATATTTTTTTAAAAAAATTAAGGAATTAAAATAAATAATTTAGCCTCCAAAATTATTTATTTAACACTAAAAATATAAAAATAAATAAAAAAATTGGTAAATATTTTCCATATTTATTTTAATACTTTGTGTATTTAAAATATCAAAATTAAATTCTAAATAGTGAATGAAAAATCAATTTCAAACCATCCCTTAAGCTTTAAAATAAAAATAAATAAATTTGTAATCGGGTGTAGCCGAAGTCCTGTGAGATGGCTACAGCCGAAACTGCGTCCGCTAGATGAGCATTGGATTTTCATCCAACGCCTAGGAGCAGGCCGCGTACCCCACTATAACTTAAGACGTGCGCGTTTGAAAAGTAGGCGATCGGCTAAGGCCCGTTAGTCAGATCGCTAACGGAACACCCAAACGCTAACGACATTGGACGGACCGCTGACGGAATGCCATAACGTGCATGAAACGACATCGTTTCATGCACCAACTTCTTATCCAACGCTATCGCTGGAAAGGATAAGAACAGACCCACTTTTAATTTCTCAAAAGTGGAACTTTCTCCACAATCAACATTTTTGACAGATTTAAAAGGTGAAATGATCACCCTACCACGGTGATCGTCTCTCCTATCATTTCCCTTATTCCGACAAATTTGAGGAAGAATAGCCAAAATACCATTTATGGATTTTGGATAATTCAATCCACTTTGAAGCCGACAACCAACTTTGGGTAGCTATAAATAGCCCCCTAAATCAACCCGAAGCCAAGAGATCAACTCTCTAGCTTCAAATCGAAAATTTTCAGAAATCTGCAATTAAAGCTTTAAACTTATAGAAATTTTGACTTTTTATTTATGGCCTTAAAGCTTAAATCTGAGCATCCCAAAAGCTTCCTTAAGAATCAATGAGTGTTCTTCAATCCTTAGTAAGATTCTAATCACCCTTTAATATTATTTACCGTTTGAATTTAAAATTTTTATGTTTAAAATTATATAAGCTTGTATGCTTGCTGTTTATGGTATTTTATGGTTGGAAATCCAACCGTGGATCATTTATGAACTTTCTAAATAGGTTAGAAACAATCAATCAACCTAAAACAGAGAAAAACTCAAATTTGAATTTTAAAAATCAGAAAAACGTACTTATTGTTTTGGGGCTAATAATCTTGAATCACAGACCAAAAAGCTTCCTAACATGATTGTAATCATATTGAGCAACTATTTGGATTATGTTTGATCCAACCCGATCATGTTTGATCAAAATAAAAAATTTCAAAATAATTGAAAATTTTGAGTTCTTGATTTGGTCAAAACGAACAGTAAGTGTTCTTGTTTTGGTACCAATCAAGAATATGAGATATAAGGAATCTATTGGATATCCCCTCTCTCCTCAAAACCGTTTTAAAATAAAAAAATCGAACTTTGATCACAAACTGTTTTGAATGATGTGATCATCATCTAGGTACATTGATACATTGAGAGGTTGATCAACATGTTCCTAGGAGCTTTGTGAAGCTACCCTAACTCTTGGATCAGAGAATCCAAGCTTAAAAAAAAGTTGTCAAAAATTGCACTTTTGTGTTTTTAAGGACCGATGCTTGTTAACCTAAGACCGAAAGATCCTACCAAGGATCCTCGGTCAAGAACGAGACCTAGGACCGATAAATTCTAACATATGACCGAGACCTAGGACTGATAATTTCAACAGGACCGAGATATCCGACCGATGTTCTTGATCGAGGACCGAGAGGTCCGACCGATGAATCCAACCCAGGACCAAGAGATCCAACCTAACACCGATAATTTTAGGAAATAGGACTGAGAGTTTTAAACCTAGGATTGAGGACTCCTAAACCCGGGACCGAGGAATTTAGCCTACAGCTAACCTTGGACCATGGAGCTTACACACCTAGACTGGTGACCTCAGCCAAAGACTGAGGGTCCTTAGGACCCAGACCGAAGGACTTCGACACTCCGACCGAAGATCCCAAGCCTCGACCCGGACCGAGAGTTTTTATACTCGACCCACAAAAATGATCCCAAGGCCTAGGACTTCGGTCCTAAGGTCTGTTTGGTTCCACTTTTCAAAATCCAAAATTATTTAAATAATTATTAATTAAAATCATTTTTTTTTAAAATCCAAAAAAATTAGAAAATGTTTTTCAAATATTTTTGGAATATTTCCACAACATATTTTAATAAGGGCTTGTTTGGGATTTATGTTTAAACCTTAATGCCTTTAAAAATGATTGATTTTCTTTATATATTTCCTCCTTAAGTCAACGGTATCAGCAACATGTACTAGTATTTTAAATAGTGTTGTTATAATATTTTAAATAATGCACAAACCTTATGCATACTTAGGACCGGAAGAATTATCGGTAAAAATAAAAATGATACAAACGATTTTCAAAAACCAAATTTATAAGTAAGGGTGTTCAACCGGTTAAATGGTTCCGGTTAAGTCCGATTTTACCTCTTATTTTATAAATCGGTTAACCGACCAGTATTGATATCAGTATTATCAGTTTTGGAATCATTGGTTCCGGTCGATACCGGTCGATTAACCGGTTTTACTGTGAACCAATAATTTGTTTTTTAAAATTAAGTATTAAATTTATGAAATGATTTTGTTTACGTCGTATTCTATTCTATTCTATTCTCCATTTTTTATCTATATTATAATATATTATATTATAATATTTCATAGATATATTTAAAAATATTTTATAATATATTATATTATTCTAACAATATAATATATTTTAAAAGTGTATATATATGTTTAAACTAATAACCATATAAATTAATTTATTTTAAAAAAATTAATATATAAATTATTAAATATTATTTATAATATATCTAATATTTACAAAATAACTAATATAAATATATATAATTAAATTATTACCGGTTTAACGGTTAAACCACTACAAAAATAGTTCAACCGAAAACCGAATCGTTTAACTGGTAATAAACCGGTTAGCCGGAACCGTTAGAATCGTTTAACTTATAAACCGATAAAATGAAACCGGTAAGCTATCGTTTCGGTTGGATTATCGGTTTTTGTTTTTTTTGCACAACCCTATTTATAAGTACAGACCGTTTTTAAAACGTGTACAGAGGATGATGCGTGAAAGCCCTTTCATGAGCATCACTAAACTTCGAACTAAAAGAAACTCTAGATTATACGTTTATACATATATGCTAACTTTATTGATTTTGAAAAATCAATTGGCGTCTGTTTCAAAATAAATCATCTTTTAAAATTGAACCCTGAAATTAATTGTTTCTAATTAATTTCAAAAGTTGTAAGGGATCATTTAAAAATCTTTTAAATAATGTTTAATTTTAAAAAATTACTGACACGCAAACCGATGTTAAAAATCTCAAACCTCGAGCTTTTTCGTAAAATTCCAAACAAGAGGGTTTTTTCGGGGGTGACACTTATTGAAAGGCGGGACATGATTAAATGTCTAGAAATCAATAAAGATTTCAAAATAGTTTAGACTAAGAGAGAATTTAATTTTGTAGCATATTTGATTGCATTATAAAATGAATAGAAATCGATTTACCAATAACTTGGAATAAGTTTAACTTTCAATAAATTTAAAGTTTTCTTCTCACTTATAGATCTTTCGGTAGATTTGAGTGAATTGTTAACTAATATAATTTTGAACAATCAAATTGAATCATTATAACTTGATGGATAGAAAGAAGGATAAATGAAATAGTTTGAGAGACGACATTTATATAATTAAAATATTTGAGTTTTATTGAGTTCTTTTATTTGCACCTATACACGATCTATTTTGTTAGGCATATTTCTTTTAAGAATTATGATACATTTTATTGGTCTACCTTACTAACACTAACGGTGAACTATATTTATTTTTCTCACTCACTTGAAAAAAAAAAATGTTTCTTCTAGTTGTATGATTAATTTTATTTTTTAAATAAAAAATGTATTATGATATTATTTATAAGTTGACTAAATAGTTTAATTACAAATAATAAAATATTTAAATGAGTATTCATAACTCTTATAAATAAAACCCTAAAAAGTGAGAATCCTCAAAATAATGAGTGCATCTATGTACGTATATATAGTAATAATCGTTTTGTGGAGTAGAGACATTGAGTAAATATGAGAATTATGCACATTAGTTCCACTATATATATAATACTGTTTATAATCCTTTAAATTGGGGTTAGAACAAATAAATTTATTCATGAATTAAAAATATGTTATTTTTGTACATGAATTTGTATATGTGTGTCATATTATTGAAATTGATGAAAAATATATGTGTTTATTTTTGTATTTTTGTCATGAGTGTACACTGCATAATTATTTAAAATATACATTAAAAAAACAACTGAAATATTATGTATATTTTATTTTATTTTCTTAATAATATAATTTATTATCAGTAAATAATTTGTTAATCTATTTAAATAATTTAAAATAAAATATTTTTAATATTGTTTTTATATATATATATATATATATATATATATATATATATATATATATATATATATATATATTTTGAAATTTTTTACCAACATCACAATCACTAATAATGTTGTTTCAGTATTGTAATTTTTTAAATTGAAGATATTTAAAACTAATATAAAATTTTATTAATCATATTATATAATAACATAACTTTATAATTATAGTTAATTAATATCTTACTTACTTCATTTTTATTTAAATTTTTTCTACTTGCACATACATATTTATATTAACTGTCAAACATTTTAAGTATTTAAAACATTTTCTTAAGTTTTAATTAAATAAGTAATGTTTACATACATATAGTATTTATAAAATAAATAAACTTTAAAACAATGGAAAAACTTAAATCAACATTAACTTATTAATTGGTATTTCAAAAAAATGAAATTTTTATTTATAAAATTAGAAAGTTTTAAAATAATATATATTTATTACAAATTTCAAAATAATATATATAACTTTATTAAAAGTTTAAAAAATATTATATTTTAAATTATTTATTTTATAAAATTAAAGAAAATAACAAATTAATTAAAAATAATAAAATATATTAAAATGTATGTTGTTATTGAATATATATATATATATATATATATATATATATATATATATATTAAATAGTTATTATATAGATATAATTTGTTGTGTGGTTCTCTATAAGATTATGAATAAATTTAATATTTAATTTTTTTTAAATATGAAATATTAAGGTTGTTGATGTTTTTAGTTGTTAAAAGACAAAATCATTTATTACATTTTTATCTAACTATAAAATAATTTAATTTATCAATTAAAATACCAACATATCTGTATAGTACGTTTATTAAATTTTAATTTAAAAAATAAAAAGACATTTCATAATTCTAAATAACCTTTTTAATCAAACAGATCTTAAAAGAAAACTAAGATCAAACTTTGCAATAGGTAATTGTCGGACGACTTATTTAAAAAAAAAAATCATCAATTTTTTTTTTTATTAAAACAGTTTACCATAAAATAATGAGAATCCATAACCACCTTTTATCTATCAAAATAATAATACATAACTCGAACTATGGTGTACCCGAAAGCCAAACATCCACGTTGGTCTGATCTATTCACAGATTTGATTTTTTTTATAACTAGTTGGGTGTTCACCTCACTAATATTTAAGGAAAGAACAAAGATCCCTCTTTTGGAAAGAAAAAAATAATAATAATAATAATGTGACAACAAAAACTTAATTACATAACCCGCAAATATACTTAACCATTTAACCAGACGCAAAATTTGACGCATAACGGGTTCGAACTCATGACCGACTGAAAATATTCATCCCCAAAGATCCCTCTTTAATTTGTGATTTAAAAGATGATTGAACTTGAAACCTAATTTGTATTGTGTAATTGAGATATAAAACCAATTATTATTTTTGTTTTTAAATGGGTCTATTTATCTTTAGAAAGAACGTGTATGTATATGCTCAAAACAATTTAATAATACTCAATTGTGGAAGAGAGTACGTAATTTAGTGACTAGAAAATGATTCAATACCATGGTGGAATGAAGGCATATATAATAGTGTCGATGGAGAGAATACTGATTCGAACTCCACTAAATTATGTCTCATGATCTACTTTTCAATTATTCATAAGAATGTAAATAAAAATAGTAACGTTGGAATTTGGAATATTTTTTATATAAAGTAGCCCAAGTCAGAAAATATTTTTATATAAAGAACACTAAAAAAATTTGTCAATTCGCAATATATAACTGCAATAATTTATTTTTTAATGCAAATTTTGAAGAACTACATTACACATCCCGATAAAAATTTGAAATATTGCAAATCTTCCAACTATATTTTTAACGAAAATGTAGTTTTACAGAAAATAAAATCTAGAAAGAATTTAATACAAAATATATTACTAGAAATGGAAAAATCTAATATTTTTTTAAAAATCTATATATATATATATAATGATGCTTAATTTTTAAAATATCTGGATTGCCGGGTCGAGAGTTGTGGTTAATTTGAATATTTATGTGAGAGTAAATGAATACTTGAGTCGGATTGTGTGTTGACCCGCCCATAAACTTAAAACGGTTAAAAATAAATTTAAAAATTTTATTTGTAGGTTTCGAACTTGCAACCTAACAAAATAAGTACAACCCTTTAACCAAATGTGATTGAGATGTGATTTTTCGAGGGATAATAGACCGATATCATTTGAAAATGGTTAAAAAATATGAATCAAATATTTAATTGACCAAAGTGTGAGGTCACGATGCTAATTATTAAAAAATATGAATCAAATATTTGATTGACAAAGTGAAAGTGTAAAGTCACGAAATGAGAGATTATTCGTAAAAATATGTGAGAAAATAAGTTGTTTTATCGAAGTGAATAAAATGTGGAATGAGAGCGTTATATTTTTTATTTTAATAATTTTAAATATTGAATAAATATTATTATAATTTATTTTATTTATTTTATTTTTATCCTTATTCGTGTGCATCGTACGAAAATTTTCCTAGTTATATTAATATATCTTTACAACTAAACTAACAATAAGGAAAACACAGAATAATGCTGATAATAATACTAATATAATAATACTAATATATATTCACGTCAATATTTAAAAAAAAATTTACAGTAAAATTTATTTCCATTAACTATTGTAACAAATACTATATAAATAAATGTTGTGATTATTGCAAACTAAAGTCGCAAGTAAATAAGATAATATTGATAAACAAATCTGTAATAAACATTGTATTAACACAAATAATAATATATTCGCAACTGATACTGCAATTTTATTATAATATATTACTGCAAACCTTATTACAACTTTATATAATAGTTTTGTAAATATTTTTTGAAATATTGATAATGATATAACATTAAGTTATGCATTAATATTTATATATAATATCTTCGCAACTAGTTCTATAATGGTATGAAATATTTTTATTGCAAACTACATTGCATATATATTTATTAGTTATGAAAATTTCAACATACTTTTAATAAGCCAAGAATACGTTTCGCAATAAAAATTATATATAATATTTTTACAAAAAGTTCTGCAATATATAATATTTAATATTTTGAAGAAATTTATTAGTAAAATATTGCCAGTATGTTTCGCATTAAACATTATAAATAATCTCTTATCATTAAATTGTGCATTAAAATATATGAATTTTCACACTAACATAATTTTCAAAATATTAATAAATATTCAATGCAAAATTAGCTGCGAGTCTTAATAAATGAAGTCTTCTCGGTTCCCATTTCACCATCAATTCGGCCAACCATATCCTTCTTTTCAACTTCATACGCCATCATTAATATATCTTCATCTTTTCCATCTCCCTATTTCTTCATCATTTCATCTTTTTCATCTCTTCATCAAACACTTTCTTCAACCCATTTCTCTTTCTAAACCCTATTTCTTTACATTTCATCATGATTTTTACAAGATCGGCTAACAAACTTCTTCTTTTCAAGCAGGCCAATGTATGAATATTATGAATGTTTTGGTTAGGAATATTTTAGTTATGAATGTTTTGAACAATTTCTTTATGAAGATTATATTATGTGGTTTTTGAATGCTTATTAATAATTATGATTTTTCGTTATATGATTATTTATGCTTAACATGTTATGGTTATGATTTTTATATTTTTTGCTTACATAATTTTTGAAAAGTTTAAGGTTATAGTTTATTCATATAGTTTAGTCTTTAAAAAATTATATTTTACATACATTTTTATAAATTTTGCACTTTTTTAGGCATATTTTCTTAGGAAATTATTGCGAATAATATTGTTGATCAATATCTAGTTCAATAAAAATGTTTTAAGTGTCGGCTATAGTATCAATCTATAATAATATTTGCATTAATCCACGTTCATCGTCTCATTACTGTTATTTTTGCAATAATAATATGTTAAAATTATTTAAGAACTCTTGCCATGTTTGAGAGTGCAGTAAACTTTGCACTAAACCGTGTTAACGCCGAATTGGTTTAATATTTGCAATATTGACAATACGCCTTATCGCGAAAATTAGGGCAGAATGATTGACATTTATATAAATATTTTTCAACTCTCTGTTATATTTCTCCTATTTGATAGTGTAGTAAACTTTGCACTAAACCTTGTTCAACGTCAAATTGCTTTAATCCTTGCAATATTGATAATACGCCTTATTACAAAAACTAGTGCATAACGAATGACATTTATAGTATTATTGTTCAACTCTCTGTTATATTTTCCCTGTTTGAGAGTGCAGTAATCTTTGCACTAAACCGTGCTCAACGCCAAATTGCTTTAATCCTTGCAATATTGATAATACACATTATTGCAAAAACTAGTGCATAACGAATGATATTTTTAGTAAATATTTTTCAACTCTCTGTTATATTTCCCCTATTTGAGAGTGCAGTAAACTTTGCACTAAACCTTGTTAAACGTCGAATTGCTTTAATTCCTGCAATATTGATAATACGCATTATTGCGAAAACTAGTGCAGAATGAATGTCATTTTTAGTAAATATTTTTCAACTCACTATTATAATTCCCCTGTTTGACAGTGCAGTAAACTTTGCACTAAACAGTGTTCAACGCCAAATTTCTTTAATGTTTTCAATATCAATAATAAGCATTCTTGCGAAAACTAGTGCAAATTGAATGTCATTTTTAGTAAATATTTTTCAACTCTCTGTTATAATTCTGCTGTATAAGAATGCAATAACATTTGCACTAAACCGTGTTTAACGCCGAATTGCTTTAATGTTTGTAATATCGATATAATGTAATATTGCAAAACCTATTACGGATATTTATTTCACGTTAAAACTAATTACACTAGTAACAATTTTAGCATTAACAAAATATTTAATATTTCTAACTAATAATGTACTTGTGTACTTACTTCCTTCACTTCATCTTCTACAATTACACACTACAATCTCTCTCTATCTTCTATCTTAATCCTTTGATCAAGACCATCAAGTTCTTCGATATATATAATTTCATTTAAAATTAAAGTAAATATATGTCTTCTATCTTTTATCTTCATCATATATATATATATATATATATATATATATATATATATATATATATATATATATATATATATACGGGGTTAGCACAAGCAACATAAACAAACTAGGAAAAACCTTCAAAGTAACTAAATAAGTAATTTCGTACCAGTTCTAGTCAAATTTTGGCCTTTGTATGATGCCCACAGACGAAGTTGTTCTTGTAAGTTAGCTGTGGATTTCAATTTATAACCCGTTCAAGAAAATTTGTCCATTCGTCTACATATTAGAAGCACATTAAAAGTAGAGGTTATAATCTTGAGAAATAAGAAAGTAACACAATATGCAATAGAAGAAACCAACCAGGAAAAATCTTATGTAAGTAGAATAGTACTGAAACATCTTCATTTGGTTCTTCCAAATGATCCATGGAGAAAAGAACATCCTCTGTGAAGTATGGAGTGAAGACACTACAAAAGACACAGATAGCCACCAGTTGTTAATCAAGTACTATTTGATGGGTATCCCTAACAATGAACATGAGACCAAGATCTAAATGTTTCTAACCATGATAACTGCTGAAACCTAATAGTGATTTCACCACAAATGATCTAGTTTCAATTTCAGACATTTTTAGGATGAAGGAAGAGTTCAATATTCTAAAAAAGTTGTAATCTACAGAAGTTAACTTCATTATCCTTGGTCCAATAGTCTGCCTAATGTATGGCATTGATGTGACATGAAACTAAAAGAAAGGGAAAGTACAATTATACCCCAAACACACACATCGACACTTACTAGAACGAAACCATGTTGCGAACTTTGGAATAGATCATCAGCTTTGGAAAAAATCTCCTCTAAGACACTACACATTAAAAAAATGTTAGTGCAAACACAGAAAAAAAAAATAAGAGAAGTTTATTATGCATGGATTTTCGGGAAGAGAGAGACAATATATGTGCACAAAAAATGAACATAAATAGCTCACAATGCAAATGTGAGAGGCTTTTTCAAATGGAAATATGTTTTGGGTATGAGGAACTATTCTATTATATCCAGAAAAATTATAAAAAAAAATTGCTTATTCAATTACAATATCAAGTAGCTTTCAACTTACAATTTCTAAGGTTCTCCCAAAACTAAAGAATTCAAGATACTTTTGCATGAAGCATAACACTCCTGAACAGCACAAAGCATATAATTGTCTTGATTCAATCCCTTTGTCAGCTGGTTATCTCTTGCATTACCACTATCTTGAGCCATGTCCAACGCTATAGGAAGCTACAAAAGGAATAAAATAGATATCCTTTCTCTCAATCAGAAAAATATAAGATTAACAACATATATATATATATATAAAACCTTAAAAAGGGTGGCCATTGGATGGGATCTAAATCACGATTAGACGAATGTGGAACAAGCAACATGTTCATTTCACTAGAAACAAATAAAACAGAATAAAATAAAATTAGAAGTCAAATGGAAAAAGAGGACACCAAGCTCAAATTAAACAATTTTTAGTTACCTATTATTTGTGAGATCCTCATCTTTGAAGCCAATAACTATTTTGTTCCACAACTATGCAAATCTAGCAGCCTCTTTTTCTTGATTAGAAAGGACCTAAGATAGACATCCAACAATTTCAGGCAACAAAATAAAGATGGTAATAACATAATAATTATAAAAAGTCTATTATTGAACCTCATAAACTTTTCTAGTAAGTGTAGCTTTCAATCCCTTCTTAGGTTGCTCAATCTTTTCTGTGGGAATCAAGCAAGCATTGATCATACCATTGGCACCATTGGAGTTATTATCCATCAATATAAACACGCATTATAGTTATTAAACATAAACGACAGAAATAATAAGAACATTACACAACCCTAAACCCAAACCCTAAACTGACCTGAATAATGGAACGACGAGACGATGATGAGTAGAACTGATGCGGGTTGAAACGGGACGGACTAGGGCTGTGCAAAAAAACCGGAAAACCGGTAACCCAACCGAACCGATAGTTAACCGGTTTCATTTTAACGGTTTATCGGTTAACCGATTCTAGAGGTTCCGGTTAATTGGTTTTTTACCGGTTAAACGGTTCAGTTTTCTTATTTTTCTAACGGTTTAACCGGTAAACCGGTAATAATTTAATTATATATTTTTATATTTTATAATTTGTATTAGTTATTTTATAAATAATTTTTATAGAATAATTTTTAAAAAACATTATAATCTATATAAAATTTTACAAAAATAAATTAAAAACAGATTGAAATAATTTCATTAAAATATGTAAAATTATTTTTAGGAATTATAAATTAACAAAATCAAAATATTTAAGCAAATTAAAATTTGATATCTTCAAAGTTCAATCTTCACTTTATGTTTTAACTTTCTCTCCAACACGTCCAATACGGAAACACCTAAAATCAAAGTTATAAATTATAATTTACCGATTTTACTTCCCGTTCTATCGGTTGAGAAGAGGATTCTATCATATTCGCTTATACTTGGTTGGTCAAAAACTAATCGACATAATGAATTTGAATTTTCTCAAAGAATATATAAAACTAACAGAATAGCTATAAAATATATTATATTGTTACAATAAAATTATATATTATAACATAATCCTAAATATATCAATAAAATATATTATTATAATATAATATATTTATATTATATTATATTATATTATAATAATAATATAATATATTATAATAGAGACAAAAAAAGATGGAGAATGGTATAACAGGAAAGTGCAAACAATAATTTAAAAAAAATATATTTTATAAATTTATTACTTAATTTTAAAAAATTGAATTATCGGTTCCTAGTTAAACCCGGTTAACCGGCCAGAACTGACCAAAACTGGTAGAACCAGAACCGGTAAAATCGATACCATTAACGACCGATTAACCGGTTTGTAAAATAAAAGCCAAAACCGGTATTAACCGGAACCGTTTAACTGATTAACCGGTTAACTGGTCGGTTGAACACCCCTAGGACGGACGAACGATGATGAGTAGAACTGATGTGGGTTGAAATGGGATGGACGAACGAAGTTTCTCAAAATGAAGGTCAAAATTAGAATTTATATACACTTAAGTGTGAGCATTACAGATGTGCGAGAATCGTGTAATGCTCGTATGATATGTGCGAACATTACATGATTCTCGCATCGGTAATGCTCATATGATGATGTGGAGATTAAAGACCATTTTTATTGGAAGAACCATATCATCTAAAGAAAATCTAAGGAAATAGGAGATTAAAGACCATTTTTATTCTAAAGAAAGAGAGGATTAATGATTCATCAAATTAAGGTACGCTTCCGCATTCAAATTTTAATTTCTCACACATTATATTATGATCTAATTAGAATAATTCTAACCATTAAAACATGTTATTTACTTAATAAGATATTTACAAGAAAATGTTTCAATGGGAAATTTATCATTTTCAACCAGTTATATCTTAAAGCAATTTTTTCTAATTCGAGTTAGTTTCTTGTACATAAACCATAAGATCTATCACATGTACATTTTTTGTGTTTATCTTGATAAATCCATCCTATCTTATTTTTTAACTAATGATTAGTTAATTATTTTGGATACAAGATAACTCCAGGATTAAATTGATAATTGTATGTCCGAAGCTATTGGGTATATCATCCAATTTATATACAACATAGATGTTTTTTTTTTTAAAAAATTTTGAGATATTGTCTATTTGATTTGTAATAGATAATACATGAGAGTTTCACATATCTATACAGAAATTCCAACTTTGTACAAAAGTTGATAATTTAAAAAAAAAAAAAAAAAAAAAAAAACTCTAAAACAAACAAGTTCTAACAAGAACATTGTGGCTACTTTCCTTTTCCAGCACTATACACATCCATAACCATTTATGGAGAAAACTGAGTAAGGAAAGGAAGTACAAGAAACAAACAAACAAACAAGTTATGATTCGGATGGAGATCACCGCCGGGAACTATTATTCCCGGAGAAACCTCTGCTGCCTCGCAATAAAAGCCTCCACCGTCTTCCGGAATTCCTCGCCGTTCATTTCCTCCTCAGGACACTTAACCTTCCGGCTATTCTCAGTCGCCGACCGTCTCAACTGCCTGCCCGTCTTTTCTCCATCAATCCTCTTCGTTATTTTCTCCGATAAGCTCCTTTCAATCTTCCTCTCTTTCTTTTTGGGTATATCTTTAACTCTAGCAATATCTAGACTGCTCTGTTTTTGTTCATTAAATCTCACATTTTTCTCGCCAATTTTCACATACCCATGAAAGAAATCTGTATCAATACTTTCATTCATATTTGAACTGGAAAAGAAACCGGATTTCATGAAGAGAATGACGACGATGATATTTCCGATTAAAAAGACAATCTGAGGGCTCAGAATGATGCCGAAAAGTGACCGGAAGTACTCGCCGGAGATTTTATAGGTGGAGAAACTGGAAACGGCAAGGAGAAGGAGAATCATTTCGATGAGACGGAAGAGTGCTTCGATCTTTTTCTGGGTTTGGTAACGGAAGATAGGATTAGACTTTTCGATATGGATGTTTGAGATTCCAAATGAATCCATTGATTCAACTGGAAAAAAAAAAAAAGTGGATTTATATGTAGAGATGAGTTGTTATGGGATAAAGATGAGTAGTGTTTATCGGTTTGCTCTACTCTTGTTTGTTTGTTAATGAAATGGGAGAGAGGATGAAAAATGTATATTTATAGAGAGACACCTTGATTGTGGAGAATAATTAATTATATTGAATGCTTTTTCTTTTATAATCTTTCCTTTAGTCACTTAGAATAGTATATATAATGAAAGGTAGTTCTTTAGTTTTTATTTTTTTATTTTTTATTTTATTTTAGGAAGTTATCAAAATTTAGCTTCTTAAATTAATTATCCATCACTTTTATATGGAACTTTTTAATGAGAATTTATCTAAATTTTTTAATTAACATATTTGAATTCAATGAAAAGATAGGGTGAGAAGTATAATATGAGACACAAATGGAGAAAAAAATTAGAGTTAGGAGAGTGGGATGATATCCTATTTCAATTTTCATGTATCAATTTAGTCTAAATGATATAATGACTCCGTTTTAACTTAATTAATCTAAACAAAAATAAGGAGAGATAGTAATTAATGAGGGAGGATGGGACACTGAAACTGTTAGGTCCAAGCTCATCCTTTTCTGAAAGGCTAGTAGGGTTAAAAGTGTATTGCTGAAATGTTCAGCTTATGTATTCACTTATAAGTCATGTTAGGAATAGACTTGTTATTATTATTATTAGGGGCTGAGATATAAAAATGCTGTGTGAATTATATTATGGGACTTTATGTAGAAGGACCTATGTAGAATAGGCTTACAAATTATACTTAGGAAATTTTACATAAAACAGCAAGTTGAAGGGACCCATGTAAGGGGACCGTCATAAAAATTAGGATAAGTTTAATCCTACTTTAATTTCCTCTTTAGTCACTAATTAAACTCACTTGCTTATCATTTAATTTGAACACTTGGCAGCTTAATAACTTTTCACCCTAACCCATTGCATGATCTCCACTTGCCCCAGCTGCATGCTTCACACTTAGCATAGCAGCCATTAACCTTACCCCCATTACCTTGATTCATTTGGAAATTTAGTTCTCTCTCTTTAAGCAAGACTTAGGAACTTTGAAGAAAAGCAAGAGCAAACCCTAGCAAAGATCATCTTCTTTTTCCAGTTTCGAAATTAAGGCAAACCTTTTTTTAAACTCACTCTTAAAGCCACACATAGCTATGTATCTCAAGTATTTTCTACATAACTTTCATATATGATTGAAATACATGTTTTTATAGCATAATCTGGTTTTATTGACAAACTTGTTTTATAAACAATCTATTTTTCTTATGTACGACAAGGGTCATCATGTTTCCCAGAAATGATAGGGTTTCCATGATTTGTTAAGTATATACTTTTATAAAACAGAAACCCTTATGATTTATGCACACATGTGCGCATATTATTGATGAATGAGTATTGACAGAAACGGGAGGAGGCTGGCTGGCATGAGCTCTAGTCAGGTGATTCAAAATGTATTGGCTGATTATTTAAGGGACCAGAGTATCTAGCATAAGCTCTATTTACTGCTGCCCAACTAAAAGACGGTCCAAACAGGTTAAGGGCTTTTAGGGATGGACTCCTAATTGTGCCTTTCCAAATACGGCTCAAACGGATTCCTTGCCTTCAGGATGAGCTCTGAATGGTGTAAGGTCAAATATGGCTCAAGATGTTACTGTACAGGCCCCATGAACTCATATTTTCTAAACATGCCAATGGTTTTTTATGGACTAATCATCTCTTTTTAAATGATGAACATTTTATGCATATATCTTTCTTTTAAAAGCAAATCATCCAGCAGGTTTTAAAATACTTAATTGTTTACTGAGTCATTAGACTCATTATGCTTATGTGTGGTATAGGTACTCAACCCTAGCTTTTGTACACTTGAAAGAATAAGGCTTGGAGAGGAGCAAGTTGTTGGAGAGAGTGTGGGAGGAGGGACCAATGCTGCTAGATTTACTTGTCTTTTTGTATAACACTTGACTTTTATTTTGGGTCATTTCTTACTGTCTAATGGTGCATTTATATAAGACTTGTACAGAAGCATGATAGTATGATGGAGTATAGATTATTTTGTTGTAGCTTCTTGTAGTTGTATGAAGAAGCATGTATATATGAAATATATCTTTTAAACCGGACAAGTTATATGACTTCAGCTAGGGATCTCAATGTTAAATAGATACATATGTCTAAGCTAGGTATATTATATAAGTAGGGACGTTTCAGAAACACACTTTGATACATGAAAGAAACACTTTGGTACATGAAAACTGGTACAAAAGATCTCATGTGGGTTCATAAGAAAAAATTTCAGAAGATAAATGCATATAAGGTGAATCTAACCTAGGGTAAAATATGCATCATTTATCTTAAAAATTACTTTAATTTGACTACTATTCTATTATATATTTTAAATTATTTTAATAATAAATATTATTTTAGTTAGACTTAAGCTCATTAAAAACCCTACATATCCGACTACCCTTAATTCAAAAGTGCTAACGAGTCATCATTTTTATCATCTTCAAGTGAATCATTTGACTGAAACGCAACTCCATAACCTTTAATATTTGTAAGAGTCGATCAATACGTCTTGTTTATAGTTTTATTTTCGTGACTTTGGCTCTGATTTATACTCGATTTCTTACAAACTCTATCGAAATTTTTATTGTTCTATTAGAAGATCTTAGAGATCCTAGAGATGTTTGGCATCACTAATCGAAAGAGTTGATATCATCTTGGAGCTCAACCCTATTGTCGAATGTGTCCAAAGCATGATGAGAGCTAACAATATCATTGATAATATTTTATGGTAATTGATGCGAAAATTGATTTCTTTCGCATCATTGATTGCCGAATTTAGAGTTCTCACCGTCCATTATTTAGATTTTAATATATCACACTCCTAACCTATGGACACACAGTTTAACAAATAAAAAGACCATGAAAACGAACATATTGAATTTCAAAGTTGATATACCATGCACAAAATGCTATACCATGGAAAGGATGAAAAATCCTAACATTATTCTAATTTAACTCATCTAAAAATAACAATTAAATAGAGAATAAACTAATATATCAATAATTTGTTGTTATAAGATTACCATTTGTAACCTCTAATTTTTTTACTTCGAAAAACATGTTACTTAATAGTCAATCCTCTATAACTTATCATTATCTCTCGAATCTAGACAAAAAAAAATGAGAAGTATTACATGAGTACAATTTGAAAAATGTCAATTTTGTCAAATCTTGCAATTCATCTATCTCTTGAATATTGTAAAAGGAGATGATTAACCAAAATGAAATTTAAAAACATTAGACTAGTTTTGAAAAGAGTCACCACCTAAATTTCTTCATGAGAAACCGGGAAAGAAAAATGAGCTTGTAAAAACGCATTTTAAGATATTTAGATTTTGGAGGTCTCGATACTTTGTCTCTCGTGGCGTCCAAAATATACTCTCTACTATAAAATTTTAGAAACTTTCAAAAAAATATGAACTTAACAATTTATTTGATAAATTATTTTATATGTGGGACTTAAGCATTCTACCAGCTATTCCAACTATATCATATACATATTTGTGACATTCAATTACTTGTCATGCGTCTAGGTCTGATGTATGTTATAAAAAAGAACAATCATGTAAACATACCTATTAGGCTTAATTCAAAGGGTACTTTAAAAACATAAATGCTAAAATTAAATTTTCAAATAATCTGTTTTCGAGATTTTACCGCGATATATATTTGATTTTTATTATTTTATCTATTAAAGGTTTAGAAAATTATGTGAAAATAAAGAAAATAAAAAAAGAAGCAAAACAAATGGGGCCTAAGTGCTTGGACCGAACCACACCCAAGGGTTTAGTATTGGTATGAGCCAAGTGCAGCCAGAGCTCTAGGTGCTTGGTCGCGAGCACTAACGGATGTATCGGTCGTAGGGCCTCGGTCAGGCAAAATAGATCTCGGTCGTGGCAAGGATGCCTTTTGGTCGTGGCTAGGAGGGCATTCGGTCGCATGCGTCGGTCGAAAGCCAAGCCAAGCGTAAAGAAGCTTTCGGTCGTGTCATGTATTCTCTCAATCGCGGGAAGAGATTTTCGGTTGTGTCATGTATTCAGATCAACTCTGAGGTAAGATAACTTATGCAGTTGTATAGACCCACCTTTATAGGGCACGGTTTTCTAATATTTAATTGTATTATATTATTATACCATATATATATATATATAACTTTTTTACTCCTTTTTAATCTCTTATTTCCGTATTATAATATTTAACTATTTATATTTCATTTTATATTATTAATTTTTTTTTATTATTTGAGAGGCCCTAAAATTTAAATTTGCATTGCCCCAAATTCTAGTGGCCGACCCTGCATATTTTCTCTCGGTCGCATGATATGCTGAGCTCGGTCAAAAAAGTATGTCAACCTAGCTATCAGACACCATTTTCATTTTCGATGGAAAAAAATTAAGCCGCGACCTTCGTTAGAAATTAGGCTAGACCTAATTCCCTTCATCCTGCCATTTTCTTGGTCATAAATCAATTTGCATTCCTCTACTTGACAGTGACCAAAACCCCAAATAATACAAACATCCAAAATTGAATCGAATTTTCTTAACCAAAATGTATGTTAAAGTTGGTTGATCTTTGTTCCTGTACAAACCAAAACATAATAACAAGACAATCATTCGAGTCACTAACAACATCAAGATTCAACTAAACTGAAACCACCTTTTCATCATTGGATTTTCGAAAACATCATCATATGATCTCTTATTTCATTCAAACACACATCTACAACTTCGAGAACCTACACACGTACAACTAGAGCCTCATTCCAAGACAAAAGCTTAAGAAAAAAAAATGAATGATGGAGTAACAATATTTTAGCTTTTTTGTGTTGAATAGATTCAATCTATTTTAAAAATTCGAAATTAGTTAATGATGTATAAGGAACTATTCTATAATACGAAATCAAACATTACTATTAGAAAAAGTTGGATAGAACGCTTAACCATTATATCTAAAATATTAACGTTTTATTTAGACCTAAACTCTATCCTATTCAATTTTAAAAAATCAATGTATATAAAGTGAGATTTTAATAATATTTTAAATTTAAAAAATATAATATTAAATTGATGTTCTTAGTGAAGGCCAAAAATCCGAGGTAGTTAAGTAGAGTGTGCCATGTGGCACAACGTGATCCAAGTGTAGCACATTCATTGGATGCATCCTAACTTCCTTCCTTGCTAAGAAATACTAAAACATAAATAAATTACCGCTATTATCACTTGCTATTTATTTATATATAATAATAATAAAATTATATGCTGAGCTGTCATTTTCTTAAAAAGAATTCCACTCAAAATACAAGCCATGGAATTAAATTAAAAAATAATCTCAACTTTCCTTTACACCCTTCCGCATTGGAAGACCCACCAATAATAGAGTTTATGTTTTAAATGGATTTAACATTGACAATTTAACCAAATTATAGGGATGTCTTTTCATCTTTATGGGATCCATTTGAAAAAGCTTTCAAATTTTAATTATAATTGAAGACCATATATAGACTTAGATTGATCCCTTAAAAGGATATTTGGCTAATCAACTTATTTTAGTTATTTAAATCAACCATTTTATTTATATTCATGCAAAAATTTGACATTAACAACATATATCGATCACATGTTAACTTCACATATAAGAATTGGATTGTTTTAATACTATATTTTACATCATAACTTATGTGTTTTTTTTTCAAAAGTTGCATTAAATCACAAAATTATTTTCCGCTTTAATGAATTTTATATTTCTAATGTGAATTAAAAGTTTTATTGAACATTTAAAAGATACTTGAGAGATAACCCAGAAAAAATGTTCATTTCGAGAATAATCAACTAACTATAGATTCAAATGACATTTCACTTTTAACCATAACTTGAATTTAAAATTTTGACTAAGATTCATTTTTAATTTCATAAAATTAATTTTTATTTGATTAAAAAATAGGTCATAAATTTAAAGTGTTTATAATAATAATTAAATTTAAAACTTGTAATTAGTTTTAGAGAATCCCTTCTACCATTTGAGTTATCATAATAAATTAAATATAAATAATATTTCATGAATTATTACTGATAGATTATAATTTGATATATCATAATAAAATTATTTTTTATATTCAGTTTAAATTATTTTATATATTAGTGTATTTTTGGTATACATTAATTACAATTTTTTTTTTTAATTTAAGGCGTTTTAAGTAAAAATCGAACGAAATAATTCTTGTCACTTAAACTATCTTAGTGATTTAATATAATTTTAATTTTGTTTGTTATAATTATTTTTTAAAATATTATAAAAAATTTCTTGTTAACATTTGAATCATCTATAAAATATTGAAATACTATTATTTTATTTATTAAATTATTTTAAAGTACTAAATACATAATTCAACTAAAATAAACTCCTTTTAATTTACTTAATTTAAAAAAAATACAAAATTATTTTCAAAATAGTCCCAGATTAAAGATGCAAGCCCTTAATGTTAAATACTTAAATTAACCCCTTTCTTTTTTTTTTGGTAAAAAGTACAATTAATATTTCCATAAAAGCAAGTTGACTTCACAATCTATAATGAATATAAACCGCATTACAAATTGAAGTTATTCCAATTGTGTATAGAAATTAACATGAAAATAAAGAAGAGGATTGATTTGAATATTTTACATAAATTTGTCTTTGGTAATTTTATTAGAATAGTTTATTTTAAAAATTAATTAAATATAAAATAATTTTCTTTTTATAAAAAAAATATAATTTCACTACAAAATAAAAATAATAAAAAGACAAATCATTTAAATAATAAAAACTGAAAAACTAATCGCATAATGAAAATCTAATTGATTTGAGTTCAAGTCGGTTAATAATAAACTTCTTGATAAAAACCTTGTAGATCAAACCTGATATTGATATATCTGCTTTTTAAAATTTTGATTTTATATATAATCAAAGAGATCAGATATTTATTTTTCAAATTTGATCATACTTACTCAATAAATTCCAATCATAAAAGGCCTCAAACATTAGACACAACATTAAAAATAAGCAAAATGATGAGTTGCATTTGTTTTAAATATAAAGACAACTCATTCAAAAAATGTAAAATTATGTCAATATAATTAACTCACTGTAATAATTTAAATGAAAAAACAAAATATTACCTAAAACACTTAAATGTACGTATTAAATTAGTTTCTTACTAATAATTTAAATTTAAATAAGAGATCATGGAAATAAAGAGAACTGTGCTAACTTTTTTTAGAGTAATAACTAGATTTCTCAAAAAAAAAAAAAATTATAACTATTTGTATAACATATATATGAAATTAAATGGTTGAATTATCATTAACAAATGGTGTTGCATTGGCACCACATATGTTTGAGTTCACAAAAACATGTTTCTAGATTGATAACAAAAGGGATAATGCTTAAAATTAAAATAAGTAAAGAAAAGTACAAATATTGGTCCCTCGGTCTAATAAAAAATATTCAAGTTAAGACAAGAAATTTGGTCCACTAGGCATATTGCTTTAGTGAATGATTGAAGAGGCTTTGGATATAGGGCCAATATTCTTTTCTTCTTCTAATAGTCTTAAATATCTTTTTAGCAAAACATTAAATAAAAAAATCTATACTTTAATATTGGCTCCATTTTAACTTGATTGCCTAGATTATCCATCGGTTTAATAGGAAAATAATGGAAATGAAAGAAGATTAAACTAACCTATTAAGAAAGAAAGATACGAACATTAGTAACACAAAGATTACGAGGTGCACCTAAATATATTTTTATGTAAAATAATAAAAATACATTAAAATTGACCATCACGTAACTCAATTGTACCGGGTTACATTATAGGATTAATAACATTATTATTTAAGTGTGATTATAGATATAATTGTCGTGTAAGAATGAATTATCATAAAATTTTTCCAACGACAGGGCATTAATATCAAGTCATACATGTCCATTTTTTTTAGAACACTTGGTTCCGTTGCTCCTATGGAGTGCGACTATTCCCCGCAGGTTAGGTATATATAACTCACAAACATACTTAACAATTTAACCAGGCGCAAAACTTGCCGTCTGACGGGCCTGACGGGCTCGAACCCAGGATCTCATGGAGGCTTAATTAAGGGATATCCACCTCTTATTGTCGTCTAGAAAAGGGGATTACATGTCCATTTAAGGAAGGACTAATTTACATTTACCATATATTATTAGTCTATGTTTTTATTTCCAACTAATACTTTCTTTATCCTCTTTTAATTTTATCCTCCTTTTGTTTATGTTTTTTATTTTTATTTTTCTTATCATATATTGTTTTACACATTTCTCCATAAAGAAATTTTGGAAGAATGTAGACTAAAATATTGAGAAAAAACTCTTCTTATCATAAAAGAACTATTCTTATAGTAAAGTTGGTTATCCATGATAAAAAATTCATCATATCTTAAAGTACGGAAAATACGAATGAAATCTTCAACTATATGGATCTGAAGATCATTAATAGGCAGTAGAATTTCATTAATTTTCACTTCAGTTTTCTCATGTGATATTTGAAATGCAATTAAGGAGTGGAAATTTAAAAATTAGAAAAGGAGGTTCAAGTTATAATCACTCTCTCGATCACCTATAATGGTCACAAACGAGACCTAATCTCACCATTATGATTGCGACATCGGCGTGTTGATTAATTTGTCTTATATGGTTATAACGATCTCATTTGAAAACATATATATTTTCTTTTTTCAGCATCTATAAATTTATAAAAAAAAACAATCAATAAATTTATAATAGGTATTCGACTAAGTTTAGTTTCTAAATATAAAATCATCCTACAATTTTTTTCAAATGGAGTGAACACGTGTCTCCTTGTTGATCTATTCGTTTTCAGAATAGTCAATATAAGATTACAAATGTTTTTACTAACCTACAAGGTACTATAATATCATGATAAATAGTTTAATGATTTATTTTTATCCCAATTGTCAATTAAATCAATAGTTAATTGTAAAAGAAAAAGGTAATGATTCATATTTAGGAGGATAAATATAGTGTTATTATTGCTTGAAAAGGGGCATGTTGGGAGAAGATAAGGATTAATAAAAAAGTATAATCTTTTGAAAGTTGGTTATTATTCCTTAATCTCAATCTTAATAACTAGATATGTCTTAATCAACTTCTATGATTTCTTAATAACTCTTCAACTTCTTTGCCATGCATGGCTGATTAGACAACACGAGAGCTTCATATTCTCTATTCTTTTTTCTTTTTATAAAGTTAATAATTATATATTTTTTTCACTACATAGTGTTGTTTGATTTAGGCCATTTTTAATATAGAAATTTATTGTATCTCCTAAACTTAATTAAATCAAATTAACCACTTGCTCCCAAAATTTGTAATATGTGACCGAGACTCAGGAATAAGACTGACGTAAAAAATGAGGAGAAAATACATGTCAAACGGATATTTTTTTTTTATTGTCAATTAACTATTACAAATAAATAAAAATAAGTCAAAGTTGAACCCTTACAAAAGACAGACCAATAAGAATAGACAATCTTAAATGTCTAAAACTCATCAAATGTTTCAAAAATAGCTTGGACTAAAAAGAGAACTCAACTTTGCGGCACATTGGATTGCGATGAAATACAAAGAAATCGATTCACTTATTGAATAAACTTGAAAATTTGAGCTTTCTTAATAGGCTTGCCCAATTCTCTATTGTTAGGTTTTGTATTTATTAGAGTTTAGAGATCAAGTATTATATAAACTCGTGTTATAACCTTGTTTGTCATGTCATCATTTATGTTCTCACATTCTCAATAAAATTCTCTCTTTTTTAGATAGACGTAGCCAAGTTTTATCTTGGTTAAACAAGTTAAATTTGTTTATTTTTTATTGTTTACATAATCTCTTGTATTCCGTTACAACATCACCTATAAATGAGTTTAACCTTCAACAAATTCAAAGTCTATTTCTCACTGACCACAAATAAAACTCAAAACTCAATGAAAATATAAATAAAATCCAAAAATATCCAAAAACTCATACTTTAGAACTACGTTCGAACTTGATTTCTCCTTTTATAAGAATACGTGTGTAGTTTATCACGGACTTGATCCCAATAAATTCAAAACAACAAAACTCTTATGTCAACACTCTAGGCATTTTTATTAAAATAAAAATGATTTAAAAATAAATATGTAAGCACTAAAATTTACCTACCCAATTTATAAATATTAAAATAATTATTTTGAATAAATAAATTTAAAATAATTAAAATTAAGGCCAAATCAAGATTAAACAATTAATTGGATTAATTATTGTATTAATTAAATCTCTATTAATTAGCTTTGGAGCAGTGATGTATAACATTTGGCAAGAACGGGATGCAAGGGTATATGGAAGAATCCGCAGGAACGTTGAAGAGTTATGGAAAGATATTGTATCGGATTGCAGCGCCCTCGTGGGAACGTGGACAATAATTCCAAGCACGGAGCAGAACTAGAATATCTGTAGGAACTGAAATTTACCGTTTTTTAAACACACTAGAATTGAAAGCATTGTAATCAGATAATTCATTTACGTTTTTAGCTTTTTAGCTTTTATTCAGAATGTTACGACTTCAAAATCATTCTAAGTTTGTCTAGAATGATCTAAACTCGTGGGGTTTTTTTCCCATTTTTGGGAAATTTTATTCAAATGACGCTAAGTTGTTTTTCCCAAAAAAATATCTCTATTAATTAAAACAAATGCCAAGAAAAATAAAATAAAATAATTTTTGATGAATGTTGTATTAATTTTATCCCAAATTATTTTTAAGGGATAAAAGAAATTGATGAAATGACGCTAAGTCGTTTTCCAAAAAAAAAAAAAATCTCTATTAATTAAAATATATGCCAAGAAAAATAAAATAAAATTATTTGAGATGAATGTTGCATTCATTTTATCCCAAATTATTTTTAAGGGCTAAAAGAAATTATAATAAATAATTTGGGATAAATGTTGTATTCATTTTATCCCTAATTAATTATTTATAAAACCCTAAAATATGCAGAAAAAATAATTAATAGGCAAAATAAATTATATGTCTATTGAAAATATTTTATGTATTTTGTAGGTTAAAAATAAAGCCAAAAAAGTTTTAAAAAAATCATTTCGAATAAGCCTCAAGGCTAAAAAAATGGTCGTGATCTAGTGTAGCCGATATAAGAGAAACGACTGCATCAAATCACACAGTCCTCAGATGAGCAACCAGGTCTCACCCAATGCACCACAGTTAATCGCATCGCCCTCTACAATAGAAGGAAAGCGCTTTCGCGCAGTAGTGGATCAACTAACGCGCGCCTCAACGTCATTAGTCAAATTGCACGCGGAGCACTCATCGCTGACGAAACGCGGATGGAACACCCAGGCGTCCGCGCTAAGGCAAAAAACGACACTGTTTCAAGACTCCCTCGGCGCTCAAACGCGAAAGAAGCAAACGACGTCATTTTTAGCTCTAATGTTCTTCTTCCTCGCCATGAACGAAATGATGATCCGCCAGATTCTTTAATTTTCAAAGATGGAACTCCAGAATTAGTCCATCATACTCGATGATTCGAAAGCTGAAATGATCATTTCAGTTACGTTCATAGTAGCAATTATGCCCTAGAACAATCAATTGGATGAAGAACAAACAAAAGCCATTAATGGACTTTTGTTTTAAATCCGATCCACTTGATCATCCAACCGACTTAAGAAGCCTATAAATAGCTCCCCTCTATTAAGACGAAGCAAGGAGACCCATCTCAATATCTCAATCCACTGTAAAAGAAATTTGCCAATAGAGTTTTCCAGTTTTGCTTGAAAATTTTGAAATAATGTATAAAGATTTAAAGCTCGATTCTGAGTTATCAGACAACTTTTAGAAGAGTTCAGAAATGTCTCAAATTCACTGTAAGATCCAATAAATATTGTAATTCAACCTTTTAATTTAAAATGAAATTTTTATATTCAAATTCCACCAGTTTTAGATATTGTTTAATTTCTTAATTGAAAAACGATCCAAGGTCATTTATAAGATTTCTATTGAAACTAATTTGTATCAATCAATCCTAATTGAATGTACCCAAATTTGACTTGAAAATTTTCAAAAATGAGTTTCTGTTAAAGTGACCCCAAAATCTTCCTAATGTATTTCTAAAGGTGTTAGGAGTATGTTCAAATCAATTTCAAACAATTCTGATCATGTTTGATCAAAAAATAAATTTTTTTTTTATCAAAATGAAAATTTCAATTCTTGAATTGGTTAAAAATAAATAGTCAATATTAATGTTTTGTTCAACTTGGTCTTAATGAGTATAAGGAAGTTATTGGTAAGCTTCTCATACCCAATTAAACCTTAAACAACGAAATCCCGATTTTTGCTCAAGAACTATCCAAATCGAATGGGACATCTTTCCGATCAAATGATTCATCGGGGTGATGTTATAAACGATCCTTGAGGTTAAACGAACCTCCCCATCCCTTCAAATCGAAGAATAGAGGCTTCAATTGAAATCACTAAAGCTGTAGTTCGGTGTTCTTGGCGTCCGACCAAGGATTTTGCCTGGGATTGATTGATGTTTAGTCAAATTTATTGAATTTTGAAACATAAAAGATTGTAGCTTAGTTCTTTAAGATAAAAACTTAAAATTTTATTTCGTTATGAGTTCAAATCTCACAAAAAAAACTATTTTTATCAACTTTTTAAATTAGACCTAGGGCAAAAAAGTCGACATTTGTTTTCTACCGGGGGTTAGGGCAACCCAAAACTCGGGGTCGGCCTTGCCTAGCCCCGTCCGACCGAGGAATTCCAGCACTTGACCAAGGAACTTTAGCCTGGGCTTGGCATTCGACCGAGAATCCTTGCATCCGACCGAAGATTAATGCACGATCAAGGATCCCCGCATCCAATCGAGGGACACGACCGACGAATTCCAACATCTGACCGAGAGACCAACACACGCGATATAGGACACTAATCTTTGTGCTCAATGGGTGCCCAACCCATTGACATCGGGTCAAACCCGCTCCAGACCCGTATATCTGTCTTGTTTCGCGACCAGGACACCTATTTAAGGGCTTGTTTGTTTGGGATTTTAATTTTAAACTATTTGTCTTAAAAATTAGAAACCCCAAATCATTTTTCTAAAAATTTGTATAGATAGTAAACGATTTCAAAATATTTGTAGAATATTTTTATATATGAATTTTTTATAAAGGCTTGTTTGAATTTATTTTTAAATTCTCATGTCTTAAACTAATATTTTTCAGTTGTTTTTCTCAATAATCATCGACATCAATCATAGGTATTAATATTTAAATATTACACTACAATTTTGAATGCAAGAAAAACCTATACATGTGTAGGATTTAAAAAATAATTGGTTAAATAAAACGTAATAAAACTATTTTTTCAATCTTAAAAGTCAATATTTTATAAAGTAGAGACTGTTTTTCAACAAGTATGAAAGATATAGTGCGACCGTCTTTTCCCGAAAATCACCAAACATCGAACTCAAAAGAATCTCTGATCAAATAAACGTTTATAAACATATACAAAATGTTTTATTACTTTTAAATTGAAAATCAATTGTCGACTCTTTCATCAAATAAATAATCTTTTAAACTAAATATTTTTAATTAATTTAAAAAATACGTATTTCTTTTAATCAAATTATGATTTGATTATTTTAAATCCAAAAGATTATTTAAAACTCATCATAAATATTAATTATTGTTATAATTAATTTTAAAATATGAAAATATATTTTTGAATAAATCTTTTAAATAATATTTTATTAAAGATTTTCGACACTTAAACCAATATTGAAATTTCTCAAACTTCAAATTTTTTCGAGACAAAGGATTTCCGTGTGTTACAAACATATTTGCAAACTCATTAACGAGTCTTTAAACGAACATGTTCGCGAGCTGACGAGCCGGATATCTAAAATCACTAAGGGTGTGTTTGATAACCCTGGAATTAGCATTGGAATTGGAATTGGAGGGTCCAATTCTAATTCTTATGTTTGTTAGATACTTTAATATTAAGAATTGGAATTGGAATTAGAATTCTAATGGAATTCAATATAGTGTAATTTGATAGTTCTCAATTCCAATCTTTTTAGGTCGGAATTGTAATTCCAAATTAACACGTTTTTCATGTTTTTGAAATATTTAACACGTTTTCACACATTAAACACGTTTTTCACATATTAAACATGTTTAACATATTTTCATATTTTGGCACGTTTAACACGTTTTTGGCACGTTTAAGAAGTTTTTGGCAAGTTTAACACATTTTTGATACATTTAACACGTTTTTCACGTCCTTAACACGTTTAACACGTTTTTGACACATTTAACATGTTTTTCACGTTTTTAACACGTTTAACACGTTTTTGACATGTTTAACACGGTTTTGGCACGTTTAACACGTTTTGACACATTGAACACGTTTTTCACGTCCTTGACACGTTTAACACGTTTTTCACGTTCTTGACACGTCTTTGACACGTCCTTGACACGTTTTGACACGTTTAACATGATTTTTACATTTTAAACACGTTTTTGACATGTTTAACACGCTTTTTACTTTTTGGCACATTTTGCACGTTTTGGCACGTTCAACAAGATTTTCACATATTTAAAATATATTTTTGACATACTTAACACGTTTTTTTACGTTTTTGACACGTTTAACACGTTTTCACATTTTTGACACATTTAACACATTTTTTTACGTTTTTGACCCATTTACCTCATTTTTGATACGTTTAACACGTTTTACACATTTTGGCATGTTTAACAAGTTTTTCATATATTTGGAACGTTTAACACGTTTTTGACACGTTTTCATGTTTTTAATACGTTTAAAACGATTTTAACACATTAAACACGTTTAACACGTCGTTGACACGTTTCACATGTTTTTTACGTTTTTGACACGTTTGACACATTTTTAACAAATTTAACACGTTTTTCACATTTTGGCACGTTTAACAAGTTTTTCAATAATTTGCACGTCTAACACGTTTAAATGTTTTTGACACATTTAACACGTTTTAAACCTATCAAAACGTGTGAAAAACATGTTAAACGTATTAAAAATGTCAAAAATATGTTAAATATGCCAAAATGTGAAAAATATGTGAAAAACGTGTGAAAAACATGAAAAACGCGTGGAAACGTGAAAACGTGTGGAAAACATGTGGAAAACATGAAAAACATGTCAAAACGTGTGAAAACGTGAAAACGTATGAAAAACGTGAAAACGTATGAAAAACGTGAGAACGTGTGAAACGTGTGATAATGTGAAAACGTGTGAAAAACGTGTGAAAAACATGATAAACGTGTGAAACGTGCCAAAACGTGAAAAACGTGTCAAAATGTGTAAAACGTATGAAAAACGTGTTAAACATGCCAAAAATGTGTTTAACGTGCAAAAACGTGAAAAACATGTTAAACGTGTGAAAATCGTGTTAAATGTGAAAACCTGTGAAAAACGTGTTAAACGTGAAAAACGTGTTAAAAGTGCCAAAACGTGAAAAAATATGTTAAACGTGTCAAAAATATGTAAAACGTGTCAGACATGCCAAAAACGTGTTAAACGTATGAAAAACATGAAAAACATGTTAAATGTGTGAAAAACAGATTAAACATGTTAAACATGTTAAAAACATGTCAAAAACGTGAAAAACGTGTTAAACTTGTTAAAACATGTGAAAAACATTTTAACGTATTAAAACTGTCAAAAACGTGTTAAACATACCAAAAACGTGAAAAACATGTTAAACGTGTGAAAATGTGTTTTTAGTGTGAAAATATGTTAAAGATGTCAAAAACGTGTTTAAACGTGCCAAAAACGTGCTAAAACGTATAAAAATGTGTTAAACATGTTAAAAACGTGTTAAACATGTCAAAAGCGTGAAAACATATTTAAAAAATTAACATTTTGAACCGATATTTTATTTTATAAACATAGGAATTAGAATTGAATTACAATTCTATCATTTTCCCAAACATAGGAATTGGAATTGAATTACAATTCTATAATTTTTCCAAACATAGGAATTGAATTGTAATTCAATACCAATTCTCATGGAATTGGAATTAGAATTCTAATGTCAATTCCAATTCCAATTCCAATTTCAATTCCAATTACTTCTCATCAAACACACTCTAACTTGATTCGTTAAAATTTTTAAATGAGCTCAAGCTCAACTTGTTAAGACTAGTATTGAACGAGCCCGAATGAGCCTAAGCAACTGAAATTTAAATAGCTTGCGAGGAGCTCTAATCATGAAAAGTACAAAGTTTTTTTCAATATCCAAGGCTATTCGGTAGGTCTTATACATAAACTACATATATAGTCTAAGATATATAAACTACTAATGTCATAGTTTATATGTAGTTAAACTACTTTATCAATTTATATATAAACTAATTTTTTTTGTCATTAAATTATGTTATTTACTTGGTAAAGATATTTTTAAAAAATGTTTCAATGAGAATTTTTTCATTTTCAAAACAAGTTATATCTTATAGCAGCTTTTTCTAATTCAAGTTGAGTTTCTTGTACATAAACCATAAGATCTATCACATGTTTTTGTGTTTATCTTGATAATCCATCATATCTTATTTTTGAACTTAGTTAATTATTTTTGGATACAAGATAACTCCAGGATTAAATTGATAATTGTATGTCAAAGTGAAGATATTGGGTATATCATCTAATTTATGTACAACATATATAGTTGGTTCTTTTAGTTTTTGAGTGTTCTTAATATTTTCTATTTGATTTGTAATAGATTTTTACACGAGTGTTTCATATTTCAATATAGAAATTCCAACTTTGTACAAAAGTTCAAAAATTTTAAAAGAACATTGTGTCTAGGTTCCTTTTCCAGCGCTATATACATCCATAACCATATATGGAGAAAACTGAGTAAGGAAGTACAAGAATAAAGAAGAAGTTATGATTCGGACGGAGATCACCGCCGGGAACTATTATTCCCGGAGAAACCTCTGCTGCCTCGCAATAAAAGCCTCCACCGTCTGCCGGAATTCCTCGCCGTTCATTTCCTCCTCAGGACACTTAACTTTCCGGCAATTCTCAGTCGCCGACTGTCTCAACTGCCTGCCCGTTTTATCTCCATCAATCCTCTTCGTTATTTTCTCCGATAAGCTCCTTTCAATCTTCCTCTCTTTCTTTTTTGGTATATCTTTAACTTTAACAATATCGAAATTGCTCTGTTTTTGTTCATTAAATCTCACATTTTTCTCGCCGATTTTCACATACCCATGATAAAAATCTGTATCAATACTTTCATCCATATTTGAACTTGAAAAGAAATCAGATTTCATGAAGAGAACTGCGACGATGATATTTCCGATTAAAAAGACAATCTGAGGGCTCAGAATAACGCCGAAAAGTGACCGGAAGTAGTCGCCGGAGATTTTATAGGTGGAGAAACTGGAAACGGCAAGGAGAAGGAGAATCATTTCGATGAGACGGAAGAGAGCTTCGATCTTTTTCTGGGTTTGGTAACGGAAGATTGGATTAGACTTTTCGATATGGATGTTTGAGATTCCAAATGAATCCATTTGATTCAATTGTAAAAAAGTGGATTTATAGGTAGAGATGAGTTGTTATGGGATAAAGATGAGTAGTGTTCTTGTTTGTTAATGAAATGGGAAAGAGGATGAGAAATGTATATTTATAGAGAGAGTACCTTGATTATTGTGGAGAATAATTAATTATATTGAATGCTTTTTCTTTTATAATCTTTCCTTTAGTCACTTAGAATAGTACTATATATAATGAAAGGTAGTTCTTTAGTTTTTATTTTATTTATTTTATTTTAGGTAGTTATCAAAATTTAGCTTCTTAAATTAATTATCCATCACTTTTATATGGAACTTTTTAATGAGAATTTTTTTAATTTTTAGTTATATTTTTTTTTATCACTATGCTTATAATGTTTCGGGTGAACCTGATTGATCTCTTCCTACTTTTAAAAATTATGGAAACTTTATTATTTGATAAGTATAATTTAGCCTCTTTAATTGGGAAATTTGATGAAATGGCCCTCATAAGTGCCTTAATTCTAAAAAAGGTCCGCGCCTACTAATGTTTGCAAAATGGGCCTTTTTGCCCTGCGAAATGTCCAATTTACCCCTGTAATTGCACTTACTCGAATTACACTTACGCGCAATACACTTACGCGAATTACACTTACGCGTATTACATTTACGCGAATTACACTTACGCGTATTACACTTACGCGAATTACACTTACGCGTAATATGTAATATGCGTACATTGAAAGACGCATATTACATATACGCGCATTATGTAATATGCGTCTTTCATACTATATAAAGCGCCTAATTTTGATCCTCATTTTAAATCTCTAATTTTTAGGGTTCCGACTCTCTCTCAAACCCTATCCCCTTCGATCCCGCTGCTCCTCTAAGGTAAGACATTCTTGTCTCAATGCATTCTTATGTATTTTAGGGTTTTGAATATAATCCAAGTGCGATTATGTTGGATGAGGATTTAGGATTTTAAGTAAATCTTACAAGTTTATCTATATAAATGACAATCAACAACACATGGGTTTGTACTTCATTGATCTATGGAAGCAGAAGTTAAACATTTCGACGAATATGGAAATTGAAGAGGAGAATCCGACGGAGCTTAACACTCTCAATATCGGTAGAGGATTCGCTAGCGTAGGCAGATTGATGGATGGGGTAGGCAGAAAGTCAGATTGGACGATGAACCATGAATCCAATGCTCATTTATATTAAAAACATGCTCTTTCATTTTGTCTTTCATCTTCTATTGATGATGAACCTATTCCTATTTTGATCTTCTAGAAGGTGCATCCATATATTTTCTACCAAATTTTCCTTTTGCTGCAATTAAGTAAATAACTTAACCTATGGATTAATTACTATGATACACATTTTCCATTTCCTGGTTTTTTGAAATAAACATAATTTTTAATTTGTTTGAACGTTATTTTCCATTATTGCAGGAGATTCTTGATGGAATTGAGTTTGCTAGGGGTGACTCCAAATCAACTTGGGGTTCTATGCGTGCAGCAATGGGGCACCCATAACCTTTTGACTTGAAATATATTGCTATTGGGAATGAAGACTTTGTTACTATTCAATGATATTTTTTTATTGAAAATGATCCATATTTTATGAATAGTAATAAAATATGTTAGTATTCAATGATCTGCGAATGTGAAACCATAAAATGTCAAAATTCTGAAATGAAATGCATAATCTATTTGAAATTGCGAAAACCTATGTTGTTTCAGGGAATTACCTCCAGTTCTATTCTGCCATAAAACACGCCTATTCAGACATCCTGATAATCACAATCTGTGACGGTTCTTCTCAACCATTGGATCATCCAGATGATTTTTATGATTTTCATGTAAGATAAGTAATTTTGTATAGATTAGAATTTGAACTGAATATTCTTACAATCTTCCTTCCTGTTATTAGATTTTTTGTTAATAGATTGATTTTCTCAACAAATTTATAACAATGCAGATGATGTCTTCTCTAAGACTTATAAGTTTGATCAAACATCACGAAATGGCCCAAAGGTACGCGCTAAATCTTGTCTTATATTTACTTAATTCCATAAATATATATTAACAAAAAGATAACTGTTGCAAGAAATATTTAGATAATTCTGAGGCCGACTCTATTATTTCAGGCTTTCGTTAGTGAATACGCTGTGACAGGAAAAGATGTTGGTCAAGGAAGCCTTCTAACAGCATTACCTGAAGCTGGATTCCTTATTGGTGTAGAAAAGAACAATTTTTTTTTATATAATTCTAAAATAAGATCATTAAAAGCTTGCCTATAGATGATAATACTTGGTTATATGTAAATATAGTTTTTTTTTCACTGATATGCAAAAAATGAACAAGGAGGCAATTATATATCTTCTTTGCTTTTTCGGATTTTTAACCTTTCTTTGCTCGCCTTTGATACTTGAATGCAATGATGTTGTGTCAATGGTCAGTTATGCACCTCTGTTTGTTAACTCCAATGATAAAAGGTGCGGGTGCATATGTTTTATTTGACTCTTGTATATTATAATACTATTACACTAATGATGGTGTTTATATCAAAGTGATACTTTATTTTTTTATATGATCCCAATGAAGAGTCAACATATTTTGTGAAGGTGGTACATAATGGAACACATAATCTGGAATAGCAGATTTAAGGAGGATTTCACTCATATATAAGTTCGTTGCAATGTGCAGTTGGCTCCAATCCAGAGTGTGTTTGATAACATAGACACAAAAATAGATGTAACGATCTCCCCGCATTCGTTTACATGTTTAGACTTGACAATTGATCAGTTTAACTATCTGCATACAATATCAGACAACGCCACTGCAGTCAATGCTTTCAACATGAGAAAGACTCAATCTATCTTACTCGAAATACAGTAATAAAATTGTGGGGATGTATAACTATGATCACTACAAAGTAGTTAATTAATTATATATATGTTTGACTTCTTTATTATTGATTGTGCCTCTTAGACTGCACTGCACAGATGCATGTTTATTTTATTCTATGGCTGTTGTTTATGTTTGAATTTGAGAAAAATATCTCATACTAATTTAAGGGTCAAAATTAATCTGGTTTCTTTTAGTACTTTCACTTAAAAGGCAAAAAATATGTAGAAATGATCTCAAACCAGTCATTCTGGAAAATATAAAGGCAAACAAGAAAATAGAATTAAGCCACAAGCTTAAAGAAAATATATCACTAACATAGTAACATTTTTAACAAAAGATCACAAACCAGATGACCATTATCTCACATTATGATCGTCTAATGTAACATTTTTAACAATGTTATTATTACAAATATCATATGACATAAATTACTTGGTCGGTCGATGTCTTATGAGTTCACAAGTTCACACAGCTAATAAGTAACTTCATAAAGTCTTAGCCTGGTGGCCAGTTCATTTGACGTCCCCCAAGGAGATGGACATGAAGGTGTTGATTTATTCTGCTAGTCCATCATTAATCATACTCTAAAGTCATCTTCAAGGCCTTCCTGCTTGGCAACAATTTTGGCAGTGCACATTAGTCGGCCAAGAATCTCACAGTGCCTTTCCTCAGCCTGACAATAATATTAAGCAGTTATCTATTAGTTTTTCGTAGACTTCTGTTATTATGCAGCTTTCCATCTAGAAGGGTTAAGGTTTCGAACAAATTCCTTTTTTCTTATATAAAAATACAATTTTTTTTAGCTTGTCCAAGTTATATGCCCATTTATTCTTCTGAATTTCTTTGGGAGTGAATGAAGCAACTAGGTTCAAAAGAAAATATAGTCAACCAAACCAATCCTTAGATTTGCACTGAAAAATGAGAATTCCCCATCAAATAATTGGTTTAGTTTAGTTATGTTGTCATATGACCACAAATGGAAAGTTCTCAGGGTCATGTGGGCTAGCCTAAAAAACCCCCAAAAAACTAACAAAATAGTTAGTTCAGTAAATTTATGATTTTTTTAACCAAAATAGTTAGTATCTGAAGCAAAAACGACTTCATCACATTAACATCATAGACGTTCTCAGCAATCAGCCCCTCGATAAAAAGCCACGCCAAGGCTTTGGAACCTTTCTTGTCCTGCTGTGTTCCATATCTACAGGGATTGATTACTATACTAAGAATATTGAGAAATTAAATATATAACAACTTGTGTAATGAAAATTGGAAGTAGAAGTGAGACATTTAGTCCATCACCAAACTGACATTTCCATGTTCAACTTATTAAAGAATGAAAAATGAATATAAATTATCATCTAGCCATTATATCAAGTATATAGGACCATATTGGCATATTCAACATAAACATTTTGTTCATTGCAAATCATTAGGTGTTTGAATCCCGTTGTTAAACCCTAAAGAAAATGGCACAAAATTTAACCTCATTATCCTTTTGTGACCACCAAATACATTTTTTTTAATGTGTTTAAGGATCTTGAAAAAAAAGAATCTAGTGCTGACATTACATACCAATTAAATAATCCAATCAAAATCTAATAGTGAAGAAAGCTGACCTGAAAAGTGAAGGCTCTGTCTTCAAACTTTAAATTGCTGAACTTCTTTACTAAGGAAATCAACTCCAATGGTAGCCTTATACTGATTGCTAAATTTACGATTCACATACTTACAAAGTCGAAGCAATAAATAAAACACTAGACAAAGAAATACATCAAAGAACTTCAACAAAAGAAATCATTATCAGAATGTAGCGTACCACATGATTCTTATTGATTCATCAATGACGTCTTCTCGACCTACCAGAAGAAGATGAAAGGTATATCCATGTCAGCAAATCAAAACCTCGAACCTAATGATAATGTCAGCATGTTTTGACCAAATTCAGAAAATAATGTTTCAGATCTACGAGCAGCCAACATGATATCTCAAGTAAATGATTCGAATAACAACATATTTCAAGTCAAAAGGTTATGGGTGCCCCATTACTGCACGCATAGAACCCCATGTTGATTTGGAGTCACCCCTAGCAAAATCACTTCCATCAAGAATCTCCTGCAATAATGGAAAATAATGTTCAAACAAACTAAAAATTATATTTATTTCAAAAAACCAGAAATGGAAAATGTGTACCATAGTAATTAATCCATATGTTAAGTTATTTACTTAATTGCAGCAAAAGAAAAATTTGGCAGAAAATATATGGATGCACCTTCTAGAAGATCAAAATAGGAATAGGTTCATCATCAATAATGGAAGATGGAAGACAAAATGAAAGAGCATGTTTTTAATATAAATGACCATTGAATTCATGGTTCATCGTCCAATATGACTTTCTGCCTACTCCATCCATCAATGTGCCTACGCTAGCGAATCCTCTACCGATGTTGAGAGTGTTAAGCTCCGTCGGATTCTCCTCTTCAATTTCCATATCCGTCAAAATGTTTAACTTCTACTTCCATAGATCAATGAAGTACAAACCCGTGTGTTGTTGATTGTCATTTACATAGATAAACTTGTAAGATTTACTTAAAATCCTAAATCCTCATACAACATAATAGCACTTGGATAATATTCAAAATCCTAGAATACATAAGAAGGCATTGAGACGAGAATGTCTTACCTTAGCGGAGCAGCGGGATCGAAAGGGATAGGGTTTGAGAGAGAGTCGGAACCCTAAAAATTGGAGATTTAAAATGAGGGTCAAAATTATGCGCTTTATATAGTATGAAAGACGCATATTACATAATGCGCGTATATGTAATATGCGTCTTTCAATGTACGCATATTACATATTACGCGTAAGTGTAATTCGCGTAAGTGTAATTCGCGTAAGTGTATTACGCGTAAGTGTAATTCGAGTAAGTGCAATTACAGGGGTAAAATGGACATTTCGCAGGGCAAAAAGGCCCATTTTGCAAACATTAGCAGACGCAGACCTTTTTTGAAATTAAGCCACTTATGAGGGCTATTTCATCAAATTTTCCCTTTAATTAACATTATTTTAATTCAATGAAAAGATAGAGTGAGAAGTATAATATGAGACACAAATGGAGAAAAAAATTAGAGTTAGGACAGTGGGATGATATGGCCTATCTCAATTTTCATGTATCAATTTAGTCTAAGGGTGTGTTTGATGAGGGGGAATTAGAATTGGAATTAGCATTGAAATTCTAATTTCAATTCTATGAGAATTGACATTGAATTACAATTCAATTCCTATGTTTGAAAAAATGATAGAATTGTAATTCAATTCCAATTTCTATGTTTGAGAAAATGATAGAATTTTAATTCAATTCTAATTTCAATATTTGTAAAATAAAATATCGGATCAAAATGTTAACTTTTAAAATATGTTTTCACGTTTTGGCACGTTTAATACGTTTTTGACATTTTTTACATTTTCACATGTTTTTCACGTTTTTCACGTTTTTCACACGTTTTAACACGTTTTTCACATTTTCCACACGTTTTAACACGTTTTAACATGTTTTTCATGTTTTTCACACGTTTTTCACACGTTTTTCATGTTTTTCACACGTTTTTCACGTTTTTCACATGTATTTCACGTTTTTCACACGTTTTTCACGTTTTCATGTTTTTCACACGTTTTAACACATTTTTTTATACGTTTTCACGTTTTTTACACGTTTTAACACGTTTTCACGTTTTTCACACATTTTAACACGTTTTTCATGTTTTTCACACGTTTTTCACACGTTTTTCATGTTTTTCACACGTTTTTCACGTTTTTCACATGTATTTCACGTTTTTCACACGTTTTTCACGTTTTCATGTTTTTCACACGTTTTAACACATTTTTTTATACGTTTTCACGTTTTTTACACGTTTTAACACGTTTTCACGTTTTTCACACATTTTAACACGTTTTTCATGTTTTTCACACATTTTTCACGTTTTTCACACGTTTTTCACACGTTTTTCACGTTTTCTCACGTTTTAACACGTTTTACACGTTTTCCACGTTTTTCACACGTTTTAACACGTTTTAACACGTTTATCACGTTTTCAAACGTTTTCACATTTTTTACACGTTTTAACACGTTTTTCACACGTTTTAACAAGTTTTTCACGTTTTTCACACATCTTTCATGTCTTTTTACACATTTTTCAAATGTTTTAACACGTTTTTCACACGTTTTAACACGTTTTTTTACATGTTTTAACACATTTTTCACGTTTTCACACGTTTTTCACATTTTTGGCACATTTAACAAGTTTTTGACATTTTTAATATGTTTAACATGTTTTTCACACATTTTGATAGGTTTAAAACGTGTTAAACCTATCAAAAACGTAAAAACGTGTTAAACGTATCAAAAATGTGTTAAATGTGTCAAATAAGTGAAAAATTTATTAAACATGCCAAAACGTGAAAAACGTGTTAAACGTGTTAAATGTGTTAAAAATGTGTCAAACGTGTCAAAAACGTAAAAAACATGTGAAACGTGTTAACAACGTGTTAAACGTGTTAAAAACGTTTTAAAAGTGTTAAAAACATGAAAACGTGTCAAAAACGTGTTAAACCTTCCAAACATGTGAAAAACTTGTTAAACATGCCAAAACGTGAAAAACGTGTTAAACGTGTCAAAAATGTGGTAAACGTGTCAAAAACGTATAAAAAAGTGTTAAATGTGTTAAAAATGTGAAAACATGTTAAACGTGTCAAAAACGTAAAAAAAATGTGTTAAATGTGTCAAAAACGTGAAAACGTGTTAAACGTGTCAAAAACGTGTTAAAAATGTGAAAAACGTGTTAAACGTGCCAAAACGTGTTAAATGTGTCAAAAATGTGGTAAACGTGTTAAATGTGTCAAAAATGTGGTAAACGTGTCAAAACGTAAAAAAATGTGTCAAAAACGTGAAAACATGTCAAAAACGTGTTAAATATGTGAAAAACTTGTTAAACGTCCCAAAATGTGAAAAACGTGTAAAACGTGTCCAAAATATGGTAAACGTGTCAAAAACGTAAAAAAAACGTGTTAAATATGTCAAAAACGTGAAAACGCGTTAAACATGTCAAAAACGTAAAAACGTGTTAAATGTGTCAAAAACGTGAAAATGTGTTAAACGCGTCAAAAATGTGTTAAATATGTGAAAAACTTTTAAACGTGCCAAAACGTGCAAAATGTGCCAAAATATAAAAAACGTGTTAAACGTGTAAAAAACGTGTTAAACATGTTAAAAACATGAAAATCATGTTAAACGTGTCAAAGACGTGAAAAATGTGCTACATGTGTCAAAAACGTGTTAAACATGTCAAGGACGTGAAAAACGTGTTAAATGTGTCAAAACGTGTTAAACGTGTCAAAACGTGTTAACGTGCCAAAAACGTGTTAAACATGTTAAAAATGTGAAACCATGTTAAACGTGTCAAAAACGTGTTAGACGTGTCAAGGACGTGAAAAACGTGTTAAATGTGTCAAAAACGTGTTAAATGTGCCAAAAATGTGTTAAATGTGCCAAAAACGTGTTAAACGTGCCAAAATATGAAAATATGTTAAACGTGTTAAAAACATGTTTAATGTGTGAAAAACGTGTTAAACATGTCAAAAACATGAAAAACATGTTAATTTGGAATTACAATTCCGACCTAAAAAGATAGGAATTGAGAACTATCAAATTACACTATATTGAATTCCATTGGAATTCTAATTCTAATTCCAATTCTTAATATTAAAGTGTCTAGCAAACATAAGAATTGGAATTAGACCCTCCAATTCCAATTCCAATGCCAATTCCAGGGTTATCAAACACACCTTAAGGATGAAAATATACCGTTTTAACTTAATTAACCTAGACAAAAATGAGGAGAGATAGTAATTAATGAGGGAGGGTGAACACTGAAACACTTTGGTACATGAAAGAAACACTTTGGTACATGAAAACTGGTAAAGAAGATATCATGTGGGTTCAATATGATGTAAGGAAAACATTTAGGAGGTCATAAATTTGTGTAAGAAAAAATTTCAGAAAATAAATGCATATAAGGTGAATCGAACCTAGGGTAAAATATACATCATTTATCTTTAAAATTACTTTAATTTGACTACTATTCTATTATACATTTTAAATTATTTCAATAATAAATATTATTTTAGTTGGACTTAAGCTTATTACAAACCCTATATATCCGACTACCCTTAATTCAAAAGTGCTAACGAGTCGATAATACGACTTGTTTATAGTTTTATTTTCGTGACTTTGGCTCTGATTTATACTTAATTTCTTACAAACTCTATCGAAATTTTTATTCTTCTATTAGAAGATCTTAGAGATCCTAGAGATGTTTGGCATCACTAATCGAAAGAGTTGATATCATCTAGGAGCTCAACCCTATTGTCGGATGTGTCCAAAGCATGTTGAGAGCTAACAATATCATTGATAATATTTTATGGTAATTGATGCGAAAATTCATTTCTTTCGCATCATTGATTGTCGAATTTAGAGTTCTCACCGTCCATTATTTAGATTTTAATATATCACACTCCTAGCCTATGGACACACAGCTTAACAAATAAAAGACCATAAAAAACGAACATATTCAATTTCAAAGTTGATATACCATGCACAAAATGCTATACCATGAAAAGGATGAAAAATCCTAACATTATTCTAATTTAACTCATCTAAAAATAACAATTAAATAGAGAATAAACTAATATATCAATAATTTGTTGTTATAAGATACGGTTTGTAACCTCTAATTTTTTTACTTCGAAAAACGTGTTACTTAATAATCAATCCTTTATAACTTATCATTATCTCGAATCTCATAAAAGTAGAAAAAAAACAAAATGAGAAGTATTACACAAGAATAATTTGAAAAATGTCAATTTTGTCAAATCTTGCAATTCATCTCTCTCTTGAATATCGTAAAAGGAGATGATTAACCAAAATGAAATTGAGAAAAATTAGCCTAGTTTTAAAAAGAGTCACCTCCTAATTTTCTTCATGAGAAATCGGGAAAGAAAAATGAACTTGTAAAAACACATTTAAAGATATTTAGATTTTGGAAGTCTCGACACTTTGTCTCTCGTGTCGTCCAATATATATTCTCTACTATAAAATTTTAAAAATTTTCAAAAAAAAATATGAACTTAACAATTTATTTGATAAATTATTTTATATGTGGGACTTAAGCATTCTACCAGCTATTCCAACTATATCATATACATATTTGTGACATTCAATTACTTGACATGCGTCTAGGTCTAGGTCTGGTGTGTTATAAAAAAGAGTAATCATGTAAACATACCTATTAACCTTAATTCAAAGGAACTTTAAAAACATAAATGCTAAAATTAATTTTTCAAATAATCTGTTTTCGAGATTTTATCGCGATATATATATGATTTTTATTATTTCATCTATTCAAGGTTTAGAAAATTATGTGAAAATAAAAAAAGAAGCAAAACAAATGGAGCCTAAGTGCTTGGACCGAACCACACCCAAGGGTTTAGTTGTTATGAGCCAAGTGAAGCCAGAGCTCTAGGCGCTTGGTCGCGAGCACTAACGGAAGTATCGATCGTAGTGCCTCGGTCAGGCAAAATAGATCTCGGTCGTGGCAAGGATGCCTTTTGATCGTGACTAGGAAAGCATTTGGTCGCATGCGTCGGTCAAAAGCCAAGCCAAGCGGGAAGAGGCTTTCGGTCGTGTCATGTATTCTCTCAATCGCGGGAAGAGGTTTTCGGTCGTGTCATGTATTCAGGATCAGCTCTGTGTAAGACAACCTATGCAGTTGTATATGCCCACCTTTATAGAGCACCGTTCTTTAATATTTAATTGTATTATATTATTAATTTATTTTTTTTTGTTCTCTTTTAACATTAAATATATATTATATTATATATATATATATATTATATTTTATTTTATTTTTTCTTATTTCCGTATTTAACTATTTATATTTTATTTTATATTATTAATTTTTTTTTTACTATTTTAGAGGCCTGAAATTTAAATTTGTATTGTCCCAAATTCTATTGACCGACCCGGTATGTATTCTCTCGGTCACATGATATGCTGAGCTCGGTAAAAAAAAGCATGTCAACCTAGCTATCAGTCACCATTTTCATTTTCGATGAAAAAAAATTAAGCCGCAACCTTCTGTTAGAAATTAGGATAGACCTATATATGTCTTCCTTCATCCTGCCTTGATTTTCTTGGTCATAAATCAATTTGCACTCCTTTGCTTGACAGTGACCAAAACCCCAAATAATACAAACATCCAAAATTGAATCGAATTTTCTTAACCAAAATGTATGTTAAAGTTGGTTGATCTTTGTTCCTGTACAAACCAAAACATAATAACAAGACAATCATTCGAGTCACTAACAACATCAAGATTCAACTAAACTGAAACCACCTTTTTCATCATTGGATTTTCGAAAACATCATCATATGATCTCTTATTTCATTCAAACACACATCTACAACTTCGAGAACCTACACACGTACAACTAGAGCCTCATTCCAAGACAAAAGCTTAAGAAAAAAAAAATGAATGATGGAGTAAAACAATATTTTAGCTTTTTTGTGTTGAATAGATTCAATCTATTTTAAAAATTCGAAATTAGTTAATGATGTATAAGGAACTATTCTATAATACGAAATCAAACATTACTATTAGAAAAAGTTGGATTGAACGCTTAACCATTATATCTAAAATATTAACGTTTTATTTAGACCTAAACTCTATCCTATTCAATTTTAAAAAATCAATGTATATAAAGTGAGATTTTAATAATATTTTAAATTTAAAAAATATAATATTAAATTGATGTTCTTAGTGAAGGCCAAAAATCCGAGGTAGTTAAGACCAGCCGCAGCAGGGGAGCATTTGGGGTGTTATTTGGGTGTCAAAAGAGGAGGGTGGGAGGCAGCAGGGGGCAAAAGTGGGTGTCAAATTTTGGGTGTCAAAATTTGACATGGGTGTCAAATTTTGTTTGGCCCAATGAGAGGCTGTCATGTGGCAGGATAATATCTACTTTTGATTTTAGTTTTCTTATTTTAAAAATACATTTTAATAATAATTGATCAATAAAAAAAAAATTATATCAATATTTTTTATTTTTCACGATCTATAAATAGAGACTTGGTTTGTGTCATTTGGACACCAAAAAATTTCAGAAATTTTCTACCATATTATCATCCTTGTTTGTATCACCTTTCTTTTGAAATCTTCAAACTCTTTCATCCTTGTTTAGAGTGTTTGTTTTCTTCTTCGTTTTAAATAATATTTGTATGTTTGATTTATCAAGTGATGAATAATATTGTTTGTGGTTAAAAAAAATGGAATTATGTATATGTTTAAATGATGTGGAAGTGAGAGAAAGTGAAAAAGTAATTTTGATACCTTGAATAACACGCTGCTGTATGACATGTTAAAAAATGGGTGTTAAAAGAGGTGTTAAGCTGACGTGGCAGGGTGTTAAATGAAAAAATTTGACACCCTGCCGTGGGTAGTCTAAAAGTAGAGTGTGCCATGTGGCACAACGTGATCCAAGTGTAGCACATTCATTGGATGCATCCTAACTTCCTTCCTTGCTAAGAAATACTAAAACATAAATAAATTACCGCTATTATCACTTGCTATTTATTTATATATAATAATAATAATAATAAAATTATATGCTGAGCTGTCTTTTTCTTAAAAAGAATTCCACTCAAAATACAAGCCATGGAATTAAAGTAAAAAAATAATCTCAACTTTCCTTTACACCCTTCCGCATTGGAAGACCCACCAATAATAGAGTTTATGTTTTAAATGGATTTAACTTTGACAATTTAATCAAATTATAGGGCTGTCTTTTCATCTTTATGGGATCCATTTGAAAAAGCTTTCAAATTTTAATTATAATTGAAGACCATATATAGACTTAGATTGATCCCTTAAAAGGATATTTGGCTAATCAACTTATTTTAGTTATTTAAATCAACCATTTTATTTATATTCATGCAAAAATTTGACATTAACAGCATATATCGATCACATGTTAAGTTCACATATAATAATTGGATTGTTTTTAATATTATATTTTACATCATAACTTATGTTTTTTTTTTCAAAAGTTGCATTAAGTCACAAAGTTATTTTCCGTTTTAATGAAAAAAAAAATTAATGTGAATTAAAAGTTTTATCGAACACTTAAAAGATACACTTAAGAGATAACCCAGAAAAAAATGTTTATTTCAAGAATAATCAACTAACTATAGATTCAAATGACATTTCACTCTAACCATAACTTTGAATTTAAAATTTTGACTAAGATTCATTTTTAATTTTATAAAATTGGTTTTTATTTGTTTAAAAAATAGGTCATAAATTTAAAGTGTTTATAATAATAATTAAATTTAAAACTTGTAATTTTAGAGAATTCCTCGTATCATTTGAGCTATCATAATAAATTTGTTTATTTATTATAAAAATAATATTTCATGAATTATTAAGGATAGATTATAATTTGATATATCATAATAAAATTACTTTTTATATTCAGTTTAAATTATTTTATATATTAGTGTACTTTTATATACATTAATTACAAGTTTTTTTTCTTCAACTTAAGACGTTTTAAGTAAGAATTAAACGAAATAATTTTTGTCACTTAAACTATCTTAGTGAATTAGTATAATTTTAATTTTATTTGTTATAACTATTATTTAAAATATCATAACAATTTTCTTGTTATCATTTGAATCATCTATAAAATATTGAAATAATATTATTTTATTTATTAAATTATTTTAAAGTACTAAATATATAATTTAACTAAAATAAACTCCTTTTTAATTTACTTATTTAAAAAATATATATATAAAAAATTATTTTCAAAATAGTCCCAGATTAAAGATGCAAGCCCTTCATGTTAAATACTTAAATTAACCCCCTTCTTCTTTTTTTTTTTGAAAACGTACAATTAATATTTCCATAAAAGCAAGTTGACTTCACAATCTATAATGAATATAAACCGCGTTACAAGTTGAAGTTATTCCAATTGTGTATAGAAATTAACATGAAAATAAATAAGAGGATTGATTTGAATATCTTACATAAATTTGTGTTTTGTAATTTTAGTAGAATAGTTTATTTTAAAAATTAAATAAATATAAAATAATTTGCTTTTTATAAAAAAAATATAATTTCACTACAAAATAAAAATAATAAAAAGACAAATCATTTAAATAATGAAAACTAAAAAATACTCGCAGAATGAAAATCTAATAGATTTGAGTTCAAGTCGATTAATAATAAACTTCTTGATAAAAACCTTGTAGATCAAACCTGATCTTATAGATCCTCCACCAATATGTTGATATATGCTTTTTAAAATTTTGATTGTATTTATCTTAAAAGAGATCAGATATTTATTTTTTAAATTTGATCATATTTACTCAATAAATTTCAATCATAAAAGGCCTCAAACATTATACACAACATTAAAAATAAGCAAAAAGATGAGTTGCATAAAATATTACCTAGAACACTAAAATGTATTAAATTAGTTTCTTACTAATATTTTTAATTTAAATAAGAGATCATGCAAATAAAGAGAACTGTGCTAACTTTTTTTAACTAGATTTCTCACAAAAAAAATATAACTATTTGGATAACATATATGAAATTAAATGGTTGAATTATCATTAACAAATGGTGTTGCATTGGCACCACATATGTTTGAGTTCACAAAAACATGTTTCTAGATTGATAACAAAAGGCATATTTATGCTTCAAATTAAAATAAGTAAAGAAAAGTACAAATATTGGTCCCTCGGTCTAATAAAAAATATTCAAGTTAAGACAAGAAATTTGGTCCACTAGGCATATTGCTTTAGTGCATGATTGAAGCGGCTTTGGATATAGGGCCAATTAATATTATTTTCTTCTTCTAATAGTCTTAAATATCTTTTTAGCAAAACATTAAATAAAAAAAATATATATACTTTAATATTGGGCTCCATTTTAACTTGATTAATGCCCAGATTATCGATCTGTTTAATAGGAAAATAATGGAAATTAAAGAAGATTAAACTAACCTACTAAGAAAGAAAGACAGGAACATTAGTAACACAAAGATACTGAGGTCCACCTAAATATCAAATATCACGTTTAAGTAAAATAATAAAAATACATCAATTGTACCAAGTTACATTATAGGATTAATAACATTAAGATTTAAGTGTGATTATAGATATAATTGTCGTGTAAGAATGAATTATCATAAAAATTTTCCAACGACGGGGCATTAATATCAAACCATACATGTCCATTTTTTTTAGAACACTGGATTTCGCTGCTCCTATGGAGTGCGACTAATCCCCGCGAGTTAAGTATATAGCCCGCAAACATAATTAACCATTTAACCAGGCGCAGAATTTGCCGTATGACGACGGGCTTGAACCCAGGATCTCATAAAGGCCTGAGGGAGATCCACTTCTTGTTGTCGTTAGGCTATAAGAGGGATGTAATCCATTTAGTCTATGTTTTTATTTCCAACTAATACTTTCTTTATCCTCTTTCAATTTTATCCTCCTTTTGTTTATGTTTTTTGTTTTTATTTTTCTTATTGTATATTGTTTTACACATTTCTCCATAAAGAAATTGTGGAAGAATGTTGACTAAAATATTGAGAAAAAACTTCTTATTGTAAAAGAACTATTCTTATATTAAAGTTGGTTATCCACAATGAAAATTTAATCATATCTTAACATACATGAGATTTGGAATAAGAAAATATGAATGAAATCTTCAACTATATGGATCTGAAGATCATTAATAGGCAGTAGGATTTCATTAATTTCACTTAACAACTTACATAATTGGGAATAATTTCAATTTTGTCATGTGATTGAAATGCGATTAAGGAGTGGAAATTTAAAAATTAGAAAAGGAGGTTCAAGTTATAATCACTCTCTCAATCACCTATATTGGTCACAAACGAGACCTAATCTCACCATTATGATTGCACATCAGCGTGTTGATTAATTTGTCTTATATGGTTATAACGATCTCATTTGAAAACATATATATTTTCTTTTTATCAGCATCTATAAATTTATAAAAAAAAAATCAATAAATTTATAATAGGTATTCGACTAAGTTTAGTTTCTAAATATAAACTCATCCTACAATTTTTTTTCAAATGGAGTGAACACGTGTCTCCTTGTTGATCTATTCGTTTTCAGAATAGTCAATATAAGATTACAAATGTTTTTACTAACCTACAAGGTACTATAATATCATGATAAATAGTTTAATGATTTTTTTTTTTTATTCCAATTGCCAATTAAATCAATAGCTAATTGTAAAAGAAAAAGGTAATGATTCATATTTAGGAGGATAAATATAGTGTTATTATTGCTTGAAAAGGGGCATGTTGGGAGAAGATAAGGATTAATGAAAAAGTATAATCTTTTGAAAGTTGGTTATTATTCCTTAATCTCAATCTTAATAACTAGATATGTCTTAATCAACTTCTATGATTTCTTAATAACTCTTCAACTTCTTCGCCATGCATGGCTGATTAGACAACACGAGAGCTTCATATTCTCTATTCTTTTTTCTTTTTATAAAGTTAATAATTATATATTTTTTTTATGTTGTTTGTTTTAGGCCATTTTTAATATAGAAATTTATTGTATCTCCTAAACTTAATTAAATCAAATTAACCACTTGCTCCCAAAATTTGTAATATGTGACCGAGACTCAGGAATAAGACTGACGTAAAAAATGAGGAGAAAATACATGTCAAACGATGCTATCATATTTTTTTTATTGTCAATTAACTATTACAAATAAATAAAAATAAGTCAAAGTTGAACACTTACAAAAGACAGACCAATAAGAATAGACATTCTTAAATGTCTAAAAATCATCAAATGTTTCAAAAATTGCTTGGACTAAAAAGAGAACTTAACTTTGCGGTACATAATTGGATTGCGATGAAATACAAAGAAATCGATTCACTTATTGAATAAACTTGAAAATTTGAGCTTTCTTAATAGGCTTGCCCAATTCTCTATTGTTAGGTTTTGTATTTATTAGGGTTTAGAGATCAAGTATTATATAAACTCGTGTTATAACCTTGTTTGTCATGTCATCATTTATGTTCTCACATTCTCAATAAAATTCTCTCTTTTCTAGATAGACGTAGCCAAGTTTTATCTTGGTTAAACAAGTTAAATTTGTTTATTTTTTATTGTTTACATAATCTCTTATATTCCGTTACAACATCACCGATAAATGAGTTTAACCTTCAACAAATTCAAAGTCTATTTCTCACTGACCACAAATAAAACTCAAAACTCAATGAAAATATAAATAAAATCCAAAAATATCCAAAAACTCATACTTTGGAACTACGTTCGAACTTGATTTCTCCTTTTATAAGAATACGTGTGTAGTCTATCACGGACTTGATCCCAATAAATCCAAAACAACAAAACTCTTATGTCAACACTCTAGGCATTTTTATTAAAATAAAAATGATTTAAAAATAAATATGTAAGCACTAAAATTTACCTACCCAATTTATAAATATTAAAATAATTATTTTGAATAAATAAATTTAAAATAATTAAAATTAAGGCCAAATCAAGATTAAACAATTAATTGGATTAATTATTGTATTAATTAAATCTCTATTAATTAGCTTTGGAGCAGTGGTGTATAACATTTGGCAAGAACGGGATGCAAGGGTATATGGAAGAATCCGCAGGAACGTTGAAGAGTTATGGAAAGATATTGTATCGGATTGCAGCGCCCTCGTGGGAACGTGGACAATAATTCCAAGCACGGAGCAGAACTAGAATATCTGTAGGAACTGAAATTTACCGTTTTTTTAAACACACTAGAATTGAAAGCATTGTAATCAGATAATTCATTTACGTTTTTAGCTTTTTAGCTTTTATTCAGAATGTTACGACTTCAAAATCATTCTAAGTTTGTCTAGAATGATCTCTTAAACTCGTGGGTTTTTTTTCCCATTTTTGGGAAATTTTATTCAAATGACGCTAAGTTGTTTTTCCCAAAAAATATCTCTATTAATTAAAACAAATGCCAAGAAAAATAAAATAAAATAATTTTTGATGAATGTTGTATTAATTTTATCCCAAATTATTTTTAAGGGATAAAAGAAATTGATGAAATGACGCTAAGTCGTTTTCCAAAAAAAAAAATCTCTATTAATTAAAATAAATGCCAAGAAAAATAAAATAAAATTATTTGAGATGAATGTTGCATTCATTTTATCCCAAATTATTTTTAAGGGCTAAAAGAAATTATAATAAATAATTTGGGATAAATGTTGTATTCATTTTATTCCTAATTAATTATTTATAAAACCCTAAAATATGCAGAAAAAATAATTAATAGGCAAAATAAATTATATGTCTATTGAAAATATTTTATGTATTTTGTAGGTTAAAAATAAAGCCAAAAAAGTTTTAAAAAAATCATTTCGAATAAGCCTTAAGGCTAAAAAAATGGTCGTGATCTAGTGTAGCCGATATAAGAGAAACGACTGCATCAAATCACACAGTCCTCAGATGAGCAACCAGGTCTCACCCAATGCACCACAGTTAATCGCATCGCCCTCTACAATAGAAGGAAAGCGCTTTCGCGCAGTAGTGGATCAACTAACGCGCGCCTCAACTTCATTAGTCAAATTGCACGCGGAGCACTCATCGCTGACGAAACGCGGATGGAACACCCAGGCGTCCGCGCTAAGGCAAAAAACGACACTGTTTCAAGACTCCCTCGGCGCTCAAACGCGAAAGAAGCAAACGACGTCATTTTTAGCTCTAATGTTCTTCTTCCTCGCCATGAACGAAATGATGATCCGCCAGATTCTTTAATTTTCAAAGATGGAACTCCAGAATTAGTCCATCATACTCGATGATTCGAAAGCTGAAATGATCATTTCAGTTACGTTCATAGTAGCAATTATGCCCTAGAACAATCAATTGGATGAAGAACAAACAAAAGCCATTAATGGACTTTTGTTTTAAATCCGATCCACTTGATCATCCAACCGACTTAAGAAGCCTATAAATAGCTCCCCTCTATTAAGACGAAGCAAGGAGACCCATCTCAATATCTCAATCCACTGTAAAAGAAATTTGCCAATAGAGTTTTCCAGTTTTGCTTGAAAATTTTGAAATAATGTATAAAGATTTAAAGCTCGATTCTGAGTTATCAGACAACTTTTAGAAGAGTTCAGAAATGTCTCAAATTCACTGTAAGATCCAATACATATTGTAATTCAACCTTTTAATTTAAAATGAAATTTTTATATTCAAATTCCACCAGTTTTAGATATTGTTTAATTTCTTAATTGAAAAATGATCCAAGGTCATTTATAAGATTTCTATTGAAACTAATTTGTATCAATCAATCCTAATTGAATGTACCCAAATTTGACTTGAAAATTTTCAAAAATGAGTTTCTGTTAAAGTGACCCCAAAATCTTCCTAATGTATTTCTAAAGGTGTTAGGAGTATGTTCAAATCAATTTCAAACAATTCTGATCATGTTTGATCAAAAAATAATTTTTTTTTTTATCAAAATAAAAATTTCAATTCTTGAATTGGTTAAAAATAAATAGTCAATATTAATGTTTTGTTCAACTTGGTCTTAATGAGTATAAGGAAGTTATTGGTAAGCTTCTCATACCCAATTAAACCGTAAACAACGAAATCCCGATTTTTGCTCAAGAACTATCCAAATCGAATGGGACATCTTTCCGATCAAATGATTCATCGGGGTGATGTTATAAACGATCCTTGAGGTTAAACGAACCTCCCCATCCCTTCAAATCGAAGAATAGAGGCTTCAATTGAAATCACTAAAGCTGTAGTTCGGTGTTCTTGGCGTCCGACCAAGGATTTTGCCTGGGATTGATTGATGTTTAGTCAAATTTATTGAATTTTGAAACATAAAAGATTGTAGCTTAGTTCTTTAAGATAAAAACTTAAAATTTTATTTCGTTATGAGTTCAAATCTCACAAAAAAACTATTTTTATCAACTTTTTAAATTAGACCTAGGGCAAAAAAGTCGACATTTGTTTTCTACCGGGGGTTAGGGCAACCCAAAACTCGGGGTCAGCCTTGCCTAGCCCCGTCCGACCGAGGAATTCCAGCACTTGACCAAGGAACTTTAGCCTGGGCTTGGCATTCGACCGAGAATCCTTGCATCCGACCGAAGATTAATGCACGATCAAGGATCCCCGCATCCAATCGAGGGACACGACCGACGAATTCCAACATCTGACCGAGAGACCAACACACGCGATATAGGACACTAATCTTTGTGCTCAATGGGTGCCCAACCCATTGACATCGGGTCAAACCCGCTCCAGACCCGTATATCTGTCTTGTTTCGCGACCAGGACACCTATTTAAGGGCTTGTTTGTTTGGGATTTTAATTTTAAACTATTTGTCTTAAAAATTAGAAACCCCAAATCATTTTTCTAAAAATTTGTATAGATAGTAAACGATTTCAAAATATTTGTAGAATATTTTTATATATGAATTTTTATAAAGGCTTGTTTGAATTTATTTTTAAATTCTCATGTCTTAAACTAATATTTTTCAGTTGTTTTTCTCAATAATCATCGACATCAATCATAGGTATTAATATTTAAATATTACACTACAATTTTGAATGCAAGAAAAACCTATACATGTGTAGGATTTAAAAAATAATTGGTTAAATAAAACGTAATAAAACTATTTTTTCAATCTTAAAAGTCAATATTTTATAAAGTAGAGACTGTTTTTCAACAAGTATGAAAGATATAGTGCGACAGTCTTTTCCCGAAAATCACCAAACATCGAACTCAAAAGAATCTCTGATCAAATAAACGTTTATAAACATATACAAAATGTTTTATTACTTTTAAATTGAAAATCAATTGTCGACTCTTTCATCAAATAAATAATCTTTTAAACTAAATATTTTTAATTAATTTAAAAAATACGTATTTCTTTTAATCAAATTATGATTTGATTATTTTAAATCCAAAAGATTATTTAAAACTCATCATAAATATTAATTATTGTTATAATTAATTTTAAAATATGAAAATATATTTTTGAATAAATCTTTTAAATAATATTTTATTAAAGATTTTCGACACTTAAACCGATATTGAAATTTCTCAAACTTCAAATTTTTTCGAGACAAAGGATTTCCGTGTGTTACAAACATATTTGCAAACTCATTAACGAGTCTTTAAACGAACATGTTCGCGAGCTGACGAGCCGGATATCTAAAATCACTAAGGGTGTGTTTGATAACCCTGGAATTAGCATTGGAATTGGAATTGGAGGGTCCAATTCCAATTCTTATGTTTGTTAGACACTTTAATATTAAGAATTGGAATTAGAATTCTAATGGAATTCAATATAGTGTAATTTGATAGTTCTCAATTCCAATCTTTTTAGGTCGGAATTGTAATTCCAAATTAACACGTTTTTCATGTTTTTGAAATATTTAACACGTTTTCACACATTAAACACGTTTTTCACATATTAAACACGTTTAACATATTTTCATATTTTGGCACGTTTAACACGTTTTTGGCACGTTTAAGAAGTTTTTGGCAAGTTTAACACATTTTTGATACATTTAACACGTTTTTCACGTCCTTAACACGTTTAACACGTTTTTGACACATTTAACATGTTTTTCACGTTTTTAACACGTTTAACACGTTTTTGACATGTTTAACACGGTTTTGGCACGTTTAACACGTTTTGACACATTGAACACGTTTTTCACGTCCTTGACACGTTTAACACGTTTTTCACGTCCTTGACACGTCTTTGACACGTCCTTGACACGTTTTGACACGTTTAACATGATTTTTACATTTTAAACACGTTTTTGACATGTTTAACACATTTTTTACTTTTTGGCACATTTTGCACGTTTTGGCACGTTCAACAAGATTTTCACATATTTAACATATTTTTGACATACTTAACACGTTTTTTTACGTTTTTGACACGTTTAACACGTTTTCACATTTTTGACACATTTAAAACATTTTTTTACGTTTTTGACCCATTTACCTCATTTTTGATACTTTTAACACGTTTTACACATTTTGGCATGTTTAACAAGTTTTTCATATATTTGGAACGTTTAACACGTTTTTGACACGTTTTCATGTTTTTAATACGTTTAAAACGATTTTAACACATTAAACACGTTTAACACGTCGTTGACACGTTTCACATGTTTTTTACGTTTTTGACACGTTTGACACATTTTTAACAAATTTAACACGTTTTTCACATTTTGGCACGTTTAACAAGTTTTTCAATAATTTGCACGTCTAACACGTTTTAATGTTTTTGACACATTTAACACGTTTTAAACCTATCAAAACGTGTGAAAAACATGTTAAACGTATTAAAAATGTCAAAAATATGTTAAATATGCCAAAATGTGAAATATATGTGAAAAACGTGTGAAAAACATGAAAAACGCGTGGAAACGTGAAAACGTGTGGAAAACATGTGGAAAACATGAAAAACATGTCAAAACGTGTGAAAACGTGAAAACGTATGAAAAACGTGAAAACGTATGAAAAACGTGAGAACGTGTGAAACGTGTAATAATGTGAAAACGTGTTAAAACGTGTGAAAAACGTGTGAAAAACATGATAAACGTGTGAAACGTGCCAAAACGTGTCAAAATGTGTAAAACGTATGAAAAACGTGTTAAACATGCCAAAAATGTGTTTAACGTGCAAAAACGTGAAAAACATGTTAAACGTGTGAAAATCGTGTTAAATGTGAAAACCTGTGAAAAACGTGTTAAACGTGAAAAACGTGTTAAAAGTGCCAAAACGTGAAAAAATATGTTAAACGTGTCAAAAATATGTAAAACGTGTCAGACATGCCAAAAACGTGTTAAACGTATGAAAAACATGAAAAACATGTTAAATGTGTGAAAAACAGATTAAACATGTTAAACATGTTAAAAACATGTCAAAACGTGAAAAACGTGTTAAACTTGTTAAAACATGTGAAAAACATTTTAACGTATTAAAACTGTCAAAAACGTGTTAAACATACCAAAAACGTGAAAAACATGTTAAACGTGTGAAAATGTGTTTTTAGTGTGAAAATATGTTAAAGATGTCAAAAACGTGTTTAAACGTGCCAAAAACGTGCTAAAACGTATAAAAATGTGTTAAACATGTTAAAAACGTGTTAAACATGTCAAAAGCGTGAAAACATATTTAAAAAATTAACATTTTGAACCGATATTTTATTTTATAAACATAGGAATTAAAATTGAATCACAATTCTATCATTTTCCCAAACATAGGAATTGGAATTGAATTACAATTCTATAATTTTCCAAACATAGGAATTGAATTGTAATTCAATACCAATTCTCATGGAATTGGAATTAGAATTCTAATGTCAATTCCAATTCCAATTCCAATTTCAATTCCAATTACTTCTCATCGAACACACTCTAACTTGATTCGTTAAAATTTTTAAATGAGCTCAAGCTCAACTTGTTAAGACTAGTATTGAACGAGCCCGAATGAGCCTAAGCAACTGAAATTTAAATAGCTTGCGAGGAGCTCTAATCATGAAAAGTACAAAGTTTTTTTCAATATCCAAGGCTATTCGGTAGGTCTTATACATAAACTACATATATAGTCTAAGATATATAAACTACTAATGTCATAGTTTATATGTAGTTAAACTATTTTATCAATTTATATATAAACTACTTTTTTTTGTCATTAAATTATGTTATTTACTTGGTAAAGATATTTTTAAAAAATGTTTCAATGAGAATTTTTTCATTTTCAAAACAAGTTATATCTTATAGCAGCTTTTTCTAATTCAAGTTGAGTTTCTTGTACATAAACCATAAGATCTATCACATGTTTTTGTGTTTATCTTGATAATCCATCATATCTTATTTTTGAACTTAGTTAATTATTTTTGGATACAAGATAACTCCAGGATTAAATTGATAATTGTATGTCAAAGTGAAGATATTGGGTATATCATCTAATTTATGTACAACATATATAGTTGGTTCTTTTAGTTTTTGAGTGTTTTTAATATTTTCTATTTGATTTGTAATAGATTTTTACATGAGAGTTTCATATTTCAATATAGAAATTCCAACTTTGTACAAAAGATTAAAATTTTTAAAAGAACATTGTTTCTACTTTCCTTTCCCAGCACTATACACATCCATAACCATTTATGGAGAAAACTGAGTAAGGAAGTACAAGAAACAAACAAACAAAAAGGTTATGATTCGAAGGAGATCACCGCCGGGAACTATTATTATTCCCGGAGAAACCTCTGCTGCCTCGCAATAAAAGCCTCCACCGTCTGCCGGAATTCATCGCCGTTCATTTCCTCCTCAGGACACTTAACTTTCCGGCAATTCTCAGTCGCCGACCGTCTCAACTGCCTGCCCGTCTTTTCTCCATCAACCCTCTTCGTTATTTTCTCCTATAAGCTCCTTTCAATCTTCCTCTCTTTCTTTTTGGGTATATCTTTAACTTTAACAATATCGAAACTGCTCTGTTTTTGTTCATTAAATCTCACATTTTTCTCGCCAATTTTCACATACTCGTGATAGAAATCTGTATCAATACTCTCCTTCATATTTGAACTTGAAAAGAAACCGGATTTCATGAAGAGAACTGCGACGATGATATTTCCGATTAAAAAGACAATCTGAGGGCTCAGAATGATGCCGAAAAGTGACCGGAAGTAGTCGCCGGAGATTTTATAGGTGGAGAAACTGGAAACGGCAAGGAGAAGGAGAATCATTTCGATGAGACGGAAGAGAGCTTCGATCTATTTCTGGGTTTGGTAACGGAAGATTGGATTAGTCTTTTCGATATGGATGTTTGAGATTCCAAATGAATCCATTTGATTCAACTGGAAAAAAAGTGGCTTTATATATAGAGATATGAGTTGTTATGGGATAAAGATGAGTAGTGTTTATCGGTTTAGTATGTTCTTGTTTGATTGTTAATGAAATGGGAAAGAGGATGAGAAATGTATATTTATAGAGAGACGTACCTTGTTATTGTGGAGAATAATTAATTATATTGAATGCTTTTTCTTTTATAATCTTTCCTTTAGTCACTTAGAATAGTACTATATATAATGTTCTTTAGTTTTTATTTTTTTTATTTTATTTTAGGAAGTCATCAAAATTTAGCTTCTTAAATTAATTATCCATCACTTTTATATGGAACTTTTTAATGAGAATTTATCTAAATTTTTTAATTTTTAGTTATATTTTTTTTTATCACTATGCTTATAATGTTTCGGGTGAAACTGATTGATCTCTTCCTACTTTTAAGAATTATGGAAACTTTATTATTTGATAAGTATAAACTAGCCTCTTTAATTAACATCATTTGAATTCAATGAAAAGATAGGGTGAGAAGTATAATATAAGACACGAATGGAGAGAAAAATTAGAGTTAGGAGAGTGGGATGATATCCTATCTCAATTTTCATGTATCAGTTTATTCTAAAGAGGAGAGATAGTAATTAATGAGGGAGGATGAGACAGTACAACACTTTGGTACATGAAAACTGGTACAGAAGATCTCATGTGGGTTGAATATGATGTAAGGAAAACATTTAGGAGGTCATAAATTTGTGTAAGAAAAAATTTCAGAAAATAAATGCATATGAGGTGAATCGAACCTAGGGTAAAATATACATCATTTATCTTAAAAATTACTTTAATTTGACTACTATTCTATTATACATTTTAATTATTATTTTAATTAGACTTAAGCTCATTACAAACCCTACCTATCCAACTACCCTTGAATTCAAAAGTGCTAACTAGTCATCATTTTTATCATCTTCAAGTGAATCATTTGACTGTAACGCAACTCCATAACCTTTAATATTTGTAAGAGTCAATCAATACGTCTTGTTTATAGTTTTATTATCGTGACTTTGGCTCTGATTTATACTTGATTTTTTACAAACTCTGTCGAAATTTTTATTGTTCTATTAGAAGATCTTAGAAATCCTAGAGATGTTTGGCATCACTAATCGAAAGAGTTGATATCATCTAGTAGCTCAACCCTATTGTTGGATGTGTCCAAAGCAGGATGAGAGCTAACAATATCATTGATAATATTTTATGGTAATTGATGCGAAAATTGATTTCTTTCGCATCATTGATTGTCGAATTTAGAGTTCTCACCGTCCATTATTTAGATTTTAATATATCACACTCCTAACCTATGGACACACAGTTTAACAAATAAAAGACCATGAAAAACGAACATATTCAATTTCAAAGTTGATATACCATACACAAAATACTATACCATGGAAAGGATGAAAAATCCTAACATTATTCTAATTTAACTCATCTAAAAATAACAATTAAATAGAGAATAAACTAATATATCAATAATTTGTTGTTATAAGATTACCGTTTGTAACCTCTAATTTTTTTACTTCGAGAAACATGTTACATAATAGTCAATCCTCTATAACTTATCATTATCTCTCGAATCTAGACAAAAAAAAAATGAGAAGTATTACATGAGTACAATTTGAAAAATGTCAATTTTGTCAAATCTTGCAATTCATCTATCTCTTGAATATTGTAAAAGGAGATGATTAACCAAAATGAAATTGAAAAACATTACACTAGTTTTGAAAAGAGTCACCACCTAAATTTCTTCATGAGAAACCGGGAAAGAGAAATGAGCTTGTAAAAACGCATTTTAAGATATTTAGATTTTGAAGGTCTCGATACTTTGTCTCTCGTGGCGTCCAAAATATACTCTCTACTATAAAATTTTAGAAACTTTCAAAAAAAATATGAACTTAACAATTTATTTGATAAATTATTTTATATGTGGGACTTAAGAATTCTACCAGCTATTCCAACTATATCATATACATATTTGTGACATTCAATTACTTGTCATGCGTCTAGGTCTGATGTATGTTATAAAAAAGAGCAATCATGTAAACATACCTATTAGGCTTAATTCAAAGGGTACTTTAAAAACATAAATACTAAAATTAAATTTTCAAATAATCTGTTTTCGAGATTTTATCGCGATATATATTTGATTTTTATTATTTTATCTATTCAAGGTTTAGAAAATTATGTGAAAATAAAGAAAATAAAAAAAAAGAAGCAAAACAAATGGGGCCTAAGTGCTTGGACCGAACCACACCCAAGGGTTTAGTTGTGGTATGAGCCAAGTGCAGCCAGAGCTCTAGGTGCTTGGTCGCGAGCACTAACGGATGTATCGGTCGTAGGGCCTCGGTCAGGCAAAATAGATCTCGGTCGCGGCAAGGATGCCTTTTGGTCGTGGCTAGGAGGGCATTCGGTCGCATGCGTCGGTCGAAAGCCAAGCCAAGCGGGAAGAAGCTTTCGGTCGTGTCATGTATTTTCTCAATCGCGAGAAGAGATTTTCGGTTGTGTCATGTATTCAGATCAACCCTGAGGTAAGACAACTTATGCAGTTGTATAGACCCACCTTTATAGGGCACGATTTTCTAATATTTAACTGTGTTATATTATTATACCATAATAATAATATATATATATATATATATATATATATATATATAACTTTTTTACTCATTTTTAATCTCTTATTTCCGTATTATAATATTTAACCATTTATATTTCATTTTATATTACTAATTTTTTTTATTATTTTAGAGGCCCTAAAATTTAAATTTGCATTGCCCCAAATTCTAGTGGCCGACCCTGCATGTTTTCTCTCGGTCGCATGATATGCTGAGCTCGGTCAAAAAAGTATGTCAACCTAGCTATCAGACACCATTTTCATTTTCGATGGAAAAAAATTAAGCCGCGACCTTCGTTAGAAATTAGGCTAGACCTATGTCTTCCCTTCAACCTGCCATTTTCTTGGTCATAAATCAATTTTCATTCCTCTACTTGACAGTGACCAAAACCCCAAATAATACCAACATCCAAAATTGAATCGAATTTTCTTAACCAAAATCTATGTTAAAGGTGGTTGATCTTTGTTCCTGTACAAACCAAAACATAATAACAAGACAATCATTCGAGTCACTAACAACATCAAGATTCAACTAAACTGAAACTACCTTTTCATCATTGGATTTTCGAAAACATCATCATATGATCTCTTATTTCATTCAAACACACATCTACAACTTCGAGAACCTACACACGTACAACTAGAGCCTCATTCCAAGACAAAAGCTTAAGAAAAAAAATGAATGATGGAGTAAAACAATATTTTAGCTTTTTTGTGTTGAATAGATTCAATCTATTTTAAAAATTCGAAATTAGTTAATGATGTATAAGGAACTATTCTATAATACGAAATCAAACATTACTATTAGAAAAAGTTGGATAGAACGCTTAACCATTATATCTAAAATATTAACGTTTTATTTAGACCTAAACTCTATCCTATTCAATTTTAAAAAATCAATGTATATAAAGTGAGATTTTAATAATATTTTAAATTTAAAAAATATAATATTAAATTGATGTTCTTAGTGAAGGCCAAAAGTCCGAGGTAGTTAAGTAGAGTGTGCCATGTGGCACAACGTGATCCAAGTGTAGCACATTCATTGGATGCATCCTAACTTCCTTCCTTGCTAAGAAATACTAAAACATAAATAAATTACCGCTATTATCACTTGCTATTTATTTATATATAATAATAATAAAATTATATGCTGAGCTGTCTTTTTCTTAAAAAGAATTCCACTCAAAATACAAGCCATGGAATTAAAGTAAAAAAATAATCTCAAATTTCCTTTACACCCTTCCGCATTGGAAGACCCACCAATAATAGAGTTTATGTTTTAAATGGATTTAACTTTCACAATTTAATCAAATTATAGGGCTGTCTTTTCATCTTTATGGGATCCATTTGAAAAAGCTTTCAAATTTTAATTATAATTGAAGACCATATATAGACTTAGATTGATCCCTTAAAAGGATATTTGGCTAATCAACTTATTTTAGTTATTTAAATCAACCATTTTATTTATATTCATGCAAAAATTTGACATTAACAGCATATATCGATCACATGTTAAGTTCACATATAATAATTGGATTGTTTTTAATATTATATTTTACATCATAACTTATGTTTTTTTTTTTCAAAAGTTACATTAAGTCACAAAGTTATTTTCCGTTTTAATGAAAAAAAAATTAATGTGAATTAAAAGCTTTATCGAACACTTAAAAGATACACTTAAGAGATAACCCAGAAAAAAATGTTTATTTCGAGAATAATCAACTAACTATAGATTCAAATGACATTTCACTCTAACCATAACTTTGAATTTAAAATTTTGACTAAGATTCATTTTTAATTTTATAAAATTGGTTTTTATTTGTTTAAAAAATAGGATAAATTTAAAGTGTTTATAATAATAATTAAATTTAAAACTTGTAATTTTAGAGAACTATCATAATAAATTTGTTTATTTATTATAAAAATAATATTTCATGAATTATTAAGGATAGATTATAATTTGATATATCATAATAAAATTACTTTTTATATTCAGTTTAAATTATTTTATATATTAGTGTACTTTTGTTATACATTAATTACAAGTTTTTTTCTTCAACTTAAGGCGTTTTAAGTAAGAATCAAACGAAATAATTCTTGTCACTTAAACTATCTCAGTGAATTAATATAATTTTAATTTTATTTGTTATAACTATTATTTAAAATATCATAACAATTTTCTTGTTATCATTTGAATCATCTATAAAATATTTAAATAATATTATTTTATTTATTAAATTATTTTAAAGTACTAAATATATAATATAACTAAAATAAACTCCTTTTAATTTACTTATTTTAAAAATATATATATATAAATTTATTTTCAAAATAGTCCCAGATTAAAGATGCAATCCCTTCATGTTAAATACTTAAATTAACCCCTTTCTTTTTTCTTTTTTCTTTTTTTTGGTAAAAAGTACAATTAATATTTCCATAAAAGCAAGTTGATTTCACAATCTATAATTAATATAAACCGCATTACAAGTTGAAGTTATTCCAATTGTGTATAGAAATTAACATGAAAATAAATAAGAGGATTGATTTGAATATTTTACATAAATTTGTCTTTGGTAATTTTATTAGAATAGTTTATTTTATAAATTAATTAAATATAAAATAATTTGCTTTTTATAACAAAAATATAATTTCACTACAAAATAAAAATAATAAAAAGACAAATCATTTAAATAATGAAAACGGAAAAAAATACTCGCCAGAATGAAAATCTAATTGATTTGAGTTCAAGTCGGTTAATAATAAACTTCTTGATAAAAACCTTGTAGATCAAACCTGGTCTTATAGATCCTCCACCAATATATTGATATATCGGCTTTTTAAAATTTTGATTGTATTTATATTCAAAGAAATCAGATATTTATTTTTCAAATTTGATCATATTTACTCAATAAATTTCAATCATAAAAAGCCTCAAACATTAGACCCAACATTAAAAATAAGCAAAAAGATGAGTTGCATTTGTTTTAAATATAAAGACAACCACTCATTCAAAAAATGTAAAATTATGTCAATATAATTAACTCACTATAATAGTTTAAATGAAAAAAACAAAATATTACCAAAAACACATAAATGTATTAAATTAGTTTCTTACTAATAATTTAAATTTAAATAAGAGATCATGCAAATTATAAAGAGAACTGTGCTAACTTTTTTTAGAGTAATAACTAGATTTCTCACAAAAAAAAAAAAATATAACTATTTGGATAACATATATGAAATTAAATGGTTGAATTATCATTAACAAATTGTGTTGCATTGGCACCACATATGTTTGAGTTCACAAAAACATGTTTCTAGATTGATAACAAAAGGCATAATGCTTAAAATTAAATTAAGTAAAGAAAAGTACAAATATTGGTCCCTCATTCTAATAATGGTTAAAGATATTCAAGTTAGGACAAGAAATTTGGTCCACTTGGCATATTGCTTTAGTGAATGATTAAGGCAGCTTTGGATATAGGGCCAATATTCTTTTCTTCTTCTAATAGTCTTAAATATCTTTTTAGCAAAACATAAAATAAAAAATATATATACTTTAATATTGGGCTCCATTTTAACTTGATTGCCTAGATTATCCATCTGTTTAATAGGAAAATAATGGAAATGAAAGAAGATTAAACTAAGTAACTAACCTACTAAGAAAGAAAGACTGGAACATTAAGTAACACAAAGATTACGAGGTCCACCTAGATATCAAATATCACATTTAATTAAAATAATAAAAATACATTAAAATTGACCATCACGTAACTCAATTGTACCGGGTTACATTATAGGATTAATAACATTATTATTTAAGTGTGATTATAGATATAATTGTCGTGTAATAATGAATTATCATAAAATTTTTCCAACGACAGGGCATTAATATCAAGCCATACATGTTCGTTTTTTTTTTAGAACGCTGGGTTCCGCTGCTTTTATGGAGTGCGACTAATCCCCGCAGGTTAAGTATATAGCTCGCAAATATACTTAACAATTTAACCAGGCGCAGAACTTCTCGTCTGACGGGCTCGAACCCAAGATCTCATAGAGGCTCAGGGATATCCACCTTTTGTTGTCGTTAGGCTAGAAGAGGGAATTACAGGTCCATTTAAGGAATGACTAATATACATTTACCATATATTATTAGTCTCTGTTTTTATTTCCAATTAATACTTTCTTTATCCTCTTTTAATTTTATCCTCCTTTTCTTTTGTTTATGTTTTTTATTTTTATTTTTCTTATCATATATTGTTTTACACATTTCTCCATAAAGAAATTTTGGAAGAATGTTGACTAAAATATTGAGAAAAAACTCTTCTTATCATAAAAGAACTATTCTTAGAGTAAAGTTAGTTATCCATGATGAAAATTTCATCATATCTTAAAGTACGTAAGATTTGGATTAAGAAAATACGAATGAAATCTTCAACTATATGGATCTGAAGATCATTAATAGGCAGTAGGATTTCATTAATTTTCACTTAACAACTTACATAATTGAGAATCACTTCAGTTTTCTCATGTGATTGAAATGCAATTAAGGAGTGGAAATTTAAAAATTAGAAAAGAAGGTTCAAGTTATAATCATTCTCTCGATCCCCTATAATGGTCACAAACGAGACCTAATCTCACCATTATGATTGCGACATCGGCGTGTTGATTAATTTGTCTTATATGGTTATAACGAACTCATTTGAAAACATATATATTTTCTTTTTATCAGCATCTATAAATTTATAAAAAAAAAAACAATCCATAAAGTTATAATAGATATTCGACTAAGTTTAGTTTCTAAATTAAATATAAACTCATCTCGACACATTTCTGCAAGGTACTATAATATCATGATAAATAGTTTAATGATTTATTTTTATCCCAATTGTCAATTAAATCAATAGTTAATTGTAAAAGAAAAAGGTAATGATTCATATTTAGGAGGATAGATATAGAGTGTTATTATTGCTTGAAAAGGGGCATATAGGGAGAAGATAAGGATTAATGTAAAAGTATAATCTTTTGACAGTTGCTTATTATTCCTTAATCTCAATCTTAATAATTAGTTATGTCTTAACCAACTTCTATGATTTCTTAATAACTCTTCAACATTTTTGCCATGCATGGCTGATTAGACAACACGAGAGCTTCATATTCTCTATTCTTTTTTCTTTTTATAAAGTTAATAATTATATATTTTTTTCAGGGAAATTTGATGAAATAACCCTCATAGGAGGGTTATTTACCATATATAGCATGCATTTACTAATTTTTTCATTTTTAATCTTTTGTCAAGGCAAAATGTCACTTTTGTCCTTTATTTAAAAAAATAAAAAAAAAAATTGATTTTCTTTTCCGTTTCCGTTTCCCTTTCCTTCTCCTTTCCCTCCCTCTCTCTCTTTTCAACTTCCCCTACCCCCGAAGACGATCGATCAAGCTGAAGACGACGACGACGATGAAAAGCCCCCGAAACATCGACGACGTCCTCTCCTCCGAACCCCGACGAGCCCCCGACGACAAATAAGAGCCTCCGACGAGAATCAGAACTCCAGAACGACGAAGGTGAGTTTATCTTTCATGTTTTCCCGTTTTTATCCGAGTTTTCCCGTTTTAGGTTTAGGGTTTTAGTGTTTATTGTTTAGGTTTAGGTTTATTGGCTGACTGAATCGTTTTGGGTTTAAAATGCATATGTCGAAAGTTGTTGCAGGCTATCGCAGACGAATGCACATCTGTCGCAGACGAATGCGCGACAGATGCGCATTCGTCTGCGACAGATGCGCATTCGTCTACGACAGGATCGGGGGATCAACCTCGGAGTTCGCTGTTTCGGAGAAAACTCACCCTCAACCTCAACCTCAACCTTCGTTCGTTCTGCTTTTTTCCGTCGTCGGGGGCTGGATAGTCGTCGGGGGAGAGGAGAAGAAGAAGATGATGGTGGCTTCGTTCTGAGTTGCTTCGTTGGTTCTTTCGGCTTCGTCGTCGGGGGAGAGGAGAATAAGAAGAAGATGATGATGGTGGCTTCGTTGGTTCCTTCAGCTTCGTCGTCGATGTTTCGGGGGCTTTTTATCGTCGTCGTCGTCTTCGGCTTGATCGATCGACTTCTGGGGGTAGGGGAAGTTGAAAAGAGAGAGAGGGAGGGAAAAGAGAAGGAAAGGGAAATGGAAAAGAAAATCAATTTTTTTTAAAAAATAAAGGGCAAAAGTGACATTTTGCCTTGGCAAAAGGTTAAAAATGAAAAAATTAGTAAATGCATGTTATATATGGTAATAACCCTCTTATGAGGGTTATTTCATCAAATTTCCCTTTTTTCACTACTTAGTGTTGTTTGTTTTGGGCCATTTTTAATATAGAAATTTATTGTATCTCCTAAACTTAATTAAATAAAATTAAACACTTGCTCCCAAAATTTGTAATATGTGACCGAGACTCAAGAATAAGACTGACTTAAAAAATGACGGAGAAAATACATGTCAACGATATTATCATATTTTTTTTATTATCAATTAACTATTATAAATAAATAAAAATAAGTCAAAGTTGAACACTTACAAAAAGGCGAAATCAATAAGAATAGACATTCTTAAATGTCTAAAAATCATCAAATGTTTCAAAAATAGCTTGGACTAAAAAGAGAACTCAACTTTGCGGCACATTGGATTGCGATGAAATACAAAGAAATCGATTCACTTATTGAATAAACTTGAAAATTTGAGCTTTCTTAATGGGCTTGCCCAATTCTCTATTGTTAGGTTTTGTATCTATTAGGGTTTAAGGATCAAGTATTATATAAACTCGTGTTATAACCCTTGTTTGTCATGTCATCATTTATGTTATTAAATTCTCAATAAAATTCTCTCTTTTCTAGATAGACGTAACTAAGTTTTATCTTGGTTAAACAAGTTAAATTTGTTTATTTTTTATTGTTTACATCATCTCTTGTATTCCGTTACAACAACACCGATAAATAAGTTTAATTAACTTTCAACAAATTCAAAGCCTATTTCTCACTTACCACAAATAAAACTCAAAACTCAATAAAAATATAAATAAAATCCAAAAATATTCAAAAACTCATACTTTGGAACTACGTTCGAACTTGATTTCTCCTTTACGTATGTAGTCTTGATCCAAATAAATCCAAAATAACAAAACTCTTATGTCAACACTCTAGGCATTTTTATTAAAATAAAAATGATTTAAAAATAATTATGTAAGCACTAAAATTTACCTACCCAATTTATAAATATTAAAATAATTATTTTGAATAAATAAATTTAAAATAATCAAAATTAAGGCCAAATCAAGATTAAACAATTAATTGGATTAATTATTGTATTAATTAAATCTCTATTAATTAAAACAAATGCCAAGAAAAATAAAATAAAATAATTTGAGTTGAATGTTGTATTCATTTTATCCCAAATTATTTTTAAGGGCTAAAAGAAATTATAATAAATAATTTGGGATAAATGTTGTATCCATTTTATCCCAAATGAATTATTTATAAAATCCTAAAATATAGTCCATACATCTTTCACCCATTATGTGAGGTAGAGGAGATAACCCATTTATGCTTTGCTGACGATTCGTTCATTCTAGCGCACGCAGACATTGATTCCATTAAAACTATTAGGACTGCACTAACGTTCTTTTCTGAGGTTACAGGTTTAACTATTAATGAAAGCAAAAGTGTGGTATTTTATGTAGCCGTGAGGGACGAAACAAAGCAGGACATCTTCAACATCATGGGCATCAAGGAAGACAGTTTTCCCGTAAGGTACTTAAGAATTCCATTAACCGCAAAGAAGATCGAGATCTCACACTACAAGCCGTTGATTGAAAATGTAAAAAACACGATATCTGGCTGGGCAACGAAAAACTTTCTTATGTAGAGAGGATCAAATTTATCAAAATCGTGGTCATGAGCATAGTTGGCTACTGGGCGCAGCAGATGGTCATTCCGAAGAAGGTAATGAAAGAGCTCGACACGCTGATGAGGAACTTTATCTGGGGCAGTAGAGGAAGAGGAGGAAAAAAAGTCAAATGGATTGCTCTCTGCAAACTGAAGGACGAGGGATGCATCGACTTGAAGAACTGTATCGAGTTGAACAAGGCTCTCACCTTCAAGCATCTGTGGGCTTTGAAGCGCAATAAGGAGTCATTATGATCAAATGGGTGCATACGAGGTTTATGAAACACGAAACCAGCATCTGGATCTGCAAAATTCATGAAGGTATGAGTTGGTCTCTGAAAAAGATTCTTAAACTAAGAAGCGATATTGCAGATCTTTATGACATCCGACTAGAGGATGGGAAATGCACTCTATTCTGGCACGACCCCTGGTTCGAAAACTAACCTATAATCCACAAGGAGGAGTTTTAAAATACCCGCATCAGAAGGGACTGTATAGAAGCGAAAATCAGAGACATTAAAGATGAGAATTGAGACTCACTCTTGAGAAGAAATCTAGAAAGACAGATGATACTTGATCAGATAAGTAACATACAACTACACGTCAGACCGGATATTCATGAATGGAAAGTTGAGGACAATGGGAAGCTGGTATCGAAGAAAATATGGGAGGTAACTCGGAAAAAAGCGTAGAAAGTAGAATGAGATCCTCTTGTATAGTCAACGAAGATTATCCCTAGACACCAGTTTATCCTATGGCTCGCCTTTTGGGAAAGACTCAACACTTGTGATCGTATCAGCAAGTATATGAGCAACCCGGATGCGAGTTGTCTTCTATGTAGAGGAAATGAAGAAACCATAGATCACTTATTGGGGAGCTGTTGTATTACTTCGGAGTTTTGGGACAGATTCTATAAAATCCTGAAGCTGATCAGTTTCCCAAGCGAATGGAATGAAATCAAAGAAGCATCACTACTCAAAGCCAAGGGAAATAGATTTGCAACAAGCATGTTCAAGTGCGGCTTTGGAGTAGTGGTGTATAACATTGACAAGAATGGAATGCAAGGGTATATGAAAGAACCCACATAAGCGTTGAAGAGTTATTGAAAGATATTGTATCGGATTGCAGCGCCTTTGCGGGAACGTGGAGAAGAATTCCAAGCACAGAGCAGATTTGAAATATCTGCGGAAACTAGAATTTACCATTATTTAAACTCACTAGAATTGAAAACATTGTAATCAAATAATTCATTTACGTTTTTAGCTTTTTAGTTTTTATTCAGAATGTTACGACTTTAAAATCATTTAGCCCTGTCTAGAATTTTTAATGAAATGACGCTAAGTCATTTTTCCCCCAAAAAACAAACAAAAAAACCCTAAAATATGAAGAAAAAAATAATTATTAGGCAAAATAAATAATATGTCTATTGAAAATATTTTATGTATTTTGTAGATTGAAAATAAAGCCAAAGAAGTTTAAAAAAATTCATTTCGAATAAGCCCCAAGGCTGGAAAAGGGTCGTGATCTAGTGTAGCCGATATAAGAGAAACGGCTGCATCAGATCACACAGTCCTCGGATGAGCGACCAGGTCTCACCCAATGCACCACAGTCAATCGCATTGCCCGCTACAACAGAAGGAAAGCGCTATCGCGCAGCAGTGGATCAACTAACGGGCGCCTCAACGTCATTAGTCAAATTGCACGCGGAGCACTCATCGCCGACGAAATGTGGATGGAACACCCAAGCGTCTGTGCTTGGGAAAAAACGACGTTGTTTCAAGACTCCCTCGGCGCTCAAATGCGAAAGAAGCAAACAACGTCATTTTTAACTCTAGTGTTCTTCTTCCTCGCCATGAACGAAATGATGATCTGCCAAATTCTTTATTTTCAAAGATGAAACTCCAGAATTAGTCCATTATACTCGATGATTCGAAAGCTAAAATGATCATTTCAGCTACGTTCATAGTAGCAATTATGCCCTAGAACAATCAATTGGATGAAGAACAAACAAAAGCCATTAATGGACTTTTGTTTGAAATCCGATCCACTTGATTATCCAACCGACTTAGAAAGGCTATAAATAGCTCCCCTCTATTAAGACGAAACCAAGGAGACTGATCTCATTATGTCGATCCACTTTAAAAGAAATTTTCCAATAAAATTTTCATGTTTTTCTTGAATTTTTTAAAATAATGTATAAAGATTTAAAGCTCGATTCCGAGTTATCAGAAAGCTACTAAAAGGGTTTTTCATGACCGACGAATTCCAGCATCTGACCGAGAGATCAACATGCGCAATAGAGGACACTGATCTTTGTGCTGAACGGGTGCCCAACTCATTGACATCGGGTCAAACCCGGTCTAGACCCATATATTTGTCCTGTTTCGCGACCAGGACACCTATCTAAGGGCTTGTTTGTTTGGAATTTTAATTTTAAACTATTTGTCTTAAAAATTAGAAACCCCAAATCATTTTTCTAAAAATCTGTATAGATAGAAAACGATTTCAAAATATTTGTAGAATATTTTCATATAAGAAATTTTTTTATAAAGGCTTGTTTGAATTTATTTTTAAATTATAATGTCTTAAACTAATATTTTTCAGGTGTTTTTCTTAATAATCATCGACATCAATCATAGGTATTAGTATTTAAATATTACACTATAAATTTAAATGCAAGAAAAATATATAAATGTGTAGGATTTAAAAAATAATTGGTTAAATAAAACGTAATAAAACTATTTTTTCAATCTTAAAAGTCAATATTTTATAAAGTAGAGACTGTTTTTCAACAGGTATGGAAGATATAGTGCGAAAGTTTTTTTTTCCGAAAATCACCAAACATCGAACTCAAAAGAATCTCTGATCAAATAAAGGTTTAAAACATATAGAAAATGTTTTATTGCTTTTAAATTGAAAATCAATTGTCGACTCTTTCATCAGATAAATAATCTTTTAAACTAATTATTTTTAATTAATTTAAAAATACATATTTCTTTTAATCAAATTATGATTTTATTATTTTAAATCTAAAAGATTATTTAAAACTGATCATAAATATTAATTATTTTTATAATTAATTTTAAAATATCAAAATATATTTTTGTATAAATCTTTTAAATAATATTTTATTAAAGATTTTCGACATTTAAATCGATGTTGAAATTTCTCATACCTCAAACTTTTTCGAAACAAAGGATTCCCGTGGGTTACAAACATATTTGCAAACTCATTAACGAGTCTTTAAACGAACATGTTCGCGAGCTGATGAGCCGGTTATCTAAAATCACTAACTTGATTCGTTAAAATTTTTAAATGAGCTCAAGCTCAACTTGTTAAGACTAGTATTGAACGAGCCCGAACGAGCCTAAGCAACTGAGATTTAAATAGCTTGCGAGGAGCTCTAATCATGAAAAGTACAAAGTTTTTTTCAATATCCAAGTCTATTCGGTAGGTCTTATACATAAACTACATATATAGTCTAAGATATATAAACTACTAATGTCATAGTTTATATGTAGTTAAACTACTTTATCAATTTATATATAAACTACTTTTTTTTTGTCATTAAATTATGTTATTTACTTGGTAAAGATATTTTTAAAAAATGTTTCAATGAGAAATTTATCATTTTCAACCAGTTATATATTAAAGCAACTTTTTCTAATTAAAGTTGAGTTTCTTGTACATAAACCATAAGATCTATCACATGTTTTTGTGTTTATCTTGATAAATCCATCATACCTTATTTTTGAACTCAGTTAATTATTTTTGGATACAAAGATAATCCAGGATTAAATTGATAATTGTATGTCAAAGTGAAGATATTGGGTATATCATCTAATTTATGTACAACATATATAGTTAGTTCTTTTAGTTTTTGAGTGTTCTTAATATTTTCTATTTGATTTGAAATAGATTTTTACATGAGAGTTTCATATTTCAATATAGAAATTCCAACTTTGTACAAAAGTTTTAAATTTTTTAAAAGAACAATATTGTTTCTACTTTCCTTTTCCAGCACTATACACATCCATAACCATTTATGGAGAAAACTGAGTAAGGAAGTACAAGAAACAAACAAAAAAAGTTATGATTCGACGGACATCACCGCCGGGAACTATGATTCCCGGAGAAACCTCTGCTGCCTCGCAATAAAAGCCTCCACCGTCTGCCGGAATTCCTCGCCGTTCATTTCCTCCTCAGGACACTTAACCTTCCGGCAATTCTCAGTCGCCGACCGTCTCAACTGCCTGCCCGTATTTTCTCCATCAATCCTCTTCGTTATTTTCTCCGATAAGCTCCTTTCAATCTTCCTCTCTTTCTTTTTGGGTATATCTTTAACTCTAGCAATATCTAAACTGCTCTGTTTTTGTTCATTAAATGTCACATTTTTCTCTCCGATTTTCACATACCCATGATAGAAATCTGTATGAATACGTTCATTCATATTTGAACTGGAAAAGAAACCGGATTTCATGAAGAGAACGACGACGAAGATATTTCCGATTAAAAAGACAATCTGAGGGCTCAGAATGATGCCGAAAAGTGACCGGAAGTAGTCGCCGGAGATTTTAAAGGTGGCCGGGATATGACTGGAGAAACTGGAAACGACAAGGAGAAGGAGAATCATTTCGATGAGACGGAAGAGAGCTTCGATCTTTTTCTGGGTTTCGTAACGGAAGATTGGATTAGACTTTTCGATATGGATGTTTGAGATTCCAAATGAATCCATTTGATACAAATGTAAAAAAAGTGGATTTATATGTAGAGATATGAGTTGTTATCGATTTGCTGTGTTCTTGTTTGTTAATGAAATGGGAAAGAGGATGAGAAATGTATATTTATAGAGAGACGTACCTTGATTATTGTGGAGAATAATTAATTATATTGAATGCTTTTTCTTTTATAATCTTTCTTTAGTCACTTAGAATAGTACTATATATATTGAAAGGTAGTTTTTTAGTTTTATTTTTTTTAGGTAGTTATCAAAATTTAGCTTCTTAAATTAATTATCCATCACTTTTATATGGAACTTTTTTAATGAGAATTTATCTAAATTTTTTAATTTTTAGTTATATTTTTTTTTATTACTATGCTAATGTTTCGGGTGAACCTGATTGATCTCTTCCTACTTTTAAGAATTATGGAGACATTTTTATTTGATAAGTATAAATTAGCCTCTGTAATTAACATCATTTGAATTCAATGAAAAGATAGGGTGAGATGTATAATATGACTGGTACAGAAGAAAAAAATTGTGTAGAAAAACATTTAGACCACCCACACCAGGGTGTCAAATTTTTTCATTTAACACCCTGCCACGTCAGCTTAACACCTTTTTTAACACCCACTTTTTAACATGTCATACAGCAGCGTGTTATTCAAGGTATCAAAATTACTTTTTCACTTTCTCTCACTTTCACATCATTTAAACATATACATAATTTCATTTTTTTTAACCACAAACAATATTATTCATCACTTTATTCACCACAAACAATATTTTTTTTGGTGTCCAAATGATACAAACCAAGTCTCTATTTATAGATCGTGAAAAATAAAAAATATTGATATAATTTTTTTTTTATTATTGATCAATTATTATTAAAATGTATTTTTAAAATAAGAAAACTAAAATTAAAAGGGAGATATTATCCTGCCACATGGCAGCCTCTCATTGGGCCAAACAAAATTTGACACGACACCCAAAATTTGACACCCACTTTTGCCCCTGCTGCCTCCCACCCTCCTCTTTTGACACCCAAATGACACCCTAATTGCTCCCCTGCTGTGGCTGGTCTTAGGAGGTCATAAATTTGTGTAAGAAAAAATTTCAGAAAATAAATGCATATAATGTGAATCGAACCTAGGGTAAAATATACATCATTTATCTTAAAAATTACTTTAATTTGACTACTATTCTATTATACATTTTAAATTATTTCAATAATAAATATTATTTTAGTTGGACTTAAGCTTATTACAAACCCTATATATCCGACTACCCTTAATTCAAAAGTGCTAACGAGTCATCATTTTTATCATATTCAAGTGAATCATTTGACTGAAACGCAACTCCATAACCTTTAATATTTGTAAGAGTCGATAATACGTCTTGTTTATAGTTTTATTTTGGTGACTTTGGCTCTGATTTATACTTAATTTCTTACAAACTCTATCGAAAATTTTATTCTTCTATTAGAAGATCTTAGAGATCCTAGAGATGTTTGGCATCACTAATCGAAAGAGTTGATATCATATAGTAGCTCAACCCTATTGTCGGATGTGTCCAAAGCATGATGAGAGCTAACAATATCAATGATAATATTTTATGGTAATTGATGCGAAAATTCATTTCTTTCGCATCATTGATTGTCGAATTTAGAGTTCTCACCATCCATTATTTAGATTTTAATATATCACACTCCTAACCTATGGACACACAGTTTAACAAATAAAAGACCATGAAAAACGAACATATTCAATTTCAATGTTGATATACCAATTTCAAAGTTGATATACCATGCACAAAATGCTATACCATGAAAAGGATGAAAAATCCTAACATTATTCTAATTTAACTCATCTAAAAATAACAATTAAATAGAGAATAAACTAATATATCAATAATTTGTTGTTATAAGATACGGTTTGTAACCTCTAATTTTTTACGTGTTACTTAATAATCAATCCTCTATAACTTATCATTATCTCGAATCTCATAAAAGTAGACAAAAAAAAAAAAAACAAAATGAGAAGTATTACTCAAGAACAATTTGAAAAATGTCAATTTTGTCAAATCTTGCAATTCATCTCTCTCTTGAATATCGTAAAAGGAGATGATTAACCAAAATGAAATTGAAAAAAATTAGCCTAGTTTTAAAAAGAGTCACCTCCTAATTTTCTTCATGAGAAACCGAGAAAGAAAAATGAGCTTGTAAAAACGCATTTAAAGATATTTAGATTTTGGAAGTCTCGACACTTTATCTCTTGTGCGGTCCAAAATATATTCTCTACTATAAAATTTTAGAAATTTTCAAAAAAATATGAACTTAACAATTTATTTGATAAATTATTTTATATCTTGGGACTTAAGCATTTTACCAGCTATTCCAACTATATCATATACATATTTGTGACATTCAATTACTTGTCTGTCATGCGTCTAGGTCTGGTGTGTGTTATAAAAAAGAGTAATCATGTAAACATACCTATTAGCCTTAATTTAAAGGGTACCTTAAAAACATAAATGCTAAAATCAAAATTTTCAAATAATCTGTTTTCGAGATTTTATCGCGATATATATGATTTTTATTATTTTATCTATTCAAGGTTTAGAAAGTTATGTGAAAATAAAGAAAAAAAAAAGCAAAACAAATGGGGCCTAAGTGCTTGGACCAAACCACACCCAAGGGTTTAGTTGTGATATGAGCCAAGTGCAGCCAGACCTCTAGGCGCTTGGTCGCGAGCACTAACGGATGTATCGGTTGTAGGTCCTCGGTCAGGCAAAATAGATATCGGTCGTGGCAAGGATGCCTTTTGGTCGTGGCTAGGAGGGCATTCGGTCGCATGCGTCGGTCGAAAGCCAAGCCAAGCGGGAAGAGGCTTTCGGTTCGTATCATGTATTCTCTCAGTCGCGGAAGAGGCTTTCAGTCGTGTCATGTATTCAGGATCAGCCCTGGGTAAGCATAGACCCATCTTTATAGGGTACCGTTTTCTAATATTTAATTGTATTATATTATTAATCTTATTTTTTTTTCTCCTTTAATATTAAATATATTTTATACCATATATATATATATATAACTTTTTTATCTCTGTTTTAATCTTTTTATTTTCGTATGATAATATTTGACCATTTATATTTCATTTTATTTTATTAAATTATTGATTTTTACTATTTTAGAGGCCACAAAAATTTTAATTTGCATTGCCCAAAATTCTAAGGGCCAGCCTGCATGTATTTGTATTCTCTCGGTCGAATGATATGCTAGCTCGGTCAAAAAAAAGCATGTCAACCTCGCTATCAGTCACCATTTTCATTTTCGATGAATAAAAATTAAGCTGCGACCTTCCGTTAGAAATTAGGTTAGACCTATGTCTTCCCTTCATCCTGCCTTTATTTTCTTGGTCATAAATCAATTTGCACTCCTCTGCTTGACATGACCAAAACCCCAAATAATACTAACATCCAAAATTGAATCCAATTTTCTTAACCAAAATCTAAGTTAAAGTTGGTTGATCTTTGTTCCTGTACAAACCAAAACATAATAACAAGACAATCATTCGAGTCACTAACAACATCAAGATTCAACTAAACTGAAACCATCTTTTTCATCATTGGATTTTCGAAAACATCATATGAATCATATGATCTCTTATTTCATTCAAATCTACAACTTCGAGAACCTACACACGTACAACTAGAGCCTCATTCCATGACAAAAACTTAAGAAAAAAATGAATGTTTGAGTAAAACAATATTTTGGCTTTTTTGTGTTAGAATAGATTAATCAATCTATTTTAAAAATTCGAAATTAGTTATTAATGTATAAGGAACTATTCTATAATACGAAATCAAACATTACTATTAGAAAAAGTTGGATAGAACGCTTAACCGTTATATCTAAAATATTAACGTTTTATTTAGACCTAAACTCCATCCTATTCAATTTTAAAAAATCAATGTATATAAAGTGAAATTTTAATAATTTTTTAAATTTAAAAAATATAATATTAAATTGATGGTCTTAGTAAAGGCCAAAAATCCGAGGTAGTTAAGTAGAGTGCGCGATGTGGCACAACGTGATCCAAGTGTAGCACATTCATTGGATGGATCCCAACTTCCTTCCTTGCTAAGAAATACTAACACATAAATAAATTACCACTATTATCACTTGCTACTTATTTATATATAATAATAATAATAAAATTATATTATGAGCTCTCTTTTTCTTAAAAATAATTCCACCCAAAATACAAGCCAAGGAATTAAAGTAAGAAAAAACTCAATTTTCCTTTACTCCTGGACCCTTCCGCATTGGAAGACCCACCAATAATAGAGTTTATGTTTTAAATGGATTTAACTTTGACAATTTAATCAAATTATAGGGCTGTCTTTTCATCTTTATGGGATCCATTTGAAAAAGCTTTCAAATTTTAATTATAATTGAAGACCATATATAGACTTAGATTGATCCCTTAAAAGGATATTTGGCTAATCAACTTATTTTAGTTATTTAAATCAACCATTTTATTTATATTCATGCAAAAATTTTACATTAACAACATATATCGATCACATGTTAACTTCACATATAAGAATTGGATTGTTTTAATACTATATTTTACATCATAACTTATGTTTTTTTTTTTCAAAAGTTGCGTTAAGTTACAAAGTTATTTTCCGTTTTAATGAATTTTATATTTCTAATGTGAATTAAAAGTTTTATCGAACATTTAAAATATACTTGGAGAGATAACCCAGAAAAAATGTTCATTTCGAGAATAATCAACTAACTATATATTTAAGTAACATTTCACTCCTAACCATAACTTGAATTTAAAATTTTGACTAAGATTCATTTTTAATTTCATAAAATTAATTTTTATTTGGTTAAAAAATAGGTCATAAATTTAAAGTGTTTATAAAAATAATTAAATTTAAAACTTGTAATTAGTTTTAGAGAATTCCTTCTACCATATTTGAGCTATCATAATAAATTAATTAATTTATTTATTATATAAATAATATTTCATAAATTATTACTGATAGATTATAATTTGATATATCATAATATAATTACTTTTTATATTCAGTTAAAATTATTTTATATATTAGTGTACTTTTGGTATACATTAATTATATTTTTTTTTAAATTTAAGGCGTTTTAAGTAGGAATCGAACAAAATAATTCTTATCACTTAAACTATCTTATTGAATTAATATAATTTTAATTTTATTTGTTATAACTATTATTTTAAATATCATAACAATTTTCTTGTTATCATTTGAATCATCTATAAAATATTGAAATAATATTATTTTATTTATTAAATTATTTTAAAGTACTAAATAGATAATTAAACTAAAATAAACTCCTTTTAATTTACTTATTTAAAAAAATTATAAAATTATTTTCAAAATAGTCCCAAATTAAAGATGCAAGCCCTTAATGTTAAATACTTAAATTAACCCCCTTCTTTTTTTTTTTGGTAAAAAGTACAATTAATATTTCCATAAAAGCAAGTTGACTTCACAATCTATAATGAATATAAACCGCATTTCATGTAGAAGTTATTCCAATTGTGTAAAGAAATTAACATGAAAATAAATAAAAGGATTGATTTGAATATTTTACATAAATTTGTCTTTGGTAATTTTATTAGAATAGTTTATTTTAAAAATAATTAAATATAAAATAATTTTCTTTTTATAACAAAAATATAATTTCACTACAAAATAAAAATAATAAAAAGACAAATCATTTAAATAAAGAAAACTCAAAAAATTCTCGAAGAATGAAAATTTAATTGATTTGAGTTCAAGTCGGTTAATAATAAACTTTTTGATAAAAACCTTGTAGATCAAACCGGTCCTCCACCAATATGTTGATACATCGGCTTTTTAAAATTTTGATTGAATTTATATTCAAAATTATTTATTTTTCAAATTTGATCATATTTACTAAATAAATGTCAATCATAAAAGGCCTCAAACATTAGACACAACATTAAAAATAAGCAAAAAGATGAGTTGCATTTGTTTTAAATATAAAGACAACTCATTCAAAAAATGTAAAATTTTGTCAATATAACTAACCCACTGTAATAGTTTAAATGAAAAAACAAAATATTACCTAAAACATTTAAATGTATTAAATAATTAGTTTCTTACTAATAATTTTAATTTAAATAAGAGATCATGCAGATAAAGAGAACTGTGCTAACTTTTTTCAGAGTAATAACTAGATTTCTCACACAAAAAGAAAATTATAACTATTTGGATAAGATATATGAAATTAAATGGTTGAATTATCATTAACAAATGGTGTCGCATTGGCACCACATATGTTTGAGTTCACAAAAACATGTCTTCTAGATTGATAACAAAAGGCATAATGCTTATAATTAAAATAAGTAAAGAAAAGTACAAATATTGGTCCCTCATTCTAATAAAAGATATTCAAGTTAGGACAGGAAATTTGGTCCACTAGGCATATTGCTTTAGTGCATGATTGAAGCGGCTTTGGATATAGGGCCAATATTCTTTTCTTCTTCTAATAGTCTTAAATATCTTTTTAGCAAAACATTAAATAAAAAAATCTATACTTTAATATTGGCTCCATTTTAACTTGATTGCCTAGATTATCCATCGGTTTAATAGGAAAATAATGGAAATGAAAGAAGATTAAACTAACCTATTAAGAAAGAAAGACATGAACATTAGTAACACAAATATTACGAGGTGCACCTAAATATCAAATATCACGTTTAAGTAAAATAATAAAAATACATTAAAATTGACCATCACGTAACTCAATTGTACCGGGTTACATTATAGGATTAATAACATTATTATTTAAGTGTGATTATAGATATAATTGTCGTGTAAGAATGAATTATCATAAAATTTTTCTAACGACAGGAAATTAATATCAAACCATACATGTCTTTTTTTTTTTTGAGAACGCTGAATTCCGTTGCTTCTATAGAGTGCGACTAATCTCGCGAGTTAAGTATATATCTCGCAAATATACTTAACAATTTAACCAGACGCATAATTTGCCGTCTGACGGGCTCAAACCCAGGATCTCATGGAAGCCTGAGAGATATCCACCTCTTGTTGTCGTTAGGCTAGAAGAGGGGATTATATGTCCATTTAGGGAACGACTAATATACATTTACCATATATTATTAGTCTATGTTTTTATTTCCAACTAATACTTTCTTTATCCTCTTTTAATTTTATCCTCCTTTTGTTTATGTTTTTTTATTTTTCTTATCATATATTGTTTTACACATTTCTCCATAAAGAAATTTCGGAAAATGTTGACTAAAATATTGAGAAAAAACTCTTCTTATCATAAGAGAACTATTCTTAGAGTAAAGTTGGTTATCCATGATAAAAATTTCATCATATCTTAAAAGTACGTAAGATTTGGATTAAGAAAATACGAATGAAATCTTCAACTATATGGATCTGAAGATCATTAATAGGCAGTAGGATTTCATTAATTTTTACTTAACAACTTACATAATTGGGAATCACTTCAGTTTTCTTATTTGATTGAAATGCGATTAAGAAGTGGAAATTTAAAAATTAGAAAAGGAGGTTCTAGTTATAATTACTCTCTCGATCACCTATATTGGTCACAAACGAGACCTAATCTCACCATTATGATTGCGACATTGGCGTGTTGATTAATTTGTCTTATATGGTTATAACGATCTCATTTGAAAACATATATATTTTCTTTTTATCAGCATCTATAAATTTATAAAAAAAAAAAAATCCATAAAGTTATAACAGATATTCGACTAAGTTTAGTTTCTAAATTAAATATAAACTCATCTCGACACATTTCTGCAAGGTACTATAATATCATGATAAATAGTTTAATGATTTATTTTTATAACAATTGTCAATTAAATCAATAGTTAATTGTAAAAGAAAAAGGTAATGATTCATATTTAGGAGGATAGATATAGAGTGTTATTATTGCTTGAAAAGGGGTATATAGGGAGAAGATAAGGATTAATGAAAAAGTATAATCTTTTGACAGTTGGTTATTATTCCTTAATCTCAATCTTAATAATTAGTTATGTCTTAACCAACTTCTATGATTTCTTAATAACTCTTCAACATTTTTGCCATGCATGGCTGATTAGACAACACGAGAGCTTCATATTCTCTATTCTTTTTTCTTTTTATAAAGTTAATAATTATATATTTTTTTCACTACTTAGTGTTGTTTGTTTTAGGCCATTTTTAATATAGAAATTTATTGTATCTCCTAAACTTAATTAATTCAAATTAACCACTTGCTCCCAAAATTTGTAATATGTGACCGAGACTCAGGAATAAGACTGGCGTAAAAAAAAATGACGAAGAAAATACATGTCAACAATATTATCATATTTTTTATTGTCAATTAACTATTATAAATAAATAAAAATAAGTCAAAGTTGAACACTTACGAAAGACAAGACAAATAAGAATAGACATTCTTAAATGTCTAAAAATCATCAAATGTTTCAAAATAGCTTGGACTAAAAAGAGAACTCAACTTTGCGGCACATTGGATTGCGATGAAATGCAAAGAAATCGATTCACTTATTGAATAAACTTGAATATTTGAGCTTTCTTAATGGGCTTGCCCAATTCTCTATTGTTAGGTTTTGTATCTATTAAGGTTTAGGGATCAAGTATTATTTAAAGTGTGTCATAACCCTTGTTTGTCATATCATCATTTATGTTCTCACATTCTCAATAAAATTCTCTCTTTTGTAGATAGACGTAGCCAACTTTTATCTTGGTTAAACAAGTTAAATTTGTTTATTTTTTATTGTTTACATCATCTTTTGTATTCCGTTACAACATCACCAATAAATGAGTTTAACTTTCAAAAAGTTCAAAGCCCATTTCTCACTAACCACAAATAAAACTCAAAACTCAATAAAAATATAAGTAATATCCAAAAACTCATACTTCGGAACTACTTTCGGACTTGATTTCTCTTTTTATGAGAATACGTAGGTAGTCAGTCTATCACGGACTCGAACCCAATAAATTTAAAATAACAAAATTATTATGTCAACAATCTAGGTATTTCATTTAAAATAAAAAATGGTTTCAAAATAATTATGTGAGCACTAAACTACCCAATTTATAAATATTAAAATAATTGTTTTGAATAAATAAATTTAAAATAATCAAAATTAAGGCCAAATCAAGATTAAACAATTAATTGGATTAATTATTGTATTAATTAAATCTCTATTAATTAAAACAAATGACAAGAAAAATAAAATAAAATAATTTGAGATGAATGTTGTATTCATTTTATCCCAAATTATTTTTAAGGGCTAAAAGAAATTATAATAAATAATTTGGGATAAATGTTGTATTCATTTTATCCCAAATTAATTATTTATAAAACTCTAAAATATGAAAGAAAAAAAATTAATAGGCAAAATAAATAATATGTCTATTGAAAATATTTTATGTATTTTGTAGGTTGAAAATAAAGCCAAAGAAGTTTAAATAAATTCATTTTGAATAAGCCCTAAGGCTGGAGAAGGGTCGTGATCTAGTGTAGCCGATATAAGAGAAACGGTTGCATCAGATCACACATTCCACGGATGAGCGCCCAGGTCTCACCCAATGCACCACAGTCAATCGCATCGCCCGCTACAACAGAAAGAAAGCGCTTTTGCGCAGCAGTGGATCAACTAACACGCGCCTCAACGCCATTAGGGAAATTGCACGCAGAGTGCAGATGGAAAGCCTAGGCGTCTACGCTTATGCAAAAAACGACGCTATTTCATGACTCCCTTGTTGCTCAAACATTGAAGAAGCAAACAACGTCATTTTTAGCTCTAGTGTTCTTCTTCCTCTCCATGAACGAAATGATGATCCGCCAGATTCTTTAATTTTCAAAGATGGAACTCTGGAATTAGTCCATCATATTCGATGATTCAAAAGCTAAAATGATCATTTCAGTTACGTTCATAGTAGCAATTATGCCCTAGAACAATCAATTGGATGAAATACAGACAAAAGCCATTAATGGACTTTTGTTTGAAATCCGATCCACTTGATCATCCATCCAACTTAGGAAGGCTATAAATAGCTCCCTTTTATCAAGAAGAAGCCAAGGAGACCGATCTCAATATCTCAATCCACTTTAAAAGAAATTCGCCAATAAAATTTTCAAGTTTTGCTTGAAAATTTTGAAATAATGTATAAAGATTTAAAGCTCGATTCTGAGTTATTAGAAAGCTTCTAAAAGAGTTCAGAAATGTCTCCAACTCACATGTTGTAATTCAATTTTTTAATTTAAAATGAAATTTTTATATTCAAATTCGACTAGCTTTAGATTTTGTTTAATTTCTTGATTGAAAAACAATCCAAGATCATTTATAAGATTTCTATTGAAACTAATTTGAATCAATCAATCCTAATTGAATGTACCCAAATTTGACTTTGAAAATTTTCAAAATTGATTTTTGCTATAGTGACTCCAAAACCTCCCTAACATATTTCTAAAGGTGTTAGGAATATGTTCAGATCAGTTTCAAACAATCCTGATCATGTTTTATCAAAAAATAAATTTTTTATCAAAATGAAAATTTCAATTCTTAAATTGGTTAAAAATAAAGAGTCAATATTATTTCAAGCCCCCGGGCTAAGAAACTCACTCCCTAAGGTAACCAATTTATTTCAAATAATAAGATGTTTAGTCAAATCTATTGAATTTTTAAACATAAAAGATTGTAGCTTAGTGGTTTAAGATAAAAGCTTAAAACTTTATTTCGTTATGAGTTTAAATCTTACAAAAATGTTATTTTTATCAACTTTTTAAACTAGACAAGGGCAATAAAAAAATCGACATTTTTTCTACCAGGGGTTGGGGCAGCCCAAACTCGGGGTCGACCTTGCCTAGCCCCGTTCGACTGAGGAATTCTAGCACCCGACTGAGGGACTTTAGCCTGGGCTTGGCTTTCGACCGAGAATCCTTACATCTGACCGAAGATTAGTGCACGATCGACGATCCCCGCATCCGACCGATGGACTAACTCGCACAATTGACGAATTCTATCATCCGACCGAGGGACCAACTTGCACAACCAGCAAATTCTAACATCCGACTGAGAGACCAACGCGCGCGATAGAGGACACTGATCTTTGTATTGACCGGGTGCCCAACCCATTGACATCTGGTCAAACCCGCTCCAGACCTGTATATCTTTCCCGTTTCGCGACCCACACACCTATCTAAGGGCTTGTTTGTTTGGGATTTTAATTTTAAACTATTTGTATTAAAAATTAGAAACCCCAAATGATTTTTCTAAAAATCTGTATAGATAGGAAACGATTTCAAAATATTTGTAGAATATTTTCATAAAAGAATATTTTTGATAAAGGCTTGTTTGAATTTATTTTTAAATTTTAATGTGTTAAACTAATATTTTTTCGGTGTTTTTCTCAATAATCATCGACATGAATCATATGTATTAGTATTTAAATATTACACTATAATTTTAAATGTAACAAAATCCTATATATGTGTAGGATTTGAAAAATAATTGGTTACATAAAACGTAATAAAACTATTTTTTCAATCCTAAAAGTCAATATTTTATAAAGTAGAGACCGCTTTTCAACAGGTATGGAAGATATAGTGCGAAAGCTTTTTTCCCGAAAATCACTAAACATCGAACTCAAAAGAATCTCTGATCAAATATACATTTATAAACGTATACAAAATGTTTTATTGCTTTTAAATTGAAAATCAATTGTCGACTCTTTCATAAGATAAATAATCATTTAAACTAATTATTTTTAATTAATTTAAAAATACATATTTCTTTTAATCAAACTATGATTTGATTATTTTAAATCTAAAAGATTATTTAAAATTGATCATAAATATTAATTATTGTTATAATTAATTTTAAAATATCAAAATATATTTTTGTATAAATCTTTTAAATAATATTTTATTAAAGATTTTGGACACTTAAACTGATGTTGAAATTTCTCCAATCTCAAACTTTTTCGAGACAAGGGATTTCTATGGGTTACAAACATGTTTGTAAACTCATTAACGAGTCTTTAAACGAACATGTTCGCGAGCGGCGAGCCGGATATCTAAAATCACTAACTTGATTCGTTAAAAATTTAAATGAGCTCAAGCTCGACTTGTTAAGACTAGTATTGAACGAGCCTGAACAAGCCTAAGCAACTGAGATTTAAATAGCTTGCGAGGAGTGTTGAGTTATGGAGCTACATTTATAATAAATTCTACATTGTTAATTAGAGTTTATTGGGTTTTTTTTTTGGTTTTGGGCTTGGGCCTGAACAAAGTTATTTAGGTTTATTACCTGAATGTTTACCCTATAAATATGTGATTATTAAGAGTTTACATTGAAAAGACTGAATTTTAGAGAGATAAAGTGTGATGCAAAAACTTTGTATTCCTTCTTCTTCTTCATAGTAAATCTGGTGGTGGCTGAAGTGGATGTAGCTCAATTTGACTGAACCACTATAAATCTGTGTGTTCTTGTGTTCTTCTTTCTTGTGTTTTTACAGATTATTTTCAAGCTGGTAGGATTTGGGAAATACAAATCTTAACAACTGGTATCAGAGCAACTAGGCTAGATCTGAGCATTGGAAATGATGGCAAGTGAGAAAAGTATAGGACATGGGATTGAAGATTTGATGGGACCGATTATGCCTTATGGAGAATGCAGATTGAAGATTATCTCTATGGAAAGAAGCTTCATGTTTCTTTGAGTGAGAAACCAGAGAAGATGGATGAAGCTGAATGGAAACTCCTTGATAGACAGGTTTTGGGAGTTGTCCGATTGCCGCTAGCCAAGACAGTTGCTCACAATGTAGCAAAGGATAAGACCACCATGGGTCTGATGAAAGCTCTTTCTAATATGTATGAGAAACCATCTTCTAACAACAAGGTACACTTAATGAAAAGACTCTTTTACTTAAGAATGGTTGATGATACTTCTGTCACTACTCATTTGAATGAATTCAATACAATTATGAATCTATTGCTATCTGTTGAGATTGATTTTGGGGATGAAGTTAGTGCCCTGATTTTGTTAGCATCTCTACCAAATAGTTGGGAACCTATGAGGGCAGCAATCAGTAATTCAGTTGGAAATGCTAAACTGAAATTTGTTGAAGTTAGAGATCGTATTCTTGCTAAAGAGGTTCGTAAAATTGATTCTGGTGAAACGTTCAAAGATTCTGCTCTGAATGTGGAAAATAGGGGCAGAGGTAATGATAGAAATTTCAACCGAGGTAAGAGCAGATCTATGTCGAGCAACAAGAGGAGTCAGTCCAAGTCTGGGCGGACATTTGAGTGCTGGAATTGTGGTAAACAGGGTCATCTGACGAGGAACTACAAAGCACCGAAGAAAAACGGTGATGATAAAAATGATGCAGCCAACGTTGTTACAGAATCTGTCACTGATGCGTTACTTCTGTCTGTTGATAGCCCGATAGATTCATGGGTTTTGGACTTAGGAGCGTCTTTCCACACCACTGCTCACAAAGAATTAATGGAGAATTATGTGGCTGGAAACTGTGGGAAAGTTTATCTCGTAGATGGTGAGCCACTGGATATTGTTGGCATTGGAGACATCAAATTGAAGATGGAAAATGGTTCTGTTTGGAAGATTAATAAGGTGAGACACATTCCAGGTTTAATGCGCAATTTGATTTCTGTTACACAACTTGATGAAGAAGGTCACAGTTTCAGTTGTGGAAATGGTGCATGGAAGGTGACTAAAGGAGCAATTGTTATTGCTCGAAGTCATAAAACTGGAACGTTATACACGACTTCAACTTGCAGAGAAACAATTGTTGTTGTAGTTGATGACTCGAAGAATAGTGAGTTGTGGTATTGCAGGTTGAGCCATATGAGTGAAAAGGGGATGAAAATTCTTTTGAAGAATGGACAGATTCCAGAACTGAAGTCTGTTGAACATCAGTTATGTTAAAACTGCATTTTGGGAAAACAGAAACTAGTGAGTTTCTTAAAGATTGGGAATGAGCTCAAGAAAGAAAGACTAGAGTTGGTACACACTGATGTGTGGGGACCTGCACCTATTTCTTCTATTGGCGGATCATACTACTATGTGACTTTTATAGATGATTCAACAAGAAAAGTATGAGTTTACTTTATGAAGCACAAGTCTGAAGTATTTTCTATTTTCAAGAAGTGGAAGACTTTGGTTGAAAATGAAACAAATCAGAAAGTTAAGTGCTTGAGATCCGACAATGGAGGTGAATATATCAATCTAGATTTCAAAGAGTATTGTGCTGTGAATGGGATTAGTATGGTGTAGACTATTCCCCGAACGCCTCAAGAGAATGGAGTAGCTGAAAGAATGAATTGAACATTGAACGAGCGTGCTAGAAGCATGAGATTGCATGCAGGGCTGCCTAAAACCTTCTGGGCAGAAGCTATAAATATTGCTGCCTATTTGATAAACAGGGGACCCTCTGTTCCTATTGAATTCAGAATTCCTGAAGAAACCTGGAGTAATAAAAATGTAAATCTTTCTTATTTGAAAGTGTTTGGTTGTTTATCATATGTTCATATTAATGAATGTGATAGGAGCAAGCTTGATTCAAAGTCTAATAAATGTTTTTTCATTGGTTATGGTGATATCGAGTTTGGTTATCGTTTCTGGGATAATCAAAATCAAAAGATCATTCGTAGCAGAAATGTTATTTTCAATGAACATGTTCTCTACAAAGATTGTGTTGGGAAGACATCAGATGGTGATTCCAAGTTGGAAGAGACTGGTATAGTCGATTTGAGATATTTTTCAGCTGAATATATACCGACTGTCGAAAAAGAACAATGTGTTGTTGAAGATGAAATTGTTGAGAATGTGGCCCCAAAGGTAAATCAGCAAACACCGGTTATACAGTTGAGAAGATTGTCAAGGAATCGAAAACCAGTTGAGAGGTGGTCTCCATCTATGAACTATATATTGTTGACAGATAGAGGTGAACCTGAATGTTATGAGGAAGAAATATAATTTGATGAATCGATTAAGTGGGAGTTTGCTATGAAAGATAAGATGAACTCTTTGATGTTGAATCAGACTTGGGAACTCACTAAACTACCAAAGGGAAAGAAAGCACTTCACAACAAGTGGATCTTCAAGATTAAAGAAGAACATGATAAAACTATGAGGTACAAGGCAAGGTTGGTTGTGAAAGGATTTCAACAGAAAGAAGGTATTGACTACAATGAGATCTTCTCTCTAGTAGTTAAATTTATGACAATCAGAACTATTTTGAGTTTGGTTGTGAAAGAAGACCTTTATCTTCAACAAATGGATGTCAAAACTGCTTTTCTTCATGGTGATTTGGATGAAGAGATTTATATGCGACAACTAGAAGGATTTGAAATCAAAGGAAAAGATGAGTTTGTGTGTAAGCTTCAGAAGAGTCTGTATGGTTTAAAACAGGCTCCAAGGCAATGGTACAAGAAGTTCGATAGTTTCATGAAAAGTAACAATTTTTGAGGTGTGAAGCTGATCATTGCTTCTATATCAAGAGATTTGATAAATCGTACATTATTCTGCTCCTCTACGTTGATGACATGTTGATTGCTGGAGAAAGCTTGTATGAGATTAACAAGCTCAAAAAAGAGTTGTCTGAAAAGTTTGCAATGAAGGATTTGGGTGCTGCTAAACAAATCCTTGGGATGAGAATTTTCAGGGATGAAGAAGTTCTCAAGCTTTCACAAGAAAAATATGTGAAGAAAGTTCTTAGCAAGTTCAACTTGTATGATGCAAAACCAGTTACTACCCCCTTAGCTAGTCACTTCAGACTATCTAAAGATCAGACGCCTTCAACAGAGGAGGAGAAAAATTACATGGCAATTGTTCCATATGCCTCTGACATTGGTTGTATTATGTATGCGATGGTTTGCACAAGACCAGACATAGCACATGCAATGGGAGTTGTTAGTAGGTTCATGAGCAACCCAGGTAGACAACATTGGGAAGCAGTAAAGTGAATACTATGATACTTAAGAGGAAGTACGGGTCTCGCTTTGTGTTTTCGAAAGTCTAATATGGGTTTGGAGGATATGTTGATGCTGACAATGGTGGTGATGTTGATAGTAGGAAGAGCACAACATGGTACATTTATACTCTGGGAGGTACTGCAATCAGTTGGGTTTCAAAATTGCAGAAGATTGTTGCTCTTTCTAGTTGTGAGGAAGAGTATGTTGCTGTGACAGAAGCTGCTAAATAGATGATGTGGTTACAACCCTTTTTGCGAAAATTGGGTCAAGACTGCGAGGGAAGTGTGTTGTGATGCGACAGTCAGAGTGCCATTCATTTGGCAAAGAATCATGTTTATCATGGCAGGACGAAGTATATACAAGTTCGTTATCATTTCATCCGGTCAACTTTAGAAGATGGAGTATTAGTTCTTGAGAAGATTCCTGGGAGTGAGAATCCAACTGATATGTTGACGAAATCTGTGACAAATGAGAAACTGAAGTTGTGTGCAACTTCAGTTGGTCTTTTTCGTTAAGACATTGGATGGAAAGCCGCCACCGATCGAGAGATAATGAAGTTAGTCTCCAAGTGGGAGATTGTTGAGTTATGGAGCTACACTTATAATAAATTCTACATTGTTAATTAGAGTTTATTGGGTTTTCTTTTTGGTTTTGGGGTTGGGCCTGACCAAAGTTATTTAGGTTTATTACCCGAATGTTTACCCTATAAATATGAGTTTATTAAGGGTTTACATTGAAAAGACTGAATTCTAGAGAGATAAAATATGAGGCAAAAACTCTGTATCCCTTCTTCTTCTTCATAGTAAATCTGGTGGTGACTGAAGTGGATGTAGCTCAATTTGAATGAACCACTATAAATCTGTGTATTTTTGTGTTCTTCTTTCTTGTGTTTTTACAGATTGTTTTCAAGCTGGTAGGATTTGGGAGATACAAATCCTAACAAGGAGCTCTAATCATTTACCTTCCTAGTTATGCGATTGAAAAGTACAAAGTTTTTTTCAATATCCAAGGCTAGTCGATAGGTCTTATACATAAACTACATATATAGTCTAAGATAAACTACTAATGTCATAGTTTATATGTAGTTAAACTACTTTATCAATTTATATATAAACTACTTTTTTTTTTTGTCAATAAATTTTGTTATTTACTTGGTAAAGTTATTTTAAAAAAATGTTTCAATGAGAATTTTTTCATTTTCAAAACAAGTTATATCTTGAAGCAGCTTTTTCTAATTCAAGTTGAGTTTCTTGTACATAAACCATAAGATCTATCACATGTTTTTGTGTTTATCTTGATAAATCCATCATATCTTATTTTTGAACTAATGATTAGTTAATTATTTTGGATACAAGATAACTTCAGGATTAAATTGATAATTGTATGTTAAAGTGAAGATATTAGGTATACCATCTAATTTATGTACAACATATATAGTTGGTTCGTCTAGTTTTTGAGTGTTTTTAATATTTTCTATTTGATTTGTAATAGATTTTTACATGAGAGTTTCATATTTCAATATAGAAATTCCAACTTTGTACAAAAGTTTAATTTTTTTAAAAGAACATTGTTTCTACTTTCCTTTTCCAGCACTATACACATCCATAACCATTTATGGAGAAAACTGAGTACGGAAGTACAAGAAACAAACAAACAAAAAAGTTATGATTCGGACGGAGATCACCGCCGGGAACTATTATTCCCGGAGAAACCTCTGCTGCCTCGCAATAAAAGCCTCCACCGTCTGCCGGAATTCCTCGCCGTTCATTTCCTCCTCAGGACACTTAACTTTCCGGCAATTCTCAGTCGACGACTGTCTCAACTGCCTGCCTATTTTATCTCCATCAATCCTCTTTGTTATTTTCTCCGATAAGCTCCTTTCAATCTTCCTCTCTTTCTTTTTTGGTATATCTTTAACTTTAACAATATCTAAACTGCTCTGCTTTTGTTCATTAAATCTCACATTTTTCTCTCCGATTTTCACATACCCATGATAGAAATCTGTATCAATACTTTCATTCATATTTGAACTTGAAAAGAAACCGGATTTCATGAAGAGAAGTGCGACGATGATATTTCCGATTAAAAAGACAATCTGAGGGCTCAGAATGATGCCGAAAATTGACCGGAAATAGTCGCCGGAGATTTTAAGGGTGGCCGGGATATGACTGGAGAAACTGGAAACGGCAAGGAGAAGGAGAATCATTTCGAAGAGACGTAAGAGAGCTTCGATCTTTTTCTGGGTTTGGTAACGGAAGATTGGATTAGACTTTTCGATATGGATGTTTGAGATTCCAAATGAATCCATTTGATTCAAATGTAAAAAAGTGGATTTATATGTAGAGATGAGTTGTTATCGATTTGCTGTGTTCTTGTTTGTTAATGAAATGTGAAAGAGGATGAGAAAGGTATATTTATAGAGAGGCACTTTGATTGTGGAGAATTAATTATATTCTCTATGCTTTTTCTTTAATAAATATTTCCTTTTGTTGCTAAGAATAGTATATATAATGAATGTAGTTTTTTTTTTAAATTTTGGGAAGCTATCAAAATTTAGCTCTTAAATTAATTATCCATCACTTTTATAATGGAACTTTTTAGTGAGAATTGATCTAATTTTTTTAATATTTAGTTATTTTTTTGTCACTTGAACTTTGCTAATGTCTCTTCCTACTTTTATGAATTATGGAGACTTTTTATTTGATAAGTATAAATTAGCCTCCTTTAAAATATCATTTGGATTCAATGAAAAGTTATGGTGAAAAGTATAATAGGAGACACGAATGGAGAGAAAAATTAGAATTAAGAGGGTTGAACATAATGTAAGGAAAACATTTAGGAGGTCATGAATTTCTATAAAAAAAAAAGCATATAAGGAGAATTGAACGTAAGGTAAAGTATACATCATTTATCTTAAAAAATCACTTTGACTTCTAGTCTGTTATATGTTTTAAATTATTTCGATCCATGAAGGTTTAGTAGATAATAAATATATTTTTAGTTAGACTTAAGCTAATTACAACCCTACATAGATACATCTACCCTTAGAAAGTGCTAATGAACCATCATTTTTGTCATCTTTTAAGTGAATCATTTGACTGAAACACAACTCCATAACCTTTAATTGTAAGAGTCGATCAATACATATACATTTTGTTTATAGTTTTATTTTCGTGACCTTGGCTCTGATTTATTCTCGATATTTAAAAACTTTATCTAAAATTTGATTGTTCTATCAGAAGATCTTAGAGAGCTCAGAGATGTTTTTTTTTTTGGAAAAACGACTTAAAGTCATTTCATTAAAAATTTCCAAAAACAGGAAAAAAAAAACACGAGTCTAAGAGATCAATTTAGACAGGCCTATAATGATTTTGAAGTTGTAACATTCTGAATAAAAGCTAAAAAGCTAAAAACGTAAATGAATTATCTGATTACAATACTTTCAATTTAGTGAGTTTAAAAAATGGTAAATTTCAGTTCCTGCAGATATTCCAGTTCTGCTCCGTGCTTGGAATTCTTCTCCACGTTCTCGCGAGGGCGCTGCAATCCGATATAATATATTTCCTTAACTCTTTAACGCTCCTGCGGGTTCTGCCATATACCCTTGCATTCCGTTCTTGTCAAATGTTATACACCACTACTCCAAAGCCTCACTTGAACACACTTGTTACAAAGCCCAAAGATGTTTGGTATCCCTAATCGAAAGAGTTGATATCCTAGGAGCTCTACCCTATTGTGGGATGTGGCCAAAGCATGCTAACCTCCCATTCTCTCATAGAAGTTTACAATACTATTAAGTATGCACGTCTTTAGTGATTTTCAATTTTCTTCGTAACAATATCGATCATTGATAATCTTTTATGGGTAATTGATTTCTTCGCATCTTGATTGTCGAATTTAGAGTTCTCACCAGTCATTATTGAAACATATATCACACTCCTGACCTATGGATCACACAGTTTAAATCCTAACGAGCTACACAAGTAAAGGACCATACAAAATCAACATATTTAATTTCGAAGTTGATATACCATGCACAAAATGCTATACCATGGAAAAGATGAAAAACTCTAACATTATTTTAATTTAACTCATCTAAAAATAATAATTAAATAAATAATATACTAATATATCAAGAATTTGTGTTGGGTTTTGCAACAGCAAAACTATGGATCTTCTTCGAAAGCAAACATGCCCTGCTCTCAAATGAAAGAAGTGATTACACTAGAAATGATTGGACTCCTCCACAATCAAAGTCTCCCTCAATTTTTCTCTCTAGATCAGCCAAAGAACAAGAAGAAGAAAACTAGAAAACCCTAAATCTGTAATTCACTCTCTCTCAACCTTGCTCTGTTATGAGAAAAATACCCAAAAAAAGTATTTATACTCTAACCCGTTTTCATAAAAGAAAACCCTGATCTGTTTACCCGGAATTTTAAAAAACCCACCCGCAATGGCAAGGAACACCTCAACAATTCTCCCCCTTCCGAGCCATGGGAGAATGTTCTTATAAAAATTCATCATCGTGACGCTCCTGCTAGAACCATTTCTGCTTTGGCACAACATATCTCATGCTTGCCTCTTGGCAAACCCTTTGTCATCATATCTGACCCGTTCTCATTTGTATGCACTTTCTCCAAGTATAACTCCTTCTTCTCGAGCACTTCACAAATCCAATGGTACCTTCTTTGGATGTGTTTTGAACGTGAATGGAAACTTGGATTCTTGCTCACATGTATAGCACTTTGTGAGTCACTAAACACCACAAACCTGTCTTGTGTAATGCCTATTTCTTTCAACAATTCTTTCATCCATATCATTTCCTTACAACATTCAGTAATGACAATATATTCAGCTTCTGTAGTAGACAAAGCAACACATTTCTGTAGACGAGACTGCCATGATACAGCTCCTCCTCCAAAAGTAAACAAATACCCTAAAGTTGATCTCAGTGTGTCAATATCACCACTCATATCTGAATCAGAAAACCCTTCAACATGTGGCTTCTAGTACCATAACACAAAGCGTATTTGGAGGTCCCTTGAAGATATCTCATTAGCCACTTAATCGCTTCCCAGTGTGTCTTACCAGTATTTGAAAGGAAATGACTAAGTACTCCAACCGCATGAGTTATATCTGGTCTTGTACAGACCATTGCATACATCAGACTGCCTATTGCTGAAGCATATGGAACACTGCACATTTCTTGTATTTCCTCTTCATCATTGAGAGACATTGCCTTGTTTATTTTCAAGTGTTTAGCCAATAGACAAGCAACTGACTTTGCCTTGTCCATACAAAATCGTTTTAAAATCTTCTCAATATATCTCTCTTTAGACAACCGTAGCCTTTTCTTCTCCTGATCACGAATGACTTGCATTCCAAGAATTTGTCTTGCTTGACCCAAGTCTTTCATCTCAAAAGACTTAATAGCCAAATCCTTTTTTAACTTGGCAATCTTGAGCTTGTCTCTCCCAACAATCAGCATGTCATCAACATATAGGAGAAGTATAATAAAATCATTAGAAGAAATCTTTTGTACAAAGACACAGTGATCTGTAGACATCTTCATGTACCCATGGATGATCATGAACGACTCAAACTTAAGATACCACTCCCTTGGTGCTTGCTTCAAACCGTACAGACTTTTGACAAGTTTGCACACCTTTCTTTCCTCACCTTTCTTATTGTAACCTTCAGGTTGCTCCATATAAACATCTTCATCCAAATCACCATGGAGAAATGCAGTCTTGACATCAAGCTGTTCAACCTTAAGATCCATACAAGCAACTAGACTTAACACCACCCAGATAGAAGTCATCTTCACTACCGGTGAGAAAATCTCATCATAATCGATTCCATGCCTCTGGCCAAAACCTTTGACAACCAGCCTAGCCTTGTATCTTGTCTTGTTATCATCACCTTCTTGCTTGATCTTGTACACCCATTTATTTTGTAATACTTTTCTGTTCTCTGGTCTTTCAACTGGATCATATGTGCCATTTTTCAGCAATGACTTCATCTCTTCATCCATGGCAGCTAGCCATTCTTTCTTATGAGCATCCTCAATAGCCTCCTTATAGCATATAGGCTCCCCACAATCAGTTAGAAGGACATACTCTGTAGCAGGGTACTTAGAACTTGATCTTTTCTCCCTAGTAGACCACCTAAGTACCGGTGTTTGTTGATTTCCATCTTCTTGTTGAACTTCAAAATCAACCTCAACATTATCACCAAGATCAGTTTCAATATTAGTATCATTTTCATGGCCTACAGCTTGACCCTGAGGAACATCATCATCACTATCTGAGTCTGAAGCTACATGTGGCCTTGTCTCCTCAATATCATGAGACAGCTCAAGACCAGAAAGATCACGTATGTATGCATCAAGTTTTTCACCATCTTCAAAATTCTCAATAGTATGATCTTCAAGGAATACCACATCTCGGCTTCTCAAAACCTTCTTGTCAACTGGGTCATAACACCTGTATCCCCACTTTTCATCACCATACCTCAAAAATATTCATTGCCTGGTTTTTGCATCTAGCTTAGACCTCTCATCTTTTGGAACATTCACAAAACTCTGCAACCAAAAATACGTAAATAGTCATAATTAACATTTTTACCTGACCAGACGCTTTCTGCACACTTATTATTCAATGGCTTGGAGGGAGAACGGTTAATCACATACACTACAGTGCTCATGGCTTCAGCCCAAAAATTCTTAGCCAACCTGGCATGGGAGAGCATACTTCTCATCCATTCCAACATTGTTCTGTTCATCCTCTCTGCCACACCATTTTGTTGTGGAGTCTTGGGCACAGTCTGTTCATGTCGAATACCCTACTCTTTGCAATAATCATCAAATGAGCCTATGTACTCTCCCCTGTTATCTGACCGCACCCTCCTCAGTTTTCTTCCTGTCTCTCTTTCAATCATCTTGTGAAAGACCTCAAACCTTGCTACAACCTCATCCTTGGACTTTATAGCATAGGCCCAAACCTTCCTAGGTGCATCGTCTATGAAGGTTACAAAATAGGAAGCATCGCCTATGGATTTAATCTTCATAGGACCACAAACATCTGTATGGACCAGTTCAAGAACATTCTTTTTCAGTTCAACTTTTGACTTACTGAAGGAGACTCTGTTCTGCTTACCCTTCAAGCAATGCTCACAATTTTCAAGATGAGCATCCTTGAGATTCAGCAACTCATTCCTCTTGATCAAAACATTCAGCCCCTTTTCACTAATGTGACCTAGTCTCTTGTGCCACAACTTAGAGGATGACTCCATCAAAACAGAATATGTTGCATCATAGACAATTTTCAAAATTGTCTTATATAAGGAACAACATTTATTACCTCGTACAACATCCAATGAACCCTTGCTTGACTTCCATGCTTCACCACTGAAAACATTATGGTAACCTCCATCATCGAGCTTACCTGCTGAAATTAAATTCATTCTCAAATCAGGAACATGCCTTACATCTCTCAATGTCATGAAGCAGCCCATGTTTGTCTCAATTCTAACATTACGAAGACAAACTATCTTGGACACACCATTGTTACCCATGCAAACCTCACCATAATCACCAGCTTTGTAGGACTGGAAGTAACCTTTGTGTGGAGTAATATGGAATGAGGCACCTGTGTCAACAATCCACGCTGTTTCATTTGAAGATGTTAGTCTTGACAGTTAGAAGCATATGTCAGTTCACCATCTGAAGCATAAGTAGATGTATCTGCACTCTGTTCTTTCTTTTCTCTAGGCTTCACTGTACCCTTCGCTTGATCATTTTTAAATTTCCAGCACTCGTTTTTCTAGTGACCCATTTTTCCACAGAAATGGCAAGCACCATCCTTCTTTGGAACTCTAGACTTGCTTCTAGACTTTACCCTGCTCGAACCACTTCTATTATCCTTTGATCTTCTTCTATTAGCCACCAACATATCAAACTTAGAGGGTTTATCCCCCTTTCGATTATCCTCATCAAGTAAGGAACTGGTGACAAATGCCATGTTGACTTTACCATTTGGTGCTGAGTTGCTAAGAGTGATAATAAGTGTCTCCCAACTTGCAGGCAAAGATCCAAGGACTAAAATTGCTTGCACCTCATCATCAAAGTTTATCTTCATACTACTCAACTGATTCAAAATATTTTGAAATTTATTCAAGTGCTCAGTAATTGATTTATTATCAATGTACTTCAGATTCACCAGCCTTCGTACCAGTGCTGCTTTATTCCCTGCTGACCTCCCAGCATAGAGAGCTTCAAGGTTGCTCCACCCACCTTACGTCGTAGTCTCATTCTCAACATGGTGCACAACATTTACACCAACCCAAGAACGAATAAAGCTGCAGGCCTTTCTATCTATCTTTTTCCAATCAGCCTCTTTTGTAGTCTCAGGTCTAACACCCTCATTTTCAATTACTTCATTCAAATCATCTGAAACTAACATATCATTAATCATCAGTTTCCATTGCCTTTAGTTTGTACCATTTAAACTCACCATATCAGGTCTAGATTTCCCCATTATTACTGCCTTAACAACTAACAAAAACCCCAGCAAAGAAACCAATTGATCTCTTCTATGAATTTCGCCAAATAACCAGTAGAGCACTCTGCTCCAATGCTAAAACAGATAACCAATCAATACTGCTCTGATACCACTGTTGGGTTTTGTAACAGCAAAACTATGGATCTTCTTCGAAATCAAATATGCCCTACTCTCAAATGAAAGAAGTGATTACACTAGGAATGATTGGACTACTCCACAATCAAAGGCTCCCCCAATCTTTCTCTCTAGATTAGCCAAAGAACAAGAAGAAGAAAATCAGGAAACCCTAGATCTATAATTCACTCTCTCTCAACCTTGCTCTGTTATGAGAAAAATACCCAAAAAAGTATTTATACTCTAACCTATTTTCATAAAAGAAAACTCTGACCCGTTTACCCGGAATTTAAAAAAACCCGTCCGCAATGGTAAGGAACACCTCAACAATTTGTTGTTATAAATACCATTTGTAATGTCTAATTTCCGACTTCGAAAAATGTGTTACTCGATAGTCAATCCTCTATAACTTACCATCATCTTGAATTTCATAAAAATTGACTATAAACCATAATAGGAAGTATTACACAAGTATAATTTTAAAAATGTAAATTTTTTTAAATCTTGCAATTCTCCTTCCTCTGGAATATCGTATAAAACGAGATGAGGAATCAAAATGAGATTGAGAAAGATTAGACTAGTTTTGAAAAGAGGTACCATCATGTTTCTTCATGAGAAACCTGGAAAGAAAAATTAGCTTGTAAAAATGTGTTTAAAAATGTTTAGATTTTAGTTTGGTGCATGATTACCCTTGGGAAAAGGTCTGGCCACTTTTTCTCTTTTGCCACTCCAAAGGATAGTCTCAACTATAAACTTTTAATTTTTTTTTTAGAAAATATGAATTTTACACTTATATAGCAAGACTTAAGTATGCTACTACAAGGTATTCACTAGTAAAAAAAGGACCTTTACCGACGGTTTTTCCCGAAGGTTTTATAAACCTCTCCTAAATACTCCCGAGAGGAACAAATCTTTCGGGATTAAAAATAGATTCCGAGTGGGGTATAAACCATTCGGGTTTATTCATTATTACCGAAAGTTCTACAAAGAACTTTCGGTTTTTACCTTCCCAAAAAACCCAAAAAAATTCTAAGTGTTGGGTGTGGGTTATTTACGAAGGTTTTAGGAAAAACCTTCGGTTTTGAAATCCCTTGGTTTTTGAATTGCGAAGGTTTTTCAAAGAACCTTCGGTTTTGCCTTTTTTGAAAATTTCATTTCCGAAAGTTTTACAAAGAACCTTCGGTTTTGCTCATTAAAAAAAAATTCAAATTTTTGAAATTGGTTTTTCCGAAGGTTTTTTAATAAACCCTCGGTTTTGACTATTATCAAAACCGAAAGTTTTATGAAAACCTTCGGCCTCAACCTCTATAAATACAAACCCTAACCCTTCTTTTTTTATTCCACTCATCTCTCCTTTCTCTCTCTTCCGCCGCCGCCGCCTGCCTCCTCCAAGCCGCGGGTTCTTCTCCTCTCTTCAGGTAATTATTTGTTTGATTTGGTTTTTTTTGTTTTGTTTATTGTAAGATTTAGATTTCTTAAGTTTATATATATATTATAGATCTAGATTTATGTTAGTTTACGTTTTTTTTGTTTGATTAATATATATATATATATACATATATCTGAAATGCATTTAGGATATGGGTGATTCGACGACATGGAAGAGACTTCGGGGTACACCGGAGAAACTGCATCCGTGTTACCAGAATCTGATAACACAATCAGAAATTGCGGTACGTGAGGAAGAGGTCAGAAAGATGACGCTGGAAATGGAACAAATCCGATTAAGGGATGCCGAAATAGGTCGTTTGCTCAGTGAAATCAAAGCGGACCGGGCCGAAATGTCTCAGAGATTAGAGAATCTCGAACAGGAACTTGTCTTGTTGAGGAGTCGACTGAATCAACCACCCCCTCCTTCCACCTCATCTAATAATTAATTTCTAAATTTATTATGGATTTATTATGGGTTTATGACAATTAATATTTAATTTTATGCGTTATGTTTTAATATTTATGAATTATTGTTATTATGTTTTTTTGGTTTGGTTTAATATGTTTTAAATAATTATGTTTTGTTGACTTTTTACCTTTTTTAAAAAAAAAACCGCATCGCCAAAACCGAGGGTTTATTTGGAAACCTTCGGTTTTGACCAAATTTTTTTTAAAATATTGAGGTAAAAACCGAAGGTTTTCAAATAAACCTTCGGTTTTGACCTTACATTAAAAAAATCGGATTTTTTTCTAAGTATGGGGAAGGGTAAAAACCGAAGGTTTTCAAATAAACCTTCGGTTTTGACCTTACATTAAAAAAATCAGATTTTTTTCTAAGTATGGGGAAGGGTAAAAACCGAAGGTTTTCAAATAAACCTTCGGTTTTGACCTTACATTAAAAAAATCAGATTTTTTTCTAAGTATGGGGAAGGGTAAAAACCGAAGGTTTTCAAATAAACCTTCGGTTTTGACCTTACATTAAAAAAATCAGATTTTTTTCTAAGTATGGGGAAGGGTAAAAACCGAAGGTTTTCAAATAAACCTTCGGTTTTGACCTTACATTAAAAAAATCAGATTTTTTTCTAAGTATGGGGAAGGGTAAAAACCGAAGGTTTTCAAATAAACCTTCGGTTTTGACCTTACATTAAAAAAATTGGATTTTTTTCTAAGTATGGGGAAGCGTAAAAACCGAAGGTTTTCAAATAAACCTTCGGTTTTGACCTTACATTAAAAAAATCGGATTTTTTTCTAAGTATGGGGAAGGGTAAAAACCGAAGGTTTTCAAATAAACCTTCAATTTTGACCTTACATTAAAAAAATCAGATTTTTTTCTAAGTATGGGGAAGGGTAAAAACCGAAGGTTTTCAAATAAACCTTCGGTTTTGACCTTACAGTAAAAAAATCGGATTTTTTTCTAAGTATGGGGAAGCGTAAAAACCGAAGGTTTTCAAATAAACCTTCGGTTTTGACCTTACATTAAAAAAATCGGATTTTTTTCTAAGTATGGGGAAGGGTAAAAACCGAAGGTTTTCAAATAAACCTTCGGTTTTAACAATTCCCAAAAACTTCTGATCAAGGTCAAGACCGAGAGATATATATAAAACCTTCGCAAATACACATCAAAAACGAAAGTTTATTTTATAACTTTCGGTTTTAACACTACCTAGTTTGTTCAATTATTTTGTTTTTAACCCACTAATCTTAACTTCTAACTAATATAATCATTTTCGTGTTCTATTTTAAAAATTAATATTGTGTTTCATGTTCAAATATTTATGATTGTGTTTGATTATTATAGAGAAGTCTATATGAATGTTCATGTTTGATTATCTTATGAATGTAGGTAATGTTTGATCATATGGATTGTGCAATATTTTAAAGACATCAAATGTGGTAAATTAATATTGTTATAGGTCATTAGAAGGTGAAAAACCAAAGAATTTAACAATTTGTCAAGTGCTAATTCCGAAAGTTAATTACATAACTTTCGGAAATAACCATCAAAACCGAAAGTTTTCTATAAACTTTCGGATTTTACATTTCTCAAGAACGAGGGTTTTAAATAAACCCTTCGATTTTGATGGATATTTCCGAAAGTTAATTATATAACTTTCGGAATTAGCACTTGAAAAATTGTTAAATTCTTTGGTTTTCTACCTTCCAATCTAGACTCCTAAGTAATATAATCAAGTGTGTGTTTTTATTTTAAAAATTTAGATTGTCTTTAATGTTAAAATGTTTATGAATGTGTTTGATTATATATAGAAGTGTATATGAATGTTTATGTTTGATTATCCTATGTATTTGTGTAATGTTTGATAATATGAATTGGGAAATGTTTTAAGGATATCAAATGTGTTAAATTAATGTTGTTCAACGTTATTAGAAAGTGAGAAACCAAATAATTTAATAATTTGTGATGTTGTAAAACCGAAAGTTAAATATATAACTTTCGGAAATATGCATAAAAAACGACAGATTTACCAAAGCCTCTCGGTTTTTATAAATTATAAAAATATAAAAACCGAGAGTTTAATATACAACTCTCGGTTTTGGGCAATTAAATTTAATTTTAAAATATATAAAAAAAACCGAGAGTTTAATATACAACTCTCGGTTTTGGGCATTTAAATTTAATTGCAAAAAATATAAAAAATAAAACCGAGAGTTTAATATGATTAACTCTCGGAAATTAATCAAATGATCAAAACCGAGAGTTTAATATGATTAACTCTCGGAAATTAATCAAATGATCAAAACCGAGAGGTAATAATATATCTCTCGGAAATTAATCAAAAGATCAAAACCGAGAGGTAATCATATAACTCTCGGAAATTAATAGTCAAAAACCGAGAGTTATATGATTAACTCTCGGAAATGACCTTTAAAAAAAACATAACCGGCTTTTTTTCCTTTCTTTCTTTTTCCCCGTTTTTTTTTTCTCCCCGATTTCTCTCTCCCGTTCGCTCTTCTTCCGCGCCGCCTCTGCCCAACCGTGTCCTCCATCCTTCAATCGAAGACGAAGCAGCGCAGCCCTCATCCGATTGACGCCGCCGCAGGTTGAAGAACCCTTTCCGCCGCCAAGTCGCTGCCTCCGCTCGGATCGAAGACGCCGTTCGCTGCCCACGCTTGGATCGACGACGCCGGTGATTGAAGACTGCCCCCGTCGATTGAAGACAGTCGCCGCCTGCTGCCGCCGCCTGCTGCCGCCCTACAAAAGGTTAGTTTATTTTTTAGGTTTAAGTTATATTTGCTTAATTTTAGGTTAAATTTGATTCATTTTAGGTTATATTAGGTTGATTTTGGTTAGTTTAGGTTATATTAGTTTGATTTTAGTTAGAAATTATGTTGATTTTGTTTGATTTTGTAGTTTGATTTTAGTTTGATATTGGTTGATTTTGTTTGATATTAGGTTATTTGTTTGATATATTTATGATTGGGATTAGTTTAGGTTTTTTAATTTGATATATGTATGATTGGGATTTAGTTTTTGGATTGTTGAATTTTGTTTTTGGATTAATTATATTGAATTGGTTGTTGGATTTGGTTTTAGGTTATATTGAGTTTGGTTGTATGATTTTGTTAGATAATGTTAGATTAGGTTGAAAGTATGTTTGATTTTGGTTAGTTTAGGTTTTGGATTGACTATTTTCTTGGATTGATTTTATATATGTTATGTTGAATGTTTGTTGGTTTGATTGTTGTTTAATTGATGTTTGATTTAGGTTAGATATGATTGAAGTTTAGGTTAGAATTTTAGGTTAAAATTTTGGTCAGATTAAAGTTTGATTGGAGTTTGATTTGGTTAGATTTATTGGTTTGAATATTTGGTTATATTAATGTTGGTTATTGTTGAAATTTCAGCCGCACGCTGCCCGCCCGTCGATCTACATCCGCTGCTCTTCTTCGTCGCTCTGTTTTTGCAAGGTTAGTTCTTGTTGGTTTATTATATGGTTAGGTTAGTTTCATGTTAGATTTATGTTAGATTTTCATGTTAGATTTAAGTCGAGATTTATGTTTGATTTGAAGTATGTTAGATTAGGTAATATGTTTGATTTATGTTAGATTTTCATGTTAGATTTATGTTAGATTTTCATGTTAGATTTAAGTCGAGATTTATGTTTGATTTGAAGTATGTTAGATTAGGTAATATGTTTGATTTATGTTAGATTAGGTTAGATGAGGTTTGAAATGTGTATCAAATTAACGTGTTGAATTATAATTTATTGTTTTGAAATGTGTATGAATGAAATAATGTTAGAATATATGTATGTTAGATTTAAGTTAGATTTATGTTAGGTTTTATTATTGTTGGTTTATGTGGAATTTTGGTTTGATAATGAAAGATAAGTTAGAAATTATGTTAACATTATGTAAGCCTAATTAATTTAGACAAATATAAGTAATTAATAATGCGGGTTGTTTTCCATTTTATTAGAAATATGGAAGTACCCGATAAAAGTTGGATGACCTTACGTCGAGATCATCCAGATTACGAGGAAGGTGTTGACAAATTCCTCGAGTATGCTGTTAGGAATACATCCCGACAAACCGTGAAATGTCCATGCGTGAAATGCTTGAACACGCCGTTTATGGAAATAGACGAAGTGAAGACTCACCTCATCGTTTATGGAATAAATATTCATTATGAGTATTGGTATTTTCATGGAGAAAAGAGACGTACTACTTAAGTGGTTAATGAAGATGTCGATGAAGATGTCGATGACTACGATGATGATGACGACGATGATCAGTCGGAGGATGCCGTGCCGGAATTCAACGATCCGAGACAGGAGATGAATAATACAGTTAATGAACAGGTCAACGAAGAACGTTATATGCACGAATTTATAAACGATATGTTCCCCAACGTTAATGACGTCCCGAGCAACGATGAACCAGTCGAAGATGCGCAAAGATTTTATAAATTACTTGATGATTCCAAACGGCCATTGTATGAAGGTGCTCGAATAACGAAATCATCGGCACTACTGAAACTACTTCACATAAAAAATGTATGTCAATGGACGAATTCTTCGTTCGATATGTTGTTGCGTCTGCTTAAAGACTACATATTACCGATTGACGCTCAATTGCCAAACTCGTACTACGAAAGTAAAAAATTCATTACTGATATCGGGCTTAAATATGACAAGATAGACGCATGTAAGAACAATTGTATGCTATTTTGGAAGGACGACATAAATGAAGATTCGTGCAGAGTTTGCGGTCTTTCAAGATGGAAAGTCGACCAAACAAGTGGGACAGTTCGGGAGAAGCAAAACGGGAAATTCATTCCAAAAAAGGTGTTGAGATATTTCCCTTTAATACCAAGACTGCAAAGACTATACATGTCCTCAAAAACGGCTCCAATGATGAGATGGCATAAAGAAGGAAGAGTTGACAGTGATACGTTGAGACACCCCGCTGATTCCTTAACTTGGAAGAGGTTTGATGAAAATTATACAGATTTTGCTTCAGAATCTCGAAACGTAAGACTTGGTTTATCAAGCGATGGGTTTCAACCATTTGCAAATGGGAAAAAATCATACAGTGTTTGGCCGGTAATTCTCGTACCTTATAATGTGTCACCCACGACTTGCATGGATTCTAGCAATTTCATCTTATCTATGTTAATTCCGGGTCCAAAGAGTCCGGGAGATGCAATTGACATATTTCTCCACCCATTGATCGAAGAGTTGCATGAACTGTGGCAAACATGTGTGAAAACGTTTGATGCACACACCTCGCAATACTTTAACATGCGAGCGGCGTTGTTGTGGACCATTAACGACTTTCCCGCATACGCGAATTTATCAGGGTGGAGTACGAAAGGTAAATTTGCTTGTCCTTGTTGTAACAACGACACGGTATCCCTTCGATTGGTTCATGGTTCCAAACAATGTTACTTGGGTCACAGACGTTTCCTTCCACCGAAGCACAAATATAGAAGGGATAAAGAGTCGTTTGATGGTCGAACTGATTATAGAGATCCCCCTAGATTGTTAACGGGGCAAGAAAGTTATGAGCAAGCACGAGACCTAGAAGACATTATTCTTAGTGCGGATATGAGCAAGAGAACAAAGATATATCATGAAACGCGGGGAGACAATTGGAACAAACTTAGCATTTTCTTCCTTCTACCTTATTGGAAATCGCTATTATTGAGACATAATTTGGATGTGATGCATATTGAGAAAAATATATGTGATAGCGTGTTGGGAACAATAATGAATGTGAAAGAGAAGACTAAGGATGGTCCTAAAGCGCGTAAAAACTTAGAACTCTTAGGCATAAAATCATGGTTACATCCTATAAACGATGAAGGAGTTGTTCATTATCCAGAAGCGCCTTTCACTTTGACATCCGATAATAAAATACGTCTTTGTAACTTCTTGAAAGATCTTAAGTTGCCTGATGGGTTTTGCTCAAATATCGGGGGTTGTGTAAATTTGGAAGAGAAAAAGCTTTCGGGATTAAAGAGTCATGATTGTCACATTTTGTTGGAATATCTAATTCCTTTAGCAACTCTTGGATTGCTTCCAGAGTATGTGTATGATGCGTTAGTAAATTTGTCTCGTTTCTTTCGGTTGTTGTGCTTCAAAGAGTTGATTCAAGAGGACCTGGAACAATTGTACATGTATATTACATTGACACTTTGCAAATTTGAAATGATTTTTCCGCCGTCAATCTTCGACATCATGATGCATCTCCCGGTTCACTTGTCATTTGAGGCTTTGCTTGGAGGACCTGTTCAGTATTGATGGATGTATCCCTTTGAACATTACATGGGTACAATGAAAAGATATTTGCGGAATAATAACCACCCCGAAGCCTCTATAAGCGAGAGCTATCTTGTTAACGAAAGTATTAGTTTATGTGTCAGGTATATGGAGGAACAAGATGAAGAAAATGCACAACCTGAAATCTCGGGGATTTCAATATTTGCATCATTGGAAGACCTATCCAACGGAAAAGTATACAACTTGGATTATATCGATCGAGTGACAGCTCATTCTTACATTTTGAAAAATTGTCCCGAAGCAGAACCTTTTTACACGTAAGATTCAATGTTGTTGTTACTAATTAGCATTAAAGAGTGTTACTAATTAGCATTCGATCTATTTGCAGAGATTATAACAACGAGTCCAGTGGAGAAACGTTTGCCGCATATTTCAAGCATCGAGTGAGTAAATTACAAACCATATATCCTAACTCTTCTTATTCATATTAACAACTACATTTCGGATACATATATAGGTCGCCCATTTAGCAGAAATTAACGACATATCAAGAGACCTCAAGATCTTAGGAGAAGGTCCAAGTATGTACTCGTCTATGTATGTTTGGTGTAAAGTAAACGGATTCAAATTCTGTACAGAAAAACACGACGAAGGTTTGACAACTCAAAATAGTGGGGTGGTTGTTGAGGGATACAACGGATCTGAAACTATGTCATACTACGGAGTTTTGACGGATATAATCGAATTACAATACTATTCTCACAAACGAGTTGTTTTATTCAAGTGTAAGTGGTTTGATACACACTCGGGGGAACTAGGAGTGAAAGTGGATAAATATGGCTTCGTAAGTGTAAATGTAAACCGAATTTTGAAAACCCAATGTCAAGACCCGTATATATTGGCGAGTCAAGCAAAACAAGTATTCTACGCCCCTGATATGTCAGCCCGACCCGGTTGGAAGATTGTGACAAAAATAAAACCGCGGTTTACAAACATATAGTTCAGATTAATTAATTAGGTAGATTTAATTATGTTTTTAACTTTATATTCATTTTTATTACTACTTTATTTCAATTATTCACTCATTTTTATTAATGGTGTGAATTAAGAATGTCTGAAGCTCCTAAAACAACTTGGAAGAGTATGAGGAAGACACCCAAGAAATTGGATAAGAGTTACCAAAACCTACTTGCCCAATCCGAGTCGTTAAAGCAATGAGGATCGTCTTCGAGAGACCAACCACCGATTCCTGTGGTCCCGATAGCTACTGCGCCTCCCCGAACATACGAGACTGAAGACGATGATGACCTCGCAGAGTTTATAGAGAGCACATTCGCTGATAACCTGCCTAGCGATGAGGCTGAAGACGAGGGTCTTGAGGAGCCTATCGAGGAGCAGGATGACGAGGAGGAGCACGGGACCACTCCCGACCCATCATCGACAGGTATTTCGTTTACAAATTAGTTAGTGTTTCAATTGATTGACATATTTAATTAAGATTTTGATAATTTTGAAGAATTTTCTGCCCGCAAGAGACGGGGGAAGAACAAGAATATTGCGCTGTCTAAGAGGCTAGCGGGGACGAGGATCCCTCTAACGTTTAGAGAGAAGGATGGGAGGCCAGGCGGTACAGACGTGGGAAGGACACGGTGGTCTAGACATGTGGGGTCGATTATCCGGAGCCCCGCAGCCGTCTCACACCGTCTTCTCAAGTGGAAGGCTTTAAGTGCAGACCAATTGGATTCACTGTGGACTGCTATCAAGGTTAATAATTATTACTTGATTATACATTACGTCATTAAATAATTATTTTTCACATTTGGATGTTATTTTTTTCAGGATCCGTTCGAAGCGACTAATGGTGACATTGAGTCTTTTCGAACGACGGGGTTGGGACACGCCAATCAGATATGGGATAGATGGCGGTCGGATTTGAACAAGAATTATATCCGCGTCCACAAAGGAGACGAGGCGGCGGTACTGGCTAATCCTCCACCGGACTACGATCGAGATGATTGGGAGTTTGTGTGTCGCAACCATTTCTTCACAGAAACGTTTAAGGTACGGTTTCATAATTCAAATAAGAGTTGATATTAATTAATCTAACTTCATTTGTTATTTCAAATACAGAGACACAGTACTACAAATATGAAGAATCGGAAGAATCTGAAATTCCCGCATCGAACGGGAAGTAGACCGTTTGCACAAATTGAAGACGAGTTGGTAAGTACATTATTTGTAATAACTTAATATAAAGATTGTTATTAATTATATAAATCATTTATTTCAACAGGCGATTGAAATGGGACGGCCACCGTCTGTAATTGAAGTATTCAAGAGGACCCGTACACCAAAACCGACACAAGAAAACCCAACACCCGTCCCGGACGAACACGTGCAAGAGAAAATTGTAAGTGAATTGAATATGCCTAGTTTTTTTATTATAGAAATGATATTTTATTTGAATTGTGCAGGCTGAGATGGAGGAGGTTGTTAGTAACGAACCGGGAATATCTGATTTTGAATTGACGGAGAGGGTGTTCGGACAACAAAAACACGGGGTCGTCTTCGGAATGGGATCAGGCGTCCGGCCCACACACTTTCGTGAGGATCGTCGTAGTGGAAACAGTTCACAGAGAAACAATGAGCGATTGTTAGAAGAGAATCAAATGATGAAGTTCAAACTGGAGGAACTGGAGAAGAGGGATGAAGAAAGAAGGCGCAGAATGGATGAAATGAAAGCGGAAAATGAAGAAATTGTGGAAAGAATGGAGAGGGAGAAGTCAGAGATGAATGCAAGAATGGAGAGAATAGAATTGTATATGAGGCAAGGACCACCTCCTCCTCCCACAAGCTAAGGTTGTTTCGATTCAAAACATTTTTTCATTAGTGGTTGGATTTAGAACAGATTGTTCGGAATATTAGTTTGGTGTCGAATTTTGTAATGTTCATGATCAATTAATGTGATCGTTTAATGTATGTTGAATTTCTTTTATCATTGATATATTGGTTTGGTGGCTGAACAGGTTTTGGTTGCGAACAAAATAATCCGCACATTTTTAAAAATTTACATGAAAAAACCGAAAGTAAAAATGAAATCTCTCGGGTTTTCTCTTTGTGGAAAAACCGAGAGATATTAGAAAACTCTCGGTTTTTAGCCGAAGAGAAAACCGAGAGTTATTAGAAAACTCTCGGTTTTCATATAACTCTCGGTTTTTTAGTTTGTGGGAAAACCGAAAGTTTTGTAATATCTCTCGGTTTTCCACAAAGAGAAAACCCGAAAGTTGTTTGCAAAACCCTCGGTTTTTCCACACAGAGAAAAACCGAAAGTTATTTGTAAAACCCTCGGTTTTTCCACAAAGAGAAAAACCGAAAGTTATTTGGAAAACCCTCGGTTTTTCCACACAGAGAAAAACCGAAAGTTATATGAAAACTCTCGGTTTTTCCACAAAGAGAAAAAACGAAAGTTCTTTGTAAAACCCTCGGTTTTTCCACACAGAGAAAAACCGAAAGTTATATGAAAACTCTCGGTTTTTCCACAATGAGAAAAACCGAAAGTTGTTTGCAAAACCCTCGGTTTTTCCAAAAGAGAAAAATCCGAAAGTTTTCATATAACTCTCGGTTTTTCTCTTTGTGGAAATCCCGAGAGAGTCATTACCGAGGGATGGCGAGAGTTACTAAAACCTTCGGTAAGGTCTCTTTACCGAGAGTTATATGGTCAAAACCGAGAGTTTTAACTCTCGGTTTTGACCACTTTTTCACCAGTGATTCCAACTATATCATACATATGCTCGTGATATTCAATTACTAAGATATAAAAATATTAATCATGTTATAAGCATAAAAAATTGACTTAACATATTCTCAAATAATATTATTATTTTTAATAATATTAAAATAATATTTTGAATTTTTATATTAATAATAACTTAAAGAAGGAATTAAAATCTAATTAAGGGTTAATTATTAGGATAATTAAATCCTAATTAAATAAATTATTCGAAATTTTAAAAATAATTTGTAGATAAAATATTGATTATTTTATCCAAATTAGACCAAAGAAGAGGTTAAAAATATTTAATTGTGATTTAATCATTAATTATGTTTAATTTATGACTTAAAGTAATAGAATAAATACCCTAAAACTCCCAAAAATACCCAAAAACAATTTATGATCATAATTTTTATTATGATTTCAAATATATTTTTGTGAAATTTTTGGTGAATAAATGAATTTAAAAGGAATTATAAATCGATTTCTAATAACTTTTATTTAAAAATAAAATTTGATGATCTGGTGCAACATAAATTATTTTTAATCTTTGTAGTAGGAATCTGGACCATCATATGAGTGTCAGGCTTCATCCAACAATCCAGACACTCCCACGCAACCTGGTTTAGTTAAGTCACGCGCGCGTGTCCACACTTAATCAACTAATGGGCCAGTTAACGCCCGTTAGCCTTCAACGCGGATCACCAACGGAACCGCGCGTTTTGTCAGCCGAAACGACATTGTTTCCTTCGTTGTCTTTGCTGAACTCGTGACCTCGCCGGAATCGAGACTCACTAGTGTGCGATCTTCTAGAAGCTCTAGCATCCTCCGTAGACGATCAATTTTGTTGATTTTTTCGGCAACTTTATCCTCTTATTGGCGCCTACGTTTCGCCCTTATCCTAAACTGGATAAAACTGCCAGTTGCTGGATAGATATTTGAAGATAAGATCGCCGGAACTTAAATTTGTCTTGAATTGTCTTACCTCAACCGACCTTAGGGTAGCATAAATATTTCATCACTCTTCCCCTACAAAATCATCAAACAATCATAGGTCCTTACAGCTTCAATCAACGGATTCAAATTCTGTCAAACAACAATTTTTGTGAAAATTGTTTCGGTGATCCTAGTCACTATCCAAGCTTCGAAAAAGCATCCAACATCTCCTAAGAGTGTTCTCCATCTATTGGTATGATTCAAAATAATTTGTATCATGATTTGTGTTTTGAAATTTGATTTTTTTTTCAGATTTCTTAAATTTGATCGACTTGATCTTGTTCTTAAGCTTGATTATGTAATTTATTTGTTTAGAATCATTCTATATATCATATATAAACTTTATGTTGAAGGAAATCAAATCAAATCAACTTGAATAAAAAAATTCAAAATTTTGAGCTTAAAACTAGATTTTTTTAAATCTCAAGTTCTTGATTTAATCAGATTTTTTGGTTTAACTAGTTGCCACACATGTTTGTTAACATGTTAGAATAATTTTCAAGTAACTGTAATCACGTTTTGATCACGTTTTGATCACGTTTGATCAAACTAAAATTTTGAAAAATAAAACTTGAAAATTGGATTTTGAAATTCTGTGTTTTTAGTTTTAATCCGTATTTTATGATCCAATTAGTTGCTATACATTTTTTTAACATGTTAGGATGAATTCCAAGCAACTGTTTCATCACCTTGATAGTTTAATCAAATCTTGTTTTTGAATATTTTTGAATATTTTTGAATTTTTATTCAATCTTCAAAAATTGTTTTAATGATGTAATGATGTTCTTGGTTTTGTTGTGTTCAACTATATTCATCATTTCAAAGTCAATGGAACAAAAATCAGACCTTAAAACGGCCTAATTTAAAAGATCCCGAAATTTGACCTAGAAATGGTGTTTTAAAATTGATCATTGTAAGGATTTCAAAATTGTAATTTATGTTGGGGCTTTTGTTCTTCATGATCATATGAACTCACTATAGCTTATTGATCATAATTTCATGATCACAATCAAATGTTATGAACTTCTAAAATTTGGACTAAAATAAGAACACACGGTCCTAAGGTTTTAGCCTAGGACCGGTGATCCTCGGTCCTGTTCTTCAGCAGGGACCGAGAAAACAAACCCCAAGTTAAAACCCAGGACCGAGAAGACGCAACTAGGATTGAGAATCCCATGACAAAGTTTTCTAACCTAGGACCTGTGTTCTTTAGCTAGGATCGAGGACTAGGACCGATGTTATTCAAATAGGACTGAGCATTCACTTAGTCTAGGACCGATGTTTCTAACTCTAGGACCGAGCCCTCACTCAGACTAGAACTGGTAAACCTAACCCTAACCCTAGACCTAAGATCGATATCTACCTAACCTTAGGATTGAGCATCTAGATCGGTAGACTTGACCTGTGACCGAGCCTCCTAGGTCTTCGATCGAGACGCTCGAGTTTGGGACCAAGCCTCCCTAGCCCATGACCGAGCTCTCTGTTCCCTTGACCCATACGACCGAGCCTTGGTCTGGACCTCCTCGGTCTTGACCGAGCCCGACCAAGCCTAGATCAGCCAAACCGAACCCAGGCCCTAGGGCTCTAGTCCTAAGGCCTGTTTGGTTCAATTTTTCAAAATTCAAAATTATTTTTGTGATTTTAGAACCTGAACTCATTTTCAAATACTCTTAAAAAGTCAGAAAATGATATTATTTATATTTTATAAGGCCCCATTTGGAATTTATTTTTAAATTCTAACTTTCTTATCTGATATTTTCAGGTTTTGTTAAATCTGAATACAAGTGCAATAGGTACACATCTCTTTTAAATAATTTTGTATAATTATTTATATCATCCTTACTTAGGACCATGAACTACTAATTAAAGGTAATAAATGTTACAATTGGCTTTATAAAAGTCAGACTTTGTTTATTTTAGAAGAATTTTCGAAAACCATCCTTAGGCGGGCGTAGAGGACAACGAACCACCTTTTTTCAGAAACTATATTCTAAATACGTTTATACACGTATCATTTTATTGATTTTCATAAAATCTCTTAGCGAATCTAATTTTTATATAAATAATCTTTTAAATTGGTTATGTTTGATTAATATAAGCCGGGTTCAGGTTAAATTGTTATTTAGCCTCCCAGATTATTTAAAATTATAACAAATAATTAATTATTTTTACATAATTAATTTCTTACTGCTCTAGATATTTTCAAAAATGTTTTAAAAACTAAATGTTTTATTTTAAAATATGTTTGGCATGCAAACAAGGTTAAAACACATTGAACTTTGAGTCACCCCGTCGGGTACCCGTATACCCGATACCCGTGGATACCCAATATTCGGGTTCGGGGATGGAGATAGGAGTAGAGATAACCTTGATTTTTACACTTATGTCTTAGAATGAGGTTCTAGTTTGAGGTGTGTATGTTCTCAAAGTTGTATGGCGGGTAGGGATGGCAAATGGTACCCTACCTGATGGGTAGTGATGTACACATCCCCGAACTCGATTTTAATTTCACTACCTGACCCGAACCTGATGGGTATCTCTACTCCTATCTCCATCTCCGATTCATCTTAACTCTATCTCTAAGGATGGGAATGGGTACCCGTATGCATGATACTAGTGGATACCCGATAGTTGGGTTCGAGAATTTTAAATCGAGTTTGGGATTGAGGTCGGGAATGGAGAGGGGGAGAAGGTACCCGGTCAAGTATGGGGTCGGGGATGAATAGTGTGCAAAACCCAAACTCAATATCCTATACCCAATAACCGACTATATTAATGTCTATCTATATATATAATAATAATAATGTTTAAAGTCAACTTGCATCACATTAATCTACGTCATTAGATATATAATTCACGTCATCCATGTTTTCTCTCTCCTCTCTACTACTCTCTCTTTCTTAATTAAATTTTGTTTTCTATTATCATATATATATATATATATTATATTTCCTTACCATATATTATCTAAAAAATTATATATATTTATATTAATTCAAGATATAAACAATTATTTTTTTTTGTTATAAATGCACCCACCTTCAAATATTTTATATTTATATTTATATATAAATATAAATATTTTTTTTATAAATGCACCTATATTCATAATTTTATATTTATTTGTTACATTATATATTAAATTATTTTTCATCATTAATTTTATATAAATACATTTTATCTTTTATCATACTTTTTTTCTCTCATATATATATATAATATTTTCTTTACGAGTATAAATAACTTTTATGTCGATATAAAAATTAACTAATTGTTAATAAATATTAAATACAAAATATATATACATAAAGAAAACAATAAAATTATTTGCAACAATTATAAGTGGTCTAACGATTTAAGTGTTCACATTTTATTCTAATGAACAAGGTTCAAATCCCAAAACATTCAAATTTAAATGATAGACATTTGAAAGTGTGAGAGCGGAATTAGTGGTTGGTTTGACGAACATTTGAAAGTCTGAGGTCTCGAGATGGAGGTCATGTGGTTTTGGTTTGTCGAGTGTGAGGTCAGAATTAGTGGTTGATATGACGAGCATTTAAAAATGTAAGGTGACGAGATGGAGGTTGAGTGGTGGGTGGTTTGTCGAGTGTGAGGTCGGAATTAGTAGTTGGTTTGGCGAGCATTTGAAAGTGTGATGTCACGAGATGGAGGTCGGGTGGTGGGTGGTTTGTCGGCTATGGGGTTAGAATTAATGGTTGGTTTGACGAACATTTGAAAGTGTGAGATCATGAGATGGAGGTCGGGTGGTGGGTGGTTTGTCGAGTGTGAGGTCGAATTAGTGGTTGGTATGACAAACATATGAAAATATGAGGTCACGAGATGAAGGTCGGGTGGTGGGTGGTTTGTCGAGTATGAGGTTATAATTAGTGGTTAGTTTGGTGAGCATTTGATAGTGTGAGGTCACGAGATAGAAGTCGGGTGGTGGATGGTTTATCGAGTGTGAGGCCGGAATTAGTGGTTGGTTTGACGAGCATTTGAAAATGTGAGGTCACGAGATGGAGGTCGGTTGGTGAGTAGTTTGTTGAGTATGAGGTCTGAATTAGTTATTGGTTTGGCAAGCATTTGAAAGTGTGAGGTCACGAGGTGGGTGATTTGTCAAGTGTGAGGTTGAAATTAGTGGTTGGTATGACGAGCATATGAAAATGTGAGGTGAGATGGAGGTCGGGTGGTGAGTGATTTGTCGAGTATGAGGTCAGAATTAGTGGTTAGTTTGGCGAGCCTTTGAAAGTGTGAGGTCACGAGATGGAGGGTCGCGTGGTGGATGGGTTTGTCGTGTGTGAGGTCGGAATTAGTAGTTGATATGACGAACATTTGAAAATGTGAGGTCACGAGATGGAGGTCGAGTGGTGGGTGGTTGTTCGAGTATAAGGTCAGAATTAGTGGTTGGTTTGGCGAGCATTTAAAAGTGTGAGGTCACGAGATGGAAGTCTGGTGGTGGTGGTTTGTCAAGTGTGAAGTCGGAATTAATGGTTGGTATGATGAGCATTTGAAAATGTGAGGTCACAAGATGGAGGTCGGGTGGTCGGTGGTTTGTTGAATGTGAAGTCAGAATTAGTGGTTGGTTTGACGAACATTTGAAAGTCTAAGGTCTTGAGATGGAGGTTAGGTGGTTTGTGGTTTGTCAAGTTTGAGGTCGAAATTAGTGGTTGATAAGACAAGCATTTAAAAATGTAAAGTCACGAGATGGAAGTCGGGTGGTGGGTGGTTTGTCGAGTGTGAGGTCGGAATTAGTGGTTGGTTTGGCGAACATTTGAAAGTGTGAGGTCACGAGCTGAAGGTTGGGTGATGGGTGATTTGTCGCTTATGGGGCTAGAATTAATGATTGGTTTGACGAGCATTTCAAAGTGTGAGATCACGAGATAGAGGTTGAGTGGTGGGTGGTTTGTCGAGTTTGAGGTCGAAATTAGTGGTTGGTATGACGAGCATTTGAAAATGTTAGGTCACGAGATGGAGGTCGGGTGGTGGGTGGTTTGTCAAGTGTGAGATTGGAATTAGTGGTTGGTTTGACGAGTATTTGAAATTTGAGGTCACGAGATGGAGGTCGGGTGGTGGGTGGTTTGTCGAGTGTGAGGTTAGAATTAGTGGTTGTATGACGAGCATTTGAAAATGTGAGGTCACGAGATGGAGGTCAGGTGGTTTGTTGAGTGTGTGGTCAGAATTAGTGGTTGGTCTGGCGATTATTTAAAAATTGTGAGGTCACGAGATGGAGGTCGGGTGGTGGGTGGTTTGTCGAGTGTGATGTTAGAATTAGTGGTTGTATGACGAGCATTTGAAAATGTGAGGTCACGAGATGGAGTCAGGTGGTTTGTTGAGTGTGTGGTCAGAATTAGTGGTTGGTCTGGCGATTATTTAAAATTGTGAGGTCACAAGATGGAGGTCGGGTGGTGGGTGGTTTGTCGAGTGTGAGGTTGGAATTAATGGTTGGTTTGACGAGCATTTGAAAGTGTGAGGTCACGAGATGAATGTCAGGTGGTGGTTAGTGGTTGGTTTTACGTTGGATAAGAGGTTTGTGATCAATTGAGATTGGTTGTTAATTTGTATAAGTGGGAGTAAAAAGAGATGTTGACTAAGATTGGTGAGTGGATTGTCGAGTGATAGAGACATATGAAAAAGTGTGAGTCACAAGATTATGTTTAGTGGGTGGTTTGACGAGGGGATAACGAGGCGTATGAAAAAATGTGAGTCACAAGATAATGGTCAATTGGAGGGTTAGTGGTTGAGTTTGACGAGATATAAGAGGTGTGCATGTAATCAATTGAGGTCGACTAAGATTGGTGAGTGGTTTGTCAAAGGGATAAAAAATGCATATGAAAAATTATGAGTCACAAGATGAGGGTCAATTGAGGGGTTATGTGGATGTCAAATAGATAAAATATATGTTAATATTAAATTTAAGATCAAATTTAATTTTATCTAAATATTTATAAATATATAATATTTTATATATATTCTTGTCCGTGATTTCATGATTGTTAAAATTAATTTTGCTTATTAAAGTTTAATGATTGACTTTTCAAATGTTTCATCGTTACAAATACATCTTTTATTTTGGTATTATCCATACTTCACTCCAAACATTATCATAAATATAGTACACTCCAACTTTTATTTTAATAACAAAATATGATATCTCTCAATCTATATTTTTTTTCACTTGAATTTATTTTCAAGATCTACAAAATAAGTATGTAGTTGAGTAATGTTTTTATTTAATTTTTTAATATTTCGATATTACTAATTTTAAAATTATTTATTAAAGTTATATTTTTTTCTTCAATATTTATAACTTTATAAGTTTTTAATCGGGTAATGGGGTATCTGTCAGGGATCGGAAACCCGATAATCGGGGATTGAGATAGGAGTACAGATATCCGTCGAGTTTGGGGTCGGGATTGGGTAGTGAAATTATAATCGAGTTCGGGGATGGATAGTTCACTACATGTCGGATAGGGTACCCGTTGTCATCACTACCCACCATACAACTTTGAGAACTTACACACTGTGCAACTAGAGCCTCTTCCAAGACAGAAGTGTAAAAAAACAAGGTTAAAGTAAAACAATATTTTAGCATTTTTTGTGTTGAATAGATTCAAATTTATTTTAGAAATTCGGAATTAGTTAATTATGTATAATGAACTATTTTATGGCATGAAATCAAAACATTATCATTAAAAAAAAAGTGGGGATAAAATACTCCAGCATTACATCTAAATATTAACATTTTAATTAAACCTAAACTCCGTCCTATTGACAATTTTGAAAAACCAGTGTCTATATAAAATGAGATTTAATAACATTTTAAATAAATAAAAATCTAATATTAAATTGATGTTCTTAGTGAAGGCCAAAAATCCGAGGTAGTTAAGTAGAGTGTGCCATGTGGCACAACGTGATCCAAGTGTAGCACATTCATTGGATGCATCCCAACTTCCTTCCTTGCTAAGAAAAATACTCACATAATTCAATTACCACTATTATCACTTGCTATTTATTTTTATATATAATAATAAAATTATATGCTGAGCTGTCTCTTTCTATAAAAAAAATTCCACTCAAAATACAAGCCAAGTAATTAAAGTAAAAAAAATAAACTCAATTCTCCTTTACTCCTGGACCCTTCCGCATTGGAAGACCCACCAATAATAGAGTTTACGTTTAAATGGATTTAACTTTGACAATTTAATTAAATTAAAGGGCTGTCTTTTCATCTTTATGGAATCCATTTGAAAAAGATTTCAAATTTAATTATAATTAAGACCGTGTATAGACTTAGATTGATCCCTTACAAGGATATATATTTGGCTAATCAACTTATTTTAGTTATTTAAATCAACCATCTTATTTATATTCATGCAAAATTTTGACATTAACAACATATATCGATCAGATCAGAAGTCAAGTTCACCTATTAGAATTGGATGGAATTGGATGCTAAGTAGTTTATTTGAATACTATAATTTACATATAACTTATGTTTTTTTCCAAGAGTTACATTAAGTCACAAAGTTATTTTCAGCTTTAATGAAACTTCAAAGATTCACTCAAGAGATAACCCATAAAATATGTTTATTAGAATAGTTGTTTTTAAAATTAATTAAATATAAATTAATTTTCATTTTATAACAAAATATAATTTCACTACAAAATAAAATAATAAAAAGACCAATCACTTAAATAAAGAAAACTCAGAAAATACTCTAATAACAAAAATCTAATTGATTTGAGTTCAAGTCGGTTATAATAAACTTCTTGATAATAACCTTGTAGATTAAACCGGATCTTATGGTCTGTCGACCAATGTGTTCATAATTCAGCTCTTTAAAATTTTGATTGTACTTATAATCATAGAGATCAGATCTTAATTTTTCAAATTAGATCATATTACTCAATAAATTTCAATCATAAAGGACTTAAAAACTAGCCACAACATTATAAATAAGCAAAAATATGAGTTGCATTTTCTTCTTCTCTTTGTTTTTTGTTTAAATTAATATAAAGACAACCATTAATGCATTCAAAAAAATGTAAAACATGTCACTAACATAACACACCGTGATAGTTTAAATTGAAAAAAAATTATACCCAAAACACTTAAATGTATTAAGTTTGTTTCTTACTAATAATTTTAATTTAAGTGATCATGCAAAATAAAGAGAATTGTGCTAACTTGTTTTAGAGTAATAATTTATTTTCTCACCAAAAAAACATATAACTATTTTGATAACATATATGAAATTAAATGGTTGGGTTATCATTAACAAATGGTGTTACATTGGCACCACTGTATGTTTGAGTTCACAAAACATGTCTTCTAGATTGATAACTAAAGGCATAATGCTTAAAATTAAAATAAGTAAAGAAAAGTACAAATATTGGTCCCTCAGTCTAATGAAAAATATTCAAGTTAGGACAAGAAATTTGGTCCACTTGGTAAATTACTTTAGTGAATGATTGAGACGGCTTTGGGTATAGGGCCAATATTCTTTTCTTCTTCTAATAGTTTGTAATATCCTTTTAGAAAAACATTAAATAAAAAAAATATATAGTTTAATATTGGGCTCCATTTTAACTTGATTGCCTCGATCTGTTTAATAGGAAAATAATGGTAATTAAAGATAATTAAACTAACCTACTAAGAAAGACAAGATATTATTAACACAAATATTGCAAGTCCACCCAAATATTAAATATTATGTTTAAGTATAATTATAAAAATACATTGAAATAGTTCATCACCTCACTCAATTGTCTCAAAACAAAATTAAATGGTAAAAAGACTTTGAGGAAAACGGGTTATTATGATTTAAGTGTGATTATAGACGTAATTGTCGGTAAGAATGAATTATCATAAAAAATAAATTGTCATACACATGTCTCAACCACCTAAACAATCACAATCACAAACCTCTTTAACCTTCAATTATTGGGGCATTAATATCAAGTCACACATTCTCTAGTTCGAAAATCAGTCAATTATTCACAAAGAGGAGTTTAAAAAATATACGTATCAAAAGGAACTGCGCAGTAGCGAAAATGAGAGACGTAAAAGACGGAGACTAGGACTCGCTTTTGAGAAGAAATCCAGAAGGACAGAAGATACTAGATCACATCAGTAACATACACTCCGAGACAGACCCGACGTTCATGAATGGAATGTAGAAGACAATGAGAAGCTAGTCTCAAAGAGAATATGGGAGGTATCAAAGAAAAATGCAGAAAGTAGAATGGGCTCCTCTCGTATGGTCAACCAATAACATTCTTCGACACCAATTCATCCTATGACTTGCCTTCTGGGAAAGACTCAACACTCGTGACCGTATCAACAAGTATATGAGCATCCCGGACGTGAGTTGTTCTCTATGCAACGGAAGTGAAGAAACCATTGATCACCATGTTTGGGAGTTTGCAGTATAGCATTGGAAATTTGGGACAAATTTTCTAAAAACCTAGAGCTGATCAGTTTCCCGAAGAATGGAAAAAAAATCAAAGAAGTAGCAATACTCAAAATCAAAGGAACAGATTCGCAACAACGTATTCAAGTGCGGCTTTGGAGCAGTAGTTTACAACATTTGATAGGAACGTAATGCGAGAGTCTATGGCAGAACCCGTAGAAGTGTTGAAGAATTATGGAGACACATAGTATCGGATTGTGGAGCACTTCCGGAAACGTGGAGAAAAGTTCTAAGTACGGAACATAATTAGAATTTACTATTTACTAAAATCATTAAAAACGAAAACATTGTAATCAGATAGTTCAGTTACGTTTTTGCTTTATTCAGAATTATATGACTTCAAAATTATTTTAGGTTTGTCTAGAATGATCTCTTAAACTCGTGATTTATTTTTCCTATTTTCGGAAATTTTTAATAAAATGACGCTAAATCGTTTTCCCTCTAAAAAAATATCAAGTCACACATATCCATTTAGGGAAGGGCTAATTTACATTTACCATATATTATTACTCTATGTTTTATTTCAAACTAATACTTTCTTTATCCTCTTTTAATTTTATCTCCCTTTTTCTTACTCATTTCTCCATAAAGAAATTTTGGAAGAACGCTGACTAAAATATTGAGAAATAACTTTCTTATCGTAAAATTGGTCATCTCAATCTTCCACGATGAAAATTTCATCATATCTCAACATATGTAAGATTATCACTAAGAAATCATGAATGAAATCTTCAACTATACAGATCTGGAGATCATTAGGTGGTGGGATTTCATTAATTTTCACTTAACCCACTTACATAATTTGGAATCAATTCAGTTTCATCGTGTGATTGAAATGCGATTAAGGTGTGGAAATTTAAAAATTCAAAAAGGAGGTTCTGTTATAATCAACTCTCTTGCTCTCCTATATTGGTATAAACAAGGCCTAATCTCACAATTATGATTGCGACAATGGCGTGTTTATTAAATTTGTCTTATATAGTTAACAATCTATAAATTTATCAAATAAAAATCAATCAATAAAATTATAATATGTATTAGACTAAGTTTAGTTTCTAAATATAAACTCATCCCGACACATTTCTGCGTCCATAACCTTTATATACAAGATTTTTTGAATTGGGAGTGAACATGTGTATCTTTGTTTATCTATTCGTTTTGAGATTAGTCAATATAAGTTTACAAATATTTTATTTTTTTGGAAAACGATATAGCGCAATTTTATTAAAAATTTTCAAAAACGAAAAAAAACTACGAGTTTAAGAGATCATTCTAGACAAGGCGTAGAATGATTTTGAAGTCGAACATTCTGAATAAAGCTAAAAAGTTTAAAACGTAAATGAATTATCTGATTACATATGTTTCAATCTACTGAGTTCAAAAAAACGGTAAATTCCAGTCCTGCAGATATTCCAGTTCTGCTCCGTGCTTGGAATTCTTCTCCACGTTCCCGCGAGGGCACTGCAGTCCGATACAATATTTTCTCATAACTCTTCAATGCTCCTGCGAGTTCTTCCATATACCCTTACATTCCGTTTTTTTGCAAAATGTTATACACCACTGCTCCAAAGTCACACTTGAACACGCTTGTTGCAAATCTATTTCTCTTGGATTGAGTAGTGTCGTTTCTTTGATTTAATTCAATTTACTTGGATAGAGAAAGTGTAAAACAGGAGAAGGAAATGTTAGAAATGAATGTAAGATTATAGAGTTTTGAAATGTTTATGAGGCAGTATCAACCATCCCCTCTCCACCCACCAGCTATTTTTAGTATTTTCGACTGTATGAATTAATTGAATACGTTTTAATTTTAATGTAAACATGTTGTTTGGATGATTGGTTTGAATGAGAATTTTGGAATGATAATTTGCTTTATGAATGTCATTTGTTTATGAATTGATATTGGTTTGGATGAACAGGTTTCGGTTGAACACAAAACAATCGGGCTATTTTGTAAATTTTGTAGGGAAAACCGAAAGTTAAATGGAATCTTTCGGTTTTTCTTGAAAAGGAAAAACCGAGAGTTTCTTCATATATCTCTCGTTTTATTTCAAAAGGAAAAACCAAGAGTTTTTCTAAAGCTTTCGGTTTAGATACCCGAGAGAAAAGCCGAATGTTAATTGGAAAACTTTCGGGTTTTCTTTAAAGGAAAAACAACCGAAAGCTTTCCAATTAACTTTCGGTTTTTCTCTCGGGTATCTAACCTGAAAAACTCTACGATATCTCTCGGTAAACGCCCAATTGTTTTAATGAAAGAGTCAATACTGAGAAATGGTGAAAGTACCTAAACTTTCAGTATTGGGCCTATACCGAAAGTTATACGGTCAAAACCGACTCTCATTTTAACCCTTTTTCACTAGTGTGATCAACTCCAACTTTTATAGAATCTGTCCCAAACCTCTGAAACAATACAATAGCTCCCGAATAAGTGATCTATGGTTTCTTCATTTCCTATACAATACAAATTTTTACTCACCTATAAGTACATGATAACCATAAATAAGCTAATGATTTTGTTATCCCAATTGTCATTTAATAAATGGTTAAGTGTAAAGAAAAAGATAATGATCATATTTAGGGATGGATATAGTGTTATACCCCTTGAAAAAGGGGTTGTAGAAGAAGATAAGGATAATGAAACGTATATCTTTGACACTTGGTTATTATTCCTTAATCTCAATATTAATAATTAGTTATGTCTTACCCAACATTGCGATTTCTTATTAACTCTTAGGGTGTGTTTGATAACTCTGGAATTGGCATTGGAAATTGGAATTGGAGGGTCCAATGCCAATTCTTATGTTTGTTAGACACTTTAATATTAAGAATTGGAATTGGAATTTAGAATTCCAATGGAATTCAATATAGTGTAATTTGATAGTTCTCAATTCCTATCTTTTTAGGTCGGAATTGTAATTCAAAAATTAACACGTTTTTTTATGTTTTAACATTTTAACACGTTTTTCACACATTAAACACGTTTCACTATTTTACACGTTTAACATATTTTTATATTTTGGCACGTTTAACACGTTTTGGCACGTTTAACACGTTTCGGCACGTTTAACCGTTTTTGACACATTTAACACGTTTTTCACGTCCTTAGACACGTTTAACATGATTTTCACTGTTTTTAACACGTTTTGGCACGTTTAACACGTTTTTGTCACGTTTAACACGTTTGACACTTTAACACGTTTTCACGTCCTTGACATGTTTAACATGTTTTTGACAAATGTAACGCGTTTTTCACGTCTTTGACACGTTTAAACACGTTTTTGACACGTTTAACATGATTTTTCACGTTTTTAACACGTTTAACACGTTTTTGACACGTTTAACATGATTTTCCACGTTTTTTAACACGTTTAACACGTTTTTGACACGTTTTTTTTTTATATTTTGGCACATTTTGCACGTTTTGGCTACGTTTAACAAGTTTTTCACATATTTAACACGTTTTTGACGCGTTTAACACGTTTTCACATTTTTGACACATTTAACACGTTTTTTTACGTTTTTGACATGTTTAACGCGTTTTCACGTTTTTGACACATTTAACACGTTTTTTTACGTTTTTGACACGTTTACCACAGTTTTGACAGGTTTTACACGTTTTTTCACGTTTTGGCACGTTTAACAAGTTTTTCACATATTTAACACGTTTTTGACAGGTTTAACAACGTTTTCACGTTTTTGACACATTTAACACATTTTTTTACGTTTTTGACACGTTTACCACATTTTTGACACGTTTAACACGTTTTGGAACGTTTAACAAGTTTTTTCACATACTTACATGTTTTGACACGTTTAACACGTTTTCACGTTTTTGACACATTTAACACATTTTTTTACGTTTTTGACACGTTTAACGTGTTTTTACGTTTTTAACACATTTAACACTTTTTTACGTTTTTAACACGTTTACCACATTTTTGACACGTTTAACACGTTTTTCAAGTTTAGACATGTTTAACAAGTTTTCATATGTTTGGAATGTTTAACACGTTTCCATGTTTTTAACACGTTTAAAACGTTTTTAACACGTTTAAAACGTTTTTAACACGTTTAACACATTATTGACACGTTTCACATGTTTTTTACGTTTTTGACACGTTTGACACATTTTTAACACATTTAACACGTTTAACACGTTTTAACACGTTTAACACGTTTTTCACGTATTTGGCACGTTTAACAAGTTTTCACTTATTTGACATATTAACACATTTTGATACGTTTTTTACGTTGTTTGATAGGTTTAACACGTTTTAACCTATCAAAACGGGTGAAAAACATGTTAAACTATTAAAAATGTCAAAAAACATTTTAAATGTCCAAAATGTAGAAAAAACGTGTGAAAAAACGTGAAAACGTGTTAAAACGTGTAAAAATTGTGTGAAAAACTGGAAAACGTGTGAAAACGTGTAAAAACATGAAGATGTGTGAAGATGTGAAAATTTTGTTAAAACGTGTGTAAACGTAAAAAACGTGTTAAAACGTGTAAAAAAACGTGAAAACGTGAAAAACGTGTTTAAAACGTGTGAAAAACCTGAAAAAACAGGTAAAACGTGAAAAACGTGTTAAAACGTGTAAAAATGTGAAAACGTGAAAAACGTGTGAAAATGTGAAATATGTGTGAAAAACGTGAAAATGTGTGAAAATGTGAAAACGTGTTGAAGTGTGTGAAAAACATGAAAACGTGTTCACAACCGTGTTAAAAAACGTGTTAAAACGTTGAAAAATTAAGAACGTGAAAAATGTGTGTAGAAACGTGGAAAACGTGAAAACGTGAAAAACATGTGAACAAACGTTTAAAAAACGTGAAAAATGTGTTAAAAAAAACTTGTGAAAATGTGGAAACGTGAAAAAACGTGTTAAAACCGTGAAAAACTGTGAAAAACAATGTGAAAAAACGTTGAAAAACGTGCAAAAATGTGTTAAAAACGTGTGGAAAAACGGAAAAAACCGTGTTAAAACGTGTGAAAAAAACGGTAAAAAATGTGTAAAAAAACATGTGAAAATGTGAAAAAACCGTGTTAAAACGTGGTGAAAAACATGAAAACGTGAAAAACTTGTGAAAAAACATGTAAAAAACATGTGAGAGACTTGAAAAATGTTAAAAACGTTTAAAACGTGTGAAAAACGTGAAAACGTGTGAAAATGTGAAAAACGTGTTAAAACGTGTGAAAAACGTGTAAAAACGTGTTAAAACGTGTGAAAATCTGAAAAATGTGAAAAACGTGTTAAACGTGTTAAAAACGTGTGAAAACGTGTAAAACATGTGAAAACGTTTGAAAACGTGTGAAAAAACGTAAAAAACGTGTTAAAACGTGTTAAAACGTGTGAAAAACGTAAAAAACGTGTGAAAATGTGAAAAAAAGTCAAAAACGTATTAAACGTGCCAAAACGTAAAAACATATTTTAAAAGTTAACATTTTAAACCGATATTTATTTTACAAACATTGAATTAAAATTGAATTACAATTCTATCATTTTCCCAAACATAGGAATTGGAATTGAATTACAATTCTATCATTTTTCTAAACATAGGAATTGAATTGTAATTCAATGCCAATTCTCATGGAATTGGAATTAGAATTCCAATGGTCAATTCCAATTCCAATTCCAATTCCAATTCAACTCATCAAACACACCCTTAACTTTTTTGCCATGCCGGTCTGATTAGACAACACGTACGAGAGTTTCAGATTCTCTATTCATTTTTTTTATAAGAATAATTTTATATTTGTATGACTAATGAATTATTTGCTTGTTTACTCAACTCTCATGTATTTTGCATAATATATCCAAATTTGATTCACTTCTTCATAAGATTTACATTCTCAAAAAATCCATTAGTTAACTCACTAATTACATATTTCTCTCTATAAATTATAATAATTACTTAATTTATAACATAATATATATAATAAAATTAATAATACTTAGTAAATAATTAAAACAGAATTAAATATTATATATTAAATAAAATACATTATATAAATATTAAAATAAAGTATATTAATAATAAATATAAGCATCGCTAAGTAGGCTTGCTTCACTTTTATATGCATTGTACATGCCTTAGTGAAGCAATATTCCCTAGTAGCGTTTGATTCACTTCTATCCAGTCGTTGTACATACTGAATAAAACAATATTGTCCTAGTTAGAGATAACGCGTAAATAAATACCTAGCGAAGCAATCTCACTACTTACCGCTTGTTTCACTAATGTAAGCGTTGTAAATAACTAGTGGAAGGAATCTTCACTGATCAATGCTTGTTCACACCTTTTAATACGTATTATGGTTTACATGATGATATAAATTAATGTTATTATATGAACGAACAAAGGTTTTTACATTAGTGTTACTTGATTTATATGAACGTTTATGTATATAATATATAATAATATAAATAATTAAACAAAATAATTTAAATAAAATATGTTGTTATAAAATATATATATATATAATATATATATAAATTTATTGAGTGAAGCAATCTTCTCTAGGTAAAGTTTGTTTCACTTCTATCAGTATTGTACATACTAAGTAAAACAAATTTCCCTAAGTAGCGAAAATCGCTGTAAATAAATATCTAGTGAAGTAATCTTCACTAGTTACCGCTTGTTTCACTTATGTAAGCGTGGTAAATAATCAACGCTTGTTCACCCCTTTTAATATTGTAGTATGGTTTACATGATGATATAAATGTTATTACATGAACGAAGAAAGAATTTTACATTAGTTTGTTACTTAATTTAGATGAACGTTATATATATAATAATATAAAATAATTTAAACAAAATAATTTAAATATCTTTTAAAATAATTAAAAATATGTTGTTCTAGCTATATATTTAATATATAATTATATAATTTTAAATAATTTGTCCTAAATATATTTTAATACATTACAAACAAATTATGTATATTGAATATATAAATTATGAAATAATTTGTACAAATTCATTTGAATATATCACAATTATAAAATACAAATTTATAATCATTCATACAAATTAATTTAAATATCTAAATCACATAAAGTATGATTATTATGTTAAACATATTGATATTCAATCGCAATAATTTTGTCCGCTCTTGTAATTTTTAAATATATATTTAAATGTTATCTATGACATCTTATGTATTTGTTTAAAACAATCAAATAAATTAATTTCAAAATTTGATATAATGATCTATAAGCGGAATAAAATTAGTGATTTTTAATCTTTTAACACAATTTTTGTTACTTGACTAATGAATTTAAAAACAATTTTTAAATATAATAATATTTTTTTAAATATCTATGAATTTTAAAAATTATAAGAATCGTTTAATCACAACGAAAAAATATGAGATGAAAAAAAAATCACGTTACTCAATAAGATATCGAGCTCTTAGAACATCGAAAAGAACGATTAACTCCCTAACTGATTCTACTTTTTTTTAAAAAAATATCTAAGAAAACGTCACTAATAATATTATAATAATACGAATTGAACAACTACAATTTTTGAAAGTTTGACGATACTTGAAATATTTTTAATTTATTACAATAATATGAATAAGTTGTATAATTAGAAATTAAAAGTGAGGTGGAATAAAAAAAATCTTATATTTAAATATTAGTTATAATTTATTTAGAAATGAGTCCAATTATTTTTTACACAAATTTGGGTTTGGGTCAAATCAAATTAGACTTGAACTTTGAATTGTGGTATAATTGTGGTACATGACACTCAAATTCTCACCATTCTAACTATTTTAGGTTTTCTCCCCAACAAACAAATGTCATTTTCTGACTTTAATTTGTTTTTTTAAGAATTAATTTTACCACATTTATATAATAAACAAAAAGCAAATTTTTTCAATTTTTCCAATTATTATCACTTATCTCCCAAGTATTTCAACCTTTATTCGAATGTTTGATATACCTATATCTCGTAAAGAAATATTTAATTTAAAACACAAATACAATCAAATCAGTAGACCTGTACACAAAGTCAAATTCGGTGAAAATTAAATATTAAATTTATTTATTTTCAAAGAAATAAAAAATGAGGTATAAGTTAAATAATTGTACAATAAAAATATATTTAAAGTATTATTGGTATAGGTTATATTTAAGTGTACAATGTTGATCCATTTTCAATAGTGACCTTGAAAGTCAATTGAGGATTCCTCTCCTAATCTTAGTAAGTTTAAACTTTTACTAACACTATGAATCTGAAATTAATTTTATTTTTAAAATTTAAAAAGTCAGCACTAACTATATTTAAGACGATTGTAATAAAAAAATAGTTAACCATAATTTTAAACTCTAAACCAGACTCCTGTAGTTTTATCAATCCTATTGTATTCACAACTCATCTATATTTAAGACAATTTTAATAATAATAAAAAATCAACCATAATTTAAACTCCAAACCAAACTTTTTTAATTTTATCAATTCCATTGTATTCACCACTCATCTATATTTCATTGATTAAATTTAAAACTTTCTACGGTCTTTAAGTTATCCTACTATCTGATAATCTTAATTAAAGCACCTCTTACATGTGAAATCAATAAAAAAATGAATTAAATAATTTGTAAAATTTCAACTCCACCATTAACATGGAGAGTGAAAGCCATATGCAAATCTCCCGTATTCCTAGGTTTGATCTTATTTAATTAGAGTATCTAATTATTTGTTTATTTGTTTTGCATCTCAGATCGTATATAATTATTTTAATACTTTTAAATTGAAAAGGATGTCTATGAGGTCTTGTTACTTGAAAAAAAACTCCAGTTTAAAATATTATATATACTTTTTTTTAATTAAAGAAGAATTAACCTCACACCACAAAGTCGTGACCCTGTAAAAACCCTTAAGCTTAATAAAGATTAAATATATCATGAAGATCATTAATTTTATTTTAAGTAATCCGATAATGAATACTCGAATTCATAACCCTTACACATTAATTCTTTATGAATCTTTTCAAATAATAAACACAAAATCCCTTATTAAGTCATTATTATGTAGGTGTTCTTATTATTTAAAGACAAAAATAAACTAGGGAGATAAAAATTTAATTGGATTAAGTTATAACTAAATTTATCCCTTATTTTAGCCTATGGAAACAAGTGGCCAACCTTTTTTAGGTCCTAGGTTCGAGTTTTTTGGAAGACACGTTTCACTTAGTTAACTTACAGGGATTAATCACACTCCAAATGAAAAACAAGACCTATTATTCTAAATAAATATGAATAAATTTGATTGAGAAATTTTCATGTTCTTAAAGAAGTATTAGTTAGAAAAGGATTACTAAACCTAATTCAAGATGTACTCCTATAATTATAAAATAGGTGACCCAATCAGTCATGATTGGATTAGAAAGCTTATGGATTGATTGATAAGCTCAATATAACAATATATTGATTTTGAGTGCTAATGTAGGGGGAATCTCTCTCCATCACATAAATATTTTGATAAATATTTTGATAGTAGAAAAGGGTCGTCGGTAACGAATCTATGTAGTTACAAGTAATAGATATACATAACACATCTAAGAAAACCCGTTACTCGTTACTGATACTCAAGTCTGTCCTTTCTATTTCCACAATATAGATATCTGAAACGGCTTTTTTTAGTGTCGTTACAGAAACAAAGAAATATTAGTAACAACTTTGGCATAAAGTCGTTACTGATACGCTAATCTTCCTTTTCGTCTTCCGCAATATGGATATCTATAACTACTTTTAAATGGTCGTTTAAAAAACAAACGAAATATTAGTAATGACTTTGGCATGGAGTCGTTACTGATACTCATTAAATGAGCATCTTTAATGGCTTATGACATAGCACTTACAAGTACTCCTATAATTTCATAGATCCGTTTCTTTCTTCTCTTTTTGTCTTCCTCCCTTTGCTCCACTACCGTCCAACGCCTGTTCCTCTGTTTCTGTTCGATGTCGTTTCTTCCTTCGCTGTCATCGATTTTTCCTCTACTGTCGTTGCTTCTTCCTCTGACTGACGCTGCTTCTTTCGTTCATAGGTCAGCTATATATATATTTAGTTTATATAGTTAGGATGGTTAGGTATGATAGTTAGGATTTGGATGATAATTAGAATTTGGATGAAATTAGCATTTGTATGGTAGTTAGTATTTATCATTTTCCCTGTTTATGGTGAGTTTGATATGAGTTTTATAATAGATAGATTTAGATTTATTAGTGTAGGCCTTGTTTGATTTAGATTGTGATGTTCCCATTTGAAAAGGATATGCATATTAGATATATGGCTTAAGTATATTTTGTATGATATTAGAAATGATATGTTTTATTTGACAATAATATTTTGTCTAGTATCAATGGAAGTTTTTGAAAAAACATGGATGACCTTACGTCGGACTGATCCAAAATATATTGAGAGGTTGACAATTTGATAGAATTTGCGGAAATATCTACGGGTAGATCTTCTATTTCATGTCCCTATGTAAAGTGTGTAAATCGAGTATATGAGAATAAGATAGTCGTTAGAACTCATCTATTATATTCGGCATAAGACATAATTATGGTTTGGTATTTTCACGGGAAAATGAGAATTGAGCGTACGTGAGAGTGTAAATGTTGTTAGTGAGAGTAGGGAAGATAATCGGATATTGAGCTTGTAAACGAACTGATCAATGTAGAAAAGAATAATGAGAGTAATACCATCGACGAACATGTTGACGTTTGTGATGATCATCTAATGGAAGATATTATTATTGATTTGTACCCTAATGTGAACAATGACAATGAACATCCAGGTGAAAATGAACATCCCGTTGATGATTCGAAACTACCAATTATTGGATGATTCGAAATTACAATTTATTGGATGATTCAAAACTACCTTTGTGAGGTTCTCGAATTTCTAAAGCCTCGTCTCTAATTAAACTTCTTCACATAAAGAATGTAGACTAGTAGATAAACATGTCATTTGATTTGTTGTGGAGATTATTGAAGGAATAAGTACTATCAGTTCATAATCAACTTCTAAATTCATATTATGAGTGTAAGAAATTCATTACAGATATGGGTCTATCATACGAAAAAATTGATGCGTGTAAGAATGATTGTATGTGTTTTCGTAAAAACATAAGGATTTGCAAAATTGTAAAGTCTGTGGACTTTCCAGATTGAATATCAATCAATCTAGTGGTGTCTTTCGGAAAAATATGAATGACAAGTTTATTCCCAATAAGGTGCTGTGGTATTTTCCATTAAAACCGACGCTGCAAGGACTTTACATGTGTTCAAAACCGCTCCACGGATGACTTGGCATAAAGATAGCAATCCCTAGGATGATGTGTTAAGGCATCATGCTAATTCCATGAAATGAAAGACCTTTGATAACTTGTACCTAGATTTTACATCAGAACCTCGAAATGTGCAACTTTCTTTGGCAAGTAACGGTTTCCAACCCTTTGCTAACGGAAAACATCGTACAACATTTGGCCAATAATTATCATCTCTTATAATGTCTCCCATTGACACGTAGCAGTTATACGATGAGAACCGGACTTTGCAGGAGGAGATGCAAAGGATGCGGGAGGAGCGTGAAAATGAGAGACATCGTGCACATGAAAAAGAGCGTGATCAGATACAAACTGAGATGTGGACTAAGATGCAAGAGTTGAGGGAAAGGATGCGGGAGGAGTCGATGGAGCTACACAGACAAATGACCACAATAATATCCATGTTACCCCACCCATCCTTCAACATACTTGATATATTTTGTATATTATTTAAGAATACTTTAAGAATATTTTTGAGATTTGTGTATTTATTTATGAATTTTTTTTTAGCAAAATAGCTATTATGAAACAATAGTTTACACAGGGATAAATAATATTACGAAAAAAATTAGTAACGACATTGCCTTGGGGGCCGTTAATGATATTAATATTAGTAACGATATTACCTTGGGAGCCGTTACTGATATTCACATCTGTAATGACTATAGAACCGTTACTAATACTAATATCATTAACGACTCTCTAATGTCGTTACAAATACTATTTAATATCAGTAATGGTATTTTCAGTAACGAATTGTAACGACTTATAGGGTCGTTACTGAAATTCATTAGTAATGACCTTTTCCACTTTCAATAACGTCTTTAGCTCTTACTCTTTCAGTGATGCCCATTTTTCTACTAGTATCCAATCTTAATAAAAAAATCATTGAATTGGTCGAATATAGATTCGGATATAAAATATTGATATAATAAAAATTTATCTAGTTAATCAGATATAAAATTTATTCAAATAATTGAAACAATTTTATTTTTTACTTTAAATATAATACTTAATTTTATAATTTACAATTTTTATTAAAGTAATTAAATTAAATATTAAAGTTTATAAGTTTTGTTTGTAACTAATATTGATAATATATATATAAAGTTATTTTAAAAATATAAGAAGTACAAATACTTTCAAGCTATTATATATTAAATGTTATGGTATGAAATTTAAAAATTTTAATTTATTTTTAAAAATAAATTTAAAATCTTTATAAAATATGAATAATAAATAAATATATTAATATATTAATGATATTATATAGGAAAAAACTCACTTAGACGTATATACTTTTACAACTAGCTCATTTAAATATATGTACTAATAAAAGGTCATTTAAACGTGCGTACTATTAAAAATTGCTCATTCAGCCTCTTTTAGTAACCACGTTTTAGTAACCATGGTTAACTTTTATTTTTAAATTTATATATTTTTTAATTAAATATTAATATATTTTTTCTCTCTTTCCTTTTTATTTATTATTTCATTTATTACTAATAAATGAACCCTTTATTTTTATCTTTTTTATAATTTTTTATTATTTCTATATGAGTATTTATGATTTCATTTATTACTAATAAATGAACCCTTTATTTTTATCTTTTTTATAATTTTTTATTATTTCTATATGAGTATTTATGATTGATTATTTTAATTATATATATATATATATGAGCATTCATCATTAATTATTTTAACTCTATATTCTTCTTCTTTTTTATATATATATTTTTTATATTCACATTAATTATTAATTATTTTAAAATTGTTTAATCCCAATAATTGAATATAACAATGAAAATTCTTTCAACAATAATAATCATTCAACACAAAAATAAATAAATTAATAATTAAGAATTGAATAATAATAAAAACTCATTCATCAAACACCAAAAAAGTAATAATCAAATATTATACAAAACAATTCATTTACTACTAATATAAGTCGTGAATAAAAATTAAATAAAAAATTATTAATTTTATTTTTATTTATATTAAACTAAATAAGAAAAAACTCTTTTTCATTTTTATTATATTAAATTAAATAAGAAAAAACCTTTCAAAAAAAATTTACAATAAAACATAAAATTCATAAATAAGTTGTTAAATGTTTTTTAAAAAATGATAATTTAAGAAATATGAGAAATAAAAACTAATAAAAGAAGAAGATGAAATATAAAAGAGAAATTAATATTTAAATAATAAAATATTTAAGAATAAAATAAATTACCTAGTTTAATTAATGAAAAAGAAGGAGGGAGAAAATATATTAATATTTAATTAATAAATATATAAATTTAAAAATAAAGGTTAACCATGGTTACTAAACGAGGTTAAATGAGCCAATTTTTATAATACATATGTTTAAATGATCTTTTATTAGTATATACGTCTAAGTGAGTGTACAACTGAGCTTTTTTCCTATTATATATATTTAATTTGTTTCGATTAGTGTTTAGGACATAATTGAGGTAAGAGACAAATTAATATCAACTACATGTAATGCCAGAAAAAATCGTCCCAAATTAAAAAATTTGGATCGAAAATCAATGAAACGAATTATGGATTATAATTATTGTATAAATGTAGCATAAACTTCTTATTATATTCAAATTAGAATTTGTCCAAATATACAAGTCAAACCAATATGGGATCAGCCTTACTAAAATGTTGCAACAATAATGATTTGAAAAATGTGAAAAAAAAATTAAATAATGACTCATTTACATGATAATAATAAATGGTTTCCAATTTCTAACTAATTAGTTTCACAACCTAATCACTCAAATGATATTAACCAGCAATAATGACGTTTTGATCTTAAAAAAGGGGTGTTCCACCTAAAACTTGGTTAGAGATATTTGAAACTTTGTATTAATAAAATTGGAGGATATTGAGTAGATTTGTAATTCATTAATTACTCTACGTTGACTTCATTATCACATGGATACGGCCTAAAATTGAGGCAAAACATGGCTATAAGAGCATCTCCAACGCATGACCTGTGCCCGCATCGGACAGCGTGGAAAAGGGCAGGTCATTGGTTTTTTTCATTTTTTGCATTGTAGATAAAAGGAAAAAGAGGGCAGTGCCCTCTATGCCGGTCATGCCCTCTTCTGACTTTTTCATGATTAGATAATATAATATATTATATAATATAGGAATATTAGTTATATATTTAATTATAATATTTTTTTCTACTATTTTTAATATTTTTAAGTAACATTAAATAAATATATATTTTAAAATTTACTATAAAATAGGAATATTAATTATATATTAAATTATAATAATATTAATTATATATTATTAAATTATAAAAATATTTTATATTTTATTATAATATAAAAATATTAATTATATATTCTCAAATTTTCCTATAATATAGTAATATTAGTTATATATTCACAAATTTATTCTTATATTTTTAATATTATAATATATTTTAAATTATAAAAATATTTTATATTTTAATTTATTTATGTATGTTATTTTCAGTTTTTATGTAGGTCATTTTCAGTTTTTAATATTATAATATATTTTAAATTATAAAAATATTTTAAATTAAATTACTTATATATTTAATTAATAAATATATATTTTAAATAAATTAATATTTTCTTTATTAATTATATTAACACGTTTTAAAGTTTAAAATCTTAAATTTTCCTATAATATAGGAATATTAGTTATAATAGTATAAATTAGTTATTTATTTAAAACACTTTTAAATTATTTAGATAAGAGGGCGGGCAGAAGCATTGGAGTGTTTTGCCCAAGTTCAATATGTGCCCGCTTTATGCTGAGGTGGAACATTAATTTGATAAAATAAGAGGGCAGAGGTCATTTGCGCTGCTGATGCTCTAAGAACCCATAATAACTCGATTCAATTTGACATAATTCAATTGAAGAGAAAGTGAGAAACATGGCTTATGATAATAAGAACATTTCTACCAACTTCATCCTCCTGGTCGGTCTCCTTGTTTTCCTCCTCTTGCTAGCAAACTCAGGTAATTAATCATCTAGAGCCTAGCAATGTTTAATTTCATATATATTTTTAAAAAATATATAGTAGTTTACTTAAAGGAAAAAATGAGGGTAAATTGGTTTGATGAAAAAAATGTTTTATTTAAGTTAAATCATCAATATATTTTATTAATTATTTATTCAACGAACTGAATGATTTTTTTAATGAATTATGTATTTTCACTATTTGTATTTTAGGATCTTTACAAAATAGATAGTGATTTAAATAAAAAAGTTATTTCGATTATTATGTACTTTGCATATGCATGCAGAGACAGGAGAGGCAAAATTGTGCTCGAAGGAAAGCCAGACATGGTCAGGATTGTGTTTAAGCACAGGAAATTGCAAAAACCATTGTATAAAGTGGGATCATGCAGTATACGGAGCTTGCCACCGTAAAAGTTTATTATTGATAAAATGTTATTGTTACTTCAAAAAATGTTGATAAAGAGTAATATGTTGTGTTTCAATATGAATAAATGCAAATTGTGATGCATTTTAATTCCTCTCTCGATTTGTTCTTAGCCTCTATTAATGTGGAGGGGAGAATATTTTATTTAAAATCTTAATACAAATATGTATATTGATTTTAAATAGTTAATTAGTTTAATTAAATTAAAATCTGTTAATACTTTATTTTATTTTTTTAATTTAAAATAATTTTATTTTGAAAGATTGACAGTGTAATCATAGAGTCTTTCAATTGATAAAATAAATTCAAACGAACTTTTAATAAAATATTTTGATAAAGATATTCCTTAAATATTTTAATATCTTTTTATATATTTTTTCAGATTTAAAAAAAATATTTAGGGCTTGTAATTATTGTTAAAAAATAATTAAAATTTAAAGCCCCAAACAAACCGGCATTTGGTCAGGTATCCGGGTTGCGATATGGGTTGTATGCAAGAGTTTGGGTTGATTTGACCCGAAGTCAATGGGATTGGGGTTCCAGTCAACGCGGAGGCTGATTTTTCCGTCGCTCGCGAGATTCCTCTTTCGGAGAGCATGTCTAGCTAGTTTTTTCGATCAAAAATCAGGCAAGGTTGAAATTTCTCCGCCGAACGTTGGACCTCGTTAGTTTTCTCGTCAAAAACCAAGTTAGGAAAAATCATCATTCGTAATCAACGTTCAGGAAAACTTTTGTGCAGGTTTAAGGATTTCTCTAGGAGCCTTCATTCTTCAATCTCGTGTCATGGGGAGCTTCGTCTCCGCATATAGAACACATTTGGCATCATCTCGATGCATCATTCAAACTGGAAAGAGGTCGATCAGAGCTTCGATAATTCTTAGGAAAAATGGGATTTGGGTATTTAAAGTTTGATTCGGCATGAAGAACTTACCAATAAGTTCTTTATGCTCATTAGAATTAACTTAAATCATAAAACTGTTACTAACTATAAGTTTGAACCAATTTAAGAACTTGAATTTTCATTTTCTTAAAAATTTTAATTCTTGAAAAAATATGACTTGAAATGATTAGGATTAATTCTAAAATTCTGGTAACACCTTTAAAATGTGTTAGGAAGGCTTTGAGTCACTTTTCTTGAGCTAGAAGAGGAACTCGATTTTAAAATTTTTAAAAATTAAATTTTAGTAATCTTGATTTAACTTGATTTGTTTGAATTGATTTCAACATATAACTTTGAAATGATCAAATTCAAATTGAAGAATTCAACAATATTGAGGATGAACTGAAATGGAAAAGTTTTAATTTAAATTCATAAGTTTAATTACAACATGAATGAAAGATTACAGTGGGTTGGAGAACACTTCTAAACTCTTTATGAAGCTTAAGATGATCTAGAAATAATTTTTAAAGCTCTAGACAATAATTATAAAAAAAACAATCAAAAACTTGAGAAATTTTTTATGGTAGATTTCGTGAGAGCTCGATTTTATGCGTCTGATTCCAATAATTGCATTCGTCTTGTGCAGGGATCCTATTTATAAGTGGCCAAAGTTGGTTGAGTATGCAAGTGGATCAATTTCGGGACAAAGGCCATTAATAGCTTTTGTCTGATATTGATCATCTTCATCCATTTAGGTCATAATTGGGCATATGATCATAGGAGAAATGATAACCAAGCTAAATCACTTCATTATTTGAATCATCTCATTTGGTTGAGTATTGTCTGAGTTCCATTTTGAAAAATCAAAATTTTGGCTAATACTTTTCATGTTGGTCGCAAGGAAGAAGACGACCCGATGTCGCGGATGCGCGTCTGGTGCGACATTGGGCGTTTCTTCTGTGTTTTGCTAGTGTCCCATGTTTTGGCTAACGATATTAATGCTTTGGGCATCAGTCGATTCGCTTCTAAGAGGAAGCGCCTGACTTCCGTTTCAGCGGGCGACACGGTAGATCTTCGTCTGTTGGATGGAGCTCAATGCTGCATCGGATGGTCGTGTGGTCTGCTGCAACCGTTTCTTCTGGTTTCGACTATACTGAATCATGATTATTTTCAGTATTGGATCTTGTTTCAAATTGTTTTTTCTTCACGCCTTTGGCTTTATTTTATCCTACAAAATATATAAAATTATTTTAATAGACATAAATTTTTTTTTTTTATATTTTAGGACTTTATAAATAATTAATTTGAGATTTAAATAGATACAACATTTCTCTCAAATTAATTATTTAATTTATTTGAGAACTCTTTTAAAAAATAATTTTGGTTAAAATGAATACAACATTTATCTCAAATTAATTTTGATTAAAATGAATACAACATTTAATCAAATTAATATGTTTAACATAAATATTAATAAACTATTTACGTGAGTTACTAACAAGTAACTTTTAGAGCGATAACGTATAAATGATCTAGGTACTATCAACAAATATATTTGATTTGATGTGAATATTAAAAGATTATTCACATGAGTTACTGATAAATATCGCTTTAGGGCAATAATATTCCAATGATCTTGTGTACCTATCAAGAGATAAGGTTTGTGTTTGATCATTTTCTAATAATCTTGTGTGCATTAGGAGACACAGTAACTTATCTAGTTATTGCAGTGTTAGTTTTGACTTCTTTTACCTTTAAAATGATTATTTCAACATAATTATCTTTTTTTCGATTTTTTTCGAAATGTCTTTCACAACTGTTTGAATTTTAAGTGATTGGTCGACATTTGATTTACAAAAGTATTCAAATTTTGGTAAATCATTTTTCTTTTCTTTTCGTTTCTTTTCTTTTCAAAGTGATCTTTACAATTGTTTGAAATCTGTCCAATGCCAATTTCGAATATTATTTGTGAATAAGTGATTCATATGTCTAAGTAGAAGAAATAGACTTCTTTCCTTGATTTTGAAACCTTGTTTGAAAGAAAAAGGCCTAACGATTTTCAATAATAGTTGATTTAGTCAATTTCTTTTCTGGGAATGAGAATAAACTTTAATCCTTTTAACGAGTCATGATATTTAGACTAATAAAATATTCAGAGCTTAGCTTTGATAATATTTCATGACTTCTTGTGATTATCTCGTAAAAAAAAACGAGTGTTTTTTTATGATTTTTGAGATATTAGTTATAAATTCGATCTCTTGTATAAACAATTATCCAGAATTATAACTCTCAATGAAGTTGGTCAAAACATTAAAGTTTTGACGGTGTTAGCATATTTTGATTGCCTTGTCTTAAGCCACATCTTTTGAATGTGTATTCAACTATAAAAAAAAGTAGAGAGTGTTTAAAACATCCAAATTTTGAATTTTTTGCCATTTTATTATTTTGATTTTTGTTTCGTTGAATCTATGTATATCTGGTAGAATCGGTAGATTTATGCTATTGTCGTAGCAATAAAGACTAGGGTCTAAGTGTGCATCAAATAGTGATTTCATACCTCTACCACTTTGAGTATATTTTTAGCTTCCGGTGTGTATTTGTTAAAATTGGTACATTTATGACATTTCATTTTGTTGTTTTATTTTTTTTTTTGGAATTCTTTTTATAATTTCTTTTCAAAGCGTTGAGTTTTAAACCTCTATTTTCTTTTGTATTAAAAAAAAAGATGAGGTATTCTTTCTTAATTTGTGGATTTTGGCTTGGCATTTTAGTTTATTTCGGTTCTTTTTTTAAAAACCTTCTTGGAGACTTATTCTTCTTTATAATTCTTGTAGTACGAAAATGAGTTTATAGTCGATATCCTTCTATTGGATTTATTATGAAACCATCGAGTCTGTTTTGAGATGATCACTTTTAATGAAATGTGATTATCTTAATTTGTTTTTACTTGTTTCCTAAAATCCTATTTATTAGCTCATATAAGAGATCGATATTTTCTTATTTTATCATAATTTTGTTGAGAAAAGAGTTCAAATTTTCGTTTATTTAAGACTGGACCTACAAAGGTGTAGGTTGTCTACGTATCTTCTTTCTTTCTACTTTTTTTAGGAGAATCAAATCTTTCGTAGTTCAGACATTAGTTTGTTGACTAGTGATGAAGGTGTCACAAAAAACTCGGATCATATTTTATTGAATAAAATCCTTTTGAGGCTAGATTCAAACCCGTATTTTGTATGGTATGATATTATACAAAATATATTTTAAGTACATCGAGATTGCACGGAGAAATGAATTATTCTCCTTTTATCGTAGATAGGCAGACCACTTCTTAAAAAAAAGATTTTCTTAATCATGAATGGTCCTTCCCATTAAGAACGAAACTTTCCCCTTGTGTTTAAAAGTTCACGGGTTTGCTTAAGGACCAAGTCACCTTCTTTGAGGTTTATGGATTTTATCTTCTTGTTGAAGGTATTTGACATATGTTTCTGATAGGATTGAGTTTCACACAAGCATTCAACCTTATGTCCTCCATTATGTCAATTGATCATATCGAGATTTGATCTAGTCTTCTTCAATGATATGATTTTCTAAGAGTTCTTAAAGTAGGGATTTCAATTTTAATTGGTTTTATGATATCCATGACATAGATCAATGTGTAATGAGTTTTATCGATTGAAGTTCTAGTTGTTGTACTATATCCCCATATGGAATTAGAAAACATTCCGTGTCAATCCTTATAGGTGTTAGTCATTTTATTGATAATTCTAATCACGTTTTTATTTGCCGCTTTGAACGTTCCAATAGTTTTTGGTCTATATGACGATGATTTGTGATGATTTTTAATCTTGAATTCATCAAGAAATTGTAACACTTTTCCTCGAAAGTGTTAGTTATTATCTAAAATCAAGGCATGGGGTCCCATATCCAGTAATGATATTTTTGGAGAATATCATACATGGTTTGACAGACATTTTGCAAGAAGCAATTTTGTCACATGGATGATTTCAAAAAAATTTAGGAAGCTAATTTCACCCATTTGGTGAAGTAGTTGATGTACAAAAGTATGAATTCATGTCCATTAGAACCATGTTGATAGATTTTCCAAAGATGTCAATACCCTAGGTAGAAAATGGCTAGGGAGATGTTATATTATAGAGCATTAATGATGGGTATGCTTTAAGTTAGCATAGATTTTGCATTGAAGACAACTCTTTACATAATTCAAACATTCCTATTCTAGGTTCTTCTAGTAATATCCTAGTCAGAGTATTTTTTTTGGCTAAAGTCAGTCCATTTATGCGTGCCACATACTCCCGCGTATACTTCCTTTATGATCCATTTTTACTTAGGACCATCTACATAGAGCATGTTTTGACAATCGAATGGTCTTCTATCTAGTTTGTTTGCTATCCAAGCGTAATTAGTAAAATATTGGCATAACGCTCGTCATTTCGTTGCTTAAAAATGCGTAGGGTATTCTCCATGTTCTATATACTTTGGAGAATATCATACCATGATTTGACAAACGTTTTGTAGGAAGCAATTGTTCCTTTTTCAAAAGCATGATTTTACTTTTGTTGGATTTTAAGTGGATTGACATTGATTATTTTAGGAATTTGAGTCATGGCTGTAAGGATAACAAATGCATCTACAAAGCGGTTTTGGCTTCTTGGAGCATGGACAAATGTCACTTGGTAAAGTTTGTCCATTAACATAATTAGATAAGTATGGTAGGGGTTTCAAATTTTCTCCTTTTACTTGTCAAACTCCCTTAGCTTGAGATATAACCAAATTAAATCACCAATTACTTCTAATTTTTTTGTCTCTCATTTGTATACCAATTTCAGACCCGAGAGACATGCTTCGTATTCAGCCTCGTTATTGGTCAAGGGTATTCGAGTTTTATTGATATCAAGTTATAGGTACCTTTAGGGTCGATCAATAAATTCCTGATTCCATAACCTTATTTGCCCAAGGCTTCGTCGAACTTTTAGTTCCATGTGTTTGATGTGATAGTCGTGATTCCATCATTAGAAAACTTGACTTCGTCCTTTGATTCAACATTGATAGGTTAATCAGCTAAAAAGTCTATAAGAACAATCCATTTTATAGATTTATGTACCGTGTACGCTATGTCATATTCAGATATCCTCCTCATTTATTTGGCTACCTAAGTGATAATAGGGTTCGTTGGAATATGAAATGGATAGAGTTCAGTCTTGATAACAACTTAATTAAATGAGATTGCATGTAGTGTCTCAATCTTTTGGTGATCCATGCTAATGCCCAACATAAGTGTTTAGCAAATTAATAATTGAGTTCATATCCAGTCATTCTTTTACTCATGTAATAGACAATAGTTTCGAGTGTATTTTTGTATTCTTGAACCAACATGCTTCCCATTACTACTTCTATTAATGTGAGGTATAATATTAGTGGAATATCGGGGTTGGAAGTATGAGGATTGGTGGTGAATTTAAATAGTCTTTGACATTGTCAAATGTTCGTTGGTAATCCTCGTCCCATATGAAATTTTGGTCATTTTTTAGAAGTTTAAATAGGGTGTCGCACGTTGTAGTGAGCTTGTTGATAAATCGACTGATGTATTGGATTTTTTTTTAAGAAAAGTTTGGCATTCTCTTTCATTTTGAGACACTAACATACCATTATTGCATATATTTTAGAAGGATAAACTTCAATTTCTCTTTTGGTGATCAAGAAGCCTAACATTTTTTTAGTTGTGACCCTGGATGTTCATACTTTAGGTTAAGACGTTGCCGGTATTTTTTTAATTCTTTATAAGAATATTTCGAGGTTTCAGATTTGACCTTCTCAATTCTTAGATTTGACAATCATATCATTTACAAAGACTTCCACTTCTTTGTGGATCATGTTATGGAGGATCATTGTGGCCGCTCTTAGATATGTTCTTTTCCTAATCATGCAAATCGAAAGGTTAAGGTTATATGAACAATTAGAGAAGATTTTGAGAGTTGGAAAATGCCACTGCAAATCATAATTGGTAAAGGGTTTAGAGAAGTCGAAATATAAAGTGTTTTGTTCTTCACGAATGAATTATCCATTGAGGGTTAGAAGGATCAATATGTATTTTATGGATAATTTTCCTTTCCGGATCTTCTCAAATCATGTTGGCATATATCCTAAACAGAAGTGATTTGAGTCGTGATGGTATGTCGGTGTCGTTCAGGCCTAGACTCATACTAGAAAAATATCCAATTTTGTACATCATTCTTATGGAGGGGAAGTTGAATGTTCTAAAGTTGGGATCATTGAAGGAGTCCTTACCTTTTATAAAAATTGGGGATATCTTGAATCCAATTAGTTCAACTTCTAGAACATCAACGCGAGTTACTCCGATAATAGTAGTACCATAGATTTCACATGCAACTGTGACGAGGTGGTCATTGACCATGAACCTTAGTTTTTGTGTAGCATAGAGGTTAAAGTCTTAGTTTGATGAAACCATGGTCTTACCAAAATGAGATTGTACAATAGTTGCATATTTATATCACAAAAGTCAACTTCGAATGGTATGCTAGCTAATGAAATTGTGCTTTTCAAGCTACCATTATTTCTCGTCGTGAACTATCAAACCCTTTGACACACAGGTCAGAGGGAATAACTTATTCTTTAGGAATGCAAATTTTCTCGATAGTCCACCAAGGACATATGATAATTGTCGAACCATTGTCTATGAGGGTCATCTGAATTTTCTTGTCTTCCATTTGGATGGAGATGTAGAGGGCCTTGGCTTGGGTTGTTTCAGATGTTAGAAAATTATTGTCTTCGAAACCAAGCAATAACATAGTTATTGCAACTTCTAAACGGGTGTTAATTAGAGCGGTCAAATTTGGGTAGTCTATGACCCACTATTTTTAGTCCTTCCTGGGTGGCTTAGACTAGTTCGGTTTTCTTTTTATGCTAGTGGTTAATCATATTAACATATGGTTCGGTGTTGTTGATTAGATCCAACAACAACTTTGCGTCGAATATAACTTTGTTAGTAGTAGTGACTATGTTCGTTTGATGGACCGATAGTGGATTCTTTGTTATCTAGCTTTGCAATGATATTTTGGTCAATCAAGTCTTAGAAGAGGTGTTTAAGGACACTATAATTATGTGTCGAGTGACTTTTCACCTGATGATAGTTATACATAATTGGTAGATTTTATACATAAATTACGTTGTCTAAATATTTCATATGATAAACTACTAATGTCATAGTTTATATATAGTTGAACTACTTTATCAATTTATAATATAAACTACTTTTTTTCTTCATTAAATTATGTTATTTACTTGGTAAGATATTTTTAATAAATATTTTAATGAGAATTATTTCATCATCTTCAAAACAAGTTATATCTTGAAGCAGCTCTTTCTAATTCAAGTTCAATTTCTTGTACATAAACCATAAGACATGTTTTTATGTTTAACTTGATAAATCCATCATATCTTATTTTTTAAGTTAATTATTTTGAATACAAGATAACTCGAGGGTTAAATTGATAATTGTATGTTAAATTGAAGATATTGGGTATACTATCTAATTTTTTTGGAAAAAAAAAATTGGACAACGGATTAAGTATGTAGCCCATAAACACACTTAACAAAACACATAACTTATCGGAACTTAGGTTAATATCCACCTCGTTTTACCGCTAGGCTAGAAGAGGAATTATAAAATTTAATCTAATTTATCTACAAGATATATAGATGATGGTTCTTTTAGTTTTTGAGTGTTCTTAATAATTTCTATTTGATTTGTAATAGATTTTTACATGAGAGTTTCATATTTCTATATAGAAATTCCAACTTTGTACAAAAGTTTAAAATTGTTAAAAGAACATTGTGTCTACTTTCCTTTTCCAGCACTATACACTTCCATAACCATTTATGGAGAAAACCATTTGTGGAGAAAAATGAGTAAGGAAGTACAAGAAAAAAGAAGAAGCTATAATTCGACTGAGATCACCGCCGGGAACTATTATTCCCGGAGAAACCTCTGCTGCCTCGCAATAAAAGCCTCCACCGTCTGCCGGAATTCCTCGCCGTTCATTTCCTCCTCAGGACACTTAACCTTCCGGCAATTCTCAGTCGCCGACCGTCTCAACTGCCTGCCCGTCTTTTCTCCATCTATCCTCTTCGTTATTTTCTCGGATAAGCTCCTTTCAATCTTCCTCTCTTTCTTTTTTGGTATATCTTTAACTTTGACAATATCTAAACTGCTCTGTTTTTGTTCATTAAATCTCACATTTTTCACGCCGATTTTCACATACCCATGATAGAAATCTGTATCAATACTTTCATTCATATTTAAACTTGAAAAGAAACCGGATTTCATGAAGAGAACTGCGACGATGATATTTCCGATTAAAAAGACAATCCGAGGGCTAAGAATGACGCCGAAAAGTGATCGGAAGTAGTCGCCGGAGATTGTAAAGGTTGCCGGGATATGACTGGAGAAACTGGAAACGGCAAGGAGAAGGAGAATCATTTCGAAGAGACGGAAGAGAGCTTCGATCTTTTTCTGGGTTTGGTAACGGAAGATTGGATTAGACTTTTCGATATGGATGTTTGAGATTCCAAATGAATCCATTTGATTCAATTGTAAAAAAGTGGATTTATATGTAGAGATGAGTTGTTATCGATTTGCTCTGTTCTTGTTTGTTAATGAAATGGGAAAGAAGATGAGAAAGGTAAATTTATAGAGAGGCACTTTGATTGTGGAGAAAATTAATTATATTCTCTATGCTTTTTCTTTCATAATCTTTCCTTTTGTCACTTAGAATTGTATGCATAATGCATGTAGTTCTTTTAGTTATTTTAGGTTTCTTGTTTTGTTTTTTAATTTTAAGAATCTATCACAATTTATCATCTTAGTTTAATTATCCATCACTTTTATATAAAATGTTTTAGTGAGAATTTTTCTCGAAATTTTTAATATTTTAATTAAAATTCTTGTTACACAAACTAAGCTACCTACTAGTTTGAGGTAAGAATGTCTTAAGAATAGTGGATTTTTTTCCTTTAATAACTATTGATTAGCCCCTTTAAGCATCATTTGGATTCAATGAAAAATTAAAAATAGGATGACAAGTAGTGTCAATAGGAGACATAGATGAACGAAAAATTAGAGTTAAGAGAGTTTGAACATAATTTAAGGAAAAAAATTAGGAGGTCGTGTATTTATGTAAGAACAAAATTTCAAAAAAATAAATGCAAATACAAAGAATCGAAACTATAATATGCACCATTTATTTTCAAAATCACTAAACTACTATTATATGTTTTAAATGATTTGGATAAATAAATGTTGAGTAGATAATAAATATTTTTTTAACATGACTTCAACTCAATAACTCCTACATAGATCGGTCTACCTTAATTTAAAAGTGCTAATGAGCCATCATTTTTGTCATCTTCAAGTGAATCATTTGACCAAAACGCGACCCCATAAATTTTAATTGCAATACTCGATTAATATATATGTCTTGTTTATATTGTTATTTTCGTGACTTTGGCTTTGATTTATACTCGATTTCTTACAAACTCTAACGAAAATCTGTTTATTCTATTAGAAGATCTTAGAGAGCCTGAAGATGTTTGGCGCTCCCTTTCTACGTTGTTATGTGTAAGCAAGTCTATTTCATATATTCCTTGAAACTTAAAAAAGAAAAAGTCAAAACTTAAAGCCCTAATTTAAAGAGTTGATATCGTCGTCCAAAGCATAATGAGAGCTACCTCCCTTTCTCTCATTATAGTTTAAAATACTATTAAGTATGGATATCTTTAACGATTTTCAATTTTCTTCTTAACAATATATCATTGATAATCTTTTATGGTAAATGATTTGGAATTTTCTTAACCAAAATCTAAGTTAAAACCTACTTGGTTCTTCTTTGTACCTGTCCAAACTAAAACATAATAACAAAACAATCATTAGTCACTAACAACATCAAGATTCAACCTAACTGAAACCACCTTTTTCATTTTTGGATTTTTGAAAACATCATTAAATGATATATGATTTCATTCAAACACCCATAATATAACTTTGAGAACTTACTCACATACAACTAGAGCTTCATTCCAAGCCAAACCAAACGCATAAAAAAACAGAACCTTGAAGAAAAACAATATTTGGGCGTTTTTGTGTTTAATAGATTCAATCTATTTTAGAATTCCAGAATTAGTTAATGATGTATAAAGATCTATTCTATGGCATGAAATAAAAAAAATGTGGTAGAACACTTAAACATTACATCTAAAATAATAACGTTTTAATTAGGCATAAACTCCATCCTATTCAATTTTGAAAATCCAATGAATATAAAGTGAGATCTTAGTAACATTTTAAATTAAAAAAATCTAATATTAAATTGATGTTCTTAGTAAGGGCCAAATATCCGAAGTAATTAAGTAGAGTGTGCCATGTGTCACAACGTGATCTAAGTGTATCACATTCATTGGATGCACTCGAACTTCCTTCTTTGCTAAGAAATACTAACACATAATTAATTACCACTATTATCACTTACTATTTCTTTATATATATAATAAAATTATATGATGGCCTGTCTCTTTCTTAAAAAAAATTGCACTCAAAATACAATTAGCCAAGGAATTAAAGTAAAACAAAAAAACTCAATTTTCCTTTACTCCTGGACCCTCCAGCATTGGAAGACCCACCAATAATAGAGTTTATGTTTAAATGGATTTAACTTTGACAATTTAATTAAATTAAAGGGCTGTCTTTTCATCTTTAAGAGATCCATTAGAAAAAAGCTTACAAATTTTCAATTACAATTTAAGACCATATATAGACTTAGATAGACACCCCTTAAAAGAATTTTGGCTAATCAACTTATTCAAGTTATTTAAATCAACTATTTCATTTATATTCAAGCAAAATTTTGACATTAACAATTTTTTTTAGAACGTCTATTTTCGTTTCTCCTTCAAAGTGTGACTAATTTTCGCGAGTTAAACATATAGTCCGTAAACACACTTAAACAATTAATTAGGCAAGCAGAATTTGTCATCACGGGCTCGAAACCTGAACTTCAGGGAGGCTAATGATATTCACCTCTTGTTGTCATTGGAAGATCACAAAATCAAAGTTCATTTCTTTTTTATATTGGAAGTTAGTTTTCATGTTTTTCATTAAAAAGTTTAAAATGAAAATTGAATATGTGATTTTTGATCACACTTTCTCACTTAAGTTATTTTAACATGTTAAGTGAAGTTCACCTATTAAAATATTTGTTAACTAGTTTATTTGAATACAAATATTTTATAATAATTATTATCACACTAAAACTATTAAGGTTGATTTTTAAATGTATTATTTACATGATATAATATTATAAAATTTTGAATTATTACTCAGAATGTTTTATGGTCTTTTAAATATGTAATTTCATAAAACTCTTTAGTTTCATGGAAAATTGAAATTCGAGAATTTCAATCTTAATTTGCGTGGTAGAAATCTTTTTAAAATAAAATATTATTTATTTTTTTTAAATAATTCCTAACAACTTTTAAAATTAATTAAAAATAATTAATATGCGTTCAATTTTAAATAATTTATGAATTTGTAGTAATCCAATTACAACTTAATTTTATTTAGAAATCCATTTTTTAAATTAATTAAAAATAATTAATTTGAAAGATTATTTATTTGATATTTGAGTCGCCAATTAATTTTTGAAACTCAATAAAAAGATTTAATGTATAACGTATTTTTAGCTAGAGTTTCGTTTTAGTTCGAGTTTGGTTATACTCGAGAAAGGACTTTCGCGCTTCATCCTTCGTATTCGTTTAAAATGGTCTCTACTTATAAATTTGACTTTTGAAAATTGATTGTATAATTTTTTATTTTAACCGGTTATTCTTCCGGTCATAGGCATGTATATTTTAGTATTATTTTAAAGAATTGTAACAACAATTATTTAAATGTTTGTACTTGTTGATGATGATTAAAGAGAAAAATACCTGAAAACATCTATTTAAAAGGCATTAGGATTTAAAATTAAATCCTAAACAAGCGTTTGTCAAAATATTTTTTTGTGTAAATATCCCAAAAATATTTTTAAATCATTTTCTAGTTTTTTGAAATTTTTAGAAAATAATTTCAAGTTCTAAAAATTACAAAAAATAATTTTAAAAGAAGAACCAAACCTGCCTTAGGACATGTGTTTTTGTAATTTTGGAACCTAAAACTATTTTCTAAAAATTTTGAATTAAAATTTTTGACCAAGATTCATTTTTAATTTACATAGGTTTTTATTTGGTCAAAAAATAGGATTTTAAATTTAAATATATTTGGTTGTAATGAAAATTAAATTTAAAATTTTTAATTTTAGGAAATTATTTTACAACCTCATAAGGTAGCCATTTTTACCTCACAAGGTATCTCAAATAAAAATAGTGATTAATGTCTTAGAAGTGAAGTTAATAGACTTGAAAATCGTGTTATATAGCACCTTATATTAAAAAAATAATAATAATAAAATAAATACCTATTACTGTTGAGCTATCAGGATTAGTTTATTTTTCTTTTCTTCTTATTATTATTATATAAAGAATATTTCATGAATTATAATTTGATAAATCTTATATAAATTTACTTTTTATATTAAGTTTAAATAATTTATAGATAATTATAATTTTGGTATACATTACAAGTTTATATTTTGTTAATAATAAAATCTGATATCAAATATACTAAATTATCTAATAACTAGTTATTATTGTTTATAGCTTGTTTGATAAATTGTTATCCCACCAATAATTACTTTGATAAAGATTGATTTATTATATCATAATTTATATTATAATATGATTTTAGTTTTAATTGTTATGAATATTATTTAAAAGATCATAACATTTTTTTTTTTATCTTTTGAATCATCTATAAAATATTGAAATAATAATATTTTGTTTATTAAATTATTTTAAAGTATTACATACATAATTTAACTCAAATAACTCTTTTTACTTACTTGTTTAATTTAAAATAAATATCAAATTATTTTCAAAATAATCTCACATTAAACATGCAAGCCCATAATGTTAAATACTTAAGAGTAGCCCTTTTTGGGGGGTAAAAACTACAATTAATATTTCCATAAAAACAAGTTGACTTGCCAATCTAAATCTATAAGGAATATAAACCGGATTACAAGTTTTTCTAATTGTTAACAGAAATTAACATGCAAGTAAATAAGAGGACTGGTTTGAAAAATTCACATAAGTGGAAGGACAATAATAGTTTTCTGGTAAGTAACATGCAAGTAAATAAGATAGTAATTAGGAATTACTACTAAAAAGAGTTATTATTATTTATGTTTGTATCTCCGGGAATATAATAATAAAATGTTGATTTGTCTTAGGCAATTTTATTAGAATAGTTTGTTTTAAAAATTAATTAAATATAAAATAATTGTCTTTTTTATAACAAAAATATTATTTCACTATAAAATAAAATAAAAGTAATTAAAAGACAAATCACTTAAATAAAAAAACTAAAAAAAAAAATACTCGAATAACCAAAAAAACGACCAATTCATCTTAGTTTAAGACAGTTGATAATCAACTTCTGAAAAATAACCTTGTAGACCAAATCAGTTCTTATAGATCCTCAATATGTTAATAATTCAACTATTTCAAATTTTAATTGTACTCAAAATTATAGCGATAGAGATACCTTAATTTTTAAATTTGATCATATTTACTCAATAAATTTTAATCACAGAAGGGGTCATGCTAGTCACAACATTATAAAAATTAAAAAAATGAGTTGCATTTTCTTCTGCTTTTTTCAAATATAAAGTCAATCACTTATTCAAACAATATAAAACTATATGTCTCTATAATCAACACAGTGTAATAATTTAAAGAAAAAATCTTACCACTAAATGTATTAGATTTTCTCACTAATAATAATAATTTAAGTAAGAGAGAATCGTATTAATTTTTTTAGAGTTATAATTTATTTTATCACCCAAAAAAATTAAAACTATTTAGATAACATATATGAAACTAAATGGTTGGGTTATCATTAACAAATGGTGTTACATTGGCACCATGCACTTGTATGTTTTAGTTCACAAAACATGTCTTCTAGATTGATAACTAAAGGCATAATGCTTAAAATTAAAATAAGTAAAGAAAAGTACAAATATTGGTCCCTCAGTTTAATGAAAAATATTCAAGTTAGGACAAGAAATTTGGTCCACTTTGCAAATTACTTTAGTGAATGATTGAGGCGGCTTATTTTAGAATTAATAACATTATAGAATTAAGTGTGAATATTATAGACGTAATTGTAGTGTAAGAATGAATTATCATAATTTAAATAAATTATCATATTATTGTCTCAATCACAAACACAAACCCTCTTAACCTCCCACTATAGGGCATTAATATCAAGCAATTCATGTCCATTTAGGGAATGATTAATTTACATTTACCATATATTATAGTTTGATTTATTTCAAACTAATACTTTATTTATTCTCTTTTAACTTTATCCTCCTTTTTCTTTTTATTTTTTTTCAATTTACCACTTATCATATGTTGTTTTATACTAATTTCTCCACAACAAAAATTGTGGAAGAACGATCAGCTTAACGTAAAGTTGGTCATCTCTATCTTCCAAAATGAAAACTTCTATCATATCTCAATATATGTAAGATTAGGACTAAGAAAGCATGAATGAAATCTTCAACCATACGAATTTGAAGATCATTAGTCAGTTGGGATTTCATTAATTTTCACTTAACCACTTACATAATTGGGAATCACTTCAGTTTCATTTTTTTTTTTATTGAAGTTCGATTATGGAGTGGAAATTTAAACATTCATAAAGGAGATACATGTTACATCACTCTCTCGTTCTCCTATGGTTTCAAACGAGACCTTATCCAACCATTATGATTGCAAGAATGGCTTGTTGATTTAATGATCTCATATGGTGACAACCATCTCATTTGAAAACATGTATATTTTCTTTTTATAAGTATCTATTGTTGGATACCAGGAGATAAAATTTTCCTTAATGCAAGAACGATAACAGTACCAGTACCGAACAATTACGGAAATGAAAGAAACTAACTAAAAAACACCGACGCAATATTTATAGTAGTTCGTCCAAAACAGGCGTACATCCACTTTAAAATGTGAAAGGAGTATTACAATAATTCTTTCACGATTATAAATCACACACAATCACAAGGAAGCGATGTTATAATGCAAAAATTTGGTTTTCTAAAATGTCCGACTGTACCTTTATATAAACCCTAAATATGTCAATATCAATATCTTGTTCAAAACTCTCAAAGATTTTTCAAAATATTTTTACCAGATTTCCTAATTGTATTTTCATAACAAAGATCTAATTTATTTTGTGATAATCTTATTTTCTAATATCAAAATTATACACCAAAATATATAGTTTCCTTTCGTTGAATATACCATTTCCTTGTATCATTAATATACCATATTTGTAATATTGTAAATTCATTCTCAACCCTCCACCTTAATTTACAAGCTATCTCATTCTTGTTTTCCAGTATTAGTTTTGTCAACAAACAAAGTCTCCATAACGCTCAAATTCAGGAATTGTCAGCATATCAACAACATTGTCACCTTCTTGATAACAATTTCTATTGTTCAATTATGCTCCTCTTGATGAACAACCTAGCATCAAAATTTAACGTGGAAAACCCTTCGACAAGAGTAAAACCACGGGACCCTTAAACCACTTAAATCATTCACTATATCACATATAATGGGTTACACAATGTTTTTGTAAATTAAGATTTACAATCTAATTAATTCCATACACCTTCAAAAATATTATCTTCAATGATGGTAACACCTGCTTTCGTCTTGATTCACCTCCATCTCTTTGTCTTTTTCTTTTTCAAAATTAGATTTCTATCAAAAAATAAGAACACCTAAGACGAACTTACATTGCCTATTTACTCAAAATAAGATACTAATCGAAAGCCGAGAAGACCCAAAACGAACTTCCATCATCTACTTCTTCAATATCATATATCTATCTAAACTTGAGGACACCCAAGACGAACATACATCGCCTATTTTTCTCAAAATAAGATATTGATCGAAGCCGTGAAAACCCAAGACAAACTTTTATAGTCTACTCATTTAAAATCAGATATCTGTCGAAAATCGAGGACACTCTAGACGAACATCCATTGTTTACTTCTTCAAAGTATATTGATCGAAAGTCGAGAAGACCCAAGATGAACTTCTATTGTCTACTTTATAATAAATAATTAGGTATCTATCGACATCTCTTTACTCAAACTCAAGATCTAGCAAAACATGTGTCACCCATCTTGTCTTGAACTTTGACACTCAACTAACTTGAACTGCATACTTTTCATTGAACAAATTAACTTGCAATCTACTCATTTTTCAATAATATCCAAACAACTAGAAATTCAAGAATATTTTTTCCAGATTTTTCTAACTATCTTCAATTCTTTTCACCATGCTTCATAGCTTCTTTGAAAGAAATCGCGAATGTCCTTCCATTTGAATTGATCGAGCCTCTCATCTAACCTTTTTTATGACTAGGAGTTACATTCAATGTCTCATTCATCATATTGCATTAGATTGCAATTCAATTTTCTCATTTGCTTTTGAATTGACCAAACCTCTCATATAACCATTTTTCATGACTAGGAATCTCATTCAAAGTCTCAATCATCTCCTCAATATGATAACAAATCAATCACCTCATTCATTTTAACTATGATCCACAATGCATGCAAAATTATGATAGAATAAAAGAAGTACCCAAATCATCACCTTTGAATTGACTAAGAATCTCATCTATCTCCTTTTTCATTACTAGGAATCTCACTTAAAGTCTTATTCATTTCTCATATTAGAAGATAATGCAAGATTTCTTCTTGATTCGTTTGAGAGTTTTTCTAATGATGTCCCTACCTAAACTTATAAGTGTCTTTCATTAGTCTTCATCTTCTTGGTCTTTCATTCATATTGTGTGTTAAGTAGCAATATATCAATCCTTAATCATACGCTAACTCAATGCAATCTTGCAATTTAGCCCGAAAAAGTTGCCTTGTTAATATGTCAACAATATTGTCACCAGTAAATGACTTTTTAATAAGATTTATTGTGTACCATTATTTATTTCATCAATGGCCAATGATACCTCCTCACCAAGGTCATTCTCCTCCACAATATTAAAAAAATCTCAATGGTCTCATGACAATTCTCCATTGGTAGTGTGCCTTTTTAATGATATTTCTCCACCTATAGTTTTGATTCCTCTTGAATCACTACTTGTGTCTTCATTGTGTGTGCTCCAACTTTATTAAACTTCACATCTCGACTTAGCCTAATATTATCTACACCTTCTTCTAACCAAACTCTATACATTTTGGCATCATTTGGAAATCCAATAAAGGAATATTCACATGTCCTTGGTATCAACTTTCCTTCATTCACATGCACAAATGCAACAAAACTAAAGATTCATGGATGAGCATATGAATTAGATGAACCAATCCATACCTCAATTGATGTCTTCAAACTAAGAGAATTTGATGAACTTCTATTGATCAAGTAGTTAACTTTGAATATTTCTTCCCAAACATTTTGTAGAGACATTTCCTTAATCAAGATGTGTCTTACAATTTCGGCAGCCTTGCCAAATTCTTTGAACTCTAAGTTCACGTACTCATAATCATTGTAAGTCATCATCTTCTTGTTCCTCTTATCCACTTGATTCTCCACCAAAGTCTTCCAATTTTGGAACTTTAAAATTGCTTCACTCTTGTGATTCATTGTCCACGACCTCCTTAAAAATGTCATTAATGAATATAAAAATACTTTGCATTACCGTGATTTAAAGTTCTTACACCAAGAATTTCTTTCTAACCCAATACTGGTAAGCCTTTAAGGCCAAGCCTTAGATGCTAGAACCTTGATGTATATGGAGTGGCCTCGGAGATAATAACTAAGCATACTTGTGAATTACCTTGTAGAGAATACATATTGTTTTTACTTACTCCTTCCATAACAATTAAATTACATTGCTCACCAGTAATGGTCCATCTCTTTCGTTTCAAGCTTAACCTTTTCTAGTATGCTTATTTTGTTTTAGGCAGATTTTTCTGAAATTTCATTCCTTTTAACACTGAAAGCAATTCATATTTTCTTTAGTCTTCAACATAGAGTTAGAACTCTTACTACTTTGCCTTCTTTCTCAAGATGTTGTTTTAACTCTTGCAAATATGTCTTCTCCAATTTCTTCTTGTCTATAATATATCTTTTTGGTTTGTTCCTTGGACATCAAGTACATCGTACTTCTTCCACCTCAAATTTGGAAATCATTCATACCAACAAAAAACTATAACTTTGACATTTTTTGGAAACCTCCCTAGAACTTGTCAAAAACCCTCCAAGGATCATCCGAGTTCTTCAACTTCCTCCTCTCTCGAACAACCTTGATCAAATACCACTTGTTAAGATACTAGAAGATGCAATATCCCTTAATGCAAGAATAATAATAGCACTGAATAATTTTTAAAATAAAAGAAAGCAACTAAAAAACGTAGACACAAGATTTATAGTGGTTCGGCCAAAACAAGCCTACTTTCACTTTTGAAGCACAAGAAACTCTCAACTTAATTATCAAGAATGTTATAAGAGTATTATAATGATTCTCTCACAATTATAGCTTACACACTACTCACAAAGAAGCGATTATCTCAAGACAGAGACTTGACTTTCTAAAGTGTCCGATTGCACTTTTAATTAAGCCCAATTAGATTAATATCAATATTTTGTCCAAAACTCTCAAAGAGAGCTTCCAAAATATTCTTATCATATTTTCTAATTGTATTTCTAGCTATAACAAAAGATTTAATTTCTTTTGTAATAATCTTATTTCTTAATATGAAGAATATACACTAAAAGATATAATTTCTTTCTTTTTTTTTTTTGTTTGTTAAATATATCACTTTCTTGTATCTTGAATATACCATATTTGTAATATTAAAAATTATTCTGAACTAAGTTTAGTTTCTAAATATAAACTCTTCCTGACTCATTTCTGCGTCCATATCCTTTATATACAAGTTTTTTCAAATGACGTGAACTTGTGTCTCCTCGTTCATCTATTCGTTTTCAGATTAGTTAATATAAGACTAAAAATGTTTGTATTAACCTAAAAGTTACATAATATCATGATACCAATGAATAGTCTAATGGTTTTTCTATCATTATTGCCAATTAAATAAACGGTTAATTGTAAAAGAAAAATATAATGATGCATATTTAGGGGATAGATATAGTGTTATTATTGCTTGAAAAAGGGGGTTACAGGGAGAAGATAAGGATCAATGAAAAAGTATAATCTTTTGACAGTTGGTTATTATTCCTTAATCTCAGTCTTAATAATAATTAGTTATGTCTTAACCAACTTGCTATTATTTCTTATTGACTCTTCCTTTTTGTGCCATGCATGGATGATTAGATAACACGAGAGCTTCACATTCTCTATTCAATTTTATTTTTATAAAGTTAATAATTTTATATTTTTAACTATTTAAAAGGGTTGTTTTTTGGGGGTCACTTTAAAAATAGAAATTCATTGTAATTCCTAAACTTAATTACATCAAATTAAACGCTTGCTTCCCCAACTTTTCTATATGTGAAGGCTGTGTCCAGTTTCTTCATTTGGTATGATTTTTTTTATTTTTTTAAAATGTATTATGACATCGATTTATAAGTTAACTAAATCGTTTAAACCAAATAATAAAATATTTAAACAGTACTCATTACTCATATAAATAAAATCCTAAAAAGTGAGAATCGTTCAAATAATGAGAGCCTTTACATATATAGTAACAATCGTTTTGTGTAGTAGAGAAACTGGCCGAGTAAGTGAGAATTATGCATATAATTAGATCAATTCAGGCCGGTCCGAAAATCACCGAAATTTAAGCATTATGTGGAAAAACTTTGTTTTATTTTTTATTTAACTGGTTTTTTTTTATGCTATATTGTAAACATTAATAATTTTATATTATATTTAACCTAAATAAATTAATTTAGTTAGTTAAATGATATAAATCTCTCTAAAATATTTTAGGTTGAAATATTGGTTGTCTTATAATATTGTTTTATATATAATCTTTTAAAATAGGAACCACCAAGGCAGCCTAGTGGTAAGAATCGACTTAAGAAAACGAAAAAGTCACACATTTAATTTCAACTGAAAGCGTTTTGAATGGAAAATGAAGGTCATAACTTTGGAGGGTAATGTTAGTTCTTCGTAATTAAAAAAAATTAAAAATGATTCTTTAAAATGGGGTTAATTATAAAATTATCTTTTTGAACAAAAACTTAATTTTTTTTAATTAAAAATATGTTATTGTTATTCATGAGTTTGTAAATTTGTATCATATCATTGAAATTGAAGAGAACATATTTGTTACTTTTGTATTTTTGTCATGAGTGTACACTTTTAAAATATACATTAAAAAACAACTGAACTATTATGTATAATTTTTTAATAATATAATTTATTATCTTTAAATAATTTATTAATCTATTTAAACAATTTAGAATAAAGTATTATTAATATTATTTAATATATTTAAAAAAACATTATACATATATTTGAAAAAATTAAATTATTTAGAGGTTAATATATGAACAATATCTTATATCCCCAATCACTAATAATAGTGTTTAATTTCAGTCTTCTAATTTTAAATTCGCGAAACTTGAAACCAAGATGAAATTTTGTTAATATTACTAAATAAAAACATAATTTTATAATTATGGTTAACTAATATCTCACTCTTTGTTAAATTTTTATAAATTAACAAATTAATTGAAAATAATAAATTATATTAAAAAATATATATATTGTCGAATTGTCAAATTGGGGGCACTTTGTTGGGGTCAATTTGAATTTTAAATTTTCTTTTCTAAATCTCAAAATTTGAGACTCTTTTTTTTTTAAAAAAAATTATAGAAAACGAGATTTATTTTAATGGTTTCAAACACCACCGTTAACTTATTATTTACATGACGTTATTTATGAAAAAATAAATATCATTAATTTATTGTTATATATATATATATATATATATATATATATATATATATTAGAAAGTGAATATGATAATATGAAACAATTATTTGTGCACTCTCGATCTCCATCTCTCTACCAACAATTCTGGCATCCTTCACTTAGCAATTCTCAGTCATCTTCTCTTGTCATTCATTTTATAGTTTTACTCAACAGCTCATCTCTTCTAACTATATATATATACATATATAAATGGTTAATTTAGTGCTTTAAAATATAAAATTCAAATTTTGATTTTTCAGTTTTTTAAAATTTAAATAAATTAAAATTAAAACTTTTTTTTAATGTTTTACAAGAAATTAATTAAATTATGTTTGATGAGTATATAATGAATAATCTAGGGAATATTTTTAGTTGAGGAAAATGAAAGCTTTAAGCAACCCACTAAATTTAGAAAAACTTTCTCAAAATTCAAGTATGAAATTTGAATATATCAAAGTTGGGAATGATTTCTTAAATTCTTAATTGAGAATCTTCAATTAGGAGAATGGTCATATTGTCTGACATGCAAAAGATATTTTTAATATCATTTTATTTATTTTATTTTTTATAATTTTTTCTTAGTCTATGTATGATCTTAACTTCTGTTTTTTTTGCAGGGACTGATTAGGGCCGTTGAAAATATGTTACCTAATGTCGAACATAGATTTTGTTGTCGACATTATACATAAATTAGGCTAGATCTAGATACATGGGAGGTGACTTGAAAATTTTGTTCTAGAATTGTGCTTGATTTACAAATTCAGAACTTTTTTATGTTAACCTAAGAATTCTTGAGGAGGTTGAGGGTGCTCTTACCATATTTAAATATTTTTCATTGTAAATGTTTATGCAAGTGCAACACTTACAAGTGTAAGTGTGCAACAAGTAATCTTATAAGGGTATAGTTTGTTAATTTGATATTTTGAAATATGATGAAAGAAGAAATATGATTATTGTTTTAGGATATAACGTATTGAAGATTGTGCTTAACACTCAATCATGAATAAATTTATAATATTAAGAATCAATCTAAATGGGTTAAAATTTGCAATAACAAGTAACAAATTACAAGAAATAGCAACAAAAAAATTATATTATTAAGAATAAATTAATATTTTTGTTTAAAGAAAGCAAAAAATTACATGAACAGTGAAATGTGTTTCTTTTTTTGTTTTTAGTTTGTGTTTTACTTGAACAAACTTGTTTATGATTTTTTTTTTTTATATATGAATAATGTTTCTTTTTTATGATTTATATTTTGACAGGTTTATGGATTTATTCTTTATTCTTTATTCTTTATGTTTTTAGTTTTAGTTTGTTTATGTATAATTGTTACAAAATGATATTTGTTTATGGACAATAATTATTTAAAAATCAAAATTAAAAATCGAATTTCTTATAACAACTTTTTTTTAAAATAAATACTAATTTTATTTATAAAAAAAACATATAACTTAAATAAATTCTAAATGGAATTGAAGAACAAAAAAACTCTTAAATTAGCTAGAGAGAGGTGACCTTCCATTACTTTGATCGCTTTTTTTTAGCCCTTAAATTATTTTTTAATACAAATTATTTTTCTTAAAATTTTAGAGTCGGTCACCAGTTGCCTTTCTATCAATTTTTTCCATTAAACATACCAAATCTAACTAAAATGGTCATGTGACACCCTTCTTCTTGGCCATGCCTATCGCCTAATTATTTTGCAATGTATATATTACTCTCTAAATGATTCAAGATTTGTAGTTTACACTTTTTCCTAAAAATTAAAGTAGAAGAGTAGGAAATATTGAAGAACTAGCAAAAATCTGTAAATAAATCATAGACTGATCTGGAGGCAGATATTGACAAGCAGGTAATGAATTGTTTGCAGGTGATGAGGAGTTAGCAACATCAGAAACATCAGCAACAATTACATAATAATAGACAAAGAGTAGGAGGACAATCGATTCTTATTGCGGGAATGTCAAAATCATGTTCAATAGGTTAGGCATCATTGAGTAACCAAGATGAATGATTAGCTGGAAGGCTTTTAGTTAGATTGGTTATATTTAACTGAACAAATTGACAAAAGGGTTGTTAGTGACCCTTTCTGAAAGTTTGAGGATCAATTTATTTTAAAAATTAATTCGAGAGCTAAAATGTGCGATTGAAATAATTGTAGGGTCACTCAGATAATTTACTCACATATATACATTACTTAAAAAAAAGTGACATGTCATTAAAGATTATATTAAACGGTATATTATTATAGAATACATATATTTTTAAAAGTTATTATTTTAAAAAAAAATACAAATTGCTCTCTTTAAGATTATCAATCAATTTAGAATTTAATTCTTTTAAAATATGAAATAACTAAAGAGATTATTTGATTCATATTTTTGGTTTTCAAAAACTAAAGTCATATATCCTAAACTTAAAAATAAAGAACGGTTAATTTTCATTCACGATGTGTCTCATGAGAAATTAATGGATTCTGAGCTAAATTATGATGTCAATGAGAATATCTAAACAAAATTCATAATACATAATATGACGTTGAAGGCAAACAACTACCTCTTAAGAGAGATCCTTGAATTAGAGACTAAAGTGTGACTCTATGTACACGAGATCTCGCCTCTTTCGTATACTTTCCACCCAAGCCTTTCTTCATCGAACAACTACCAACGTTTACAACTAAATAAACTAAATGATCTACCGCAGAGATATATGCAAGAAGGAAAACGTGTCTTGAAACAGATAAAGGTTATTCCTATTAAATTTCATCAATGATTGGAAATATTATTGCTTAGAACGTTTATAAAATCAACGGTGGTGTGAAGAGAGACATCATTAATTAAGTCACTATTGGAAACTCTTGGTTCTGGTTTATATTATTTTAGTGAGAGTTTGTAAGATGGATGAATGAATTGTAAGAGATCAATATAATTGACATTTGTGTGGTTGAAAACTCTTGATTCTATAGGAGCATTTTGTGATATTCTTGTCTAATTATGGGAAACGTTACACTATGTATGTATGTATCATTAAAAGGTGGAATTGCCAACTCACTTATATTTGCATTGTTAAGGATGACTATTATATTGAGTCTTATATGGAATATGATTGAGATTCATTAGGGGATGTCCAAGTCTTTAGATATAGATAGTTTATGTGAAGTTTGGATTGAGGAAACTGATATAACAGGAATATATATTTGGGTTATCATCCCGATTATTTATAGTGAACTATCTAGTTAGAGAAAAATTGTTGAACAATCAATGATCATAGTTGTCCGATGCGTATCATTCATAATACTATAATTATGACGCTTTCTGATATTTGTTTTAGAAAACCGATGAAATAGGTCGGGGAATTATTCATTCTTAGCATATTTGTTTTCCCCTCTTTATAGTGAAGAGAGTAACACGTAATGACAAATCACGATATTTATGAACTCAATAATCTATTGGGTAACATCTTTGTATTTTTTTCTTATTTTCATTTATTTCACATCATATTTTTTCGTTGTGTTTAAATAATTCTTATCATTTTTAATATAAATGACCATTTTTAAAATAAATAAAAATAAAATCATTTATTTATTTATTATCATTCTAAGTATCAAATAACTTAACTAATCAATGAAAACACCAAAATATTTTTATATTACTTTTATTAAATTGTAATTTAAAAAATAAAAAGACATTTTAATAATCTTAAATAACTCTATTTTTATCAAGCAAGATCTTAAAAAAAAAAAAAAAAAAACTAAGATCAAACAAGTTCTGAGAATATTATAGTTTTTTTTTTTAAAACAAATGATATATTTTTTTCTAAAAATGAAAAAAAAGATAAGAAAGGTATAAAAGACTCAACTGATAATGGTATAATACATAAACTCACATTCTCAAATTATGAGTTCAGAGTTTTCACCCTCTAACCATAAAAAAAAACACAAATAAAATAAGAATGTCAAACCAGAAAAGAAATCTAAGTTCTAAACCTTGCCTGTTTTCTTGAAAAAGAACCTTAGAACTATCTCAACCTAAGGATGTCCAACAAATCCACTATCGAACTTGCATAGGTAATCCGGCTGCCATTTCTCACATCTACAAGGGTTATAAAGAGAAAGATACTACTAAGGATCTTTGTCGGACAACGTATTTAAAAAGTAAATTAGCAAATTCTTTTCTATTAAAACAATCTACCACATAATAACCGGAATCCATAACCACCCTTTAGCTATCAAGCTATGATACACAAAAGCCAATAATCCACATTGGTGTGGTCTATTCAAAGATTAGATTTTTTTTATTATTTATTACTCGTCGGGTGTTCACCTCGACTAATATTGAATATGAGGAACAAAGATTTTTCCCAGTAAAAAAGAGGAACAAAGATCCCTCTTTAATTTGTGATTTAAAAGATGATTGAACTTCAAAAACTTATTTGTACTGTGTATTTGAGATATAAAACCAATTATTACTTTTGTTTTTAAATGGGTGTATTTATCTTGAGACAGAACGTGTATATATGAATATGCTCAAAACAATTTAATAATACTCAATTGTGGAAGAGAGTACGTAATTTAGTGACTAGAGAATGATTCAATACCAAGGTGGAATGAAGGCATATATAATAGTGTGGATGGAGAGAATATCAATTCGAACTCCACTAAATTATGTCTCCTGATCTACTTTTCAATTATTTATGAAAAATGTAAATTCAAGAAAAAAAAATAGTAACGTTGGAATACTTTTTTATATAAAGAAATCCCATGTCAGTAAGCATTTTTATATAAAGAAGCCCATATAAATAAGCGAAAAAATCGTGCAGGTTACAAATCGAGTTGTTTATTTGAAACAACAAATAGAAACCCGCAAATTAAATAATCAAATCATTAGCCAATATATGCATGATCATGTTTGATAAGGAAACATTACATTGATCAAACTAGATGATGATGCTATGGATCAAAAATATTAACTCGATCATAAACTACATAGATAAGTCGAGGCAATCTTCCTTCTCGGTCTTCAAGGAATCTATAATATCATGTGCTATATTTTGAGCATATATACTTATAGTTTTTGGTCAAGTTTGGGCATTAGAAGTTGGTTGATTTTAAAATATTGCTGGCATGTCTAATAGTTGAGGCATGTTCAATGAGTGATGTTGAAAATTAGGATGCGGATAAGATATGAAGGATTGAGGACACATGTCAATAGGATATGAAGGATTGAGGACATGTGTTGAGTGCGGTTAATTAAGGTACGATGTTCATGGAGGTACATTTGTTCAAGTGATTTTCTTATCTGGTACAAAATTATAGTATTTCCAAAGGTTGTGCCGATGATTCACATATTCAAATTTTGTGTAATAGGTTTCCATCTTCAGCTTTCATTTGATTTCAAATGATGTGCTATCTTTAAGGCCATTTATAGGCATTTTAGTAATCTCATGTTCAATTAACTACTTTTTTTAATGTTCTTTTTAATTTTTTTGTTTGTTAGAATATAGACTATTTGGATTATTAATTAGGGCTTATTGCAAATTAAAATTTGGGAAATGATTGTGGAAACAAATGGTGGGCAAGGAAAGACAACAAATTTGACGTGTCATCTCACGATGGATTGGAGAGAAAAAAAAATAAATTAAAAATTTGCTGAAAAAGGATTTCCTGCTCGCTGCAATTTCTGGTAACATCTTAAAAAAATCATCCCGTTGTCGTATTCCTCTCTCTCTCAATGCGAAATGAGCTCTTCCGAACCAAAACGCTACAAAATCACATCTATATTTGTCCTGCGAGCCCTGATCCAACTTTTGTGAAGTAAAAAAATGTTCTCGTTGTCGGAAAATGGTATGTGCTTAACGACGAAACCCTAGTTTGTTCTTAGTATGGTATCTTGTTTCTTTGATAATATTAAATCATTTATTAGTTATGATGTTGATTGTGCAGGAATTAAACAAGGAATCGATAACAAGTATAAAATCGATACTTTGTTTTTGGCATTAAGTTGTTCTTAATATGAACATGTTTATAATGATTTGATTTTAGGTTTAAAGTTTATATAATCATTTAGAATGTGCAAAGACTACTTTTTAATGTTTGAAAATTGAAATATATACACCAATTTTTTATGTAAATCGTTTGATAGTGTCATGTAAAATGAATCACTACTTCATGTAAAACGATTTACACCTTCATGTAAAGCGTTTCACACATTCATTTGAAGTACTTGTCTCTATAGTGAATTATTTTCTTTTAGGTCAAAAATTGTTATAATCATTTAGAATGATTGACTATACGACTTTTAATGTTTGAAAATTGGAATTTATATAACAAAATTTAATGTAAATCGCTTGAAAGGGCCATGTAAAGCGATTCATTACTTATTGTAAGGCGATTGTCACTTTCATGTAAAAGTGTTTCATACCTTCATTTGAAATGCATCACTCTATTGTGAATAATTTGCTTTTAGGTCAAAAGTTGTTATACTTATTTAGAATTCTTACTTATATGACTTTTAATGTTTGAAAATTAAAATATATATAGAAAATTGAACTGCAATTGAATTGCTTATGTAATTTAAATATATAGCAAATTTTCGTGTTAATCGCTTTATAGTGCAAAATAAAAGGAATCACTACTTCATGTAAAACGATTCACACCTTCATGTAAAGTAAATCACTCTAATGTGAGTTTTTTTTCTATCCCATCCGACATGGCCTACACGTGGCATACCACGTCAATTTTATATATTAAAATATAACAAATTTCAATTAAAATTTCAGTGGAGAAGATCTAACAATCTTGAAATATCTTGAGGGTGACTTTAAATATGAACTCGTTGAAACCGTAATGAAGAAATATAATAAGTCGAACAAACCAATCAAGCGATGTCAAAATAATCTTTAATAAATATTCTGAGCGAGAATAAAAAATTTCATTACCCGTGAGTTAGCGTTAAGCACGACCGACCCTAGTATAAGTTCAACTAGTTCTTGGGCTAAGAACCCCATCCCCTCCCCTAGTGCTGGACTTAAGATTTCGAGGGCTGAGGCGATCACAAAACTTGGTGCCCTCAAATCTTAATATTCATACATATATTTTTTTATCGATTTAAATATAATAATATTTGTAACATGAATTCTAGAAATAAAATATCATCAAAACAATATGTCACAAGTAAATACTAAAAAAACAAAGAAGATCCAAACAAAATATAAAATTCATGTTCCGAACTAGTACATAGTCACTTGAATATTACTCGTCTCGCATTTTTTGAAGTGAAAGTATTGATCAAGTTTGCATAATAAACTTTCTCAATAATTTTTTTCTCGATAGATAACATAGCTAACCCATTTAGTCTTTCTTGCGACATAGTTGATCAAAGATAAGTTTTAATCAAGTTCAATTTGGAAAAACTCATTTCCGCAGATGCAATAGTAACTGGTATAGTCAGCAAAACTCGATATGCGATATAGGAATTTGGATAACAACCATCCATTGTTTTCAAAAAATTTAGCACATCAATCGCTCTTTTTGTATCTCCGGGTAATGAATGTCTTAACAACTTTAGTTCTAGAAATAAATCTGATCCATCAACATCGGAGTGCCCATCATGTGTTAAAGAATTTTGAAGATTGACACATGAGCTCAAGAGACCATCATCATCAATAGACTTCAACTTCTCCAAACTAAATAAAACTCAAAGGTTTCTTCATACTTTTTAAATTGCTCAAACCGAGTTTGAAGTGAAGAAAGAGCTTGATCAATCATTGTGAATCCACCATTCCACCAGACAAGTCCTCAACAACCAAAAATAATCAAGTAAATCAAATCAAAATCTCCCCGAAATCGGAGAAAGAACTCTAGTGGGCAGTGGTGCAGTGCCGAGAAACATGGCTGGAACGAGCGAAAAAAGACCAAGAGCTCGGGGAAGGAGATGACCGAGTTTTCTGCTCCGATTCCAGCAAGCTGGAGGATCGATGACGGACTTGGGGTTTGGAGGAAGTGTTTCTTTTTTTTTTCCAGAATGCTTGTTCTTATTTTATTTTTATTTTTCCTTGATTTTGTTGATAAATGGGAATCGTGCGATTTTTAATTTTTTTTTAAAAATTTTGGTGCCCCAAAAATATTTGGGCCTGAGTCAATTGTCTCACTTATTACACAGCAGTTCCGAGTCTGTCCTCCCCGGGTAGCCCATAGAAATTTTAACCCTAAACAATCTATTTTTAATTAAAGGTTAGTGTTTTTTTAATTATTAAGAGAGAATTATTAGTGTATAATTAACTAGGGTAACTTAAATTTTATGAGTTTTTATTCTTTCGGGATAGGACATTCCAAAGGTCCAGGTCGACTCATACAAATTAAGGAAAATATCTATAAGAATACCTTTAAATATATGATCGAATTCAATAACTCTATATTGAAAAAAGAAATATAATTTCATGTTAGACAACTTGATCTCCTTCCCGGTTAAAAATAAGATGTAATATCATTTTTAAAGTATTTAAAATCAGTTTTAAATTACAATTGTTAAAGAACTATTATTAAGATAAAATAACTTCTAAAGATAATATCTATATTGACAAAATTCCTCTCTTCTGGTCAATTATGGTACTAAATAGTCTTCATTCAAATCAATTACTTTATATCTTGTATATAGTTATTGTTATAGGTAACTCATTAACTTTAAGTCAAGAAATTTGTTTACAAAATTATATTTATATACAAAATAATAAATATAATTCAACAATCATAGACATTACAAGAATTAAAATATTCACGTACTAAAATTATATTATATATTTATTTTCAAAATCTTAGTATTTTATTTAAAAACAATCCTAAAAATTTTAAACCTAAATATCAAAATAAAAAAAAAACATAAACATATAAATCATACTTTGGATGGAAAAAATTATCAATATTATAAATAGATCAAAAATACCGTACCGCAATTTACCGAAAATATCGATTTTTAATGTATACTAAAAAAAAAGTAAGGTATGATACCAATATCAAAATATTCGTATAGTAAAGGTATGAGATTTTCAAAATTTTAGTATATCGAGATATATCGAAATACCAAAATAATATTTATAAATTAAAATATATATAATATTTATAAGAAAATAAATAAATTTAATTATAGTAACATAATTTTAGAAAATCAAATGAAAATATAATTATACTCTAATATTATTCAATATATATATATATATATATATATATATATATATATATAATATTTTTAGTAGCAATTTGAGTCTTAAAATGGTTGATATATTGTTGTGCACAAATGATTCACTAAAAGAAGAAAATTTTAAATTATAAAAAGATTACACAAGTGTGGAACTTAAATTATTAAAGAAATGAAAAAATAAATAGAGGGAGAATTTTTTATTAATTAAATCTAAATTAGCATATATTTATTATTATTATTATTATATTATAACCAGAATTATATTATTAATTTATAAAAAGAATATTTTATTTTATAATAAATATTTATAATTTTCAATTTTGTGTAACGTTTATATATTAACTATAATAAGTTAATTTTTTTTTTAAATTAATATGTTTTTAGGTATATAGGTATAATAATGTAAGCATTAAAAATTGATATAACTCAATTTATAATAGAATAATAATTTTAATTCAAAATAATCAGAAGAAGAGGGCAAGATTAAATTAGGATTAATTATTATGATAATTAAACCCTAATTACAAAAATTAATTAAAGACCAAAAATAATTCGGGATTAAAATATTGTATTTATTTTACCCAAATTAAACCCGAAAGAAGTTAAAATAATTTAATTATAATTTTAAATATAAATTAGGTGTAATTTATGGCTTAAAATAATTAAATAAATACTCCAAAATACCCATAAATAAAATAAATGAACATAAAATTTATTAAATATTTAAAAATATTTTTGTGTATTAATTTGGTTAAGAAAAATGTAAGAAATGATGAAATTTTTTATTTCAAATAACCCTTTTAATAAAAATAAAAACTAATAATTTTGTGTGATAGAAAACAAAGAAATCGGTTGCAGTAGGCATCTCATCCTTCGGATCGGGATGGAATTATCATCCAACGCCTGTTACATTTATGTGTAGCCAAGCAGAAGTGCGTCCGGGCCACAGCGGAACGTCTAACGCCCTGTTAGCTAGGACGTTAACGGAATGTCAGTCTAGGACGTTAACGGAATGTCAGTGACTGACGGACTACAAATAGAACATAATTAACTAGAAATGAAACGATGTCGTTTTGATCGTCTTTTCCGTTGAGATAGAGCGAATGCCAGAAAGTCGCACTCGACGCTGGCTATCCTTCTAAAAACCTTATCCCCGCCATTACTCATCTTTATCCCCCTAAATTTTTCATACGTACATGTCTCTCCATTGCCTTCAATTCACCTAGTATTTAAATTCAAAGCCTAGCCTAGAACTAGGTCTATGAAGACAAAAACATAAATTGAATGATGAACTTTAGAAGCCAAATTGGATACGAATTCATCTTCAAAACTAACATAGCTAAGGTATAAATACTCCCTAGGTATTCTTCTTCAAATCCATCGAACAAAATCCAACAATCCCTATCGGAGTCTATTATGTTTTCTCACTCATTAATGAAGAACGTCTGATTTATTTCTTTAACGTATTACTTTTTTTAATTAATTTACCATATTTGTAAAAAAAAATAGTAATTATCTTTCTTTGATTTTTTTTTACTATTTTCGAACATTACACCTTTTTAAATAATAAAATTGTATTTGAAAGTTTGGAATAGATATTTTAAAAAAAAAGCACTTCATTTAAAACACAAATAAATCTAAATTAGTAGACCATACATAAATTTATGTCGTTTTAAAGTTATGCGAATAATAAATATTAAATTTATCTTTTTTCAAATTTTCTTAAATCTTTTCTAAGATTAATCATTTTTTTAATCACCTGAACCATCTTAAAAAAAATTAGAATACTAATATCTCAAAATATATTAATATTTTAAAAAAAATAATATGTCCAAAATATTTGAAAATATAATTTCATTTATGTGACAAATCAATAGAAACAAAATTGACATCTAAGTATAAGTGTGAGGAACGTTTTATATCCATTTACAATAAAAAGATATTTAAAAGTATTGTTGGCACTACTAAAATTAGGGTTATTAGCGACAAAATTTGGCGACAGCGAACGAGAACCTTGGCTAATAATTATTATTAGCGACGACGACTAAAGTACCGAGGTTACTAAAAACTATTATCGACGGTGAAGTTACACCATGGTTAATAATTATTATCAGCCACAGTTTTTGTTGTCAACGTCATCGTTAAAATTCAGGTTTTCCCGCCCCTTTCCCGTCATTTTTTTAAGGATTTTCAACTACGATTTTTCGTTGTCAATGTCGTCGCTAAAATTCAGGTTTTCTCTCCCCTTTCTTGCCATTTTATTAAAAGACTATCAACGTCAACTTTAACCTAACATCGCCGAAGATAATATAGATTATCAGTCACGACATTATGCTTTCGGCGTGACTGATATTCTAAAGACTAATAGGGACGGTGATGACATAATATCGTGGCTGATAATCTATAATATCATCCACAACACCGACAAATGTCGTGTCTGATATTATAAAGTTTATCAGCCATGGTATTATGTTATCGTCGTCGCTTATAATCTATAATATCAATGACGATACTGACAAATGTCGTCGCTGACATTCTTTGCCAAAAACGTTATCATGATCTATTAAATAGCATTCTCCTCTCTTGCTTCTCTATTTGGAATTTGAGATTTTCTTTAGTGGTGAAAAGTGAAACTACTGATTTCCTTCCAACCAATAGCCAATCAGACTCTTTTCAATGATCATCAATCTCTAAACTCAAGAAAAAGATAAGAAGAAGCCAAGGCCTAAAGACAACAATAACACGTTGAGTATAATTATGATTGCAATAGAAAATCACAATTGTACTTAACGTGTTGCTATTTTCTATTGGTTAGAAGGAAATTAAAGATGAAGATTTCTTAGAAGTCTGATTGTCTATTGGTCAAAAAAGAAGACAAGGAGAAACCAAGTCCAGTTGTCACTTCAATGTCTTGGTTTATTGACTTCAAGGCGTCCATCAATGTGGTTTATCTACTTGCTTATTATCGACATATAAAGTTCTTCCTTCACTGCTTGGATCATCACCGTTTCTTTTGACCCTTCTTTTTTATTTATGTATGAACTGAAAGAGTTTTTAATTGTTCTTCATAAGTCATCACATTTGTGTTCGTGGCTATATGAAATTTATCAAATAACATAAAATTATGTGCGAAATCAGATGGAGCAAGGACGTGCGATAGAAGAGATTATGGATTTGACTAAGTGGGTTATAATAATTTGAAATAATGTTCTATTATGGTATTATTTTATATATTAATTTGTTTATTTTTTGATATTGTTTTAATTTTTCTTTATGATTTAAAATAAAAAATTATAACTTAGTTGAAAAAATAAAGTGATTTGTAAATTTTAATATATGAAACAATCTAAATATATAACATTATTTACAAGTGTCAACTAAATATTAATTTTTGTAAGCTACATTTTGATGATTTAAAAAAAATTAAATCAACTCAAATTCAATTTTATTTGTATATAAAAAAAGTTATATTATTAGGGACGGTTTTACCCTTAAACCGACGCTAATAAAGAGAAGTTTTATTGAATTCATAACATTTTTGAAAAAGAGTATTAGCGTCGACTTCAACTTAACGCCGACGTTAATACGTTATATTACTAGCGTTGGTTTTACCCTAAAGCCGATGCTAAAAAAGAGGGGTTTCTCCATAATTCGAAACATTTTTGGAAAAGAGTATTAGCGTCGGCTTTAACCTAATGCCGACGCTGATACATTATATTATTTTTCTTGTTTTGTTGTTTACTTCAATCCGTTGTTTATTTTTATTTTTATTGGTTGGAATCAAGTATTCGAGATTATTCTTCGTCGGCATTCTACATTTAGTAAGTTCTAAAATTTGCCTATGTTTTTTATTATTATGGTTGCATGTTTAGAGAAATGACTTAGATTTTTTTTTTTGAGAAATGACTTACGCCATTAATTAAAAAGACCCAAAAGGGTAAAAGGAGTACTAGAGTTGAAATTGAGCTTACAACAGTTTGTTCAAAGTCAACACACGATGGCCATAAGGAATCCACAGATGACCTAAGAAACGCACACGAACATGAAATCATAGTACAAAAGTGAATAAGGAATGAAAACTAACATTCAATCAACTAAAACAAGACGATAGGGGTTGATTTCCTTGGACTTGTCTCTCTTGTCTTTTTCCTTGTTCTTTCTTTCCTTCTTTCTTTCCTTCTTTCTTTCCTTCTTTCTTTCATTCTTTCTTTCCACCCTTAAGTCTTTTTGGGATATATTTCCGAATAGAGTTCCGGATTTTTCGTCTTTGCTAGATTCTCTTGTCACTTTTTTTCTTTTGGGCTTGAGTTTGGAGTTGAGCGTATGAGTTGTTTCCCTTAAGGTGGTTTCTTTAACAACGTTGCGGCTTTCTTTGGTTTCGGAGCTCATGGTTTTTGAGATGTTTAGGCTTTCGTTATCATCCACATCGACGTCAGGCTTTTCGAACCTAATTAGTGGGAAAAGGGCATCGGTTTTAGGCTCGGTGGGATTGGGATCAGTTTGGTTCTCGTTCACGTTGACTTACTTAGATTATTAGAGTTGCATGTTTAGAGAAATGACTTGGATTAATATGTTAAGTTTTATCATTGTGTTTTAGTGTTAGTTGATATGTATCATAGGTATTGTTTTCATTAATTGGTTAGTATGTTGATTAATTGATTATATGTTGATAGTAGTTAAATAGGTAGATGTTAATTTCATTATTTGTTGTTAATTCATAGTTAAAATAGAAGTCTCCGATAAATATTGGATGACTCTACATCCATATGATCCAAATTATATTCAAGGGGATGAAATGTTCATAGACTTTGTGATTAGGTCTACTAACATAAATTCGATTGCTTGCCCGTGTGTAAAGTGTACTAATCGAACTTATGAGAATAGAATAGTGATCAGAGATCATCTAATTGCATTTAGGATTCGTCAAATTATAATTTTTGGTACTTTTATGGGGAAACGAGATCTTCGAATGAATGGGACGGTATTAATGTAGGTAATGAGGATGATGAAATAGATGGCCTTAGAAATGAAATTTAGGGTGGTATAGGAGACAATGACGTTAATGATGAAATTCACAAAGAAATTTATCAAGATAATCAATTTATGGAAGACCTTATCAACGATTTGTATCAAACCGCTGAAGACTCAAATAATGAACGCCTTATTGACGATGCTAAAGCATTCTACCGATTGTTGGATGATTAGAAATTTCCCTTGTACAAAGGATCCCGAGTTTTAAAAGTATCAACTTTACTTAAATTACTTCACATATAAAATGTTGGTCAATGGACAAACAAGTCATTTGATTTGTGATTAAAATTGCTCAAGGAGAAAATATTACTAGCAAATTCTGAGTTGCCAAATTCATACTATGAGTGTAAAAATTTATTATAGACATCAGTTTAATGTGAACAGGACATTTAGTACTCAGATTCATGACCCGTTTGTAATGGCAAGTCAAGCACAACAGGTTTTTATACTACGGATATGGAATCTAGACATGGATGAAAATTTATCACAAAGATAAATCCTCGTTATTCGAACAACTAGACAAGTTTTATTTGTGTCAAATATGATGACCTCTTTAAAATTTTAACTTTATTTTTCTTGTAGATATCATGGAACCTTAAAGGCTACAAAATGAGCTTTATCAAGACATTTAGACGAGCTCCGATCTCGTACAAATGATGTATAGTCCGATGATCCTATGAGCTTTATGGGATCACTTCCAGACATTGAGGTACTAGATGATCTAGATATCACCTTTCCTGAGGTGTCTATCACCCCGTAGGAGAATTTTCCCATTCCCAAGACTACATGTAGTTAATTACAACTTATACATGATATTTAAATTATTACATAAATTTAAAAAAATGTCATTTCATTGTTATTTTGCAGGGACTTCATCGAGGAGTGAACGTGGGAAGAACAAAAATATTGTTCTCGGGAAACTACCAACTGGGCAGAAGATGCGCTTACAGTTTAAAGAGGTGAATGGAAGCCCACTTGCGATAATGACAACTATTGGTCGAGGCATATTGGCAGCATTATTCAGAATCTGACGGTGGTGCCACATCATCTAGTAAATTGGTTTGATATATCACATGCCCAATTATACCATATATGGCGGTCCATCTCCATGAGTTTAATATTTTTAACGTGTTATCTTATAATTTGAAGGTTTCATAATCTTAAAATCTATTGTTATTTTTCAAGATCCTTCGAGTCTTCGCCTTATCACATTAACACCTACAAAGATATGACGACGACACATGTGAAGAAAACATGGGATAAGTGGAGATATACAAACAAAAGGGACTACATCCAACCACATGATGGCAACGAGGTGATAATCAGATTAAACCCTCCTCCTAAATTCGACCACGATGATTGGAATTATCTCCTTGACCATCACTACTTCACGACTGTATTTTAGGTATAATAGTCATCTTTAATTCATTATATGTTTAATCGACTATTAACTATAACTATCTTATAATTACAAAGAAAAAGTACGACCAATTCCAGCAACATAGAAAAATTCGTATACACCCACCACACTAGAAGAAGACCATTTTCACAAGTGGAGTGACATATGGTAAGTTTTAATAAGAGTATTAAATTTTCATAATATCTAACAGATTGAATGTATCTTGTTTGTACAAGAGAGGGATATTGGACACGCACCTGATTATGCAGAATTCTTCCTATATACTCATACTAGGAGAGCGACTGTTGAGGGTCCGACTCCCGTGGCTTCTCCGCATGTTCAACAGGTCGTGGTAAGTTATAATCATTTATATCATTTTAGTTTGCATGTCTAAGTTTCAAATTACTAATAGTGTTGTAAATGATTGGAGATTATAATGCACGAGCGGCTTCAAGCAAACCATGATATGTCGTCGTTTGAAGTGTTTGAGGATACTTTTGGAGCATAGGAACACGGGAGGGTGACCAGGATGGAATTCGGAGTATATCCAACGCACTTCAAAATGGATCATTGGGGAAGTTCTTCTTCGACCGCCAACAACGCACGGGTGTCACAAAGTCAAGAGACGCAAGCGTTGCGCAAAGAGAGTAGGATCTTGCGAGACGAGATGGAGCAACAAGGACGTGTGTTGGAAGAGATGCGCGCACAGCAGGACGCTCTACAAGCATAGATACGCGCACAACAAGAGACTATACATGCGCTTATGTCTAGGATTCTCTTCCTCCCCCATTCAGTATTGATTAACATTTTGTGTTAATACGATTTGAGATTTTTATAATTTATAATTTATTTTTATTTATTAATGAACTATTTTTACTAATAGTAGTAGAACAAAATATTAAACAATTGTAATTAGATAAGAAATGTGCCAAAAACCCGAGAGCAAGAATTATCAGCGATGTCGTTATAGGATACCAACATTGATAATTAACAATATCAACGATGGTATTAGGGGAATAACGAAGTTCATAACTAACAATAAGAGAATCATAAATCTGTCAAAAACCTGAGAGTAAGGACTATAAGCGGCGGCATTAGAGGAATGTCGACGTTGATAATAGCGACAACGAAAGAGGAATGTTGTCGCTATTAATTAAAATAAGTGTACGCATAATGCCATCGATTTTATTCAATACATAAGCGACGACGTAAGCACAATGATGTCACTGTTAGTCAAAACATACGCGACGACGTAAGCACAATGTTGTCGCTATAGTTTAAAATTATCAATGATGAAATTCCTCATTCACCGTCACTGATATTTTAATTATCAACGTCGGCCTATCGTCGTCGATAAAAAACATCATCTTTTAACGACGAACTTTTTAGCGACGAATGACGACGATTTTGTTCGTCGACGCTAATATTTATTAGTGATGATATTATGATTTTTAGCGACTATTTATGTCGTCGCTAATGATACATTTTCTACCCGGGTGTTATAACTTGTATAAAGTCGATAATATTGATCCATTTTCAATGGTGGCAATGAAAGTCACAAATGTTAGGATCAGGATCAATGATAGAGACTATGGTCTAACTATGTTGAACGCTTACACACACTTCGTTTTTTTATTAACTCTAGTAGAAGTTAATATTCCTTTCTATTCTTCGCAAGTCGTCACAAACTCTTGAATGGAGTTCAAGTGCGGAATAGTTTGTTTAGACTTGAAGCAATATGTGAATGAGATTGAAAGAAATGAATACAAGAGACAAGAGATTTTATGGATGTTCGGAATAAAAAATTCCTACGTCACCCCTTCTTCTCAACCTTGAGAAGGATATTCACTAGAAGATTTGGTTTAAATACAACACTTGTATAAACCCAGTCGAACAACCAGGACTTAGTTACTGTCTGTTTTCGAACTCCAAGCACACTCACTCTATTGAATAGAAATAAATTCTGTCAACTTATAATGCTGACCAACTCACATAGAATAGGCAATATGTAATACAATTTTAACACTCTAACAAACTTGTAAGTTTTTAAAACATTTAAAGATTGATAAAGTAGTGAATAATGATGTTTCAAAAGGTTGTAAAAGCAATTGATCGTGTATCGAGTAAAAGATCGGTCTAGACTTGTCCTCTTCCTTCTTCTTAAATAGTCAAGCTGCAACAGACATAATTGCTTCATAGGACGCAAGTCCTTATTTGATTGGCTGAATTGCAGGGAAGTACATCGGAGAGAAGTCTCTTTAATCTTGTCTGTACTTGGATGATAGTAAGCCAATATATTCATGAATGGGATTGCAATGTACGAGGAACCTACAACTCAGAAGGTTTGACTTTTCTTAGTTCATAGTAGTCTTGCATATGTCTGATTTTTCTGCGGAGTCAGACTGCTCATAACGAGTGCTTATTTAGGAATTAAGAATGATCTGGTACAAGAAAATGCTTAGTCAAAGTGCCGAACTTGGAAGTGCCTTGTAGGACCAAAGTGGTAAACTACCGAGTACGCTTAATATAAAGCTGAATTAATAAATTAACGGAGACGTTTATCCAAAAAACGATTGGGATAAACTATCGGGTGCGCCTTTTTGATATAATACCAAATTTGATATAAAATATTGGAAGGCTTGAGGGTGAGATAAAACCGGAAGCGTTTATCCAGAAATCGATCTAGATAAACTATCGAATGTTTCCATTATAAAACTAAGGTATAAAATACCAGACGCGCTCCATAGAATACCGACCTGATATAATACCGGATTCGTCTTAATACAAAACCGAACTCACAAACTACCGGAGGCGTGTTTATAAAATATCAAAATTACAAACTACTGGATACGTGTTTATAGAATATCGGGCGCGCTTTAGTACAAAAACCGAAGTCATATATAATCGGATGCTTGTTATCATAAAATCGATGTTGTATAGAATACCGGACGCGTCTTATAAACTACCTGGTGTGCTTCAGTATAAGAACCGAAGTGCAAACTACCGGACGCGTGCTTCTAATATAATATTGAAGTTATAAACTGGACGCGTGCTTATATGTAATACCGAACTTCAAAATACCAGAGATGTTTAATACCGAAGTTACAAACTACCGGATACGTTTCCAATATAATGCCGAATATAAAATACCAAAGTATAAAATACCAATTTGGAGATAAAACTGGAAGCGCCTCTTTTATAAATGCCGAATTTGATCAACTACCAGACAACTTTTCCTTTCCGATTTTCTTCATTCTGCACAGAATTAATTTAACACAATTCTGTTTTTTATTTATACACTTATAGTTAATATTTTTATTTAACAATTTCTATCTTTTTGATTATTTAAGCTAAATATTCTAAACCTTGTGATTTTATAGTTGTTGGCTAATTATCATAAATTAATTAACTATTTTATCTAACAATTTATCCCTTTTTATTGTTTAAAATAAATTATCAAAACTAATGATATATGTATTATTAGCAACAAATAGAAAATATATATTACTAAAAACACTTTGCAAAACAAATGCAATAAATACAAAATTAAATACTAATGAAATATTATGAGGCTTGGATCTATGACCATCAATCTTAGCCTAATAAAAAATAAAAGCCAAAAAATTATAAGAGCATAGTCTAATTACAATGAAAGTGTTGGACACGAATTAATATAAATATGTCATATACTCACACCTGTCAACCAGTAGAGACATTTCAATTTTACGTGAATTTAAAGTAAACTTATACTAAGGCTACGAATTTGAAAATTAATTTTATTTATTTTTAATTAAAAAAATTAACACAATTTTATAGATGATCTTCATTTCTATTTAAGATGACTTTTTTAGTAAAAAAAATTCATCACCGCTTTCAGTTGAAATCTAACACGTGACATTTTGGTCTTTTAAGTCGTACAAAGTTACCTTGATGGGTTATTCAACTCATCTATATCTATATCATTAAATTTAAAAATTTCTACAGCTTTCAAGTTATCCTACAAACTGATAATCTTAATTAAATCATCTCTTACATGTGAAATCAACAAAAACTAAATAAAAAATTTGTAAATTTTCAACTCCACCATTAAATTGGATAGTGAATCATATGCCAAATCTCTCGTATTCCTAGGTTTGATCTTGTTTAATTAGAGCATCAAGTTATTTATTTATTTATTTTGCATCTGAGATCGTGTATAATTATTTTAATATTTTTCTCATTCACGTACCAATACTTGGATGGATTAAGATAACTATACTATTATTTTAAAATTGAAATTGGAAAGGATGACTATGAGTTCTTGTTACTTGAATAAACTCAAGTTAAAAAAAATAATAAAACAAGATTTTAACATATGATCAATATATCATGAAGATCGTTAATTGTTTTTTAAATAATTCGAGCTTTAAAACTCTAATCCATTACCTTCAAGACATAAATTATTATATTTTACCACTAGGTATGGATTTTCTTGGAAATAATTAAACTTGTTAGTCAAAATAAAAATAAAATCCCTTATTAAGTCATTTTATGTAGGAAGTCTTATTATTTAAAGACACAAATTTACCCGGTGAGATCAAAATTGAAGACTAATTAAATTTGATTGAGAAGGAAAATAAATATATTTTTAAAAATTGAAGTAGCTTCTTTTGACTGAATTAATGGAGGGTCAATTTTGTTTACATTCTTCATTCCAAATAAAAATCTAGCTTGAAAATATTTCTCATTTTATTTTTTTTAAAAGATGCTAGAGATACGTTATGAATTGTTGCAAAAATGATTGCTAAAAACTATACCTAATTCAAGATGTACTCCTATAATAAAAAAAAAAAAGTGATCCAATCAATATAATACTGGTTGGGATATATATATATATATATATATATATATATATATATATATATGAACATTCAAATGGTTTTAGATCCAACCAAATCCTTTAGAACCTTCAAATGGTTTTAGAACCAACCAAATCCTTTAGAACCGCTCTACCATTCTATCAATCCTATTAGAATTGAAAAATATTCTACCGCTGAATATTCATCAGTTTAATCGATCATTAATATAAAATTTATTCAAAAAATTGTAACAATCCGATTTCTACTTTTGTAGAGAAAAGTTGTAATATATTATTTATTATTATATTGATTACATGAGAGTGGGAGAGCCTTATTTATATATAATATACAAGAAACTTTTACACTACCCTAAAACCTTTACATTACTCAAACCACTACTCCACTTCGCAAGTTTGACTTAAACATTAACCAAGGTGGAAAATTTATATTCCACAAGCCACTTATACGTTACCCAATGATGACTCATTCATTATTTCCAACAACTTTAAAATTAATATTTAATTTTATAATTTACCGAAATATTTAAGATATATTAACTTAAATATTAAAAAATAAAATTAATATTATTCCCGCTCTATTATCACTTAAACACTTAAATGAAAGCGAAATGTGTAGTGTGACATACTAATTTTTATTAATTAAAAAAAAAATTATTCACGCTCTATTCTCAGTCATCTACCTATTAAACCGAGAATTTATCCAAATATAAAAGTCAAACCAATATGGGATAAGCCTTACTAAAATGCTGCATTATAGTATTGATTAGAAACATGAGAAAATGTGAAAAAATAAATTAAATAATGACCCATTCACATGATAATAATAAATGGTTTCCAATTTCTAACTCAGTTTCACAACCCCAAGATATCCAACCTAATCACTCAAGTAATAAAGACGTTTTGATCTTCAAAAATCGTGTTCCACCTAATAAGAGTTTATTTAAAATTTTGTATTAAATAATTGGAGGAGATTAATGAGTAGATTTGTTAATTATTTTACTACTCTATTGTTGACTTCATTATCACATGGATATGGCCTAAAATTGAGGCAAAACATGGCTATAAAAACCCATAATAACTCATCAACTTGACATAATTCAATTGAAGAGAAAGTGACAAACATGGCTTATAATAAGAAGAACATTTCTACCAACTTCATCCTCCTGGTCGGTCTCCTTGTTTTCCTCCTCTTGCTAGCAAACTCAGGTAATCATCTAAAGCCTAACAATGTTAAATTTGATTGTTTTTTTGAAAATATATACTAGTTAACTTAAAGGAAAAAATGAGGGTAAATTGGTTTGATGAAAAAAAATGTGTTATTCAAGTTAAATCATCAATTATCCTGAAGTTTATTTTTAATTTTTTTTTTATTAATCTGTATTAGTGAATATCATAATTACCATGGGAAAATCAAACCATAAAAATCTATTCAAGTCATGAAATGAAGAAATTAATCACACATTAACAAAATAAGAGCATCAAAAAATAAAATAGAATATGAAATCAAAGTATGAAAATGAGAGTCTTAGATGAAGTGAAGCTCAACTAACTCTTAGTTTCTTAGTTATGCATAACATAAATATTTTATTAATTATTTTAATTGATGAATTGAATGATTGTATAAGTGAAGTGATTAATTATAACATGTATTTTTTTAATGAATTTTCACAACTTTTTGTTGTGATCGTTACAAAATAAACAGATTAATGAAATAATTTTATACTCAAAACATATTAGATAGCGATTTAAATCAAACAAGTAATTTCGATTATCACGTACTTTGCATATGCATGCAGAGACCGGGGAGGCAACCTTGTGCCAGAAGGCAAGCCAAACATGGTCAGGAAGGTGCGGTAACACACGACATTGCGACAACCAGTGTAAGAAGTGGGAACATGCAGAACACGGAGCTTGTCATGGAAGTTTCTTTTCGAAGAAATGTTATTGTTACTTCAAAAAATGTTGATAAAGAGTAACATGTTGTGTTTTAGTATTATAAGCGTTCCTTTAATGTTTTAATCTGTGTTGGTTATAATATGAATAAATACAAATGCTTTCCTTAAGCATTTGAATTATCATGAATGTTGTAATAAATGCAAATGCTTTCCTTAAGCATTTGTATTATATATCATGGATGTTGTAATAAATATTAATTAATGTTATTCTACTCAATCATTATAATAATTTTTTTTAATTGAGAAGAACTAGTATTACGCTCTATAATCATAATAATATATATTGATAAAAATATTGTTTTTAAATGCATTGGCTTTCGGATTAATTCATAAGCGTTATGAAAGCATAAACAACATCATCAAGCCCTCTTATCCATTGATTTGAAGCGTTTAGATAAAAAAAATGATGTCTTTAAGGGATCGGTTAAGATCTTATAAGGAAGATTAAACGTAACTTATGTTGTTTTTGGCACAATTAGAATCTCATATCAAAAAATAATGGAAGTGAAAAAGTTTCTTAGTATATAAAAAAAACTATATTCACAATTAGAATAGAACCCCATATCGAAAGATGATGGGAGTGGGGAAGTTTCTTAGCCTTTAAAAGAAACTCTAATTTCTTTGGTTTATTGCACTCAATACTTGTATCTCTTCTTCCTTATTAATTTATAGCATTAGTGCTCGGAGACGTATGTAACATTTTGGCCAAACTCCGTTATTAAATTTTGTTAATGTGTTCTTTTGTGGAGACGTGTGCAACATTTTAGCCAAACTCCGTTATCAAATTTTGTTAATGTGTTCTTTCGTTTGTTTCTTCTTTTGTTTTTGTCAGGCTTTTTCCCGAAAAGTGGTATCTGAGCCGAAGGTTCGTCCTTGGCATGGCGACTGAGTATTCAAGAGGGGCATCAACTCCTTCGTCATCCTAGACAAGGACACCGATGTCGAATTTGAAGTTTGCGGTGGAAATCTTTGATGGAACTAGACATTTCGGCATGCGGAAAGGTGAGGTTCTAGATTTTCTTTTTCAGTGAGGTCTAGATGTTGCTATTGAGGTCGAAAAGCCAGATGGCATAGAAGAAAAAAAATGGAGTATCATGAATCGGTTGACGTGCAGAACAATTCGATCGTATATGCCTAGAGAGCAAAAGTATGATGTGAAGAACGAAACTTATGTACAGAAACTGTGCCAAGCATTAGAGGACAAATTTCTGAAGAAGAGTGGTTATAATAAATTCCTTATGAAGAAGCGGTTGTTCCGGATTGATTACCAGTTATGTACTACTATGAATGAATATATAACTAAGTTTAATCAATTAGTAACAAATCTATTAAAACTTAATGTTAAGTTTGAGGATGAAAATCTGACTTTGATGTTGTTATAGTCCCTTCCTGATGAATTTGAATATTTAGAAACTAAGTTACTTCATGGGAAGAGAAATGTTTCTCTTAATGCTGTAAGTTCTGCTTTATATAATCATGAATTGAGAAAGGAGGACAAAAAGAAAAAAAATAGGTACAACAGATGAAGCATTGATGGTCAGGGGCCGTCAACAAAGCAAATCAAAAAGTAAAGGAGGAAGATCTGAAAGTAGAGTTGCCAAAGATGAATGTACTTTCTGTTGTAAGAAAGGACATTAGAAGATTAACTACCCAAAGTTGAAGAAGAAAGAGAAAGATTCTAAAGATGCAAATATTGTAGAAAACAAAAGTGATGCAGATTCAGAATACTCTTTATCGATGTCACACACAACATCACATCCTGACGCGTGGATATTGGACTCAGCCTACACTTATCATTTGATTTTAAGGAACTAGATGGTGGAGTTGTTTACATTGGAGATTTTAATACATGTAAAATAAAAGGGATATGTTCAATCAAGCTGTGAAATGATGACAGATCCACCAAAATTATCAAAGATGTTCGGTACATACCAAATATGATAAAGAATCTCATTTCCTTGGGGGTCTTGGAATCAAAAGATTTACATGTAAAAATAGAAAATGTAATTCTTAAGGTAATCTCTAGAGAGCTAGTGATGTTGAAAGCTATCAGGAAAAGTAATAATTTGTAGTACAGTTAATGGAACAACATGTGTATCAATTTTCGAGAGCAGAAAGGAATTAGAATAAAAAAAGTTATGGCATATGCGATTGGGACATGCTGGTAAAAATCTATGCAAAACCTTGTCAAGAAAAACGAGTAAAATTTGACACTGCTATCCATAATACCAAGGGTATTTTGGACTATGTGCACTCAGATATATGGGGACCTACTAAGACCCCATCTCTTGGAGGTAAAAATTATTTTGTAATTTTTGTTGATGATTTTTCCAGAAGAGTGTGGGTGTTTACTATGAAGAGAAGAGTGTGGGTGTTTACTATGAAGAATAAAGATGAAGTGTTTGAGATTTTTCTTAAATGGAAAACTCAAGTTGAAGACAAGATAGGAAGAAAGATTAAAATTCTCCGAACGGATAATAGTGGAGAATACAAGAATAATCCATTCCAGAAGTTATGCCAAGAGTGTGGCATAATTCGACACTTCACAATCAAAAAAAACACCAAAGTAGAATGGAGTATCAGAACGTATGAACAGGACATTAATAGAGAAAGATCGTTGTATGTTGTCTAATGTTGGGTTAGACAAGAAATTTTGAGCAAAAGTTGTGTCATATGCTCAACATTTAGTAAATCGCCTACCATCATTTACACTTGGTGGCAAGACTCCATTAGAGGTATTATCATGTATTTATATCAAAGTTATATCCACGAGAAAAGAAGGCTCTTTTATGAGATTTACTACAGGAATTAAAGAATATCGCCTCTAGTGTTTAGATGTAAAGAAAACCATTATCAGTAGAGATGTTACTTTTGACAATTATTCAATGTTAAATAAGGTAACACCAGACAAGATTGATTGTACTCCGCAAGAAGTAGAGTTTGAGCAGATAAAGATAAACCCAACAATAAGTGACTCTCCGACAAAAAACGAAGAGTCAAATGAGGAAGAGGTTCTGATCCAAGAACCTTCACAACAATGTGAATCAATTGTTGTGAACAGACCAAGATGAGTTATTCAAAAACCAGGTCGATTTGTTGACATGGCGGCCTATGCACTTCTTGTCGTAGATGATGTTCCATCCATTTTTTCAGATGTAAGTCGAAGTACTGAAAATGAAAAAAAAGAGGTGTTATGGAAGATGATATGCAATCTCTTCAAAAGAATGAGACATGCAATCTCTTCAGAAGATGTTAGTCGAAGTACTGAAAATAAAAAAAAATGGTGTTATGGAAGATGAGATGCAATCTCTTCAGAAGAATGAGACATGTAAGTTGACGCATCTACCAAAAGGGAAGAAGGCTATTGGTTGTAAATAGATCTTTATAAAGAAAAAAGGATTTCTCGGAAAATTTGATGTTCGCTACAAGGAAAAATTGACAGCTAAAGACTACGATCAGAAGGAAGAAGTTGATTATAATGAGGTACTTTCTCTTGTTGTTAAACACTATTTTATTAGAATTTTATTCTCTATGGTAACGCAGATGAATTTGAAGCTAGCTCAACTAGATGTAAAGACCGCAGTCCAACACGGTCATTTGAACGAGGAAATCTGCATTTATCAACCAGATGGATTCAAAGTTTTTGATAAAGAAAATTGGGTTTGCAAGTTGAAAAAATCATTTTACGGGTTGAAGCAATCATCGAGACAATGGTACAAGCGACTTGACAAGTTTATGATAGACTACAAGTATACAAGAAGCAGATTCAATTTCTGTGTGTATTTGAGCAATGAGTTTTATATCTATCTACTCTTTTACGTTGATGATATGTTGATAGCATCAAATAGACAATATGAAATTGACAAATTGAATGCTCAATTGGGAAAAGAGTTCGAGATGAAAGACATGGGAAAAACCAAATCTAAATATTGTTTAGATTTGGTAAACATCTTCCGCATTTTAGTCGGCGCTGAAGAGCACCAATTAGAAGCACTTAAGAACTATTTTTTAATAAAGAAGATTTGTATTTGAATATTGTGCCAAGGTGGAGATTTATTGATTTTGGCACAATTAGAATCTCACATCAGAAGATGATGGGAGTGAAAGAAGTTTCTTAGCCTATTAAAGAAACTCTCCCCTCTTTGGTTTATTGCACTCAATATTTGTATCCCTTCTAACTTATTAATTGATAGTCTTATTGCTTAGAGACGTAGGCAATATTTTGGCCGAACTCCGTTATCGTTTGTTTATTCTTTTGTTTCTGTCAGGCTTTTTCCAACACCTTAGTCAAAAATAATCACAAACAAGATGAATTTGAGATTTAAAAGATATCAGAGAGTAAGACACAAAATAGTGGTTTCTCTTATCTTAATTTATTGATTAATACCTGAATCCATTTATATTAGAAACTGTCCTAATTAGAAAAAGTATAAAATTATACTAATATTTTATACAATTGTTCAAATAGTGATAAATTTTTAAAGATTTTTTTTCTAAATAGATATTGTCTTAATATTCACCTCAATATGAACATACGGTAAAAAAAAAAAAAAGTTTAGATCGGAAATGTCAAATGCTTAAAAATCAATAGCTTTCAAAAAAATATATTTGATTCATTGTCTATGTTTTATCCTTTGAAGTTTCTTGTTCAAAAGGAATTTTCAGTGATTTTATCTGTCTAATCTATCATTCTTTTGAGCAATTTTGAATTATTTTATACTCACATAATTTGTTATTTCCATTATTGCATATTTATCCTCTAAAATAGAGTATTAGTTGTATAAACGGATGATTTTCCCTTTATAAGGATTCTTCCACCTCTCTAGATAATATTTCTTGTTGTGTCCTTTCATCTTGCAATGTCCACGTACGACATTCTTATTGATTTGTGCGTCATCATTTAATTTCATTGCCTTTTTAAGTTTCTTCCACTTTTATTCTCAATGAACATGGTTGAATGTTGTAGAGTTTTATGGATGTTGATTTGTCTTTTCTTCTAGACATTTAAAAACATTGTGAATATTTTGTGAACTGGTTGTAGGGGATCCATTATCAGAATCGAATATTTAATGTCCTTAAAGGAATCATCTAGGCCTTTCTATTTAGAGTAGATATTGTTCCTCACTTGATATTGTGTTGGGTCGTTATTGTAATCATAACAAGATTTGATCTCATCCTATTGTTCATGTGAAAATACGGTAATCTAAAAGTGTACCTTATTCTTTTTGTTGTTTGTGTTAATTATTCAAGTCTTTACTATTGCATCAATCATCCTCTAAAGTGTTGTTTTTTTATATCCTCAAATTTATTTGTAAATATCATCGATGAAGCATGTCTTCATTTTCGATAGTAGATCAAGACCAAGTCGAATACTAGTAATCCATTTGAAGTAGTTCAGTCGAGTAAAAAGTGTTGATGTGAAAACAATTATCTCTTTTCCATGTAGATAAAGGGGATTCCGGTCACATTTTCTTTTCTAACATATGTCCTTATCACTAAAAAATTGTGTTAATTTTCATTCGTATTGAGTTAGAATTTCGACTAACCGTTTGTTTGACAAAAAATTTGTCTAAAAAATAATTGATAAATCTTGAGATTGATCATCAACTATAGAGTGGTTATCATTGTATATAGTGCAATGGTTTATTCATGAATTGATATTACTATTGTACAACATATGCATAATTATGCTTCCTCTAATTTAGATATAGCTATATAAGTCTCACCAACTTACTCGATTCATTAATACATTTTCTTTTTTAATTTTCATTCAGTTTGTTCTTAAATAGATTTTTACAATTTTTAATGAGTTTGATATAATTAACGATGGATTCATATATAGATTTATGCAATTTTTTATGTAGTTTGATACCCTAACATATTTTTATCAAATTTACAGAGCCCATTGTGCCAACATCATGGATAAATATTTGGTATTATTTGAAATTTCGTGACAAAGAAAGAATTTTATAATTTCAAGGTTTTTTTTATTAGAGTTTAGAATCAATGGGTCTGATAAGTATCCATAATAGTATTTCTTTTTGATTAAATGAATACCATTGATTAACATGTTTAATTTTAAGAAAGAAAAAAAAAGAATTTTGCAATTCGAAAGTCATTGGTTTTCATTTAGAATCAGTTGACGACGATATCATAAATATAGATAAACACGTCATTAATAATTTGATGAGAATGTTTAAGCAATGATCATTTTTAGATTTTTTTTTAATTTGATAATATTTCACCATATCATTTTCTTAAAACTTGTTTGAGTCTATATAGACTATTGTTTAATTTACAAACTTTTGATTGTAGGATCACATTTAAAATCATATGTTTTTTATATAGATATCTTCTTCAAAAGTTAAATGAAAAAATGTATTATTCATGTTGATTTTGTGTAAAAACAACTATTTTGAAATTGTTAGGGCAATAATTAGCCTAACAATAATAATTTTTTGCAACATGGAAATAATATAGATTAAAAACAATTTCATCTTTTTGACTATATAGTCTTTCATCACAAATCTTGTTTTTAATTTGTTTAATGTGATTTTATCACTTTTAATTATTTTAATATTGAATTCAAATTAATTTTTTAACTACAAGGATACAAATTTTGATTTTCTTGAAAGGAAAAATTCATGTAGAACTAGTATAATCATCAACATATATGAAATATAGGTTAAAGAATGTTTTTTTATGTCTCCAAATATTGATATGGATTAAATGAAAATAATTTTATATTTATAATTTCATTAATGCTTCTATTGATTCATTTATCAAGTAAGGATTTATTTTGTTGTTTTGGTTATAAACATTTATAATTACAAATATGGTTACTAGCTTCAAATCTATTAGTTTCTATGTTGTTTTGGTTATAAACATTTTTGCTCATATTCTATTTGAAAGAAAACGAAAAATATTAACCATATTTAGAAGACTTGCTTAGATTCTTCAACAACATCCTCATTTTTCTTTCACTATTTTGAATCATTCTTTGAATATCTTGTCATCCTCCATAGTTTCTTAATCATTATTTTTAGTTATTTTTTTGATCGAATTGTTTGATGATTCATCTTCGTTGAAGAAGTTAGGTTAATAAACTTATTCTAATTTGTCGAATAAGTCGTTAAAATCAAATGACTTGTTTTCCTTTCAGCCTTGATTACATTTTTATCTGATATCATGTTAAGATCTTATGCGAAAGATTAAACCTACCTTAGTTGAAGATTAATTATAAGCGAATATGAAGTTGAGACTTAATAGAGATAACAGAGAGTAAGACACAAAATAATGATTTTTGTTATTCTTAATTTATCGATTCAGAATTAATGACAAAATCCATTTGTATACATGAATTTAAGAGACAGTTCTAATTAGTAAAAGTATAAAATTATCATAATATTATTTACAATTGTTCAAATAGGTTATAAAACTTTAAATAATATATTTAAAAAATAAATCTCGACTAAGTAGGATCAATTGCAAGCAACATAATTTTACATGATTTGTAATATGAATAGGATTGAAGAAGATTTTAATAAGTGTTAATTAATCGATATCTTGTCAAGGTTTGTTTTCATTATATCCCTAAATTTCACATTGGATAATTAAGAATTTGAGGGTGAAGCAATCGATAGCCAATAGGATGTGATAACAAATGATGAACAAAATTAAACCTATTAATTACTTATTGAGTGGGAGAGGCTTATGTATAGTGAAAGCAAGCTCACCGCCATGAAAAATTGTGTCCATTTTAAATGGAAATGACTATAAAGATAATATAAGAAGATTAAATAAATCATTGTTTGAAAAAACACTACCTAATTTTTAACCTATAGTACTTATCATAAACTTGAAATGGTAACATTATCTTGAACATTAATAACCCACTAAACCTTAATTGTCAATCCATACTCATATCTTCGGTGACTTGTTTTCTCAAGAGCATTTATCTTCTGTTCTTTCTATGTTGTTGACTGATTTGTGTGTAAAATTTTGAGATTCGTACTTTATTTATAATTTATGACAATTTATATTTAAACTAAATTTTTTTGTTTTAATCACAATTATACGACCTTCGCAAAATATTAATTAAATGAAAATTTTTTCCTCCATTAAAAATCATCAATCACACACTTTGACCGTATTTGATAGTTGCTTTATGAGAAGCGATTATAGGATAAAAGGTCGATTGTTTTAGAATTTTAAACTAATTTCATTAATTAAATAAAAATAAGAATTTAGATAAATAAATTAAATATAATTTAATTCAAATAAATAAAAATTCATATTAAATTGAATTGTGAATTTTTGGTGACATTTAATGTAAGTAGATAAGATGAAATGCCAAAAATCTTGAAATATGAAGAGTCTAGGATTGATAGACGTTTAAGATGGTTTAATTTCATGCTGTAAATATTCCTTTAATGTTGGAACTCTAATATATCTCATATCTCTTCTTCACTAATTTCATTTATCTCTTTAGAATTCGAAAGGTTCTTTCTTTAATTTGAGTGTTCTTCGAGTTTTTGGCTTGTCGTATTTCATTTGAAACCGGATGATTGATTAATATACTTTATCAAGTAAGTTGCGTAGTGATTCCGGTACTGAATCACTACTAAATTCGTTATACCCTAAGAGACAAACATCTTGATAAACATCATCACAAGAGGAGACGGTAGAACTATTTTAAGATTGTTAGATATCTTGTCTTAAAATAAATTACAGAAAATATATGAATTATAATATATACCTTCTTAAATTAATTAAGCGTCGATAATTAATAAAAGCTAGCGAGGTTTCTATACATTAATATACTTTATCAAGAAAGTTGCGTAGTGATTCCGGTACTGAATCACTACTAGATTCGTTATACCCTAAGAGACAAACATCTTGATAAACATCATCACAAGGGGAGACAGTAGAACTGTTTTAAGATTGTTAGATATCTTGTCTTGAAATAAATTACAGAAAATATATGAATTATAATATATTCCTTCTTAAATTAATTAAGCGTCGATAATTAATAAAAGCTAGAGAGGTTTCTTCTTCACTAATTTCCATTATCTCTTTAGAATTCGAAAGGTTCTTTCTTTAATTTGAGTGTTCTTCGAGTTCTTCCCTCAATCGAGTGTTCTTCGAGTTTTTGGCTTGTCGTATTTCATTTGAAACCGGATAATTGATTAATATACTTTATCAAGTAAGTTGCGTAGTGATTCCGGTACTCAATCACTACTAGATTCGTTATACCCTAAGAGACAAACATCTTGATAAACATCATCACAAGGGGAGAAGGTAGAACTGTTTTAAGATTGTTAGATATCTTGTCTTAAAATAAATTACAGAAAATATATGAATTATAATATATACCTTTTTAAATTAATTAAGCGTCGATAATTAATAAAATCTAGCGAGGTTTCTATACATTAATATACTTTATTAAGAAAGTTGCGTAGTGATTCCAGTACTGAATCACTACTACATTCGTTATACCCTAAAAGACAAACATCTTGTTAAGCTCCATCACAAGGGGAGACAGTAGAACTGTTTTAAGATTGTTAGATATCTTGTCTTGAAATAAATTACAGAAAATATATGAATTATAATATATACCTTCTTAAATTAATTAAGCGTCGATAATTAATAAAAGCTAGCGAGGTTTCTTCTTCACTAATTTCATTATCTCTTTAGAATTCGAAAGGTTCTTTCATTAATTTGAATGTTCTTCGAGTTCTTCACTCAATCGAGTGTTCTTCGAGTTTTTGGCTTGTCGTATTTCATTTGAAACCGGATGATTGATTAATATACTTTATCAAGTAAGTTGCGTAGTGATTCCGGTACTGAATCACTACTAGATTCGTTATAATCTAAAAGACAAACATCTTGATAAACATCATGACAAGGGAGACGGTAGAACTGTTTTAAGATTGTTAGATAACTTGTCTTAAAATAAATTACAGAAAATATATGAATTATAATATATACCTTCTTAAATTAATTAAGCGTCGATAATTAATAAAAGCTAGCGAGGTTTCTATACATTAATATACTTTATCAAGAAAGTTGTGTAGTGATTCCGGTACTGAATCACTACTAGATTCGTTATACCCTAAAAGACAAACATCTTGATAAGCTCCATCACAAGGGGAGACAGTAGAACTGTTTTAAGATTGTTAGATATCTTCTCTTGAAATAAATTACAGAAAATATATGAATTATAATATATACCTTCTTAAATTAATTAAGCAACGATAATTAATAAAAGCTAGCGAGGTTTCTTCTTCACTAATTTCATTATCTCTTTAGAATTCGAAAGGTTCTTTCTTTAATTTGAATGTTCTTCGAGTTCTTCACTCAATCGAGTGTTCTTCGAGTTTTTGGCTTGTCGTATTTCACTACTAGATTCGTTATACCCTAAAAGACAAACATCTTGATAAGCTCCATCACAAGGGGAGACAGTAAAACTGTTTTAAGATTGTTAGATATCTTGTCTTGAAATAAATTACAGAAAATATATGAATTATAATATATACCTTCTTAAATTAATTAAGCGTCGATAATTATTAAAAGCTAGCGAGGTTTCTTCTTCACTAATTTCATTATCTCTTTAGAATTCGAAAGGTTCTTTCTTTAATTTGAGTGTTCTTCGAGTTCTACACTCAATCGAGAGTTCTTCGAGTTTTTGGTTTGTCGTATTTCATTTTAAACCGGATGATTGATTAATATACTTTATCAAGTAAGTTGCGTAGTGATTCCGGTACTGAATCACTACTAGATTCGTTATCCCCTAAGAGACAAACATCTTGATAAACATCATCACAAGGAGAGACGGTAGAACTGTTTTAAGAATGTTAGATATCTTGTCTTAAAATAAATTACAGAAAATATATGAATTATAATATATACCTTCTTAAATTAATTAAGCGTCGATAATTAATAAAAGCTAGCGAGGTTTCTATACATTAATATACTTTATCAAGAAAGTTGCGTAGTGATTCCGGTACTGAATCACTACTAGATTCATTATACCCTATAAGACAAACATCTTGATAAGCTCCATCACAAGGGGAGACAGTAGAACTGTTTTAAGATTGTTAGATATCTTGTCTTGAAATAAATTACAGAAAATATTTGAATTATAATATATACCTTCTTAAATTAATTAAGCGTCGATAATTAATAAAAGCTAGCGAGGTTTCTTCTTCACTAATTTCATTATCTCTTTAGAATTCGAAAGGTTCTTTCTTTAATTTGAATGTTCTTCGAGTTCTTCACTCAATCGAGTGTTCTTCGAGTTTTTGGCTTGTCGTATTTCACTACTAGATTCGTTATACCCTAAAAGACAAACATCTTGATAAACTTCATCACAAGGGGAGACTGTAGAACTGTTTTAAGATCGTTAGATATCTTGTCTTGAAATAAATTACAGAAAATATATGAATTATAATATATACCTTCTTAAATTATTAAGCGTCGATAATTAATAAAAGCTAGAGAGGTTTCTTCTTCACTAATGTCATTATCTCTTTAGAATTCGAAAGGTTCTTTCTTTAATTTGAGTGTTCTTCGAGTTCTTCCCTCAATCGAGTGTTCTTCGAGTTTTTGGCTTGTCGTATTTCATTTGAAACCGGATGATTGATTAATATACTTTATCAAGTAATTTGCGTAGTGATTCCGGCACTGAATCACTACTAGATTCGTTATACCCTAAGAGACAAACATCTTGATAAACATCATCACAAGGGGAGACGGTAGAACTGTTTTAAGATTGTTAGATATCTTGTCTTAAAATAAATTACAGAAAATATATGAATTATAATATATACCTTCTTAAATTAATTAAGCGTCGATAATTAATAAAAGCTAGCGAAGTTTCTATACATTAATATACTTTATCAAGAAAGTTGCGTAGTGATTCCGATACTGAATCACTACTAGATTCGTTATACCCTAAAAGACAAACATCTTGTTAAGCTCCATCACAAGGGGAGACAGTAGAACTGTTTTAAGATTGTTAGATATCTTGTCTTGAAATAAATTACAGAAAATATATGAATTATAATATATACCTTCTTAAATTAATTAAGCGTCGATAATTAATAAAAGCTAGCGAGGTTTCTTCTTCACTAATTTCATTATCTCTTTAGAATTCGAAAGGTTCTTTCATTAATTTGAATGTTCTTCGAGTTCTTCACTCAATCGAGTGTTCTTCGAGTTTTTGGCTTGTCGTATTTCACTACTAGATTCGTTATACCCTAAAAGACAAACATCTTGATAAACTCCATCACAAGGGGAGACAGTAGAACTATTTTAAGATTGTTAGATATCTTGTCTTGAAATAAATTACAGAAAATATATGAATTATAATATATACCTTCTTAAATTAATTAAGCGTCGATAATTAATAAAAGCTAGCGAGGTTTCTTCTTCACTAATTTCATTATCTCTTTAGAATTCTAAAGGTTCTTTCTTTAATTTGAGTGTTCTTCGAGTTCTTCCCTCAATCGAGTGTTCTTCGAGTTTTTGGCTTGTCGTATTTCATTTGAAACCGGATGATTGATTAATATACTTTATCAAGTAAGTTGCGTAGTGATTCCGGTACTGAATCACTACTAGATTCGTTATACCCTAAGAGACAAACATCTTGATAAACATCATCACAAGGGGAGACGGTAGAACTGTTTTAAGATTGTTAGATATCTTGTCTTAAAATAAATTACAGAAAATATATGAATTATAATATATACCGTGTTAAATTAATTAAGCGTCGATAATTAATAAAAGCTAGCGAGGTTTCTATACATTAATATACTTTATTAAGAAAGTTGCGTAGTGATTCCGGTACTGAATCACTACTAGATTCGTTATACCCTAAAAGACAAACATCTTGTTAAGCTCCATCACAAGGGGAGACAGTAGAACTGTTTTAAGATTGTTAGATATCTTGTCTTGAAATAAATTACAGAAAATATATGAATTATAATATATACCTTCTTAAATTAATTAAGCGTCGATAATTAATAAAAGCTAGCGAGGTTTCTTCTTCACTAATTTCATTATCTCTTTAGAATTCGAAAGGTTCTTTCTTTAATTTGAATGTTCTTCGAGTTCTTCACTCAATCGAGTGTTCTTCGAGTTTTTGGCTTGTCGTATTTCATTTGAAACCGGATGATTTATTAATATACTTTATCAAGTAAGTTGCGTAGTGATTCCGGTACTGAATCACTACTAGATTCGTTATACCCTAAGAGACAAACATCTTGATAAACATCATGACAAGGGGAGACGGTAGAACTGTTTTAAGATTGTTAGATATCTTGTCTTAAAATAAATTACAGAAAATATATGAATTATAATATATACCTTCTTAAATTAATTAAGCGTCGATAATTAATAAAAGCTAGCGAGGTTTCTATACATTAATATACTTTATCAAGAAAGTTGCGTAGTGATTCCGGTACTGAATCACTACTAGATTCGTTATACCCTAAAAGACAAACATCTTGATAAGCTCCATCACAAGGGGAGACAGTATAATTGTTTTAAGATTGTTAGATATCTTGTCTTGAAATAAATTACAGAAAATATATGAATTATAATATATACCTTCTTAAATTAATTAAGCGCCGATAATTAATAAAAGCTAGCGAGGTTTCTATACATTTGTACTAGCGAGCTTTATCAAAGCATTTCCGACAAAAAACAATATTATTTTCACTCACTTTCGTCAAGTAACTAACATATTCTTTAATCCCACTTTATAATTATTATAAATTTGCACTAAGTGTGATTCCAACTCGCAATCTTTATTATGTAGAATGAACACTTAACCATTACACCACTAAAGATTGTTGATTTCTTTTTATAAATTTATGTACGAATATATAATTGATGTGACTAACAATTATATATAAAAAATGTTATATATATATATAAATAAATTATATAAACGCATTTAAAATATTATTAGTTTAATTATTTAAAATGTTGAAATTATATTATTAGAAATGTCATTCGTTCATCAATTTTGAAGTTGATTTTAAAATATAAAGTGGTATTAACTTAGTTAGTTAAAATGCTAAACTTATATTACGAGGTTGCAAATTCGAAACTTGTGTATATATCATTTTTATTTAATTTTTTAGTTTATGGGTGGGCGGCTCAACCCACGACCTGACCCAACCCAACTCAAGTATCCATTTACTCTCAAATACATATCCAAATTAACAATTCTCGATCCGGCAATCCGGACACTTTAAAAATTAAGAATTGTTATATATATATATTACCTAGTTAAAAAGTTGAACTTATATTGTTAAAATGTCTCGCGTTCATCATATTTGGTGTTGAATTTAAAATATAAAGTGTTATTAGCCTAATTGGTTAAAGGGTTGCACTTGTTTTGTTAGGTTACAAGTTTGAAACATACATATAACATTTTTAATTTTATTTTTAACCATTTTAAGTTTATGCACGGGTCAACCCACAATCCGACCCAGGTATCCATTTACTCTCACATATATATCCAAATTAACCACAGCTCTCGACCCGGCAATCCGGACACTTTCAAAATTATGCATCATTATATATATATATATATGTGGTATGTTGATTACTAAATAAGGAGAGATGATTATTTATTTATACATTGTTTTATATACTATATTTTATTATGGTATTAAGATATCATTTAAAATGTGTGTATATATTTATTTGTTGACAGAGTTGAGTTAAAGAAAATAAATAAAATTTTCTAATTAAAAGAAACAGAAGGTTGTAATAGTGGTAAAGTTAGAGACCAGGAAGTTGAAGAGTTGTGTAGTTTTGATTCGAAAAGTCAAAAAGATAATTATGTGGCATAATAGAGATGGCCTACTTGGTTACAGATCTCAATATTAGGACCTTGTTTGATTTGGTCTTACAAGGAAAAATCTTAATTGATTTGAGAAATGATGTGACATATGTGTCGACATCATCGAATGCAAACGTGCAACCGAAAATAAATGTTCAAGCTGCTTCGACCAAAGATGCTTGAAACATTAAGATCCTTTTTTTTTTGTAGAAATCATGTGACATGATGAATATTTATTTGATTAAATATTCTAATTTCTTCTATAAAAATAATATGTTGAAATGAATATTTTATTTTATTCATATTATAGTTTCTTATATAGAGATTATGTGAAGAATAACACAAAATAGTATTGTGTATATTATGATAAATAAAAGGATGATCTATTGTTAGATAAATATGTTTTCTACACAAGATAAAATTGTGCAACTTAATATAGAAGAAAATGTCTTATTTATATTTGTTTAGTTGGTGCTAAAATTGATTTTATGAGGGTTTGAAATCAAGAGATACGGTTTTTTTTAAATATTATTTTCATACAAATCTGAAAAGAAAAGATATTCAAAATAGATTTTATGAAATGAATTAATAAGGAAAATTTGGCTTGTAATGTTTTGTATGACTTATAACAATGTTTACAATAATGGTATGAAAATTTTGATCATATTTTAATTTTAACTAAAAGGTTAATAATTGTGACAATTGTGTATATCATAAAGACAATGAAAGTGGTTATTTCATACGACATTTTTATCGTTGGAAATTACGATATAAATAATTAAATCCATTAAGGATGTGAGTTGTATTAAACAAGGTATCATGTTGTTATCAAATGATAAAGTGATATGAAAGACTTTACGTCTACAAGTGAATATGTTTATACTTGAAAGTGCAACTATATGGGTGAAAATCTTCTAACGAAAAATATTTTTTTTTTTGTGAAATTTGTAATCGTTTACACGAAGACATAGAAAGACATTTTGTCTACTAGTTAGCCAAGTAAACAATATTTTTCATAAAAGAATTTTAAATTATAAGTATGTATGAATGAATGACTATGCTTATTAGAAGATATTCCAAGATTGTCTAAAAGGAAATTTCTAATTATTGTGATAGTTATATGTAATTGGACAATCTAAGAGTAAATGACAAATCTAGACATAAATTTCTTATACATAATGTCATTGGACTATACTCTCTAATAAAGTTATCACATTTGACTATGTTAGTCAAAGATAACATTGTGGATTCACTAATCAAATTATTGAATGGAGAGTTAGTTTGAAGTCTTTAAAGGCATTAGTCTCCTATAAGTTGGTATAAAGAAAAACTCAACCTATGCAGACTAGAGATCCTAAGAACTAGGTTCAATGGGATAACATAATCGTACTAACTTGGAAGATTATTGTTGAGAATTAATCCTATAACAAAACAATATAAATTTTGACGAGGATAAGCATATCTATTTTAATGATTTTTTGTAGACAAAGAGATCGATCACCTATGTGAGGGAGAAGTGGGGCCGCTTCGAAGAAATTGCACGGCTCAATTCTAGACCCTCTCATAGAACCAAACGCGTGTTCCATGGTCAAAACGGACACAACCATGAGAGCTTGACATGCATCAGAAAGAATTCTATGTGAAAGTGTGTAATAGTTTACACAAATGCCAGAATAGTTCAAAGGACATCTAGTCTACTAATTGGCTAGTAAAATTATATATTTTCATAAGGGAATGTTAAAAGGTTACACATACCTATCCTATGTAGGATACAACACAACTATTGAACATTTCACCTGGTTAATCTTTCAGTTTCTATTAATGTGTGGGATTGTTAAAATTTTAAACTAATTACATTCATTAAATGGAAATGAGAATTTGGATAAATAAATATAAATTCATACCAAATTGAATTATGAATATTTGGTAAAATTTAATGCCAGTGGATAAGTCGAATGCCAAAAGTCTTGAAATGTCAAGAGTTTAGGAATGATAGTCGTTGGATGAATTATCATACGCTGGATTGATAAATGAATTTATTGTGATGGTTCTTCGAGTTCTTCACTCAATCGAGTGTTCTTCGAGTTTTTGACTTGTCGTATTTCCGTTGAAACCCGGTGATTGATTCACGTACTTTATCTTATTTTATTTTTATCAACCATCAAATTCGGTGTTATTGTTCTTCGTATATATTATTTTATTTTTATTTATTTGTAACATTGTATTTTTATATATTTATGCCATTTCAAGATAAGATATCTAGTATGTGAAGTGTTCGAAAGTATTTTAAGAGTAACCTCTTCGAGGATATCAATACTACATCTGGCCTTTTGCTAAAAAAAACAAATTAGAAGTCTTTCAATAAACTAATATCCTAGGGCAATGACTTAAAACATGTTTGGGTTGAACTATGCGCGCCTAACACTATCATCAACTTCTTGGAGGCTTAGATCGAATGGGAGTATGACATCACCCATTGATAAACATTGGCATTTCATTATTAACGTCATTTAGTGGACTAGAATTGGTTGAAAGAAAATACATAATCTCTTAGAACAAATTCAGACAAACAGGGTTCAGTCCACTTTTTTTTTTTTTTTTTTTATGTAATATTATACTCTAAATTTTTACAAAATTTTAATATAATTTACTTTTTATTTATCAAATTATTAAAAAAATTATAAACTTACCTTTATTCACTCGTTTTATCAAAAAATTTAACACACCAATTTGTTTTTAGCTTACCCCAACTCTGAATTCTGTAAACGTCCCGATTGACAAATATAATTCTAAATAACTCAATTCTTACCCTCTTGACTTATGTGTCTCATACTCTCATTCACTCTAGTCTTTTCTAATTAGATCATTATTAATGATGTTCTTGATTAGCTTAGTTAGTGTCTATTAGATAATTTTTATTTGTTGGTGCAGGTAATTTTCAGATGTTAATTGCCATTTATGATTATAAGTTTCTTTTTGTCTCGATTTGTTTAGCATGAAATATTTGTGTAGTTGTCTCAATAATCTTTATAAATAAATATTTATTTATTTAAAAGTAATAATAATAACTTATAGTCTTATATACAATTTATATAATGAGACAACTCATACATTCATCCACTCATATAGATTTAATAATAAATCAAATTAAAAATGAAGAAAGACTATAAATTTGTGGAAGAAATGTGAGAGGTGAGTAGGTATGCAATAATATGGAACCATATTAGAAAGTTGGAAAAGAATGACACAAAATCAGTCTATTTGGAGATAATCATTAATTATAACATATTTTATGAAAGGAGTTAATGTTGGATACGAGAGTAAAAGCAAAAATGAACATATATTTATCTGTTTTCAAATAGGTAATTATTGAATTATTAATAGTCTAAGTGGTTAAATTGGAAAATATTGTAATGCTCTAAAAGTCCTAAGTGGATAAATTGGAAAACAATGCAATGTAGTGCCTTGACTTATGGTTAGTCAGTCACAAGTATTGTATACATGATTTTTGTGAAGCTTGATTGAAAATCTAGAATATGAAATTAAAATTTTGTTTGATTAAAAAATTGTAAAATATCTTTGTATATTTAATATATAAATTCAAAAAATAAAATATAAAAAGTTAATATATTTATTATTGATTTAAACTATGAAATGTAAAAAGTTGTTAAAAGAAAATAAAACAAAGTCAACTTATAAAAATGAAATTAGCAACGAAACTACTTCCTTCAATTTAAGATATTTTTAGTATAAAGTAAATCTGAGATTTATTTTTTTTAAATAAGAATTTTATTACGAGCACAGTGTGTTAATAAATAAAATTATTACTAAAATCATATTAAGTTTAAATATTGATGAAAAACTTATATTAATTCAGATATAATTGCTATTTATTGAAAATGATTAAAATTAAGAGTTGAAAATTATTATTTTTTATTGGTACAAGTTTATTTATAAATCATATATTATAGTATTTTTTTTTAATTAGTTTTGATATACATTTTTTTTTAACAATTTTTAGAATTTTTATTTTTGAATTATTTGGTTAATAAATGTGATAACAAAGTCATGTAGAGTGATGTCATTTATTTTGGTACATGACTTTTGGCAAAATAGTAAAAAAAAAGTTAATAAAAAAAATAAAAAAATAAATAAAGAATATAAAATTATTACATTTATGACCAAAAATGTATTCATCTAAAAGAAATCAGAAATTTATAAAGAAATTTAAATTTTTTTTTTTAAAATTGTGTTCATTTAATCAATTTTCCAAAAAAAAAAAATTATCAACATTTTAAATATCATCGTCCAAACAAAAAAAAAACATCCCAAAAATATTCTCAGATCTCTTATATTTCTCTCCTAAAATGTTTGATTTTAAAAAAATGTTTTATTGAGAAATTCTTTTCATATTTTTTTTACCCAGCATCAATAATAAATCATTTTAAATCTTTAATTTTAAGATACAAACACTTATATAATTATTAATCTTTAGGTTAATCAAATTGTGTCGGTCATTTTCTCTCCCAATCATTTCTCATAATCATAAATAAATTCGTAATCTTTTAATTACTCTTATAAAGAGTCATATTTAGTATTATTTTACAAACGTGAAACAACACATGTAATATATATATATATATATATGAGTAATGATATATACAGCACCTTCGCATAGCACCTATTTCTTTTGGAAAGAAAGAGAAAATATTTTTTTCTCTCTTAAAAATATATATAAAACAGCCTTACTCTCTATCTCTCTATATATAATAATACTTAATTTTCAAAGTATTCGGATTGTCGAGTCGAGAGCTGTGGTTAATTTGAATATATATGTGAGAGTAAATGGATACTTGAGTTGGATTGTGGGTTGTCTCGCCTAATAATGTTGTACGTATGTTTTGAATTCACAATCTAACAAAACTTTTACAATCTTTTAACCAACTAGGCTAATAAGACTTTACATTTTAAATTCAACACCACATTTATGAATACGAGACGTTTTAACAATATAAGTTCAACATTTTAACTAACTAATATATATATATATAATGATGCTTAATTTCAAAAATGTCTGGATTGCTGAGTCGAGAGTTGTGCTTAATTTGGAAATATATCTGAGAGCTAGTAATGGATACTTGAGTCAGATTGTGAGTTGACCCGTCCATAAACTTAAAACGGTTAAAAATAAAATTAAAAATATTATATGTATGTTTCGAACTCGCAACCTAACAAAACAAAGTGAAAATCTTTAACCAACTAGGCTAATAAGATTTTATATTTTAAATTCAACATCAAATTTAATGAACGCGAGACGTTTTAACAATATAAGTTTAACTTTTTAACTAACTAATCTATATACATATATAATGATGTTTAAGTTCAAAAGTGTCCGAATTGCGGGGTCGAAAGTTGTTGTTAATTTATATATATATATGACAGTAAATTTAAAATGCTATAACACTTTCACCATAATTTTTTTTTCTCGGTTTTTTTTATCATTCTCGTGCATTCTAAATATTAGTTACCTCAGGAACAATACAGAGGAAAGAAAAAATTATTCTCCACGCTCAAAGTTTTTTTCGAACACAACATCATTTCAATCGAAGACTGCGTGCGTCTACACAATTTTTGTAAAAACCGTGTGATGGATAAAAAATAATGATGCGTCTTATGATCCAAATAATGATAAGGATGCAATGAGTCCAAGATGAAATTTTAAGAACAATAAACAATGAAATGACAATTTTTAAAGATGGTTTTATAACTAAATGTAGACTTTTGATAATGAAATGTTTTAGTTTTATGTTATTATAAGAATATGTCTTACTTACTATTAATATAAGAATTTATTTTTTAATATTATATTTTTGACCTAATCACTTTATTTTACTTTTAAAAAATGTTATAATTATATTAGTGTTTGTATCTTAAATTTTTGTCTTAATTATATTTAGCAAAACATATAAATAAATAAATTTGTATTCTAAATATAAATATCATTTCAATCAAGATCAAATAAATACAATAAGAAATTCAAGGGTAAAATAGTAAAAAACAAAATATAAAAAATTGATAAAAACTAAAATACCCAATGAATTCCAATATCAAAATTATTTTATTGGCCATTTTTAAAAATAATTGTGATTATCAATAAAAAATATGTTTTCATAAAACATTATTAAGAACATTGATATAGAATTGACTGTGGAAAAAAATGAACAATATAATTTATTTTATGTAATCATCCAATTGTATGGTGGATTTTCTCTAGTTAATTTTACTTAACCAATATGGTTCAATAATCCTAAATACTATCTTTGAGAAATGCAATAACTAGGTAATTGCTCACGGAGCAAATAATTAGTTTCACCTAATAAAGTTACTTTAAAATTTTAAGCATTTATAATTTTATACTAAGTTAACAAGGTTTACTCTTAAATTATTTAAGTTTTTCCATTTTTAAATTTTACAATATTATGATTATAAGATATATATAAAAATTGTTTGATTTTATTTATACAAATAAAGTAAATGTATATTTACTAATTTTCAAATAAGTTATCACAAATCACACCTCATTATAATTAATAGAATTTGTGATTATATATATATATATATATATATATATATATATATATATATATATATATATATTAAAAGGGCATATACATACTTTTTACATGTCATTAATTGTTTCGATTCAATTTTATGGTTATTTGGTCTTTATAAAATACAATTTTATATGTAATAAAAGTATATTATTTGTTGATACACTTAAGTTACAAGTAGGAGGCAATATATTCATTATTAAAAATAAACTTATTATTAAACTCTATATTACATAATATGTTAAAAAAACATTTTAAATAATGAATACAAGTTTATGGTAAGTATGTAATCAAAATGATATATTTTAGATATAAAATAATATTTGTATTCATTAATATACTCTAAATAAATAATGTATAGATGAAAGTACTAAAACATTATTATAGTTGACTTTTAACTATTACTTATTATTTTATTAACATAAATTATTTTCAAGTCTAATTTTTAAAATTTTACTTAAATTTTACATTACAATGTAAAGTAATCTTATCAATTTATATTATTTTGGTCTTGCAACTATATATATTTTTTCTTTATTTTTATAGTTATTTTCTATTTATGTTCTTATTTTGAATTATATTAATTTTTTTTACTTAAACGACTTATATATAAGAAACAAACATTATTAAAAATAAAATAGGATAAAAAATAAATTGTTCTGTTAGTTTTTAAAATTCTTTTTAATATAATCGAAAATCATTTTATTTACTGTCACCGATAATATAATTACTTAGTTCATATACATAATGTTACAATACTCTTTGTTTTTATAATTTATTTTATTACTATATATTAATAATTTTTAAATATTTTTAAAAAATAAAACTTATCTTCTTAAAATCAACGTCAATTATTTTTTTTAAATAATTAATAGATTATTCAAATAAATTTATACAAAAAAAAATTCCAAAATTCAAATTATTGCTTACCTATTGGTATAGTCAAGCCAAACTCCAATAACCAAAGAGTTAATAACCATGCCAATTGTTTCCAAGAAATGTTCAAACATAGGGTAAGGTAGAATTAAAGGACCATAACCATTAAGTACCTCTCTATATAATAAGAGGATGATTTAAGTCCAAAATACCAATTCACAACAAAATGTCATCCTTTTTCAAATCCATAACCTTTTTGTTCCTAGTTATCATAATCAAACATAATCCCATCAATGCCGCCAGCATCACCATCCGAAACAATTGCCCTTACACCGTTTGGGCCGCCGCAGTGCCAGGTGGAGGCCAAAGACTCGGTCAAAACCAAGTTTGGACCATAAACCCACCCGCGGGCACGGCAGGAGCCCGCGTCTGGGGCAGAACCAATTGCAACTTTGATGGGTCCGGTCGAGGCAGGTGTGAGACCGGAGACTGCAATGGGCTCCTCCAATGCCAGTCTTATGGAAGCCCTCCCAATACATTAGCTGAGTACGCATTAAACCAATTCAATAACTTAGACTTTTACGATATTTCACTCGTAGATGGATTTAACGTACCAATGGACTTTAGCCCTACCTCAAATGGGTGCACTCGAGGCATCCGTTGTACTGCGGATATTAAAGGGCAGTGCCCGAATGAACTTCGAGCACCAGGTGGGTGTAATAACCCATGCACTGTGTTCAAAACCGACAACTATTGTTGCAATTCGGGTAATTGTGGACCGACTGTTTATTCGAGATTTTTCAAGCAAAGGTGTCCTGATGCTTATAGTTATCCTAAAGACGATGCAACAAGTACCTTTACTTGTAAAGGAGGAACCAATTATAGGGTTGTTTTCTGCCCATGAAACACAATAATTGTGGAAGGGAGCTTTAGTTTCTAAATGTATGAAATTATCATAAACCATAACTCACTAGTAATAAGTCTAGAATAAAAACGAAAAGGTTTATGATCAAATAAATGTTGTATTGTTGTAATCATATTTATGTGTTGAAATAAGATAAGCTCCCTATCAGGTTTTACTATTGAGTTGAAATTTTTTATTTAATTTGTCACAACTCCTCATATATATGCTATTTATTAAAAAAATGTTAAAATTAAATTGAAAGTCAACTAGGTATAGAACTTGTTCGGTTGCAGCTTATTTAAATAAATTTTAATTTTTTATGTAAATAATGTTGATTAATAGTGATTTTCTGAAGAAAAAAGCAATGTTAATAAAAATATTTATAATGTTAATATATGATAGTAAAATAAATTATTATTTTTTAAATAAATAATATTTTAATATTTTAGTTAATTAATTAAATATAATCATATTTTTAGTATATTAAAATATTGGATATAATAAAGATTGGGCAGGCTCCATCTTTTGTTGACGTCTTTCATTTCCTTGTTTCCTTTTAATTCTATAAATAATTGAGAGAAAATCTTGTTTTGACTCAATTCGAAAATCATGTAATCTCCCCTCTAAGATTTATTAATAAACAACACTATATACGTTGGATTTGTTAGGTAATAATTTTTTCATTTGAACTGGGCATAGTTCATTACAACTCTTTTATATCTCCGTCCATGTTCACCATTAAATAATATCACCTCATTTTGTCAAATCAATAATTTAATTCACATATTTTTAATCCTCAAATATCATTTCTTTTTCAAACCTCTTATTACTAATTTTGTAATTTTATTTTAGTCAACCAATCATCTCAACACAGTTTTTCATCAATTCAATTGAACTCTCTAATCTCGAGATCTCAATTTCATTTAGATCAAACCAATCATCTCATTCACATATTTTAATCATCAAATATCTTTTATTTTTAATGTATCTCTCATATTATTAATTTTGTGACCTCACTACGAGTATTTTCCACCCAATAATCTCAACATTGTCAACCTCTTTTATCCTCACCATGGCAAGCAAACCAACCATAAAGTCATAATCGACTTCTTACACTCACTTAGTGAACCAACAATACCACAACACTATACATAAATAATGGATCGGGTTAATAAATCGATTAAACCATGTGTCAAACAGGGTTGACCTCTCTTTCAAATATATTTTAAAATAAAACTATTATAAGGTTTGATCATAGAGTCTAATGTTTACTATTTAATTATCAAACCAACTACACTATACTAATTTTCAATAAGTTTTGCGTTAATAAAATACCCTATTTTAATAAAATATTGGTGAAATATATATATATATATATATATATATATATAATAAAGTTCAAAATGAATTTGTCTTAAAGCTTACTTGTTTTATCGTTAGTTTCCAACGAAAGGGATCTTGATCTTCTCCACTTCATGATGACAATTTTTTTGGTAAACTTTCAATGATTTTGACCGAACATATTTGACAGGCTACCTACCTATCCTCATGAAAGAGGAATCATGTCCAAGATAGTTTAATTTCTCTTTCTTCAAAACTTAAGCAATGGTTTGAAATTACAAACCTTAGCACAATTCTAAAGGGATTTTAGCAAAGAAGTACTCTTAAAAGTTTTGACCTTAACAACGTTTTGAAGGGTTTGAAATGTTTCGAAATGATCATTAGTCGAAAGTCATGACTCAAACGATGATATGCAATGCACTCTTGATTAAAAAATGATGCATCTGATGCAAGTAATGTTCATAAATATTTTTGAAAAAATACCCTAATGTAAAATGATGGCTTCAAGTTTTCATTCCTTTGAAGGAAATATTTTGACAAAAGGGACTAAACCTACCGGTAAGTTGTCTATATATCCCTATTAATGGGGAATCAGGTTTGCATCTAGTTCGATGCATGAAAATCAATTTAAAATTCCCCTAGTGTTGACATAGGATGATTTTTAGAATTTTGGTGGAACACACACTTGTTTTTTGAAAAGCTTGAACTTTTTAGGACGATCCTCAATTTTAGAAATATGAAGGTTTTATTTGTTGTTAGTTAATCCTAAGATACATCCACATCACATTCTCTTTCTTCTTGGCTCAAACATAATACTTCTTCATAGGTCTATGGTCGATAAGGTGAAGACTTGTGGTGTTAAATCTTGAATTTGGTCAGCATTTTGAGTACTTCTCTTTGGAAATGTCTTCCATTATCAAAGATCATTGAATGCGGAGACTCTGTATATACTAATTATGTTGCATAAGATAAATTTGGCTACATATGTGAGAACTTTAACACCTTAAATAAGGCAACTTATACCCACTTTATAAAATAATTATGACAATCAATATGAACTCATGACTGTTCGACGCATGCGAATAGATTTTCCCTATTATGTTGATCCTCCAAGTGGAGAAAGGACACGATGATGTCATATTGTAGAGCAAAGAAGTTGGTGTATATTTTAGATTGACATAAATTTGACATTAATGGCAACTTTTGATATAGTTGACGCACTAATGTTCTAATTTTTGTTAGTAATACCCAAGTCGCATGATTTTCTTTACCAAAGTCATTCCATTCATATGTTGTCCACATAACCCATAATGTACCTCTTTCATGATTTTCATCGATTCAGATCAATATAAACACAACAGGTTTTGTCCATCGAAGGATCGACGATATAACTTACCCACCATCATCAAATAATTCGTGGAATATTGGCATAGTGCCCGTCTTTCTTTGTTCTTTAAGTGTGACAATTACTCTTCATCTTTGATATATTTTTTGTTGAGTTATGGAGCCTACACTTATAATAAACTCTACATTGTTAATTAGAGTTTATTGGGTTTTCTTTTTGGTTTTGGGCTTGGGCCTGACCAAAGTTATTTAGGTTTATTACCTGAATGTTTACCCTATAAATATGTGATTATTAAGAGTTTACATTGTGTAGAAAATTTTTTAGAGAGATAAAGTGTGAGGCAAAAAAAAACTCTATATTCCTTCTTCTTCTTCATAGTGAAATCCGGTGGTAACAGTATATGACATAAGATTGGAAGATTTGATGGGACAGATTATGCCTTCTAGAGAATGCGGATTGAAGATTATCTCTATGGAAAAAAGCTTCATGTTTCTTTGAGTGAGAAACCAGAGAAGATGGATGAAGTTGAATGGAAACTTCTTGATATACAAGTTTTAGGAGTTGTCCAATTGACGCTAGCCAAGACGGTTGCTCACAATGTAGAAAAGGAGAAGACCATCATCGGTCTGATCAAAGTTCTTTCTGATATGTATGAGAAACCATCTATTAACAACAAGGTACACTTAATGAAAAGACTCTTTTACTTAAGAATGATTGATGGTACTTCTATCACTACTCATTTGAATGAATTCAATACAATTGTGAATCAATTGTTATCTGTTGAGATTGATTTTGGGGATGAAGTTAGTGCCCAGATTTTGTTAGCATCTTTACAAAATAGCTGGGAACCTATGAGGGCAACAATTAGTAATTCAATTGGAAATGCTAAACTGAAATTTGTTGAAGTTAGAGATCGTATTCTTGCTGAAGAGGTTCGTAGAATTGATTATGGTGAAACGTTCAAAGGTTCTGCTCTGAATGTGGAAAACAAGGGCAGAGGTAATGATAGAAGTTTCAACCGAGGTAAGAGAAGATCTATGTCGAGGAGCAAGAGGAGTTAGTCCAAGTCTGGGAGGACATTTGAGTGCTGGAATTGTGGTAAATATGGTCATTTGAAGAGGAACTGCAAAGCACCAAAGAGAAACAGTGATGATAAAAATGATGCAGTCAACGTTGTTATAGAAACTGTCATTGATGCGTTACTTCTTTCTGTTGATAATAGATTCATGGGTTTTGGACTCGGGAACGTCTTTCCACACCACTGCCCATAAAGAATTAATGGAGAATTATGTGGCTGAAAACTGTGGGAAAGTTTATCTCGCAGATGGTGAACCACTAGATATTGTTGGCATGGGGGACATCAAATTGAAGATGGCAAATGGTTATATTTGGAAGATTAATAAGATGAGACACATTCCAGGTTTAATGCGCAATCTGATTTCTGTTACACAACTTGATGAAGAAGGTCACAATTTCAGTTGTAGAATGATGCATGGAAGGTGACTAAAGGAGCAATAGTTGTTGCTCGAGGTTACAAAACTGGAACGTTATACACGACTTTAACTTGCAGAGAAACAGTTGCTATTGTAGTTGATGACTCGAAGAACAATGAGCTGTGGCATTGCAGGTTGGGCCATATGAGCGAAAAAGGGATGAAAATTCTTTTGAAAAATGGACAGATTCCAGAACTGAAGTCTGTTGAACATCAGTTATATGAAAACTACATTCTTGGAAAACAGAAACGGGTGAGTTTCTTAAAGATTGGGAAGGAACTCAAGAAAGAAAGGCTAGAGTTGGTACACACTGATGTGTGGGGACCTACACCTGTTTCTTCTAGCGGATCACAATACTACGTGACATTTATAGATGATTCAACAAGAAAAATATGGGTATATTTTATGAAGCACAAGTCTGAAGTATTTGTTATTTTCAAGAAATGGAAGTCTTTGGTTGAAAATAAAACAAATCAAAAAGTTAAGTGTTTGAGATCCGACAACGGAGGTGAATATATCAATTCAGATTTCAAAGAGTATTGTGCTATGAATGAGATCAGTATGGTGAAGACTATTCCCCGAACACCTCAAGAGAATGGAGTAGTTGAACGAATGAATCGAACATTGAACGAGCGTGCTAGAAGCATGATATTGCATGTAGGGCTGCCAAAAACTTTCTGGGCAGAAGCTATAAATATTGATGCCTACTTGATAAATAAGGGACCCTCTGTTCTTCTTGAATTCAGAATTCCTGAAGAAGCATGGAGCAATAAAAAGGTAAACCTTTCTTATTTGAAAGTGTTTGATTGTTTATCATATGTTCATATTAATGAATGTGATAGGAGCAAGCTTAATCCAAAGTCTAATAAATGTTTTTTCATTGGTTATGGTGATATCGAGTTTGATTATCGTTTCTGGGATAATCAAAATCGGAAGATCATTCGTAGTAGAAATATTATCTTCAATGAGCAGGTTCTCTACAAAGATTGTGTTGGGAAGACATCAGATGGTGAATCCAAGTTGGAAGAGACTGATACCGTCGATTTGAGAGAATTTTCAACTGAATATATACCGACTGTCGAAGAAGAATAATGTGTTTTTGAAGATGAAATTGTTGAGAACGTGGCCCCAGAGTTAAATCAGCAAACACCGATTATAAAGTTGAGAAGATCGTCAAGGAATCGAAAACCAGTCGAGAGGTGGTCTCCATCTCTAAACTATATATTGTTGACATATATAGGTGAACCAGAATGCTATGAGGAAGCAATACAATCTGATGAATCGTTTAAGTGGGAGTCTGTGATGAAAGATGAGATGGACTCTTTGACGTTGAATCAGATTTGGGAGATCACTGAGCTACCAAAGGGAAAGAAAGCACTTCACAACAAATGGATCTTCAGGATTAAAGAAGAACATGATAAAACCATGAGGTACAAGGCAAGGTTGGTTGTGAAAGGATTTCAACAGAAAGAAGGTATTGACTACAATGAGATCTTTTATCTAGTAGTTAAATTGATGACAATCAGAACTATTTTGAGTTTGGTTGTGAAAGAAGACATTCATCTTCAACAAATGGATGTCAAAACTGCTTTTCTTCATGGTGATTTAGATGAAGAGATTTATATGCGACAACCAGAAGGATTTGAAATTAAAGGAAAGGATGAGCTTGTGTGTAAGCTTCAGAAGAGTCTGTATGGTTTGAAACATGCTCCAAGGCAATGGTACAAGAAGTTCGATAGTTTCATGAAAAGTAACAATTTTCTAAGGTGTGAAGCTGATCATTGTTGCTATATCAAGAGATTTGATAAATCGTACATTATTGTGCTCCTCTACGTTGATGACATGTTGATTGTTGGAGCAATCTTGTATGAGATTAACAAGTTCAAGAAATAGTTGTCTGAAAAGTTTGCAATAAAGGATTTGGGTGCTGCTAAACAAATCCTTGGGATGAGAATTTCCAGGGATGAAAAAATTCTCAAGCTTTCACAAGAAGAATATGTGAAGAAAGTTCTTGACAGGTTTAACTTGTATGATGCAAAACCAGTTACTACCCCTTTAACTAGTCATTTCAGACTATCTAAAGATCAGTCGCCTTCAACAGAGAAGGAAAAAAATTACATGGCCACTATTCCATATGCCTCTTCCATTGGTTGTATTTTGTATGCGATGGTTTGCACAAGACCAGACATAGCACATGCGGTGAGAGTTGTTAGCAAGTTCATGAGCAACTTGGGTAGACAACATTGGGAAGCAGTAAAGTGGATACTACGATACTTAAGAGGAAGTACGGGTCTCGCTTTGTGTTTTCGAAAGTCTAATATGGGTTTGGAAGGATATGTTGATGCTGACAATGGTGGTGATGTTGATAGTAGGAAGAGCACAACGTGGTACATTTATACTCTGGGAGGTACTGCAATCAGTTGAGTTTCAAAATTACAGAAGATTGTTGCTCTTTCTAGTTGTGAGGCAGATTATGTAGCTATGACAGAGGCTGCTAAAGAAATAATGTGGTTACAACCCTTTTTGCTATAATTGGGTCATGATTACGAGGGAAGTGTGTTGAGATGCGACAGTCAGAGTTCCATTCATTTGGCAAAGAATCCAGTTTATCATGGAAGGATGAAGCATATACAAGTTTGTTATCATTTCATCCGGTCAACTTTAGAAGATGAAGTATTAGCTCTTGAGAAGATTTCCAGGAGTGAGAATCCAGCTGATATGTTGACGAAAGTTGTGACAAATGAGAAACTGAAGTTGTGTGCAACTTCAGTTGGTCTTCTTTGTTAAGCCACTGAATGGAAAGCCACTAGCGATCGAGAGATGATGAAGTTAGTCTCCAAGTGGGAGATTGTTGAGTTATGGAGCCTACACTTATAATAAACTCTACATTGTTAATTAGAGTTTATTGAGTTTTCTTTTTGGTTTTAGGCTTGGGCCTGACCAAAGTTATTTAGGTTTATTACTTAAATGTTTACCCTATAAATATGTAATTATTAAGGGTTTACATTGTGTATAAAAAATTCTAGAGACATAAAGTGTGAGGCAAAAAAACTATTTTTTCTTCTTCTTCATAGTGAAATCTGGTGGTGGATGAAGTGGAAGTAGCTCAATTTGAGTGAACCACTATAAATCTGTCTCTTCTTGTGTTCTTCTTTCGTATCAACTCGTACCATTGTTTCAAGCTGGTCGGATTTGGGAGATACAAATCCTAACATTTTTGTATCAATTCGTACCAAGTTAGGTCATATACCTCGTTTTTAGCAATTGTCCATTTTTCATAGCCCCGATTACCCCCTCATTTGGATAATGAGTCGTTTGATCTTAATGCCCTCTGGAATTTGAGTCATAGTCGCGAGAGTTGCCAATGCATCAAAAAATCAGTTTTGACTTCTTCGCGTGTGCATAAAGTCACTTGTTCAAACTTTTTGATAAGTTGTGTTAGATAGTGTGGTAGGGCTTCAGATTCTTATCTTTTACTTGCCGCTCTCCATTAGCCTGAGATATCACAATTTTTGAATCTCTAAACACTTTAAGTTTTTTTGCTCCTTTTCAAATGTCATACTATGCCTCGTTATTAGTGAGTTGATGATTTAGCTTTATAAATGTCGGATTGTATACGTCAGTATGATCAATCAAGAGGATTCCAATATCGTATGTGTACGTTATTTATTTTGTTGTCGCCCATGCTTCTTCTTTTGTACGACTACGTTTTCTATTCGCCTTTTCTTTTTTCGAGACATGAAAGGACATGTTCCTATTGAGTAGGTTTCTGATCCATTTGAATGTTCTATCTTTTAAGGACGAACTGTGCGATCCAAAATTGGTTGGTCTCATGTCTTACCTATCTATTCGAGTGATATACCTATGGAGGGGATGCATCGAATGACTTGAATGGTAGACACACCCCGTGCACTTGTTTTAGAAAAGTTTTTGTTTTTTTACAGAAATTATGCTTCAGAATCCCTTGCCTTACCTTCCTCTCGAAACTTTTGGTAATGACCTGTACAAATTTTTGATTAGTACGCGTGAAAGCGTAATAAGCTAATTGACTTTAAGAGTCTCCACTATAGTTTACTTTACAAAGAAATTAAGGGAAAGAAAATTAGAGTATTCATGGAATTAAGAGTCTGGTGCTTGGTTACGCATTAAGAAAGGGACGTAATGATATGTCATATGCGCCTATCCTGAAGGATAGACACTACTCGAATGTTGTTGGCAAGTTGTTTGTGAAGGTAAGTTCATAATTCTTTTGTTTGTGTTTATCCTAACCCCATGTCTAATCTAAGGGACTAACTATATTCATTGTTTAAAGATGACTCTAAACTTCAATTAAATTTAGACAAATGTTGATATTAAGCCATTTAAAATTTTCAAAGTTTTCATTATCGTGTCTTAAATCTAATTGTAGGAATAACCATATTTTTAGTTCAAAGATGACTTTAAACTCTCGTTAGGTTTTCCATAGACGAAAGACAATATAATGAAACTATTAATGCTCATCGGGCATGTGTCAACATCAATGTGAATTTGTTATTCTTCATGTTACTTGGGAGTTTGCTTACCAGATTCAAATTGTGGATCCCTAAGGGAAAAAGTCCACGAGTGTAGAACAAACTGTAAATCTTTATGAGGAAGGAGTTCACTAGTGTAAAGAGATTTGGATTAAGGAGTTAAGGGGGGTTGAATCCCCATTTATGACACAACCGAAATTAATAATTTTTCCAAAGAAGTTGAAATTTTTTGAAAGACTTGTGCATGTCGACTATATTTTTAGGAGCACTTTGTACTCAAGTTTGTAATTTTCTAAGCTATAGGACTCTAGATATGACATTGTTAAAATGAGTATTTTTTTAAAAGTGCTCCAAAATTTCTAAAAAATAATTTGTGCATGTCAAAAATAATTTTTTGGACCCGCTATAGAAATTATGTTATTTTCCGAGTTGTAGAACTCGAGATATGAGCGTTTTAAATTAGGAATAATATTATGAAAAAATATTATTCCTATAGAAAATAATATTTTTGACCATCCATAAATTTTTAGGATTTTCTAAAATATTTAGAGGTTCCAAGTAATGAAACATGGTATTTTGTTGTGAAAAATATTGAATTTTGAACATAATAGCCAAAATTAGACATATATAAAGTTGGAAAGTCTAATTTGACGTGAACAAATAGTCCAAGGGTCTAAACATTTCAAAATCATTGAAAATAATTTGAAATTTGAAGTTTAGGATCAAAGTGGGATGTTAAAAGAGTCTAAGGACCCAATTGCACATTCACAAAATTTTTATGGGCCAATTTAATTTTGAATTAAATAATTAATGTGGAATTAAATTTCTAGGGTGATTTTAAAATATCTGAAGCTTTGAGGGCCAATTTGAACGTATCTCAACAATTCAGGAATTCGTAAAGCAATAAGTCTGAAAAGGCTGCAGGCGATCGTTAGTTGTTTTCCGGCATGTCGTCGTCTGCCTCGCTTGGTTCCGATGTTGTTGCTGCTATAGGGATGCTCTAGAAGTCGTATTCTCGGAGTGTCCTCAGGAACATGCTTTCTTCGTCGCCTAGCATTTGGAGGATCACTTATAAAATCCAGGAAGCTAAATAGTCTTCCTATATTTCGTGATCTGGTTTCCGTTTCTTCAAAGGAATCTCCGCTTGGTATAACCATCGCTTAGCTTGTGGAGTTCGCTTCTTTTGAAACTCGCTTGAGTAATGAACGTCGCCATTCGAAGTTTCAGTTCAGAGGAAAAGGAGAAGAAGAAGTTAGGAAATAAATCACCTACAGATCAAGATTCTGAATGAAGGTTTTCATTCGAATTTCTCTTTCTCGTCGTGTCTTTACATTGGCCTTCAACATTGTCTTATTTGCGTCCGCAAGCTTCGAGTGAGTCTTCATCGCGACCTGAAGACGTTCTGGAGCTCATCTAAAGAACGGCTCAATATTGTTTTTTTCGGCAACCAAAATTTGAGGATTCCGGATTTCCGGCGACAATTAGATGTCAAGGATCGAGGCTAGTCTTGACCTAGCCTCTTCCTAACTAGACTCTATTTGTGCTACGAACTCTAGAAACTAGGTTTCACCAACATTCAATCAAACAATGTAATAATCAAATAATTTATAAATTGAATAATTGAACAGTGAAATCAATTAGGTTAATGATCACCTTAACATCAATGTTAGGATTTGTATCTCCCAAATCTGACCTGCTTGAAAACAATCTGAAAAAAACACAAGAAAGAGAACACAAGAAAGAAGAACACAAGAACACACAGATTTATAGTGGTTCACTCAAATTGAGCTACATTCACTTCAGCCACCACCAAATTTCACTATGAAGAAGAAGAAATACAAAGTTTTTGCCTCGCACTTTATCTCTTTAAAATTCTATCTTCACCATGTAAACCCTTAATAATTACATATTTATAGGGTAAACATTCAGGTAATAAACCTAAATAACTTTGGTCAGACCCAAATCCAAAACCAAAAAGAAAACCCAATAAACTCTAATTAACAATGTAGAGTTTATTATAAGTGTAGGCTCCATAACTCAACAATCTCCCACTTGGAGACTAACTTCATCATCTCTCGATCGGTATTGGCTTTCTATTCGGTGTCTTAACGAAGAAGACCAACTGAAATTGCACACAACTTCAGTTTCTCATTTGTCACAGCTTTCGTCAACATATCAGCCGGATTCTCACTCTCAGAAATCTTCTCAAGAGCAAATACTCCATCTTCTAAAGCTGACCGGATGAAATGATAACAAACTTGTATATGCTTCGTCCTGCCATGATAAACAGGATTCTTTGCCAAATGAATGACACTCTAACTGTCGCATCGTAACACACTTCCCTCGTAGTCTTGACCCAATTCTCGCAAAAAGGGTTGTAACCACATCATTTCCTTAGCAGCTTCTGTCACAGCAACATTCTTTGCTTCACAACTAGAAAGAGCAACAATCTTCTGCAATTTTGAAACCCAACTGATTACAGTACCTCCCAGAGTATAAATATACCATGTTGTGCTCTTCCTACTATCAACATCACCACCATTGTCAGCATCAACATATCCTTCCAAACCCATATTAGACTTTCGAAAACACAAAGCGAGACCCGTACTTCCTCTTAAGTATCGTAGTATCCACTTTACTGCTTCCAAATGTTGTCTACCCGGATTGCTCATGAATCTGCTAACAACTCCCACTACATGTGCTATGTCTGGTCTTGTGCAAACCATCGCATACATAATACAACCAATGGCAGAGGCATACAGAATAGTTGCCATGTAATTTTTCTCCTCCTCTGTTGAAGGCGACTGATCTTTAGATAGTCTGAAGTGACTAGCTAAGGGGGTAGTAACTGGTTTTGCATCATACAAGTTGAACCTGCTAAGAACTTTCTTCACATATTCTTCTTGTGAAAGCTTGAGAACTTCTTCATCCCTGAAAATTCTCATCCCAAAGATTTGTTTAACAGCACCCAAATCCTTCATTGCAAACTTTTCAGACAACTCTTTCTTGAGCTTGTTAATCTCATACAAGCTTGCTCCAACAATCAACATGTCATCAATGTAGAGAAGAAGAATAATGTACGATTTATCAAACCTCTTGATATAGCAGTAATGATCAGTTTCACACCTCAAAAAATTGTTACTTTTCATGAAGCTATCGAACTTCATGTACCATTACCTTGGAGCCTGTTTCAAACCATACAGACTCTTCTGAAGCTTACACACAAGCTCATCTTTTCCTTTAATTTCAAATCCTTCTGGTTGTCGCATATAAATCTCTTCATCTAAATCACCATGAAGAAAAGCAGTTTTGACATCCATTTGTTGAAGATGAAGGTTTTCTTTCACAACCAAACTCAAAATAGTTCTGATTGTCATCAATTTAACTACTAGAGAGAAGATTTCATTGTAGTCAATACATTCTTTCTGTTGAAATCCTTTCACAACCAACATTGCCTTGTACCTCATGGTTTTATCAGGTTCTTCTTTAATCATGAAGATCCATTTGTTGTGAAGTGTTTTCTTTCCCTTTGACAGCTCAGTGAGCTCCCAAGTCTGATTCAACGTCAAAGAGTTCATCTCATCTTTCATCGCAGACTCCCACTTAACTAATTCATCATATTTTATTGTTTCCTCAAAGCATTCAGGTTCACCTTTATCTGTCAACAAGATATAGTTCTGAGATGGAGACCACCTCTCAACTAATTTTCGATTCCTTGACGATCTTCTCAACTGTATAACCGGTGTTTGCTAATTTACCTCTGGGGCTACATTCTCAACAATTTCATCTTCAACAATACATTGTGCTTCTTCGACAGTCGGTATATATTCAGCTGGAAAATCTCTCAAATCGACTGTACCAGTCTCTTCCAACTTGGAATCACCATCTGATGTCTTCCCAACACAATCTTTGTAGAGAACCTGTTCATTGAAGATAACATTTCTTCTACGAATGACCTTCCAATTTTGATTATCCCAGAAACGATAACCAAACTCGATATCACCATAACAAATGAAAAACATTTATTAGACTTTGGATCAAGCTTTCTCCTATCACATTCATTAATATGAACATATGATAAACAACCAAAATACTTTCAAATAAGAAAGGTTTACATTTTTATTTCTCCAGGCTTCTTTAGGAATTCTGAATTCAAGATGAACAGAGGGTCCCCTGTTTATCAAATAGGAAGCAGTATTAATAGCTTCTGCCCAGAAGGTTTTAGGCAGTCATGCATGCAATCTCATGCTTCTAGCACACTCGTTCAATGTTCGATTCATTCGTCCAGCTACTCCATTCTCTTGAGGCGTTAGGGGACAGTCTTCACCATACTAATCTCATTCACAGCACAATACTCTTTGAAATCTTAATTGATATATTCACCTCCGTTGTCGGATCTCAAGCACTTAACTTTCTGATTTGTTTCATTTTCAACCAAAGCCTTCCATTTCTTGAAAATAACAAATACTTCAGACTTGTGCTTCATAAAATATACCCATACATTTCTTGTCGAATCATCTATAAATGTCACGTAGTATTGTGATCCGCCAATAGAAGAAACAGGTGTAGGTCCCCACACATCAGTGTGTACCAACTCTAGCATTTCTTTCTTGATCTCCTTCCCAATTTTTAAGAAACCTACCCGTTTCTGTTTTCCAAGAATGCAGGTTTCACATAACTAATGTTCAACAGACTTCAGTTCTGGAATCTGTCCATTCTTCAAAAGAATTTTCATCCATTTTTCGCTCATATGGCCCAACCTGCAATGCCACGGCTCACTATTCTTCGAGTCATCAGCTACAGCAGTAACTAATTCTCTACAAGTTGAAGTCGTGTATAACGTTCCAGTTTTGTGACCTCGAGCAACAACAATTGCTCCTTTAGTCACTTTCCACGCACCATTTCCACAACTGAAATTGTGACCTTCTTCATCAAGTTGTGTAACAGAAATCAGATTGCGCATTAAACCTGGAATGTGTCTCACCTTATTAATCTTCCAAACAGAACCATTTGCCATCTTCAATTTGATGTCACCAAATGCCAACAATATCCAGTGGCTCACCATCTGCGAGATAAACTTTCTCACAGTTTCCAGCTACATAATTCTCCATTAATTCTTTGTGAGCAGTGGTGTGGAAACACGCTCTTGAGTCCAAAACCCATGAATATATCGGGCTATCAACAGAAAGAAGTAACGCATTAGTGACAGATTCTGTAACATTTTTATCATCACTGTTTTTCTTCGGTGCTTTGTAGTTCCTCTTTAAATGACCTTGTTTACCAAAATTCCAGCACTCAAATGTCCTCCCAGACATTGACTGACTTCTCCTGCTCCTTGACATAGGTCTGCTCTTACCTCGGTTGAAATTTCTATCATTATCTCTACCCCTGTTTTCCACATTTAGAGCAGAACCTTTGAATGTTTAACAGAATCAATTTTACGAACCTCTTCAGCAAGAATACGATCTCTAACTTCAACAAATTTCAGTTTAGCATTTCCAACTGAATTACTAATTGTTGCCCTCATAGGTTCCCATCTATTTGGTAGAGATGCTAACAAAATCAGGGCACTAACTTCATCCCCAAAATCAATCTCAACATATAGCAATTGATTCACAATTGTATTGAATTCATTCAAATGAGTAGTGATAGAAGTACCATCAACCATTCTTAAGTAAAAGAGTCTTTTCATTAAGTGTACCTTATTGTTAGCAGATGGTTTCTCATACATATCAGAAAGAGTTTTCATCAGACCCATGGTGGTCTTCTCCTTTGTTACATTGTGAGCAACCGTCTTGGCTAGCGTCAATCGGACAACTCCCAAAACTTGTCTATCAAGGAGTTTCCATTCAGCTTCATCCATCTTCTCTGGTTTCTCACTCAAAGGAACATGAAGCTTCTTTCCATAGAGATAATCTTCAATCTGCATTCTCCAGAAGGCATAATCTGTCCCATCAAATCTTCCAATCCCACGTCCTATACTGTTCTCACGTGCCATCATTTCCAATGCTCATATCTAGCCTAGCTGCTCTGATACCAGTTGTTAGAATTTGTATCTCCCAAATTCGACCTGCTTGAAAACAATTTGAAAAAAACACAAGAAAGAAGAACACAAGAACACACAGATTTATAGTGGTTCACTCAAATTGAGCTACATCCACTTCAGCCACCACCAGATTTCACTATGAAGAAGAAGAAGGAATACAGAGTTTTTGCCTCACACTTTATCTCTCTAAAATTTTGTCTTCACCATGTAAACCCTTAATAATTACATATTTATAGGGTAAATATACAGGTAATAAACCTAAATAACTTTGGTCAGGCCCAAACCCAAAACCAAAAAGAAAACCTAATAAACTCTAATTAACAATGTAGAGTTTATTATAAGTGTAGGCTCCATAACTCAACACTCTATTTGTGCTACGAACTCTAAAAGCTAGGTTTCACCAATATTCAATCAAACAATTCAATAATCAAATAATTTATAAATTGAATAATTGAATAGTGAAATTAATTAGGTTAATGATCACCTTAACGTCAATGTATGGATTCAACAAACAATGTATCGACCACTTGAGCATTTTGGATATACTCGCTACATATTCAAATTGAACACATAAATAATTTTTTGATAACATTCATACATATAAAATAACTTGAGAACATTCGTACCGATAAAATGGCTCCGCTTCTTCACAATTTTTTAACACATATGAATGAGTCAATTCTCGATCATCTGATTCGTAAATGTATGTTCCCCTTGATAATAATTCCTCAACAGATGAAAATATGGCAAGAGAACTCGATGGTTGGGGTGACATGTGCACTGGGGAATCTTAAAAATACGTAGCACACAAGCTGATACTTTCATTACCAGATAACTCTCACTAATTGATGCTCCAGGATGATATTTATTTTGAACATATCCTATCAAAGTTCTCATATATTGTTCTAAAGGATACATCCATATTGAATCAGCCCTTCAATAAAAGCCCCCATTGCTAAATCAACATGTATCATAATGTTATAAAATGCGGGCATAAATATTTTTTCTAACTTACATAGTGTTACAACAATATCATTCTGAAGTTGTCCCAAGTCGACTTTTAATAGTGATTTCGAACACAAAATCTGAAAGAACTTTGAAAAGACCCGCAAGAGCTTCATATACCTCATCCTCAAGTAAACCATGTGTCGCAAGAAAAATAAGATACTCTAGTAAAATATCGAAATCATGACTTTTTAATCCGGAAAATCTTCAAATCTTTGACATTTATACATCCTCCGATGTTCGAGAAAAACCCTTCTAGCATTTTTAAGTCTTTTAAAAATTGACACAACTATCCCCTCTTCTAGCCTAGTGGCAACAAGAGGTGGATTTCCCCCAGGTCTCCATGAGGTCCTGAGTTCGAGCCCGTCAGGCGACAAGTTCTGCGCCTGGTTAATTGGTTAAGTATGTTTGCGGGCTATGTACTTAACCCGCGGGGATTAGTCGCACTCCATAGGAGCAGCGGAACCCAGCGTTCTCAAAAAAAAAAAAAATTGACACAACTTCAATTTTTTTCATGAGACAATGTATAAGGACCGACTAGATATTAAAGATCGAACACCCCTCACATCAACTACTTGTAAATGATGACGTATATTCAAAAGCTCCAAATCTTGACGTGCTTTTAGATTATCTTTGGTCTTTTCTTTTAGATCCATGATTGTTCTAAGAACACTATCACATATATTTTTTTCAATATGCATTACGTCTAAATTATGTCTCAGCAATAAATCTTCTCAATAAGGTAATTCAAAGAAAATACTTATCTTATTCCAATTGTCACCCCGACTTTGATGATTCACAATATCCTTTCTAGTGGGATCTCGAGTGAGAACTCTACCTTTCAAATCGTGTACTTGTCTAAGAATCTCACGTCCCGATAATAATTGAGGCGCACTTCTCGATTCAATAATGTCATCGAACAATTACTTTTATTTGTCAATCTCATTGAGCAAGTGTTCTTATTACAAGATGGGCATGCAATTTTCCCTTTGTACTCCATCCATTTGAAAGAAGCCTGGACGTGTAGGGCTCCTTCGTTGACTTTTGTTACCTTGGTGTTGGATAATCAGAAGTGAGTATTTTGAAAGTTAACATTTAGATACCTCTTTAAGGGTCATTATAAGCCATTTCTAAAAAGTGTTTCTAATTTTTGTTCTCCTAGTCCAATAATCAAGTATGATAATCATAGTTGACCAGATAAATTAATTTTAATTTTGGGGTGTAAAAATTGGGTGTCTATAGTATCATTGTTTTCTCGAAGCGTCGTTAAACATCAGCCTCCAAGAGTCACTCTTAGTGGTCATTATCTCATCATTTGGAAACATCATTTCTTAGTTGGTAATTTTCAGAGGTTAATTGTCATATATGATTTTAAATTAGTTTTCTACTCGATTTTTTTGGCATGAAATACTTGTGTATTGTCTCAATAATTTTATAGATTATTATTTATTTAAAAGTAATAATAATAATAACAACTTATAGTCTATACAATTTATATTTCATACATTCATCCACTCATAAAGATTTAATAATAAATCAAATTAAAAGTTGAAGAAAGACTATAAATTTGTGGAAGAAATGTGATGAGGTGAGTAGATATGCAATAATATGGCACCATATTAGAAAGTTGGAAAAGAATGACACAAAATTAGTTTATTTGGAGATAAACATTAATTATAACTTATTTTATTGGAGAAATTAATGTTGGATGTGAGAGTAAAAACAAAAATAGCATATATTTAAATGTTTTCAAATAAGTTATTATTGAATTATTAATAGTCAAGACTCAATAAACCGTAAGTTGATAAATTGGAAAATATTGTAATGCTCTAACACTCTTAAGTGGATGAATTGGAAAACAATGCAATGTAGTGCCTTGACTTATGGTTAGTCAGTCACAAGTACTAGATACGATTTTTGTGAAGCTTGTTTGAAAAATCTAGAATATGCAATTAATATTTTGTTTGATTAAAAATCAGTAAGAATATATTATTTAGATTAAAATATTAAAATATCTCTGCATATTTAATATGTAAATTAAAAAAAATATATATAAAAAAAAATTAATATATTTATTAATGATTAATTAAACGATGGAATGTAAAACATTATTTAATAAAAATCAAATAACCCAAGATCAAATAGTGATATAATTTGAGTAAACTAAACTCATAAAAAAAGAATTACTTAAATAAATAAATAAAAACAGAAATTAGCACATAAACTCTTCATTTAAATTTAAGATATTTTGAATTAGTATAAGTTAAATCTGAGATTTTTTTAAAAAAAAATAAGAATCTTATTATGAGCTCCCGTGGGTTAATTAATAAAATTAATACTAAAACCATATTATGTTTTTAAATATTCATGAAAAACTAATATTAATTTGTTACAATTTCAGCTATAATTACTATTTATTGAAAATTATTAAAATTAAGAGTTGAAAATAATTATTTTTTATTGGTATAAAATTATTTATACATCATAGATTATAGTATATTTTTTAATTGGTTTTGATATACAAATTTTTTTTTTTTTATCAATGAGGCCGCGTTAATATAAAAGAGGATGATAATATATGAATGATAGGTTGATTAATCAAAGTGTGTGAGATCATGAGATTAAAGGTTGATTGGGATTTGTGGTTGATTTTCCGAGTGGATAAAGAGAAATATTAAAAAGTGTGAGTCCCAAGATAAGAGGTTGATTGATGATAATAGAGGTTGTAGTAAAGGTAAAAATCATGAGATGAAAGGTGGAATTTGTGGGGATAAGAGACCCGATAATAAAGGAGATTTCGGTAGTTAAAAATAATATGAATTAAATTTTGATTGACCGAAATGTGAAAATGTGTGAGCTCACGATACTAGAGGAGAATTGAGATTGGTGGTTGATTTGTCAAGTGTGAAAATGTGACACTGGTGAAAAAAGGGTCAAAACCGAGAGTAAAAACTCTCGATAATGACCCTATATCTTTCGGTATTGACCTAATACCGAAAGTTTGGGTGACTCTCGTCATTCCTCGGTATTAACTCTTTCGGTAAATATAATTTGGCGTTTACCGAAAGATATCGTAGAATTTTCAGTTTAGACACCCGAGAGAAAAACCGAAAGTTAATTGGAAAACTTTCGGTTTTTCTTCAAAGGGAAAAAATGGAAGTTTTCTAATTAACTCTCGGTTTTCCCTTTATATATGAAAAACTTTCAGTTTTTCCCTTTCAAGAAAAACCGAAAGATTTTCCATACAACTCTCGGTTTTTCCTTTTCAAATAAACCCGAGAGGTGAATGAAGAACTTTCAGTTTTTCTTCAATGGGAAAAACCGAAAGATTTACCTACAACTCTCGGTTTTTCTTCAAAAGGAAAAACCGAGAGGTATATGAAGAACTTTCGGTTTTTCTTCATTGGGAAAAATCGAAAGTTTTACCTACAACTCTCGGTTTTTTCTTTTGAATAAAAACCGAGAGGTATATGAAGAACTTTCGGTTTTCCCTTTAAGGAAAACTTAAAGATTTCCATATAAATCTTGGTTTTTCCTTTTGAAGAAAAACCGAAAGATTTTCATTTAACTTTCGGTTTTTCCCTGCAAAATGTACAAAATAGGCCGATTGTTTTGTGCACAACTAAAACCTGTTCAGCCAAACCAATATATCAATAATAAAACAAATGACATTCATAAAGCAAATGGCCATTATCATTCCAAAATTTTCAACCAAACTAATCATCCAAAAAATCTGTTTTAAATTCAAATTAAAACGTAATCAATTAATTCATAAACATGTTTTCAGTCGAAATAACCAATCAAAACGTACTAGAATTAGCTGGTGGGGGGAGGGGGTGATTGTTGATGTTGCCTCATAAACATTTCAAAGCTCTTCATTCTTGCATTCATTTGTAACCTTTCCCTCTATATTCTTTTGGTCATTTCTAACTTCTCCCTCTCCATTTTTGTCACAATTTCTAGCTTTTCCGCTTGTATTTCATTAATTGTCCAAGTTCTTTCTTCATCTCTCTTTTCCAATTCCTCCAGTTTCATCGCCATTCTTTGATTCTTTTCAAACAATCGATTAGTGGATCATTGTGAACTATTGTCACTTCGACGATCCAAACGAAAGTGTGTGGGTCAGACGCCTAATCCCATACCGAACACCCCCCCATGCTTTTGTTGTCCGAACACCCTCTCCGTCAACTCAAAATCAGATATTTCTGGTTCGTTACTTCTTACTTACTCCATCTCAACCTTCACATTTGAAATAAAATTTCGTTTATATAATAAAAAACTAGCTATATTCAATTAACTTACAATTTTCTCTTGCGCTCGTTCGTCTGGGACGGGGGTTGGGTTTTCCTTCGTAGGTTTTGGGGTACGGGTCCTCTTGAATACTTCAACGACAGAGGGAGTCCATCCCATTTCAAGCGCCTGTTGAAATAAATGATTTGTAAAATTAATAACAATCTTTTTATTAAGTTATTAAAAATAATTTACATACCAACTCTTCATTCACTTGAACAAACGGTCTACTTCCAGTATGATGTGGAAATTTGAGCTTATTTCTGTTGACAACATTGGTTCGCCTGTTTTACTGTATTTGAAATAAAAAATGAAGTTAGAATAATTACTATCATATTTTATTTGAATTATGAAACCGTACCTTAAATTTTTCCGTGAAGTAATGGTTTCGACACACGAACTCTTAATTATCTCGGTTGTAGTCTCGTGGAGGATTGGCAAGTACCGCTGTCTCGTCTCCTTGATGAATGCAGATATAATCTCTGTTCAAATCTTAGCTCCATCTATCCCATATCTGTTTGGCATGTCCCAATCCGGACCTTCGATATTGATCAATAGAACCATCAGTACACTCGAACGGATCCTGAAAAATAAATCATTCAAATGTTATAAAAATGTATTGAATTATTAATGTATAATTAAGTAATGATTATTGTCATAGAAATTCAAAGTGAATCTAATTGGTCAGCACTTAATGTCTTCCACTTCAGTAGACGGTGTGAGATGGCTGAGGGGTCCCGCACAACCGACCCAAATGTTAAGACCACATTGTTCTTCCATCTCCGACACCGCCGGGCCTCCCATCTAACGCTCTAAAAGTCAGCCAAATCTTTGTCCCCGGTGGCCTCCTAGATAGCGCAAAATTCTTGTTTTTCCCCCGTCTCTTGCGGGAAGAAGATTCTTCAAAATTATAAAATTCATAATTAGATGTAAATCAATTCAAACAATAATTAAGTGTAAACAAGTTACTTGTCGATGATGGGTCGGGAGTGGAATGATCCTCCTCATCATCCTCCTCGCGAGCCTCCTCATGAGCTTCGTCGTTAGCCTCATCGTCATCCCCCATATCAGCAAACGTACTCTAAATAAACTCTTCAACCTTAGCATCAATATCCTCGTCATATGTACCTGCTGGGGGAGCAGTAGCTAACGGGTCCACAACTAATGGTGGTTGATCTCTAGAAGACCCTTCTTGAAGCTTTATGTTTTTTGATTGTGCAAGTAGGTTCTAGTATATGTTAGACAGTTTGCTGGGTGTTTTCCTCATTTTCTTCCAAGTAGTTTTCGAACCTTCAGACATTCTTAATGAATACCATTAATAAATGGGCGAATAATTGAAATAAAGTAGTAATAAGAATGAATATAAAGTAAAAAACATAAATTACCTAATTAATTAATCTGAACTATATATTGGTAAACCATAGATTTATTTTTGTCACAATCATCCAATCGGGTCAGGCTGACATATCAGAGGCGTAGAATACTTGTTTTGCTTGACTTGCCAATATATACGGGTCCTAACTTTGGGTTTTTTAAATTCGGTTTACATTTATACTTACGAAACCATATTTATCCACTTTCACTCCTAGTTCCCCGAGTGTGTATCAAACCACTTACACTTGAATAATACAACTCGTTTGTGAGAAAATTATTGTACTTCGATTATATCCGTTAAAACTCTGTAGTAAGACATAGTATCTGACCTGTTGTACCCTTCAACAACCACCCTACTATTTTGAGTGGTCAAACCTTCATCGTGTTTTTTCTGTACAGAATTTGTATTCGTTTACTTTACACCAAACATACATACACGAGTACATACTTGGACCTTCGCCTAAAATCTTGAGGGGTCTTGAAATGTCGTTATTTTCTGCTAATTAAGCGACCTATATATATATATATATACATTCCCGAAATTTAGTCGTTAAATTAAATTCAAAGTTATTAGATATGGTTTAGAATTTACTCACTCTATGCTTAAAATAGGTGGTAAACGTTTCTCCACGGGACTCATTGTTATTGCAATACTGTATATAATCTCTGCAAATAGATCGAATATTAAATAGCATACTCTTTAATGCTAATTAATAAGACGTACCATAACAGCAACATATTGAATCTTACATGTAAAAAGGTTCTGCTTCGGAGAAATTTTTCAAAATGTATGAATGAGTTGTCACTCGATCGCTATAATCCAAGTCGTATATTTTTCCGTTAGATAGGTCTTCCAACGATGAAAATATTGAAATGCCCGAGATTTCAGTTTGTGCATTTTCTTGGTCTTATTCCTCCATATACATGGCACATAAACTAATAATCTCATTTACAAGATATATCTCGCTTATTGAGGCTTCCGGTGGTTATTATTCCGCAAATATATTTTCATTGTACTCATGTAATGTTCAAACGGATACATCCATCGATACTAGACAGGTCCCTCAAGCAAAGCCTCAAATGAAAAGTGAACTAGGAGATGCATCATGATGTCGAAGATTGACGGTGGAAAAATCATTTAAAATTTTCAAAGTGTCAATATAATATCCATGTACAATTGTTCGAGGTCCGCTTGAATCAACTCTTTGAAACACAACAACCAAAAGAATCGAGACAAATTTACTAACACATCATACACATCATATGGAAGTAATCCACGGGTTGCTAAAGGAATAAGATATTCCAATAAAATGTGATAATCAAGACTCTTTAATCCCGTAATCTTTTTCTCTTCCAAATTTACACAATCGCCGATATTTTAGCAAAAACCATCAGGCAACTTGAGATCTTTCAAGAATTTACAAAGACGTTTTTTTATCGAATATCAAAGTGAAAGGTGCTTCTGGATAATGAACCACTCCATCATCATTTATAGGATGTAACCATTCTTTTATGCCTAAGAGTTGTAAGTCTTTACGGGCTTCAGGACCATCCTTAGTTTTCTCTTTCACATTCATTATTGTTCCCAACACGCTATAACAAATATTTTTCTCAATATGCATCACATCCAAATTATGTCTCAATAATAGTGATTTCCAATAAGGCAAACAGAAGAAAATGCTAAGTTTGTTCCAATTGTCTCCCCGCATTTCATGATATATCTTGGTTTTCTTGCTTAGATCCGTAGTAGAAATTGTGTCTTCTAGGTTTCGTGTTTGCTCGTAACTTTCTTTCCCCGTTAACAATTTAGAGGGCTCTCTATAATCTGTTTGACCATCAAACGACTCTTTATCCCTTCTGTATCTGTGCTTTGGTGGAAGGAAGCGTCTGTGACCCATGTAACATTGTTTGGAACCATTAACCAATCGAAGAGATACCGTGTTGTTGTTACAACAAGGATAAGCGAATTTCCCTTTCGTACTCCAGCCTGACATATTAGCGTACGCGGGAAAGTCGTTAATGGTCCACATCAACATCGCTCGCATGTTAAAGTATTGTGAGGTGTGTGCATCAAACGTTCTCACACCAGTTTGTCATAATTCAGTCAACTCGTCGATTAATGGCTGGAGAAATATGTCAATTGCATCTCACAGACTCTTTGGACCTGGAATTAACATAGATAGAATGAAATTGCTATAATTCATGCAAGTAGTGGGTGACACATTATAAGGAACGAGAATAATCGGTCAAACACTATATGACTTTTTCCAATTTGCAAATGGTTAAAACTCATCGCTTGATAAACTCAGTCTTACGTTTCGAGATTCCGACGTGAAATCTTTATAATTTTCATCAAACGTTTTCCAAGTTAAGGAATCAGCAGGATGTCTCAATGTATCACTATAAACTCTTCCTTCCTTATGCCATCTCATCATTGGAGCCATTTTTTAGGACATGTATAGTCTTTGTAGTCTTGGTATTAGAGGAAAATATCTTAACACCTTAGTTGTAATGAATTTATCATTTTTCTTTTTCGAATTGCCCCACATGTTTGGTCGACTTTCCATCTTGAAAGACCGCAAACTCTGCAAGACTCTACATTTTAGTCGTCCTTCCAAAATAGCATACAGTTGTTCTTACATGCGTCTATTTTCTCATACTTAACCCCGATATCAGTAATGAATTTTTTACTTCCGTAGTAGGAGTTTGGCAATTGTGCGTCAATCGGTAATATGTAGTCTTTAAGTAGACGCATCAACATATAGAACGAAGAATTTGTCCATTGACAAACATTCTTTATGTGAAGTAGTTTCAATAGTGTTTCAAACAATGGCCGTTTGGATTCATCAAGCAATTTATAAAATCTTTGCGCATCCGCGCCTGGTTCCTGGTTGTTCGGGCCATCATTAACGTTAGAGAACATATCGTTTATACAATCGTGCATATAACGTTCTTCATTGACCTCTTCATTGATAGTATTATTCCTCTCCGTTCTAGGATCGTTGAATTCCGGCACGGCATCCTCCGATTGACCATCATCATCATCGGCATCATCATTAACCACGTAAGTAGTGCGTCTTTTTTCTCCATGACAATACCAGAACTCATAATGAACATTTATTGCATAAATGATGAGGTGAGTCTTCACATCATCTATTTCCATAAACAACGTGTTCAAGCATTTCACGCAAGGACATTTCACGGTTTGTCGTCTTGTACTACTAACTGCAAACTCGAGGAATTTGTCAACACCTGCCTCATAATCTGGATGATCTCGATGTAAGATCATCTAAGTTTTATCGGGTACTTCCATCTTTCTAATAAGATGGAGAACAACCCGCTTTATTATTTATTTAACTTTACCTAATATCCATAAATCTAATCAAAATATAACCTAAATCGAACTCAATATAAACCACTTTTTAACATTAATCAAACATAATCCAACATCAATTACACCAAAAATCAACCTAAACATATACCTAATCAAAACAATAATAAACCTAATCTAACATTATCCAACCAAAAATCAACCTAAACATATACCAAATCATTTTATGGAATATCCAACCTAATCCAACATCTATCAAACCAAAATATAACCTAAATCAAAATCATTATAAACCATTTTTTAACATGAATAAAACCAAATATTCATTAATCTAACCAAATCAACATAATTAAACATATAACTTAATCTAACCAACAATTCTAACATATTCAAAATTAAACCTATTCAAAATCAAACCTAAATCAAACTAACAATTCTAACATATTCAAAATCAAACATAAATCAAACCTATATCAAACCTCAATCAAACATAAATCAAACATCAATCAAGCCTAAATCTAACCTCAATCAAACCTAAATCAATCCTCAATCAAACCTCAATCAAACTTAAATCAAACCTAAATCAAACCACAATCAAACCTTCAATCAAACCTAAATCCAACCTAATGTAACCTAAATCAAAAATAAATTATACATAATCTAACCCTAAATCAAACATATATTAATTAATAATTCTAACATATATTAAAAATGACCTTGGAGGCGGCTGTAGGTGGAGGAGCGACGGCGAGACGACTGCAGGCGGAGGCTGAGGCGCGCAACGGAGTCTTCAATCGGCTGGAGGCGTGGCGATCTGGATCTTCAATCAGCGTCGTCTTCAGGCAGAAAGTGTCTTCAAATGGCGGAGGCGTGAGCAGTGTCGTCTTTAATTGTCGGAGGCGTGGGGCGGCGGCGTCGGGGACGGGGAGTGTGCGGCGTCGGCGGATTGCTGGAGGGCGGCATGGGCGGGGTTGTCGAATTGCTGGAGGGCGGCACGGGCGATAAAGGGGATCGGGGGAGAGGGAAGAAAAGATATCGGGCGGAAAGGGGATCGGGGAGAGAGCAAGGGTTTTAATTTTTTTAAAGTTCATTTCCGAAGGTTTTAATTAAAATTTTTGGTTTTGGTCATTTCTGAAGGTTTTAATAAAACTTTCGGTTTTGATTATTTCCGAAGGTTTTAATAAAACTTTCGGTTTTGATAGATGAAAAATTAATTTTTAAATAGATAAAACCGAGAGATTTGTGTATATCTCTCGGTTTTGATGATTATTACCGAAAGATAATGGTATATCTTTCGGAATTATCACTTCATAAATTGTTAAATTAATTGGTTTTCCACATTCTAATGACTTTGAACAACATTAATTTAACACATTTGATATCCTTATAACTTTACACAATTCATTTGATCAAACTTTACACACATTCATATGATCATCAAACACAAACATACATATATATACACTTCTTTATATGATCAAACACATTAATCATATAGATTTTAAAATTATACACACACTCAATTCTTAAAAAATAACACACACTTGATAAGAATAGTTAGGAATCTACATTAGAAAGTGAGATGCCAATTAAATTAACAAATTATGAAGTGGTAATTCCGAAATTTAATGGTATAACTTTCGGTTTTGATGATTATTTCCGAAAGTTATACCATTAACTTTCGGAATTACCACTTCACAAATTGTTAATTTAATTGGTTTTCACCTTCTAATAACTTTGAACAACATTAATTTAACACATTTGATATCCTTATAACATTACACAATCCTAATACATCATTACAATCAAACTCTACACATAATCTTATTATCATCAAACACAAACATATATATATATATACTTCTTTATATTATAAAACACAGTCATGTACATTTATAACATTAAACATAATCTTCATTCTTAAAAAATAACATACTTTATGTGATTAAAGAGTTTAGACAAAAAAAATAGCAAAAAACAAAATAAAGTAGGGAATGAATACCGAAAATTAATTAATTAACTTTTGGTACCTACAATCAAAACCGAGAGATTATAAAATATCTTTCGGTCCTGACCTTAAACAGAATGTTTTTAGGAAGGGTCAAAAGCGAAAGTTTTCTAATAAACTTTCGCAAATACCCCTTCCCAACACTTAAAAAATTATCAGATTTTCTTAAGGAAGGGTCAAAAGCGAAAGTTTTCCAATAAACTTTCGCAAAAAACCCTTCCCAGGGTCAAAAGCAAAAGTTTTCCAATAAACTGTCACAAATACCCCTTCCTTAGATTTCTTAAGGAGGGGTCAAAAACGAAAGTTTCTAATAAACTTCCGTAAATACCCCCTCCCAACATTTAGAAATTTTTCAGATTTTCTTAAGGAAGGGTCAAAAGAGAAAGTTTTCTAATAAACTTTTGCAAATAACCCCTCCCAACACTTAGAAATTTTTCATATTTTCTTAAGGAAGGGTCAAAAGCGAAAGTTTTTTAATAAACTTTCACAAATAACCCTTTCCAGGGTCAAAAGCGAAAATTTTCCAATAAACTTTCGTAAATAACCCTTCTTAGGATCAAAAGCGAAAGTTTTCCAATAAACTTTCGCAAATACTCTTAAGGAATGGTCAAAAGCGAAAGTTTTCTAATAAACTTTCTCAAATACCCCCTCCCAACATTTAGAAAATTTTCAAATATTCTTAAGGAAGAGTCAAAAGCGAAAGTTTCTCAGAAACTTTCGTAAATAACCCTTCCCAGGGTCAAAAGCGAATGTTTTCCAATAAACTTTCGCAAATACCTCTCCCAACACTTAGAAATTTTTCGAATTTCTTTGACAACAGTGTAATCGAAAATGTTCAATAAATTTCTCAAATAAAGGCAAACCAATACATATAGAAAAAACATTCTAAAACCACATTAATACATCAAAAGATAATTATAATTCATAAGTCGATCTAAACAAAGGTTAAAACGTACCAAATTATCCAAAACATGTTATCAGTCGAACGGAAACGATTACAAATAATTATTCAAATACTGTAATCTAGTTAGTAGGTGGGGGAGGAATAGGTGGTGGTTGATTCTGCCTCATGAAGAATTCAATTTGTTGTTCAAAATTCTCCAATTTTTGAGCCATTTGATCCCTATCCGCTTTAATTTCAGTAAGCAATTGAGCTTTTTCCGCATCCCTTAATTGAATTTGCTCCAATGTCGACGATAGGTGTCTCGCATCCTCCTCACGTTTAACATTCACAGTAGTCATTAGGTCAGCCGCGACAAATCCTCGGTCAGAACTTGATTGTGCTAGCAAGTTCTGGAATGGTCGGGACAGTTTCTCTAGTGTTTTCTGAATACGCTTCCAACTACTCATCATGAATGCATTTCATTAATAAATTTATGAATCTAACCACAATATATAACATTAATAAACCTTATCTAACATGAATCAAAATATAATATATATCAAACCACATTTAACATAAATAATCATACCAATCAAATATAAATCAAACGAAATAACCTTAATCCAAATGTTATATAAATCTAAAACTAAACAATAACAAATATAAATCTAACCATATAATTACCAAACAAATAATCTAACATAACCAAACAAAATCATACATATATTTAACAAAATCTAACCTAATATATAACATATATCAAACAAAATATAATCTAAACTAACCTAAAACTAAACTAAAACTAACCAATAACAAATCTAAATATAACCTTATAACATATATAAACAAATAAAATAAAATCTAACCTTGATTTGAAGGTGAGACGAAGGTAGTTCCGTTGGCAGCGTCGGCGCAGGCGGAAGGAGAAGAGAAGGAGGTGGAGGTGGCGCGGGCGGAAGAGAAATCGGAGAGAGAGAGAGAGGGAAAAGAGAAACGGCGGAAAGAAGAAGAGAAGAAGAGAAGTAGGGTTATTTTAATTAAAATAGGTCATTCCCGAAAGTTTTATGAAAACTTTCGGTTTTGAACCTGAGTCAAAACCGAAGGTTTATAAGAAAACCTTCACAATTAATCATTCCCAAACTTAGAATTATTTTTAAAAGTTTTGGGATGATTCAAAACCGAAGGTTTATTGGAAAACCTTCGCAATTAATCATTCCCAAACCTAGAATTATTTTTCATTTTATTGGGATGAGTCAAAACCGAAGGTTTATTGGAAAACATTCGCAATTAACAATTTCAGGAAAGGTAAAACCGAGAGTTATTAGAATAACCTTCGCAATTATCCCATTTCTAACACTTAGAATTATTTTGGTTTTTTTGGGAAGGGCAAAACCGAAAGTTTTGCAAAGAACATTCGGTAAAAATTTGTAAAACCGAAGGTTTTACACGACTCTCGGAATCTATTTTTAATAACGAAAGATTTGTTCCTCTCGGGATCATTTCCGAGAGTTTACAAAAACCTTCTGTGATGTCTTTCGGTAAAGATCGTTTTTTACCAATGTGAGGTCATGATATGAGAGGTCAATTGAGAATGGTTGTTCATTTGACGATACATAATAGGTGTGTGAAAGTGTGTGAGGTCACGATATGAGATATAGATTGTGTGATAGGTGGTTGGTTTATCGAAATTGTGGTAAAAAAAATTGCGGTAATGAATAAGAGATCAGTAATAGTGTAAAGCATGCCTAACGTTACTTTGGATAAGAGCAAAATGTACGCAAATTCAAGTAAAATCTCTTTATCGATCTATTGTAACTAACAAGATAAATGGTGTTGACTTCATTTTTACTAAGAAGAAATCCGCATTTCTTTTAAATGTTTTTCAAACTCATAAAATTAATATTTTTGAACTTTAGATATTTAATAAATTTTAAAATATATATTAACACTATATTTTTTTTTAGATAAACTTAGTTTTTACAAATTAAAACAAATTTTAAATTAATTAAATTTGAATAATATTAATTTTATTTAAATTATTTATAGATAAATAATATTTTGTTATTATTTTTACCCGTGCAAATATACAAATCATGCTAATTAATATAGAGTTATTGTTTGAATGAATATAAAAAATGGTATAAGTTGTATATGATTTATAATTTTGTGTTTAGTATATAATATAAGAATTAGTATAAGTTGTATAAATATAAATTTAAAATTATTATTATTATTTATATTTATTTATATTATAAATAATATTGTTTATTATTATAAATTATTATACTGTTATTATTTTATAATTAATGTAATTTTCATTAAAATATAAAAAATTAATTTGAATATAAATAGTAAATTGTATTTATTTAATTTAAATATTATTAATAATTATAATAAAATAAATAAATTTATTTTTAATATAAGTAAATATAGAAAATAATAATTAATAAATAATCGTTTGTTATAAAAATAAATAAATATTTTTTTAATTAAAATATTAAACTATTTAAAAAATATATTAAAAATGATTATATATAATAATAATAATAAAACTAAATTATTAAAATGCATGTAATATATTATATAATAATAAATTATATATAATATTAATAAATGGTATAATGATAAATTAAAAATATGATATATAATAATATTGTTGTCGGACTAGTTACTATTTTATAACAAATATGACAGCATAAATTATATAGGATATATAATTTATGCTAATAATAAAAATGTAACCAGCACTGTATTTAAACATTAATTGTACAGTTTATATTATATCAATAATGTTATACTTCCAATTATTTCATACCAAACCTTACCTAGGTGACAATTAGTAGGTAATATATTCATTATTTAAAAAAAAAAACACTTTTATTAAACTCTATATTACATAATGATGTTACAAATGTTGAAAGAATGAATACATGTTTTATAATCAAAATGATATATTTTAGATATAAAATAATATTTTTATTCATTAATATACTTTACATAAATAATATATAGACAAAAGTCTAAAACAATATTATAGTTGTCTTTATAAGTATTTACTCATTATTTTATTAATATAAACTATTTTTAAAATTTATTTTAAAGTTTTACTATTAGATTTTACATTAAAATTTAAAGTAATCTTATCAATTTTTTATTATTTTGGTCATCCAACTATATTGTTTTCTTAAGTCTTATATTTATTTTATTTTATTTAGGTTATATATATATATATATATATATATATATATATATATATATATATTCTTATTTTGAATTATTTTAATTTTTCTTACTTAAAAGACTTATATATAAGAAACACTAGTAGAAAAGGGTATCAGTAAGGATTAATATTGTTATTGAAAGTCCCAAAAGTCGTTACTAATAACTTTCTGTAACGACTTATAATGTCGTTACCATTCGTTACTGAAACGAACGTTATTGATATTAAATAGTATCAATAACGATATTAGAGAGTTGTTACTAATACGAGTATCAGTAACAGAAATAATGTCGTTATTGATATATGTATCAGTAAGGACTCTACAAACAGAATGTCAAGACTAATACATATATCAGTAATAACTTTCCTAATGGCAATGTCCCCATGACAATGTCTTTACTAATACATATATCTGTAACGACTCTCTCAGTGACAATGTCGTTACTAATACATATATCTGTAACGACTCTCTCAGTGACAATGTCGTTATTGCTATATATATCAATAACAACTCTCCCAATGGTTATGACGTTACTGATATATATTAGTAACATCTCTAACAATAGCAATGCCGTTACTAATTTGTAAATATATTCCATTTTTTATTTCTTATTATTAACATTTGACCCTATAATAGCTATTTTTTCAAAAACATTTATATAAATAAAAACACTAATCCAAAAAATACTTAATCCAAAAATTAATCACTAATCAAGTAAAAGGGGAGGGAGGGGAGGGGAGGGGAGGCCGCCGGGAAATATGTATAATATCATGGACATTTGCTTCCTCATTTACATCATTTCATCCATCCTCCTGCATCTTCATCTTTGTTTCATGATCCTCTCGTAGCTTCTACATCTCCAATTCACGTTCCTCACACATCTTCTAATCTCCTCTTGTAGAGCTCGATTTTCATCACGTAATTGTTGAGTGTTAGTTACCGACTACTTGAAAAACTCCCCCAACACATGCTCTAAAAGATGTAGGTCGTACGCCTGCCCCCATACCCACGACTCACCATATCCTTGAGTACCGAAGATGTATTTTGTCAACTATAGTTTATTTTTACTTGGATCTTCTTCTATAGAAGCGCGCAACGTAGACTATAAACACAATTAAATTTGAATTAGTACAAAACACATATATAAATAAACACAAATTAAATTAAACTTATAACATGACTTACCACTTTCTCAACAACAATAGGGGGACCTCAGGATTTGGATCATGTAGAGTTGGTTTCTTCATATGCGTGTGGAAAAATAGGTCAGCAAAATTAGGTGAGTGTCTAGTAGTCCTCTCCTTTACAAATTCAATAATAGACATTATAATAAAAACGAAAAAACATTAGAAACTTTATATTAAATGATAAAATGCATTAATTGCCTTTCGACTTGTGAAAATGAGATGTTGCCCGCATGATTCTTGTACACGACTTGCGGCCTATTACTCGAATTCAACATACTTGTTTTCTTCAATTAAGAAAAGTTGCTTGTTTAATAGATTATTAAAGTATATAAGAGCTCTAAACTCTGAAATGAAGAAGCGACGCTCTAGAAGATAATGTAAATCACTAAGTGTGGTCTCCGTGGGGGATTGGCCTGAATCGCTGCCTTGTCACCTTCGCATTGACATCTCTACATATCCCAAAGTTGTTTTACATGATGTAGCCCTTGGCGGCAATAGGTGTCTATGTGCCCCTCCATAGACTCGAAAGGATCCTAAAAAACAACTTAATATTCAAATACAATTATAGATTGTGATTAATACATCAAAACGAATAACTTACTGTGATAGCCCTCCATATGTGATCTAGCTGTGTGGATCTCAAGTTCGTCAAATGTAAGGTCTTGTGCAGTAATGCATAAGAGTCCTGAATGACACTCCCAATATACCTCGACCATGCAGTCTTATTATCGCACATAGGTTTACCATCTATCGGGTTGAACTCTAGAGGCATCTTCCGTCCCACTTGAAACTTACCAACTACTGTATTTTTTTTCTTACCCCGTCTCCTCCTCAAAGTTCCTATAAATAAATACAAAATTATATAGAATCATAAGAAAATACTTAATCAAACACTAGTACATGCATTATGCTTAGACGGGGGGCAATGTCTCATCATCATCATCGAAGTTAGTGTTCAGTACACCATCAATGGTCATATCATCATTTCTCTCTAATATCCTATTTAAATCGATGTCACCGATAGAGTCAAGTAATGCTAAAGGGTCCTCAGACTACTCATCGATCCTCTGCACGAGGTCCTCTAACTAACGGACAAAGCCCTTACCTGCTACTCTCCCTTTGCTGCCATGATCGCTGCAAATATAGAGAATCGTTACTGATCATATATAGATATTTTAAATTTAAAATATAAGAGTTTTGTTGAATTATAAATACTTAACATTAAAAATAGAAGAGTTTTGTTGAATATTTCAAGATTAAATGTTACTAGTACGTACACCTCACAATCCTCAATTATTTATTTTGGAATAATAATTAAACACTTGATGGACGATTTGAATAGACAATTAGGATCTCCTGGGAAATCTTCATCTTCAATTTCATTCTAACCAATTGAAAATATAGATTTCCTAGAAAATATTGATGATCATTGAGAAAATTCCTTAAGGAGAAACGAGAGTCACAATCCTCAATTATTTATTTTGGAATAATAATTAAACACTTGATGGACGATTTGAATAGACAATTAGGATCTCCTGGGAAATCTTCATCTTCAATTTCATTCTAACCAATTGAAAATAGAGATTTCCTAGAAAATATTGATGATCATTGAGAAAATTCCTTAAGGAGAAACGAGAGAGGAGCGTGCAAGTGACTGCAGGATTTGGTTTCTCCTTGTGATGTTCAACCAATGTGCTTTTAACCAATAAACAATCAAGGTCTTCTAAGATATCTTCAATTTCCTTTAAATAAATTGAAGATAGAGATATCTCAGAAGAATCCCGATTACATATTAGTTAGAAGAAATTAGTAGTTTAGGAGAATCTATCTCAAATTCCTTATGGAGAAACAAAGGTGTTCTATTTATAGGCCTTGAAAAATATTTGGCAAAAACTATCAACGATGGCATTTGTCGGTGGGTCGTTGATAGTCTAAATATCGAAGTATTTGTAACATAGTATTTGTAATGGTTCTTTTAAAACCATTACAGATAATATAAGTATTTGTAACAACTGTTACAGATAATATGAGTATATGTAACAACAATCACATAAAGCCGTTATAGATACCTTTTTTAGAATAAAAATGACTGACGTGGTATCTGTAATGGTTCTTTGAAAAATGGTTACAGATAGTCTATAAGTATCTGTAACGGCAATCACATAGAGCCGTTACAGATACCCTTTTTTGAAAATAAAAACAACAGACGTGGTATTTGTAAGGGTTTTACAAATAACCGTTACAGATACTTATATACTATTTATAACGGCATTCACATAGAGCCGTTACAGATATTTTTTTTGGAAAAAGAAACGACAAACGTGATATCTGTAACAATTATACAAAGAACTGTTACTGATTGTTTATAAGTACCTGTAATAGTCTTCCTTAGAGCTGTTACTGATACCATTATATTAAAAAACGGAGAGAAAAGTGGTATTAGTAACGGCGACTACTGATAGTCATTATCAGTAACGGTCATATAGAGCCGTTACTAATACGAGATTTTAATAACGGCTTTATAGGGCCGTTACTGATATTCGTTACAGACGGTCCTTTTTCTACCAGTGAAACAAACATTATTAAAAATAAAATAGGATAGAAAATAAATTGTTTAGTTGGTTTTTTAAATTCTTTTTAATATAATCGAAAATCATTTTATTCACTATCACCAATCACATCACTACTTAATTCATACATAAAATATTATAATACTCTTAATTTTTATAATTTATTTTATTATTATATATTAATAATTTTTAAATATTTTTATAAAATAAAACTTATCTTCTTAAAATCAAGACCAATTTTTTTAAATAATTAATAAATTATTCAAATAAATTTATACAAAAGAAAATTCCAAAATTCAAATCATTGCTTACCTATTGGTATAGTCAAGCCAAACTCCAATAACCAAAGAGTTAATAACCATGCCAAATATTTCCAAGAAATATTCAAACATAGGATAAGGTAGAAATAAAGGAACATAACCATTAAGTACTTCTGATGATTTAAGTCGAAAATACTAATTCACAACAAAATGACATCCTTTTTCAAATCCCTAACATTCTTGTTCCTAGTTATCATAATCAAACTTAATCTCATAAATGCATAATGTCTTCGTTGATATTCTTTGCCAAATAAGTTTCATGGCCTATTAAATAACATGTTCATCTCTTGCTTCACTTTTAGGAATTTGAGATTTCCTTTAATGGTGAAAAGTAAAACTACTAATTTCTTTCCACCCAATATCCAATCAATTTTTTTCAATGATCATCAATCTCTAAACTCAATAAGAAGATAAGAAGAAGTCAAGGCCTAAAGACAACAGTAACACTTTGAGTACAATTGTGATTGTAAACAATCACAATTATACTCAACGTATTGATGTTGTCTATTGATTAGAAGGAAATTAAAGATTTCCCAAAATAGTTTGATTGTCTATTGATTAGAAGCACATTGGTTGAAGAAGACGAGTTGGAGAAACTAAATCATATAGTTCAGTGTCTTGGTTTATTGACTTCAAGTTGTCCATCAATATGGTTTATTTAATTACTTAATTATTACTAGCATATAAAATTCTTCCTTCACTACTTGGATTACCACTGTTTCGTTTGACCCTTCTTCTTCACTACATGCAGGAACTGAAAGAGTTTCTAATAGCTCTTAATAAGTCATCACATTCGTGTTCGTGGCTATAAAAATTTATCAAATGACATCAAATTATGAGAGAAATCAAATGGAGCAGATGCGCGAGACATCTGTACAGCAGTGACGTGCAGACATCTAAGTGGAGTTTAATGATTTTGAATAATGTTCCATTATGGTCTTATTTTAGATATTAATTTTTTTTTCTTTGGTCATTGTTTTAATTTTTCTTTATGATTTAAAATTAAAAATTATAACTTAGTTGAAAAAATAAAGTGATATGTAAATTTTATTATAGGAAAATAATTTTAATATATAACATTATTTACATGTATCAATTAAATATTAATTTGTGTAAATTATAATGTGATGATTTAAGAAAAAATCAACTCAAATTCAATTTGATTAGTATATTATAAAAAATGTTATATTGTTAACGTCCGTTTTACCCTAAAGTTGACTCTAATAAAGGGGAGATTCTACCGCAATTGATCACGTTTTTAGAAGTAAAAAAATATTTACGTCGGCTTTAGGGTAAAACTGACGCTAAAGAGGTCCGCGTTTATTTAAAATTAATATTTTATTCCTTATAATTTTATTGGAAAATTAATTAAGATATTTAAGAGTATTTTTTATACAAGTAGTTGACAAAATTCTGATTATAATGTGAGTTTTTCGAGCTGACTCGATATATATTTGATTCAAGTTTAAAATTATCGAATATGAACTCAAGGTCAAAACATTTTGTTCTATTGTTTACTAGTCATTCGCAAATCTATATATATATATATATATATATATAATGAAGTTATTTTTTAATGTGTCCGGATTATCGGGTCAAGAACTGTGGTTAATTTAGATATATATGTGAGAGTAAATGGATACTTAGGTCGGATTGTGGGTTAACCCTCCCATAAACTTAAAACGGTTAAAAATAAAATTAAAAATGTTATATGTATATTTCGATCTTGCAACCTAACAAAACAAATACAACTCTTTAACCAACTAGATTAAAAACAATTTATATTCTAAATTCAACACCAAATTTAATGAACGCGGGATATTTTAACAATATAAGTTCAACTTTTTAACTAACTAATCTCTATATATATATAATGATACTTAATTTTTAAAATGTCCGGATTATCGGGTCGAGAGTTGTGGTTAACTTGGATATATATGTGAGAGTAAATGAATATTTGGGTCGGATTGTGGGTTGATCCGGCCATAAATTTAAAACGATCAAAAATAAAATTAAAAAAACTATATGTATGTTTCGAACTTGCAACCTAACAAAACAAGTACAACTCTTTAACCAGCTAAACTAACAACACTTTATATTTTAAATACAACACTTTATATTTTAAATACAACACTAAATTTGATGAACGAGGGACATTTTAATAATATAAGTTCAATTTTTAACTAACTAATCTATAAATATGTATAATGATGCTTAATTTTTAAAGTGTCCGGATTGCCGGGTCGAGAGTTATGGTTAATTTGAATATATATGTGAGAGTAAATGGATACTCTGGTCGGATTATGGGTTGACCCGTCCATAAATTTAAAACGGTTAAAATTAAAATTAAAAATGTTATATGTATGTTTCGAACTTTCAACTTAACAAAAATAAGTACAACCTTTAACCAACTAGGCTAATAACACTTTATATTTTAAATTCAATACTAAATTTGATGAACGTGGGATATTTTAACAATATAAGTTCACATTTTTAACTAACTAATGTATATATATACATATAATGATGCTTAATTTTTAAAGTGTCTGGATTGACGGGTCGAGAGATGTGGTTAATTTTGATATATATGTAAGAGTAAATGAATACTTGGGTCGGATTATGGGTTGACCCGCCCATAAACTTAAAACGGTTAAAAATAAAATTAAAAATGTTATATGTATGTTTTGAACTTGCACCTTAACAAACCAAGTACAACATTTAACCAACTAGGCTAACAACACTTTATATTTTAAATTCAACACAAATTTGATGAACGCGAAACATTTTAACAATATAAGTTTAATTTTTTAACTAACTAATCTATATATATATATATAATGATGCTTAATTTTTAAAGTGTCTAGATTGCTGGGTCGAGAGATGTAGTTAATTTAATTATATATGTGAGAGTAAATAGATATTTCGGTCGGATTGTGGGTTAACCCGCCCATAAACTTAAAACGGTTAAAAATAAAATTACAAATTCTATATGTATTTTTCGAACTTGCAACCTAACAAAATAAGTACAATCTTTTAACCAAGTGTGATTGAGATGTGGTTTGTCGAGGGATAATAAGCCGGTATTAATTGAAAATGGTTAAACAAATATGAATGATATATTTTATTGACCAAAGTGTGAGGTCACGATGCTAAATATGAATCAAATATTTGATTAACAAATTGAAAGTGTAAAGTCACGAGATGAAAGGTTTATTCGGAAAAAATATGTGAAAAAATAAGTTGTTTTACCGAAATGAATTAAATTTTTTATTTTAATATTATTCGTGATTTATTAAGAATTTTAAATATTTATACATATTATTATAGTTTTTTTAAATTTATTTTATTTTTATTTTTATTCGTGTGTATACGAAAATTTTTCTAGTTTTATATAGTATTTATATATATTATTATTATATTATACCTTATATATTTTATTATATATATATTAAAATTATTAAAGGTTTGAACCATTCGAACGAAGGTTCGAATAATTCGAATGAAACTCGTATTCGAACTTTACTTTGAACTGAACTTGAGCCAAATTTAATTATACTTTTAAGCTTCGAATCGAAAATATTGTTAATATTTTTAATATTATTCGGCTCAATTTAGTTCGTTTGCACCTCTAATATTGTCCCAAAATATCTTAAAACTCAAAATTGAGATTCTCACATAGGGATGAAATCGACTTGAAGCTCATGTTCTCAACAATTTTTTAGTGTCTGCCCATGATTGGGTAGTTAACACCTTTTCTACCCATTATCAATATCCTTAAAATGTGTCAAGCTCACCAACCCATTATCAATATTAAAATTAGGATAATCTTAAATTTTGTCAAGCTCACCAACCCATTAATCAAATATTTAATCTACCATATTTTTTTATCACCATTCTTTGTCTTGTCATCCTATGCCAGCTAACACATTTATTTATTTATTTATTTATATATATATATATATATATATATATATATTAAAAAGAGAAATTTATCTGAGAATATCAAACTTAAAATATTTAAGTGAGAATCGAATTCGTGACATTTAATTTTTTTTAAAATATTTTCACTTAAAATCATTTAGGCTACTTTATTAGACGGACTAAATACATCTAGTTGTGCGTGAATCAAATTATATATTTCGATAATATGACAATCATCTGAAGTCGTAATCAAGATGGTGGGTGTTATCGTATGATCATTCTAATGAATAAATTTTATTATTGAACAAAAATCAGAAAAACATGATTTTTTTTATTAAGATTTATGAAATAATGAAAAAGTTAGTTATTTAAGCCAAACAAAACAAACTAAGTTTGTATGTCAAATACACCATTTAAAAAATGCGTCGACTCTACGTATTTTTCAGAACAAATATATGATAATGTGATAATAATGACATTATAAATTATATGTATCGATCGAATACCATCACTGTAAGTACAACAATTTATTTGTCAGATGATTCAGCAAAAGAAAATAAAGATGGTAATCCAAAGATTCAACCATATATGTTGCATCGATTAAAACATCTCAACAACTAACGAGAGACTCGGACATTAACCAATGAGTTCTAAAAACATAAAAAAAAAATTGTACACACTTACATCGTTTTTATATTACTCTACCAACTAAATCGTTGGCATGATACAGTAGGCTAATGTGCTTACATTGGTTTCTCAATATAATCTTATTTGAAATTTATTTAATTTAAGCCAAACAAAACAATCTAAGTCTGTATGTTCAATACACTGTTTAAAAAATGCGTCCACTCTACGTATTTTTCAGAACAAATATATGATAATGTGATAATAATGACGTTATAAATTATATGTATCAATCGAACACCATCACTAAAAGTACAACAATTTATTTGTCAGGTGATTCAGCAAAAATAATAAAGATGGTAATCCAAAGATTTAACCATATATGTTGTATCGATTAAAACATCTCAACAACTAGTAAGAGATTCGGACATTAACCAATGAGTTCTAAAAACATAAAAAAAATTGTACACATTTACATCGTTTTTATATTTCTCTATCAACTAAATCGTTGGCATGATACAGGCTAATGTGCTTAGATTGGTTTCTCGATATAATCTTATTTGAAATTTATTTATTTTAACTAACTTATTTTGTTCATTCTTTTTATATTAACTTAGTATATTTATAAAATTCAGTGTTTCATTTTTTTTATAATTATATATTTAAATTATTATTTTTGTAAATTTAATTATTTATGTTTAAATATATATTTATACATTTAATAATTATTTTATATAATATAATAAATATTACTTAATCAATTTCAAAAATATTTGTTAAATATTTTGAGGTTACTAATGTTTACTACAGCTTTTTGTCATTATCTCATCGTTTAATTTTACGTTTGAATTTAATAAGAGTCTTTATTTCATTCAAATTTTATATACATAACTTAAGATGTCAATTTATTTATATTTACTTAGGAAATACCTTTTTCAAAATTAACACACACATTATATATATATATATATATTAAATTAATTCTGAGCGTATTATTTGTTGTCAAATATTTTATTTGTTTAATGTTTTAATACTAAGTAAAATACCAATAATTTAAAGGAGATTGTAATTATTTTGATTAATTATTAAGTTAGTGTATTATTATAGTTAAGATGTTTTATATCAATTAGTACTGAGTAAGTATTTATGAGAATATTATAAAAATATTCTTTTGAGTTTGAAAATAAATTTTTTGGTTTGAGATAAATTAGTGTTTGATTTGATTTGACAAATATGCATTTGAGTTTTAGAATGGGATTTTAGGATGGAGATATAGAGAAAATTGATATATGATACATGGTATTTGTTTTTCCTATTTTTCATGAATTTCACTTATATATATTAATAGGCACTTATTTAGTTAATTTAGTGTATTTTTATTTTTTCTGGTTAGATTAGAACTTATTTAGTTAATTTAGTGTAAAAGATCGATATTGATAATTATTAGATCACAACTTTTAAGTTTATTTTTTTTATTAGTGGATAGAGGAAAATAATAGAGAGTGACTGAGTTGTTTATAATAATTAGTGGCTGTTATTTTCTACATCAAACAAGGCTATAAAAACCCTTATTAAGTTGACACAATTCTACAAAGAAGAGAGAAAGAAAAAAAACATGGCTTATAATTATAAGAAGATTATTTCTGTAAATTTCATCCTCCTTGTTCATTTCTTGGTTTTCCTCTTGCTAACTAATTCAGGTGAGTTGTTTCTTCATACTTATCCATTTCTCATCACTTCTTCAATTAGCTATTTAATTTAATAAAGGTGAAGATTACTTTTTCCATGTAAGAAAATCAAGAAATTATTACCAAGATATGATAATATTTGTGAGATTATGAGCAGAATTATTCAATAAAGAAGAATTGTAAATCCTAGAAGAATTTTTTTATTTAACATTATTAAAAAAGGAGTTAACCCTCAATGTCTTCTTGATATAACAATATATAAATAATAGTCCTCAATAATTCATCAATTCAAAATAAGAACAAAAGTTTATTAATATAATAAATTGTCTCTAAATGATATAATGAATACTTATCTCAATAATATTTGTTATAAATATATCATAAGTATCAAAACAAGAGAAATAATGCATGTTTAAAAACGGATCATATAAAAAAGTTTGAAATATTTAAAGACTTGTATATTTATGGGGTTTTTTTTTCGATGATTATGCTTACAGAAATCGGGGAGGCTGCATTGTGCAAGAGGGCAAGCCAGACATGGTCAGGTATGTGCACCACCACTCATAACTGTGACAACCAGTGCAAGTCATGGGAGAACGCAGATCATGGAGCTTGCCATTGGGGTGGTGGGCAGAGGAAATGTTATTGTTTCTTCAAATGTTAATTGTTATCTATCATCGACGGGTGATCCTCGAATAATCGTCGTGTTTTTTCTTGTTTGAATAAGTGTTAATGCTTCTAAGATAATTCCTATATGGAATTAGTATATTTCTTGAGAAGCATTTTGTTTGTTTTCAAATGTATGTTGCACTCCTGTTTTCTTGTTTGAATAAGTGTTAATGCTTCTAAGATAATTCCTATATGGAATTAGTATATTTCTTGAGAAGCATTTTGTTTGTTTTCAAACAGATGTTGCAGTCGTGATATCCCTATCTAGTCAAATGTGTGATATTGTTTCACTCGGCAATATCAATGTCTAATTAATGATTGTGTGCAACTCGCTTTGATGTTGCTAAAATTAATTTGTTTTGATATTGAAATAGACCGAATTATTAAATTGGGTTCTTTGTTTGGGCCAATTGAAATTTTAAACATGTTTTTTCAAACTTTACAATTCAGTGTTTTTTATTTTTAAAGTTATATAAAACGATGTTTCTCTTTAACCATTTTAAACGATATTAACTTATTATTTACTTGTCATTTATAAATAAATAAATAAATAATATGTGTCACTAATTTAACAAAAAGAAAATTTTGACAATTCTATGAAATTTGGTAGTTAAATTAAATTAGTGACATTAATTATTTATTTATTTATAAACATCACTTTAGATAATAAGTTAACAGTATTTAATCGTCTTTATTTTGTATAATTTTAATAATAAAGAACCTCAAATTGCAAAACTTAAAAAAAAATGAAATCTCAATTAACTTTAAGAATAGCCTTAATTATAATAAATATTTTATTTAGTTGGTTAATATTTTATTTTCTCTAATTGTAACTAATGAAAAAGTGAATAAATAGTTTGTACATTTAGAAGCACTTTCAAAATTTGAGAAAAAAATGTACACAAATTTTCTTAAATTTTGTTTTCAGTCAAATATCTTGTATAATAGGGAAATTTGACGAAAGACCCCAAAGATGGGGTATTTGATCTCATGGTCGCCGATAATTTTAATTGTTTTCGTGGTCATTTATTTTTTTTGGACAAAATTATCCTTTTTGCGTCACGCGAAGGGAATTCGTGTTTTCGCGAAAAGAATTTTTTTTTATATAAATTCTCAATTTTTTTCATTTTGTTATTTTCTTTCTCTCTTCCCTCTCTTCTCGCGGCGGCGACGGAACCATGACGGCGAAACCCTAAACGAACATATTATACAGATCGACGACGAAAACCATTCTAATATCAGGTGATTGGATCGATTTATGTTCTTATTTTCATCTTCAAACCCTAAACCATGAGATTTTCTTATGTTCATCTTAGTTGTTCATCGTGGTTGTTCATCTTGTCAACGATGAAGTTGATGATGCTTTGATTCGGTTCCGTTTCAGAGAAGATTAATTTGATTCTCGCGACTTCACGTTTCGCAAAGGTCTTCACGTTTCGCGAAGCGTCACGGTCGGCACGCGAAGCGGCACGGTCGGCACGCGAAGCGGCACGGTCGGCACGCGAAGCGGCACGGTCGGCACGCGAAGGCACATCGCGTTACGCGAAGCGGCACAGAGTTGTACTTAGATTTGTGTAAAACATCAAATTCGATTCCTATTGGTGTGGGTATACTTATTTCTTAGTATATCGCAGATGTATTTTCCTTTTTGTACTATTATTTTCTCCAAGATGTGAGTAATGAATGCATGTTTGATTAAAGATGATATTTGTGTTTGTAAGCATCATTATATATATATATATAGATTAGTTAGTTAAAAAGTTGAACTTATATTGTTAAAATGTCACGCGTTTATCAAATTTTGGGTTGAATTTAAGGTATGAAGTGTTATTAGCCTAGTTGGTTAAAAGGTTGCACTTGTTTTGTTAGGTTGCAAGTTCGAATCATACCTATAGCATTTTTAATTTTATTTTTAACCATTTTAAGTTTATGGGCGGGTCAACCCACAATCCGACCCAAGTATCCAATTACTCTCACATATATCCAAATTAACTACAACTCTCGACCCGGCAATCCGGACACTTTAAAAATTAAGCATCATAATATATATATATATAGATTAGTTAGTTAAAAAGTTGAACTTATATTGTTAAAATGTCACGCGTTTATCAAATTTTGGGTTTAATTTAAAATATAAAGTGTTGTTAGCCTAGATGGTTAAAAGATTGTACTATTTTTGTTAGGTTGCAAGTTCGAACCATACCTATAGAATTTTTAATTTTATTTTTAATTGTTTTAAGTTTATGGGCGGGTCAACCCACAATCCGACCCAAGTATCAATTTACTCTCACATATATCCAAATTAACCACAACTCTCGACCCGGCAATCCGCACACTTTAAAAATTAAGCATCATTATATATATATATATATATATATATATATATATATATATTTCATACATATATTTGCAAGAGTGATGAACAAAGGGCACATGAATTAGCTTTACCACCAAAATATCGAAGATTATGGTTCTAAACATGTACAAATACACCCTAGAATGGAAACATTGTTGTTTCTTCTTGTGGGGCTCAACAACATAAACAGCTCTATATTATATGTATGCCTTTTAGGGTTTAGAACCATATTGTTGAGAATCACAAGGTCATTGTGCCGCTTCACGTAACGTGATGGGCCTTCGCGTATCGCGATGTGCCTTCGCGTGCCGACCGTACCGCTTCGCGTGCCGACCGTGCCGCTTCGCGTAACGCGATGTGCCGCTTCGCGAAACGCGAAGTGAATCTTCCCTAAAACGGAACACATATGATCTACAAATATCATAATCGACAAATTTGAACAAAAATATGAACCAATATGAACAATAAGAACATATTAAATTGATTTGGGGTTAGAGTTTGATTAAGAACAACATAAATCGTTTGAAATGAAGATAATAGAAATAAGAACAGTATGATGAACATCGATTCATGAACAATAATGAACCAATATGAACAATAAGAACAGATTAAATTGATTTAAGGTTAGAGTTTGATTAAGATTAACATAAATCGTTTGAAATGAAGATAATAGAAATAAGAACAGTACGATGAACACCTGAATGTTAGGGTGTTAGAGTTTTCTTATTTTTGATGTTTTCGCCGTTGCCGTAGCCTTCGACGCTGTCGTCGAACAAGAACAGAGAGAGAAAAGAAATGAATGAAATGAAAAAATTTAGGTATTTATATAAAATCCTAATTAACTTCGCGAAACGCGAATATCTTTCACGTTACGCGAAGAGGGTAATTTCGTTCAAAAAAAATAAAAGTGACCACGAGAGCAAATAAATTATCAAATGACCACCAGGTCAAATAACCCTATCTTTGGAGTCATTTCGTCAAATTTCCCGTATAATATATTAATTTAGATAATTAAACATATTCATAAATTTACAAATATTTTTTTCCAAGTGTTTACAAATTGGCCCGATATCTATATATATATATAATGATGCTTAATTTTTAAAGTGTCCGGATTGCCGGGTCGAGAGTTATGGTTAATTTGGATACTTGGGCCGGATTGTGGGTTAACCCGTTTTTAAATTTAAAACGGTTACAAATAAAATTAAAAATGCTAGAGGTATGTTTTGAACTTGCAACCTAACAAAACAAATACAACTCTTTAACCAACTAGGCTACAAAGACTTTATATTTTAAATTCAACACCAAATTTGATAAACGTGGGACGTTTTAATATTAATATAAGTTCAACTTTTTAACTAACTAATCTATATATATAATGATGCATAATTTTTAAAGTGTCAGGATTGCCGGGTCGAGAGCTGTGGTTAATTTGGATACTTGGGTCGGATTGTGGGTTGACCCGTTTTTAAATTTAAAACGGTTAAAAATAAAATTAAAAAAGCTAGAGGTATGTTTCGAACTTGCAATCTAACAAAAACAAGTACAACTCTTTAACCAACTAGGCTACAAAGACTTTATATTTTAAATTCAACACCAAATTTGATAAACGCGGGACGTTTTAATATTAATATAAGTTCAACTTTTTAACTAGGAAAAAAGCTCGTCTAGCCGTATGTACTTGTACAACTAGCTCAATTAGACGTATGAACTAATAAAAGTTTATTTAGGCGTATGTACTTTTAAAAACTAGCTCATCTAGCCTATGTTAGTAAACTCTTTTAATTTTTAATATTTATTATTTAAATATTCATTTTTCTCTCTCTTTCTTCTTTATTAATTATATTTTTCTTCTGTCTTTTCGTCTTCTTTATTTTCCCCCTTTTCATCTTCCTTTTCTCCATCTTCTTTCTTTTCCCTCTCTTCATCTTCTTTCTCAATTAGTTTTCTTCCTATTCAAAGAAGTTTTGCTCAGCCAAAGAAGTTTGTTCAACCAAAGAAGCTCGTTCAATCCTCTATTTGCGACTTCAAAGGTTAGTTATCATTCTCCCACTTTAGTGTTTATGTTCAAACTTTACCAAACTAATGATGAGATCACAGTTGAAAATGTAAGTTCAGTTTTAATTATTTTTTTGTTGTAATTTATAAATGTGTACTCTATTTTATAGCCTGGAAGACGAAGAAGACGGATGATTGCTACAGTTGACGGTCAAACATCACAATCTTTATCAACACAAGAGTGTTAGTTGATATTGTGAGATAATTGAGATTTGAAAGCACTTTATTTTATAACGTACAAGAATTTAGATTTGGCAACTTGTTTGTATTTGAGATCTTTTAGATGTATTTGAAAAAATATTTTTGGAGGTTTTGTGAAGTGTTTGTTCTATTGTAATAAGCCTTCTACTTTTGTGAAAAAGATTTAACAAAAAAATTTTAATTTGGTTCTACTATAATGTTTTGAGAAGGGTTTGTTTAATTGTAACATGTCTTCAAATTTTGTGAAAAAGATTTAACAATTTGTTTGTGATTTTTTTTTCTTAATATAAACAAAAATGAAATTAATAATTTTTATGTTTAATCTTTGATTTATGATTTATAATAGAATTAAATATTATAGTAAATAATGAACTATTTTATACATAATATTATGTTATATAAAAAAAGCAAAATAATAGAAAAAAATAAAAATAAAATACTCAAATAACAAAAAAAAATATTAAAAAGAGATAAATGGATTAATTAATATTAATTAATTAATTAATAAAAAAAATAAAAAAATAGTAAAAGGAGATAAATAAATTTATTAATTAATAAAAAAGAAAGAGAGAGAAAAATAAATATTTAAATAATAAATATTAAAAAATTAAAAAAAAAAAATAACAGAGTTTATTAACCACAGAGGCTAAATGAGCCAATTTGTACAAGTATATACATCCAGATGATCTTTTTTCCTTTTAACTAACTAATCTATATATATATAATGATGTTGAGTAAATGGATACTTGGGTCGGATTATAGGTTGACCCCCTCATAAACTTAAAACGATTAAAAATAAAATTAAAAATGTTATCCGTAATTTATTTCACGATTTTTTATATTATTACTCGTGCAAATGCACGGGCTAAATGCTAGTATCTGATAATTGAGCTATAACTCTCTAAAGCTCCAGTTTTCAAAAAAATAATAACTTTAGTTGGTAAAAGATCAAAATTATTTTATTGAATAAAGTATAAAAAATTTGGAGACTTATAGAACAGAAAAAGTCTAAAACATAAATAAAGTGGCAAAGAAAAGTAAGAACATACATTCATAACTGCTCAAAACAAACATGTTGATAGCAACAAAAACACAAAGGTTCAGAGTAAAGCAGGAAATGCAGAGAAATGAAACACGATCCCAGATCCCAAACACGACATTTAACTAAACAGACATTAGAACTAAACCGATACTTAACCACTATTATTCAAAACTAATCTTACCTTATTCTTCTTTCCCGCCGCCTCAACTAATTTGTATACTTTTACTTCTCAGATTCCATTTTTAGAAACTCTAGGTATTCCAAACAAAAGAAGAACCTTTCCTTGTAAGTTCTATTGATTGAAAACCAGCCAGAGTTTTCCCCATTAAAGCCATAGCACCAATACTCGGAAACTGCTTGTTCTGAAACTCCACCTCTGATTCCAATTTAAACTTCTTCGGTTTGCGAATAACTTCATTTCCGATCTTACCATTCGTATCCACAACTTTATTACGACACCACCTCTGAATCCAAGCATGCGAAATCAACGTATCTCGACCTTGGGCTATATTTGATTTCTCCTCTTTTCTTGTGGCCTTTTCTTCGACTTTCGATTTTTGTCTTTTGTTGTTTTCGCGAAGAAAGAACGGTGGTGGTTGTTCCTCTTCTGGATTTGATCTTTTAGCACTAATAACCAGCGAATCTGCTGAGACGTTTATAAGTTTAAGACGCTTAAGCCATCGGCTGCCTGGATCTACCATGTGTGGACGTGAATTCAAACGAAAAGGATTTGGCAGTTCTTTTGAGAGGAACTGTGATGCTGAAACTTGATTTTGGGTCATCCCCTGAATTTCTTTGCCTTTTCTGTGTAAGCTGGAGAATGTAGTACCTGCCACAAGGTTGTCCTGCAAATTGTTGAAGATTAAATAAAAAGGAGGTTAGAAAATTATATAAATATAACTAGACAACTAAATATTTCATTAAACCTACAATAAAAACTAACAAACATACCAATATAATGGCAAAATTTGGCAATCCTAAGGCCTTGTTTGGATTGGGTTTCGAATTATTCTCAAATAATTTACTATCTTTTGATCCATTATCTCATCAATCACATCGTTCAAATTAAAAACCAAAATACCCTTTATTTCTTCTTTTTTCTTCCAAAATTTATTTAACCAAATAACTTACTTTTCATAACCCAAAATGAACAAGGTAATTTAAATACCACGAATCCAAGTAGTAGACCACTAGAAGTGATTTTCACAATAACATAGAAATGATATACAATAAAATTTACCTTATTCTGCACAGAAGAATTCAAGCCTGACAGAGCAAAAACAAAAGGAACATACTATTGAATGAGAAAATAGCTTCGATAACTCAATTCAATTCATATATTAGAAAATTATTAAAAAAACGCATTACCAGAAAGAACGTTTTGCTCCCTTAAGGCCTCCATGTCCATTGTATCAGTCTCAGCAGACGATTCATTCTTGAGGAGTTGAGGATTACTTAAACCGTCTTTATTACTACATTTCCCATCACTATCTGAAGAGCTACTTAATAACTGGAGTTTTACGCCACTTTTTTCCCGAAACAGACCACCGTCACTAGTAAATTTCAAAAACTTTCCAAACATATCCACCTTCGATTGAGTAGGTAGCATTGTATCTCCCAATGGAAAACCATTTCTTGTCGGATCATCAAATTCCTCAGTCGAATCTGAAGTGGCAAATATATTAGAAGTCTTCGCCTTATGTATGCAATGTTTATTTCCAGGCAATGCATAACATTCTTGACATTGAGACGGAGTTTCAGTACTTATTTTTGAAATATTCTGCATGTCCCTCAACTGTTGACCCATGAACACAGGTAACACGGTTTTGTTACTTGAAGGATTGTGTAGAAACATGGATCTGTTCAGTTTCTTTGAAGGCGGGTTATTGTCTATTTTCTCTTCACGAGGGAAAACAGAAGAACGGGTAGTTTGTCCCATAATTGCGAGATCGGTGTTTGGGAAATGTTCCTTTGATTCATATCTACTCATTAACGACGTCAGTTTCCCTTTTTCAAAAGCATTAGGCCTACCCTCAATTAACTTGGTGAAGATGTCTGTGCATGGAACAGCAAGAGCCAAGCCGGAATTATTCATCTTACCTACATGCTCTTCTGTTGAGGAAGTCGCTGGAAATGATGAAAATTTACTTGATGATCCATAATTGCGATCTGTTTCAGGGAAGTTAGCGAGCGATAATGCTAGCCTTTGAGAAGAAGGTTCTATCTCATCCTTTAAAGGTGCAGGGAGATTCTTAGTGTTAACTGGATCGCCACTACTTTCATGACGAAGAGATAAACCACTATCAACTTGGCGTGCTCTTCCTGTATTGCAACTTGTACCTCCCCAATGACCCATCCACATAGATTGATAGGCTCGGGTGGTATTTGAAGATCTGCCTTCACAATCAGCGTATGAGCGGGATACATGATCAGACATGTTTGATATGCAGACTGTATTTTGGTCTTAAGATTTGTCTTAGAGTTCCTTCAGCTAGAAAACAATGATCATAAGTAAGATCAATTTGAGTTAAGAAAAGTTCATAGTATAGAACAGATTGAGAAGGATAAAGTAACTAAAGCATTGTATGACATGAATTATTTAAGATTAATTTCAAATAAATCAAATATCCACTCAACAATTACTCATCACACATAATTCAAATCATAAACAAAAATATCATCTATTTAAAAAAAAATTTAATATATATTTTACTCCTAGTGTCTTTCAACATAATTAATTTTTCTCCTTTTTTACTTTTTATAATCTTACATCAAAGAAGATTTTTTGAAAATAATCAGTCAGTTATTCAAATAACACTAAATCAAGCAAGGCCTAAGGATCGAGTTTATCTGGTACAAACATGTAATGAGACTGTTGTAACTTGTAAAATCATTACATTGATCAAATATGCATTGTTCTTTGAGGATATAGTCAAATACTTATGTTATTAGTTCTATCCATATTAATGACAAGTTTTACATCACAACAAATCATTTAACCATTCTTACTTGTCTCTCTCTTTTCTAGACTATCTTTAATTGGTTCCTAACATAATTGGAATCATTTGAAACACCTTATGTGTCATATTAGTAGCCTATTACTCTTTCTATTGGTGTTGTTGGATGCTTCATATCAATCAAACAATGAGAGTAAAAATAAACTAAAATAAACATATTTTAGAGGTGATTATTTCCAAGATTTAATCAAGTTTTTTTTATATGTAATGGAAATGCCTTAAAATCTTTAGTTTCACACTTAAAAAGGGAATACATGTTCAAGATTTGAAAAATTAACTTATGACTCACACATATCCAAAAACTTAATATTGTAGAACAAAGCTATTAAATTGACTCTACACTTATTTGTCATAAGCTTATTTGATGTTGGTTAGTGATGAGGGGGTTTCAAAAAGAAAATATTTAATGAAAAGTTAGTTATTTGAGTTTTTAATTGATTGAATTAAAATAATATATTTTTGTATTTAAAATTTAAATTTATAAAAATAAAATAAAAATATTTTAGTATTTTAATTGATAAATTGATTATGAGTTTTGGATAAAAAATCACTAATAACCTACATCAATCATGGAACAAGTAAGACATAACACATAATTCTTTCTTTTGTTAGTTTTCTAGCTAACATTAAGATTGTTTTTGATTAATGATTTTGGGGTCATGATTAAAAAGCAGAAAAACCAACAAAGATACATGAAAAACAAGAAGAAGCTAAACAGAGTGATAGTAAAACAACACTTAAAGACTTTAAAATCTCCAACATCAGAGAATCATATGAACATGAACAAAATAACCTAAAATTGTTCATCTTAACAAGTTTGTCTTTCAACTTTTTGTAAAAAAATTTGGTAGAATAGAATGACACAAAGAGTAAACAAAGAAGAAAGTCCATCATATTCTACAATACTAATTTCAACAAATTGTTGTTTCATGAAGCTCTATATATGAGTTATTCACCAAATCAAGTAGCAATACAACTCTGCAAAACTAAAATAAAAGAAACTGAAACATGGGTAAGGAGTACAATAAGATTCAATTTATTTACCTATTCGGTTTGCTCCTTTCAGATATATTTCAGACCTAGAAATACAAAATAGTCTACACAGATCAGTAAATCGACAATCTTTATAACAAAATACAAACCCATGTAAGAAAAAACTCACAGATCGGAAGTGCTAACATGCTCGTGGGTATTGAAGAGAGAGTAGTGAAATTGTTAAGCCTTGAATCGATATTTGTAGTCAAGGGGGAGTTCTGATACATATGATGTGTACTTAGCGTGGGTGTATACGATAGAAGTAAGAAAAAGACAGTGAAGCAGTAATTGATGACCGGAGACTGCAGTGAGATGGATGAAAGAGAATATGGTGAATTTCGTCGTCTTCAGAGGCCCCCTCACGGAAACTCTGCTACGCCACACCATTTTTGGATGTTCACCGCCATTGTAATACGAGATAAGAAGGAAGTGGGACCGTTTTAGCACTTTTATCTTTTAAACTTTTATCCATTGTTCGGTTGAAATTTTGATTTTAACTTAATTAAACATCATATTTTATTATCATATTAATTATATTACTTAAATTATTAACTAAAATATTAAAATAAAATTTATTTTATCGTTATATATTATTACAATATAAATAGATTTTACAAAAATTTATAAAATTTATAACAAACAAAATAATTAAAATAATCAAAATATAATTTCAAAAACCCTATATTCAACCAGGTCTTATGTTTTCTTCTAGTGTATCACGGGACTTTTGTTTCATATGTAACTTGTTTCATTTTGGATAGAGGTAAGATAAAATAGTATTAATACCATTTTCACATACATCTTAAAGTAAATTTTGATTTATTTAAAAAATTTAATTTTTTTTTTAAGAAAGTTTTATTTTTATTTTGAAAGATGTTAATACATAAGTATAAAATATTTTTAAAAGTAATAAATACATTTCTTAGTTTTTTTTAAATTTAATTATAATAAAAAAAATATTTTATTTTATTCTTATTAATTATATCACTTAATTCATTCACTCAAATATTAAAAATATTTTTTTATTTATTTAAAAAATATTATTCTTATTTATTAATATTTTAAAGTTTTTTTTTTTAAAAAAATACTCATTTTCTTATAATCAACATTAATAAATTTTATTCAAATAATCTCCAACCAAATTTAAGGCTTAGAGTATGTTATTTATTAGATCAATTATTATAATTTTTATTTATTTAAAATTAAATTTTGATAAAATATAATTTTTAAAGGTAAAACAATTTTTATTATTATATTTGTTTGTCAAGATTGCAAAACAAACAATAAAACAATAATATACCTTTTTGTCAATTTTGTTCCTTATAACATTGTATTCCTAATTGTTTTTAGTCCGACCCAAAGTTTGTTAGGACTTAGGATCCTAATATAAGTTTTTTCAGGTGCTTGGAAAGTGGGGTCTATCTTACTTCACCCAGGGTTGAACCTTCTCTTTATTTTTGTAAGTTTTGTTTTAGATATTATATTATAAACATGAAAAATAAATCAATGATAAAAAAAGAAGAAGTAAATGTTATCATTTTGGGAGTTACAAAAACAAGTTAATTTTATTGAAGTTAACAATTATTAATTAATATTAGAATTATAAATAAATGTAATCATTTTATTATTAGAAGAGTTAATTTAATAAATAAGTTTACAAATTATAAAAGAATGGAAAAACAATTTTGCATACAAGAATTCTGAAAAATAAATTAATTACTAACTAAAAATAACTCAAATTATCAAAAAAAAAATAATAATAATAATGACACAAACACGACAAAACTAGTTACACATTTGATTTATTAGTAGATTATGTATAGAAAAATTAATAAAATTATTTAAAATTAAAAAACTTTAATTTGAAATATTTATAATTTAATATGTATTAAAAAATAATTATTTTGTATTTCATTAAACAACTAACTACCTGATAACCCATCAAACAAATTAGTTTTATTGAAAACTTGAATATTATGCACAACAAATACACAAGTCGTGTTTAGAAAATAGTCTTACAATATATGCACATTATAAAAAAAAAATTTTATTTAAAAAAATGATAAGCATATCCAAAAAAAGAAAAACTTTTTTATAATAGATGTCACTCACATTTAAAATTTAATAATATTTTCAAATGAAAAACATACCATAATTAAAAACAAATACCATTTTATATTAGATAAAATTATAAATCATGAAATAAATAATAATTATGTTACAATATAGTAAAGATCACATCTTTCTTTGTTAAGTATAAGAGAAAAAAACTGATCATATGATTTATTAACCAACATAGATAATTAAATAGGATAATTAATTGATTTAGTCAAACTCAAACACATTCTGGACCTAAGAAGGAAGTGAGACACTTTTAGCAAAGTTTATTATATAAATATTTCTCACTAAGTAATTTGTTTATATGTAAATATTTATAAGAAATTTGTTTTTTTATAAAAAAAATATTTATTTGATATAAAATTTTATTATTTGAATTATTTAAATTAAATTATTTAGTAAATATTTTAAAATTATAATAAAATAAATAAATAAAAAATTTATAAAAATATTTTTTTTTTCAAATCTTTACTGATTTATTTTATAAAAGTGATTACAAAATAGTCTTTCATTTTGTTTTTCAACTCAAATCAAATATAAGATCTAATCTTTTAAAATATATGCTTAAAAAGTAAAAGTTATAATCTTTTATTTGTAGTGCTTTAAAACGAAATAAACTGATTTATTTTAAAGTGTAAGTAAAAGAATTAAAAATAAAAGTATGTATATCAATTTATTGTTCTACTGATATCAACTAATTTTATAATATATTACATAAAATATAAATATATTAAATAAAAATATTAAACTTATTAACATTTATACAGTTAATTAGTTTTTATTATTATAAGAGAATATTTATATAAATAAAAAGAGTAAACTTTTTATTATTATTAATTAATTTTTGTTAAACTTTCTTCTTAGTAATTTATTTCTATAGAACAAACTTTTTAATTAAAATAATTATTATTTAGTACTATATACACTTAATATTTATGTATTTGTGCAATATATTTATGTTTTTATTTTATTTTATTTAATTAATTATTTTAAATTAGCTTAGAAATATCTTAAATATGATTATTTTTTATATATCAAAAGAGTATAAAACAAACTCGTATACATCCAATTAGTATATATATATGATCAAAAACATCCAATTAGTATATACATATATATGATCAAAAATATAAAGTACAAACTAATTATAACCAATATAATAAGGTTCAATTTAAATTATCTAAAAATTGATATATATAAATAATTATTCTTTAAATAATTAAATGTAACTGTTATTAATTTAATTGGATTATAATCCTAAATTGTGATAATTTTTCTAAGATAATAGACTTGTAAAAAAATTAATAATTAAATTTTTTTTGTCATAACCAAGTAGAGTGCCTATGTAAAGATAAAAAGAAAATGTACAAGCTTTCTAAACAAAGAAGGTAAAATATTTTTTATTTAATTCATATCTAACTTTTCATATATACATAAAAATGTGTATATATAAAACTTTGTATGTTAGGGTAGGTTGTATTTTTTTTATAAAATTTTAATATAATAAAACATAATTTTATATACTTTTATCAATCTCAATATTAAATTTATTAAAATAAATAATAAGAAATTATTTATATAAAGAAATTATTTTATTATTATATATTAATATCATGCAAATATTTTTATCCAAAAAAATCCATTTTTTTTTATAACTATCATTAATAAAATATTTTAAATAGTTTATTTTTTTATTCTTTAAAGAGTATAAATACTACCATTTGACTCTCCCAATTTATAATATTTTTTAAATAATTCCCAGCAACTAAAATAATTTTCTGAATTTATAAACTTATTAAGAAAAGATAAATATAAATTAAATAATTATTTTAGATAAATGTGGTATTCATATCATCAAAATACTAAAATTAAGACAAAAAAAATAAATCAGACAATTATTTTAGATAAATATTTTATTCATAAATCCTAAAAGATTAAAATTAAGGTCCAAAATAAATTAAACAATTATTTTGAAAACACGTTATAGATATTTATATCACAAAATAATAAAAAAATGAAGCCTTAATATACACAAAATAATAAATAAAATAGACATAAAATAAATTTTATGTCTATTAATTAATTTGGTGAATTTTATAGATAATAAAATATAAAAATAAAAAGAGGAAAGGAGAAAGCCAAACGGGATAAAAACCGTTTAGCCTAAATCAAACAAGGCCTCTAGTAAAGGCTAAACACGAGACCAACCCACCAATGGAGGCTAACGATCAAGGCACTAATCGCCTAAGCCAAGTGGATCATAGATGAAACGCGAACATCGCCTCTAAGCGTCTAAGTGGGATCCAAAATGACGACGTTTCAGGTCCACCCAATGCCAAAACGTGGAAAACCAGAACGATGTTGTTTCCTTACCTGGTATTGTCTTCTTCCTCGTGATGACAGATAAGGATGATCGATTTATTTGAAAATCGGTCAATCCTTATCTCAGTCGTTTCTTGACAAAATAAGAAAACTCAAAATGATTGCACTAACTCTATGATCATTTCTCCTACAAGCCTAACTTGAATCATGCCTTATATGGATAGAATTCAATCGGAAAAGTTATTTCCATTAATGATTTTGTCTAGAATTCGACCGACTATAAAAGGGACATGTTGAGTTATGGAACCTACACTTATAATAAACTCTACATTGTTAATTAGAGTTTATTGGGTTTTTTTTGGTTTTGGGTTTGGGCCTAACCAAAGTTATTTAGGTTTATTACCTGAATGTTACCCTATAAATATGTGATTATTAAGGGTTTATATGGTTAAGAGAAATAGTTCTAGAGAGATAAAGTGTGAGGCAAAAACTTTGTATTCCTTCTTCTTCTTCATAGTGAAATCTGATGGTGGCTGAAGTGGATGTAGCTCAATTTGAGTGAACCACTATAAATCTGTGTCTTCTTGTGTTCTTCTTTCTTGCATTTTTACAGATTGTTTCAAACTGGTCGGATTTGGGAGATACAAATCCTAACAACTGGTATCAGAGCAGCTGAGCTAGATCTGAGCATTAGAAACAATGGCAAGTGAGAACAGTATAGGACATGGGATTGGAAGATTTGATGGGACAGATTATGCCTTCTAGAGAATGCAGATTGAAGATTATCTCTATAGAAAAAGCTTCATGTTCCTTTGAGTGAGAAACCATAGAAGATGGATGATGCTGAATGGAAACTTCTTGATAGACAAGTTTTGGGAGTTATCCGATTGACGCTAGCCAAGACGGTTGCTCACAATGTAGCAAAGGAGAAGACCACCATGGGTCTGATGAAAGCTCTTTCTGATATGTATGAGAAACCATCTACTAACAACAAGGTACACTTAATGAAAAGACTCTTTTACTTAAGAATGGTTGATGGTACTTTTGTCACTACTCATTTGAATGAATTCAATACAATTGTGAATCAATTGCTATCAGTTGAGATTGATTTTGGGGATGAAGTTAGTGCCTTGATTTTTTTAGCATCTCTACCAAATAGTTGGGAACCTATGAGGGCAACAATTAGTATTTCAGTTGGAAATGCTAAACTGAAATTTGTTGAAGTTAGAGATCGTATTCTTGCTGAAGAGGTTCGTAAAGTTGATTCTGGTGAAATATTCAAAGGTTCTGCTCTGAATGTGGAAAACAAGGGTAGAGATAATAATAGAAATTTCAACCGAGGTAAAAGCAGATCTATGTCAAGGAGCAGGAGGAGTCAGACTAAGTCTGGAGGACATTTGAGTGTTGGAATTGTGGTAAACAAGGTCATTTAAAGAGGAACTGCAAAACACCGAATAAAAACGGTGATGATAAAAATGATGCAGCCAACGTTGTTACAGAATCTGTCACTGATGCGGTACTTCTGTCTGTTGATAGCCCGATAGATTCATGGGTTTTGGACTTAGGAGCATCTTTCCACACCAGTGCTCACAAAGAATTAATGGAGAATTATGTGGCTGGAAACTATGGGAAAGTTTATCTCGCAGATGGTGAGCCACTGGATATTGTTGGCATTAGTGACATCAAATTGAAGATGGCAAATGGTTCTGTTTGGAAGATTAATAAGGTGAGACACATTCCAAGTTTAATGCGCAATCTGATTTCTATTACACAACTTGATAAAGAAGATCACAATTTCAGTTGTGGAAATAGTGCGTGGAAGGTGACTAAAGGAGCAATTGTTGTTGCTCGAAGTCACAAAACTGGAACGTTATACACGATTTCAACTTGCAGAGAAATAGTTGTTGCTGTAGTTAATGATTCGAAGAATAGTGAGTTGTGGCATTGTAGGTTGGGCCATATGAGTGAAAAAGGGAGGAAAATTCTTTTGAAGAATAGACAGATTCCAGAACTAGAGTCTGTTGAACATCAGTTATGTGAAAATTGTATTCTTGAAAAACAGAAACGGGTGAGTTTCTTAAAGATTGGGAAGGAGCTCAAGAAAGAAAGGCTAGAGTTGGTACACACTAATGTGTGGAGACCTACACCTGTTTCTTCTATTGACGGATCACAATACTACGTGACGTTTATAGATGATTTGACAAGAAAGATATGGGTATATTTTATGAATCACAAGTCTGAAATATTTTCTATTTTCAAGAAATGAAAGACTTTGGTTGAAAATGAAACAAATCATAAAGTTAAGTGCTTGAGATCCAACAACGGAGGTGAATATATCAATTCAGATTTCAAAGAGTATTGTGCTGTGAATGGAATCAATATGGTGAAGACTCTTCCCCGAACGCCTCAAGAGAATGGAGTAGCTGAACGAATGAATCGAACATTGAACGAGCGTGCTAGAAGCATGAGATTGCATGTAGGGCTACCTAAAACCTTTTGGGTAGAAGTTATAAATACTGCTGCCTACTTGATAAACAGGGGACCCTCTGTTCCTCTTAAATTCAGAAATCCTGAAGAAGCCTGGAGCAATAAAAAGGTAAACCTTTCTTATTTGAAAATGTTTGGTTGTTTATCATATGTTCATATTAATGAATGTGATAGGAGCAAGCTTGATCCAAAATCTAATAAATGTTTTTTCATTGGTTATGGTGATATCGAGTTTGATTATCGTTTCTGAGATAATCAAAATCGGAAGATCATTCGTAGCAGAAATGTTATCTTCAATGAATAGGTTCTCTACAAAGATTGTGTTGGGAAAACATCAGATGGTGATTTCAAGTTAGAAGAGACTAGTACAGTCGATTATAGAGAATTTTCAGCTGAATTTATATCGACTGTCATAGAAGAACAATGTGTTGTTGAAGATGAAATTGTTGAGAATGTGGCCCTAAAGGTAAATCAGCAAACACCGGTTATACAGTTGAGAAGATCGTCAAGGAATCAAAAACCAGTTGAGAGGTGGTCTCCATCTCTGAACTATATCTTGTTGACAGATAGAGTTGAACCTGAATGTTATGAGGAATCAATACAATTTAATGAATCGATTAAGTGGGAGTCTGCTATGAAAGATGAGATGGACTCTTTGATGTTGAATCAGACTTGGGAGCTCATTAAACTACCAAAGGGAAAGAAAGCACTTCAAAACAAATGGATCTTCAGGATTAAAGAAGAACATGATAAAACCATGAGGTACAAGGCAAGATTGGTTGTGAAAGGATTTCAACAGAAAGAAGGTATTGACTACAATGAGATCTTCTCTTTAGTAGTTAAATTGATGACAATCAGAACTATTTTGAGTTTGGTTGTGAAAGAAGACCTTCATCTTCAACAAATGGATGTCAAAACTGCTTTTCTTCATGGTGATTTAGATGAATAGATTTACATGCTACAACCAGAAGGATTTGAAATCAAAGGAAAAGATGAGCTTGTGTGTAAGCTTCAGATGAGTCTGTATGGTTTGATACAGGCTCCAAGGCAATGGTACAAGAAGTTCGATAGCTTCATGAAAACTAACAATTTTCTGAGGTGTGAAGCTGATCATTGTTGCTATATCAAGAGGTTTGATAAATCGTACATTATTCTGCTCCTCTACGTTGATGACATGTTGATTGCTGGAGCAAGTTTGTATGAGATTAACAAGCTCAAGAAAGAGTTGTCTGAAAAGTTTGCAATGAAGGATTTGGGTGTTGCTAAACAAATCATTGGGATGAGAATTTTCAGGGATGAAGAAGTTCTCAATCTTTCACAAAAAGAATATGTGAAGAAAGTTCTTAGTAGGTTTAACTTGTATGATGAAAAACCAGTTACTACCCCCTTAGCTAGTCACTTTAGACTATCTAAAGATCAGTCGCCTTCAACAGAGGAGGAGAAAAATTACACGCCCACTGTTCCGTATGCCTCTGCCATTGGTTGTATTATGTGGGAGTTGTTAGCAAATTAATGATCAACCCAGGTAGACAACATTGGGAAATAGTAAAGTGGATACTACGATACTTAAGAGGAAGTACGGGTCTCGCTTTGTGTTTTCGAAAGTCTAATATGGGTTTGGAAGGATATGTTGATGTTGACAATGGTGGCGATGTTGATAGTAGGAAGAGCACAACAGGGTACATTTATACTCTGGGAGGTACTGCAATCGGTTGGGTTTCAAAATTGCAGAAAATTGTTTCTCTTTCTAGTTGTGAGGCAGAGTATGTTGTTGTGACAGAGGCTGCTAAGGAGATGACGTGGTTACAACCATTTTTGCTAGAATTGGGTCAAGACTACGAGGGAAGTGTGTTGCGATGCGACAGTCAGAGTGCCATTCATTTGGAAAAGAATCTTGTTTATCATGGCAGGACGAAGCATATACAGGTTCGTTGTCATTTTATTCGATCAACTTTAGAAGATGAAGTATTAGCTCTTGAGACGATACCCGGGAGTGAGAATCCAGCTGATATGTTGACGAAAGCTATGACAAATGAGAAACTGAAGTTGTGTGCAACTTCAGTTGGTCTTCTTCATTAAGACACCGGATGGAAAGCCGCTACTGATCGAGAGATGATGAAGTTAGTCTCCAAGTGGGAGATTGTTGAGTTATGGACTTATAATAAACTCTACATTGTTAATTAGAGTTTATTGGTTTTCTTTTTGGTTTTGGGCTTGGACCTGACCAAAGTTATTTAGGTTTATTACCTGAATGTTTACCCTATAAATATGTGATTATTAAGGGTTTACATGGTTAAGAGAAATAATTCTATAGAGATAAAGTGTGAGGCAAAAACTCTGTATTCATTCTATTTCTTCATAGTGAAATCTAGTGGTGACTGAAGTGGATGTAGCTCAATTTGAGTGAACCATTATAAATCTGTGTCTTCTTGTGTTCTTCTTTCTTGCATTTTTACAGATTGTTTTAAGCTGGTCGGATTTGAGAGATACAAATCCTAACAGGACCCATGTGAAGACGAAGAGAAGGAACCAAGTCATATATACATCATTAATCGATCTCTATCGAAATCTGCCTTTAAAAATTTTCAAACTTTTTTAAAGTTTTTTTAGAAACCTTATATACAGCTTCTAAGCTCAACTCTAGTTCATCCAAAAGCTTCAATACGAGTATTCTGAACTCACTGCGATCTATCATTCATGTTTTAATTCATGTTAAAAACAAAATTTAAAATTTCTACATTTTAGTTCACATCCTCTTCAATATCGCATGATAGTTCATTTTCTTAATTTATGACAAGATTGAGACCAAAGCTGTCAAAATCGAGATTTTACGTAAAATCGTTATCTAGTTGTAAACTCGCAAAACTAGAGTTTACATAAAATCGTAAGAGTTTAATTTGAAAAGATAATAGTTATATATTATTAATATTTATATATAGAATTAAGTATTTTATACTCAGCCAATTTAAAATATATATATATATATATTAATATAAAATTAATTAAAAAATAATAATAAATAAATAACACTATAAAAAATTATATTTACAAAATTAATTATATTAATTTATTTAAATAAAAATAACTTTATTTTTTAATTTTTAAATATAAATTTGTTTTTTAAAGTAAAATTGTATAGAATCGTAAAATCGAAATTATTTATAAACTCGTATAATCGTAAAATCTTATTATCGTAAATTTAAAATCATAAGAGTTTACATATTTAAGAGTTACTTAAAATCAGAATCGTTAGCCTAATGTGAAATCGTAAAATCGTAAGATTTTAAGAGTCAACACGTGATTTTGACAGCCTTGATTGAGACACACCTACATTTATGATCTTCTACTGGTTTATTTAATAAGAAATAAATCAAAATTTTAAACAATAAAAGTCGATAAATACGTGAATTATTTATTTGGGGAGAATTTTGTATAACTTTAAACCATAAAAGTAGATGAATGTGACTTATCTATTATGTTAGTATGTCTTTGTTTAGGTTTATATGGGAACTAACTGCCTTAAAAGGAAGTCTTCGGGGTGGATGGTAATTGCTTGTTTGATTGATTTATTTTTATTGTTGTCACTTTCTTGTTTCAATATGTAAGCGTGTTTACTTATTTAAATGTCAAATAAAGTATTAAAAAATTAAATTACTATAATATAATAAGAGAAATGATAGGGAGATTAGATTTGAGTGAGAGAAATAGGGAGAGAATGACGCGACCCAATATGATTGACTGAAAATTTAAGAATTTTTTTCTTTCTTCTCTCTCTTCACCTTTTATCCATTTTTCAACCAATAATGTGATGTCACGTCATTCACTCTCCTAATTTCTCAGTCGGACGCGAGACTCCTCGGTCCTAGGTCTGACTTCTTGGTCGGATGTAAAAAACATTAGTCTGACCTCTTGGTCCTAGCTTAAGAATATCGGTCGGACTTCGGTCCTCGATGAAGATCACCGATAGGACCTTCCGGTCCTGGATGAAAAGCCTCGATCGAACCTCTTATTCCTATGTTAAATTTCTCGGTCGGACCTCTCGGTCCTCGGTCGGACCTACCATTCCTCAAAACATCAAAATTGCAGTTTTTGCAATTTTTATGGAGGCTTAGATTCTTCGATCCAAGGGCCTAGGTAGTGTCACAAAGCTTCTAGGAACATTTAGAACATCATCCCAAGGCATCAATCGACATAGGTGATGATCAATTCGTTCAAAACAGTTTGTAGCAAAATATCGGGTGTTTGATTTTGAAGTGTTAAAATCTAGCCAATTGCTTCTTTATACTTCATATATTTGATTGATACCAAAACGAGAACACTAGTTGTTCGTTTGGATCAATTCAAGAACTCAAAATTTTCAATCAATTTGAAAAAAATTAATTTCGTTCAAACATGATCGGGATGGATCAAACATGATCCAATTAGTTGTCCAACATCATTAGAAATATGTTGGGATGTTTTCTGGGCAGCTGTTCTTGAGGATTATCCCAAGAACAACAAACCCGATTTTTGAATTTTTAAAATTTAAATTTTGGTTTTTTTGTTAACGGTTGATTGATTGATTCTAACATAAACAAAAAGTTTGGAAATGATCCTAGGATCAATTTCCAATCCTAAAATTCAACAACTAGGCATTATATAAAATTTGAAAACTGAAATATAAAAATTTCAATTTCAAACTAGAAGTATGAATTAAAGGATGATTGAAATCATACCAAGGATTTGAGAACACTTCTTAGACCTTAGGGAAGCTTTGGGGATGCTTAGATCCAAGCTTTAGAGCTTATACGAAAATTTTGAAAAATCAGAAGATTAAAGCTTTATTGGCAAATTTTCAAAATTCTTTGATTTGAGGCTTGGGATGTTATCTCTGAGCTTCGGATGGGTTGAGGAAGGCTGAGTCGGTGGAGGCTTCAAGTTGATTGAATTAGCCAAAAGCCATTAATGGCGTTTTGGCTGTTCTTGGATCAACTTGTCGGAATAGGCATTGATTGTTCTTAAATATGTAAGGGAAATGATCATCGTGGTAAGGTGATAATTTCACCACTATCGGTTGAATTCCATCTTTAAGAAATGAAATATGAGACTTTATCCTTATCTCTTCGGTGATCGCAGTGAAGAAAATAATGGCGGATAAAACGACGACGTTTCGAGGCTATTTGGTGAACGCGGAACGCACTGTTGGCGTTTTATTGCGTTTTGTCAGCGATCGGGCGCTCCATTAGAGTTTCGGCTAACAGACGTTAGCCAATCCTGTGCAACGCGGGCGCACAATCCTTTGGCTGTAGTGGGTTACGCGGACGCTTCTGAGGCGTTGGATGAAAATCCAGCTCCCATTTGATGACCGCAGTTTCGACTGTAGCTTTTTTCCATGATTTTGGCTACACCTGATTGCGATTTTATTTTTTATTTAAAACCTTAAGTGTTTGTTTGAAATTGATTTTTCTTTCACCTTTTGGCTTTAATAATTTTTTAAATACACAAAATATTAAAAATAAATATGACAAATATTTTTCCAATTTATTATTTTTATTTTATATTTTGGGGTTAAATAAATAATTTTTGGGGATGAGATGAGAACCTTATTTTATCCTAAATTATTTATTTTAAATCCTTGATTTTTCTAAAATTATTTCAAGATAAAATGAATACAACATTTATCCAAAATAATTTTATTTTTTATTTTGGCCATTTTCTTTAATTAATTAGATTTTAATTATCACAATAATTAACATGATTAATTGTTTTAATTATTTTTTTCCTTGGAGTTAATTATTTTGATTTTATTTATCCAAAAATAAATGAAAATGATTATTTTAATTTTATAAATTGGGTATCTATATTTTTAGAGCTTACAAGTTGATAATTAGATATTGATTTAAATAAAATAAATTTATTATTAATTTGAAATAATAATTCAAAATATATAATAAATAAGCAATTATATAGACTAAATAAAAAGATATATATTAATGTTGGGTTATTTGTGAAAACGAATATGTTATATCAAATAAATATATATTAATTTTAATCTCTACTAGCGATCTAGTAAAATTCGCCATTAACATAATCATCTTGCTGGAGAGTTTGAAGCTTCAATCGTGTATGGGCTTCTCATTCTAGTTCTATAGAAAGTTTCTAAAGTTAACAAGGAACTTCATCAAGTAATTGTAAATCTCCGATTCATATATAACAAAATTTTAAAATTTCTCGGATCATTCTTCTCTTTCTTGTTCGTTCTTAGTTTGATTTATTTCTAGATTTTAGTAGTTGATATTATTATCGTAGTTTTAATTTGGGAGTGATTTGCGGTGTTTGTGTGATTGAGTCGCTACAGGAATTGGTTAATTGAACTTTGGCCGATGATGATGAGCTTTCGTTTTTGAGCTACGACTCAAAGAGATTAGAAATTGTTATTTGCATGATAGTACTAAATTAAAAACAGTTAATTCATGAATGATTGAAATTGTAATTGGTCGGTGTTGATTCGAGTAACCACGTAAACTAATAACAATAGAGAAAGTAAAAGAAAGAATACAATATATAACGATGGTTGGCCAAACTGGTTACGCCATCGGGAGTGTCGTCAAATATATTATTTCACTCTTATGGTTAAACCTTGTATTACATGGTATTTATAGAGTAGTACACTATGTCACAAAGACTAAACTACTCTTGGCATAACCCATTAACTATAAACTTAATTAATATGTGTATATAAGTCACATACACAACAATCTTTACCTTGGTGAATATTTTATCTCACAGGAGATAAATCACATATCTCCACCTTCGAAAAATTCAAGAATTCTTAGAAGATAATAGTATAGAGTTTTAGACACTTCAAGTGGGATGGCCTACCACAATTTCTTTCAAAATTTGAGACATTCAACAAGCCCAAACAATGTTTGAAATTGTCGGTAATAACTGGCTTCATCAACATATCAGCTGCATTTTCACTAGTATGAACATTTTGTAATAGTATTTCACTAGATGTGATCAACTCTCAAATATTATGAAATCTCACATCAATATGCTTCGTTTTAGCATGGTACACCTGATTCTTTGCCAAATAAATGGCGCTCTGACTCACAAAGTAATTTAACTCTACCTTGTTTAATACCCAATTCCTTTACTAGCCCATTAAGCCATAATTCTTCATTATAATCAAATCTATTAGGAGGCTTCACAGTAGTGTGTCTTTCTCTATCTTTGACTATATTGTAGTCTTGTAAACCATTTATATCACGACATTTAGAAGCTGAATTTGAACTCTCACCCTTATCAGATACCACCGAAGGTTGTTCTAAATGTTGTTTTTGGCACAATTAGAATCCCACATCGGAAGATAATGGGAGTGAAAGAAGTTTCTTAGTATATAAAAGAAACTATATTCACAATTAGCATAAATCCCACATCGGAAGATGATGGGAGTTGGGGAAGTTTCTTAGTGTATAAAAGAAACTCTCCCCTCTTTGGTTTATTGCACCCAAAAATTGTATCTCTTCTTCCTTATTAATTGATAGCCTTAGTGCTCGGAGACGTAGGCAATATTTTGGCCGAACTCCGTTATCAAATTCTGTTATTGTTCTTTCAGTTTGTTTTTCTTCTTTTGTGGTTCTGTCAGGGTTTTCCCCAACAAGTGGTATCAGAGCCGAAGGTTCGTCCTTGGCATGGTGGAGTCTTCAAAAGGGGCGTCAACTCCTTCGTCATCCTGGACGAGGACACCGATGTCGAATTTGAAGTTTGCGGTGGAGATCTTTGATGGAACTGGGCATTTCGGCATGTGGCAAGGTGAGGTTCTAGATTGTCTTTTTCAGCAGGGTCTAGAGGTTGCTATTGAGGTCGGAAAGCCAGATGGTATAGAAGAAAAAGAGTGGAGTATCATGAATCGGTTGGCGTGCGGAACAATTCGGTCGTGCCTGTCCAGAGAGCAGAAGTATGCTGTGAAGAATGAAACTTCTGCACAGAAGCTGTGGCAAGCATTGGAGGACAAGTTTCTGAAGAAGAGTGGTCAGAATAAGCTCCTTATGAAGAAGCGACTGTTCCGGTTTGAATACCAATCAGGTACTACGATGAATGAGCATATAACTAAGTTTAATCAGTTAGTAGCGGATTTGTTAAACCTTGACGTTAGGTTTGAGGATGAAGACTTGGCTTTGATGTTGCTATCGTCCCTTCCTGATGAATTTGAACACTTAGAAACAACGTTACTTCATGGGAAGGGAAATGTTTCTCTTGATGCTGTAAGTTCTGCTTTATATAGTCATGAATTGAGAAAGCAGGATAAAAAGAAAAGCAAAGTAGGTACAGCAGATGAAGCATTGATGGTCAAGGGCCGTCAGCAGAGCAAATCAAAAGGGAAAGGAAGAAGATCTGAAAGTAGAGTTGCCAAAGATGAATGTGCTTTCTGTCGTGAGAAAGGACATTGGAAGATTAACTGCCCAAAGTTGAAGAAGAAAGAGAAAGATTCTAAAGATGCGAATGTTGCAGAAAACAAAGGTGATGCAGATTCAGAATACTCTTTATCGATGTCACACACAACATCACATCCTAATGCGTGGATATTGGACTCAGCCTGCACTTATCATATGACACCAGTTCGAAAGTGGTTCTTTGACTTTAAGGAGCTAGATGGTGGAGTTGTTTACATGGGAGATGCTAATACATGTAAAATAAAGGGGATAGGTTCAATCAAGCTGAGGAATGATGACGGATCCACCAGAATTATTAGAGATGTTCGGTACATACCGAATATGAAAAAGAATCTCATTTCTTTGGGGGCCTTGGAGTCGAAAGGCCTACATGTGAAATTGAAAAATGGAGTTCTTAAAGTAATATCTGGAGCGCTAGTGATGTTGAAAGCTATCAGGAAGAGTAATAATTTGTATTACTATCAAGGTAGTACAGTTAATGGGACATCATGTGTATCAACTTCTGGGAGCAGTAAGGAATTAGAGGCAACAAAGCTATGGCATATGCGATTGGGGCACGCTGGTGAGAAATCTATACAAACTCTTGTCAAGCAAGGATTGTTGAAAGGTACAAAAGTTTGTAAGTTAGATTTTTGTGAATATTGTATTCTGGGAAAACAAAGACGAGTAAAATTTGGCACTGCTATGCATAATACCAAGGGTATTTTGGAATATGTGCACTCAGATGTCTGGGGACCTGCCAAGACTCCTTCTCTTGGAGGTAGACATTATTTTGTTACTTTTGTTGACGATTTTTCCAGAAGAGTATGGGTGTTTACGATGAAGAACAAAGGTGAAGTGTTTGAGATTTTTCTTAAATGGAAAACTCAAGTTGAAGACGAGACAGGAAGAAAGATCAAAGTTCTCCGGACTGATAACGGTGGAGAATACAAGAATGATCCATTCCAGAAGTTATGCCAAGAGTGTGGCATAGTTCGACACTTCACAGTTAGAAAAACACCACAGCAGAATGGAGTATCGGAACGTATGAACAGGACATTGGTGGAGAAAGTTCGATGTATGTTGTCTAATGCTGGGTTAGACAGGAAATTTTGGGCAGAAGCTGTGTCATACGCTCAACATTTGGTAAATCGCCTACCATCATCTGCACTTGGTGGCAAGACTCCATTAGAGGTATGGTCTGGAAAATCTGCAACTGATTATGACTCTTTGCATATTTTTGGTTCTGCTGCATATTATCATGTAGTTGAATCAATGTTGGATCCACGAGGAAAGAAGGCTCTTTTTATGGGATTTAATACGGGAGTTAAAAAATATCGCCTCTGGTGTTTGGATGCAAAGAAAACCATTATCAGTAGAGATGTTACTTTTGATGATTATTCAATGTTGAATAAGGTAACACCAGACAAAGTTGATTGTACTCCGCGACAGGTGGAGTTTGAGCAGATAAAGATAAGCCCAATAATTAGTGACTCTCCGACGATAGACGAAGAGTTAAATGAGGAAGAGGTTCCAACCCAAGAACCTTCAGAACAAAGTGAATCAATTGTTGTTAATAGGCCAAGACGAGTTATTCAAAAACCAGGTCGGTTTGTTGACATGGCGGCCTATGCACTTCTAGTCGTAGATGATGTTTCATCCACTTTTTCAGATGTCAGTCGAAGTATTGAAAATGGGAAAAGGAGAGGTGTTATGGAAGATGGGATGCAATCTATTCAGAAGAATGAGACATGCAAGTTGAGTCATCTACGAAAAGAGAAGAAGGCTATTGGTTGTAAATGGATATTTGCTAAGAAAGAAGGATTTCCTGAAAAATTTGATGTTCGTTACAAGGAAAAATTGGTAGTTAAAGACTACGCTCAGAAGGAAGGAGGTGATTATAATGAGGTACTTTCTACTGTTGTTAAACACTCTTCCATTAGAATTTTGTTGGCCTTGGTAGCGCAGATGAATTTGGAGCTAGCTCAACCAGATGTGAAGACCGCAGACATACACGGTCATTTGAATGAGGAAATCTACATTTATCAACCAGATGGATTCAAAGTTGCTGATAAAGAAAATTGGGTTTGTAAGTTGAATAGATCATTGTACAGGTTTAAGCAATCGTCGAGACAATGGTACAAGCAACTTAACAAGTTTATGATGGAGCACAAGTACACAAGAAGCATATTCAGTTCATGTGTGTATTTGCGCAAATTGCAAGATGAGTCTTACATCTATCTACTCTTGTACGTTGATGATATGTTGATAGCATCAAAGAGCCAATATGAAGTTGACAAATTGAAGGCTCAATTGGGTAAAGAGTTCGAGATGAAAGACATGGGGAAAACCAAATCTAATTGTTTAGATTTGGTAAACACCTTCCGCGTTTGAGTCGGCGCTGAAGAGCGCCAATTGGAAGCACTGAAGGACTATTTTTAATATTGAAGAATTAGTATTTGGATATTGTGCCAAGGTGGAGATTTGTTGTTTTTGGCACAATTAGAATCCCACATCGGAAGATAATGGGAGTGAAAGAAGTTTCTTAGTATATAAAAGAAACTATATTCACAATTAGCATAAATCCCACATCGGAAGATGATGGGAGTTGGGGAAGTTTCTTAGTGTATAAAAGAAACTCTCCCCTCTTTGGTTTATTGCACCCAAAAATTGTATCTCTTCTTCCTTATTAATTGATAGCCTTAGTGCTCGGAGACGTAGGCAATATTTTGGCCGAACTCCGTTATCAAATTCTGTTAGTGTGTTCATTCTTTTGTTTTCTTCTTTTGTGGTTCTGTCAGGGTTTTCCCCAACACTAAATTCATCCCCACACTATTGAATGCTACTGAGGGTTCTTCTGAATCCATCTGTAATGTATCTAAAACAAAGTAATTTTTCACAATATTATCTTTACTTTACTATAACATAGATTGCTCATCAAATACCACATCTCTACTGATCACAATTTACTTTGTAGTTGGATCCCCAAACGTGTATCCTTTAACACATTTCTTTTAACCTAAAAACATGCCTTGCTTGAACTTTGGATCAAGTTTTGATCTTTCATCATTCGGTACAAGCACATAAGCTAGAAACCTAAAAATATTAAAATTATTAAAGTCAACTGCATTACTTGTCCACACTTCTTCAGTAACTTTACACCTCAAGGATGTCTGTGGTGATCTATTAATGAAGTAACCCACCATATTCACAAATTCTGTCCAAAACCTTTAGGAAGACTCACATTCAATCTCAAGCACCTTGCCTTCTCAGTAATTGATATTTTCATCATTTCCGCCACACCATTTTTTTGTAGTGTCATAACTATAAATATTATTCTCCCGCAAAATTTCTTGAACTGCGTATTTGTGTACTCTATACCATTATCAAATCTTAGGTACTTGATTTTTCTACCTATTTAGTTCTCTACCTCTGATTTCCATAGCTTGAATTTGGTAAACACTTCAGATTTATGTTTCAAGAAATAAATTCATAACTTTTTAGAATAATCATCAATAAAGGTCACGTAGTACAAAAATCCATCCAATAACGATTCTCTTGTAGGAGCTCATACGCCGGGATGCACATAATCAAGAATTTCTTCGGTATCGTGCTTACCAGATGCAAAATTAATTTTAGTCTATTTTTCGAGAATACATAATTTACAAAAGTCTAAATTACAACTATTAAAAACTTTTAACATACCTCTTTTATGTAATTCAATCCTTCCACAGACGCTCATAAGCCATAATTTTGTGCTATCATCACCTGACTCAATAGAATGGACTCCAACTACAATTGTACTCCCCAACAATGTGTAGATATTCTCTTTGATTCTCTTTCCTTTCATAACAATCAATGCACCTTTATAAATTTTAATGGTTTCCCGGTCCTCACCTATTTTATGAGAATACCCATTTTTATCTCATTTATTATCATTCTCTTTTATATTATCGCAACCTCTTTTTTTACCCCCACTTCGGTAAACCAATCACCAAATCTCAATCAATATCTTATCTCGTGACCTCACACAATTTCACACACATCTTATCCTCATCAAACCAACACAAATCCCTCAATCGACCTCTCATCTTGTGACTAACCCTTTTTCATATGTCTCTCTGTCCCCTCGACACAACCAACCTCTAATCTTTTAACCTCACACACTTTTACATTTCGGTCAATCAACATCTTATTCATATATTTTAATCATTAATATCTCATTTGTTACCAACCGCATTATTCTCAACTTCCGACAAACCAACCACCAAATCTCAATGGACATCTCATCTCATCTCATGACCTTACACACACTTTCACACACCTCTTTTATCCCTCGTCAACCAAACATCAATCTCCCCAATCGACTTCTCATCTTGTGACTCACACTTTTTCCTTTATCCCCTTGACAAACCACTCACCAATCCTAATTTCAACCTCTAATCTCGTGACCATATACACGTTTATACTTAGGTTAATCAACATCTCATTTATATATTTGTAACCGTCGATATCTCCTTTTATTATCAGCTTCTTATCCCGAAAAATCAACCACAAATCCCTCCTTTCATCTCATCATATTTACTCTTATTGCGACTTCTTTTATCCCCCACTTCAAGAAATCAACAACCAATTCCCCAATCGACCACTTCAATCAATCATCATCTCATTCATATATTTTTAACCACTAATATCTAATTTGTTAAAAAGACCTCTTATATTTTACTTTCACTTTGGTAAACCGACCACCAAAATCCAATCGACATTTCATCTCTGTGATCTTATACACTTTCACACACCTTTTATCCCCTCAGAAAATATCCACCAAATCCCAATCAACATTTCATCTCTATGACCTCACACACTTCTTTATCCTCTCGACAAACCACCCACCAATCTTAGTCGACTTCTTGTGACTCACACTTTTTCATATGTCTCTTTATCTACTCGGTACACCACCATCCACTAGTAAAAAATTGATTTTTAAGGAGAGCAAAAATCCTGAGAGAAAGAGAAAATGCTTTTGGTGATAGTGTTCACTATGGGCGATAAATGCTCTCGCAGCGTCTCAGTGATAAGGTTGTCGGTGAAATAAAAAAGAGTATCTACGAGAGCATTTGTAGCTCTTAGAGATAAATAATTATCGAGAATTTAGAAAGGCTCTTGACGAAAATGTTAAATATTTACAGAGAGTAGAGCCCATGCTCTCTGTGAAAATGTTTTTTTTTTTTAAATTGATTACTCTTAAACAGATGATCACATATATTATATATATATATGACATATACTCACCCACCATGCCATCTACTGATATCATGACAGACTAAATTGTGATTAAAATTTATATATAATATGATTAAAATGTATATATACTTGATAGATTACTGATTAAAATATGTATATACATGACAGATTACTGATATCACTCACATGCCTCCCTCTAACACATGATATCTAGATACTGACAATTGATTAAAAAAAAGCTGTTGTTTATCCTCCTATTATCCTCACCAAGTTCAAATAGAAGTCCTGAAAATCAAAATAATTAGTGTAACAGGATCATTCTTTCATGCAATTCAATCAAATGAATCCATTAAAATTCTGTTTGTAAAGAAAACACATTAGAATTTATACTAACATATGGGAAGAAAAATATTCGGTTTTCATTTTAAAAACATAAATATGTTTGGAAATTAATCTTAAATGCATTCAATCCTTAGATTCAGTTCAGAATCTCTCCTTCAATCCCCATCTTATTCACATAAACACTCAAAGGTATATCTGTAACACAATTTCATAAAACGTAAAAAATTAGAGGCAACATCAAATGAGAAAGATTACCCGCATAAGCCAAACAAAGACATGAGAAAACTGTCCAAGCTCAGAAGTTGTACTTTGTCCTCCAGAGGCTCTTACATGGATATGTTTAGTCATCTCGGTTACAAGCGAAAGACGATCAAATGCTCCTTCATCGATACCACCCATCTGGTTTTATAAAATTCATATTGAAATCAAGACACATATTATCATTTGAATTAGATATGTGTACACTACGAATTCTATAGTTTGTTGAGATAACCAATCTAATGCAATATTTATAAAAGTAGTTCAAACTTGGTTATATACGAACATGCTTGATAAAAGAACATCGAAGGAAGATATTTGTGTTTTGTAAGTTACCTGCATAGAGTTTGAGAAATAAATTATGAGAAATATTGCATTTGAAACAAACAAAAAAAATAATTAGCTATTCAAAAGCAGGATTTCTATTTGTATTAATTTGCAAATGATTTTGATTGGAACATGACATATAACTTTTGTGATTCACACTTTTTTATATGCTCTTTATCCCCTCGAAAAACCACCCCCAATAATCTTAGTCGACTTCTTTTACCCCACTTGAACAAATCAACAACCAGTTTCAATCGATCACACACCTCTTATTAATCGTCAAACCAACCACTAATATCCTCCAATTGACCATCATCTTGTGATTCACACTTTTTATATGCTTCTTTATTCCCTCATATACCTCTTTACCACCTCGACAAATAACCCACCAATCTTAGACGGCCTCTTTTACCCTTACTTCAACAAATCATAAAGCAATACCAATTTATCACACACCTCTTATACATCTTCAAACCTACCACTAACCCCCAATTAACCATTTTCTTATTAGTCACACTTTTTTATATACCTCTTTATCCTCTTAGTTGAAAACCACCCACCACCCGACCTCCATCACGTGACCTCACACTATTAAATGCTTGTAAAACTAACCAATAAATCAGAACTCACACTTTTACGAGCCCTGATCTTAAACATGAAATGTGAACACCTTAACCGCTAGACCACTTGAAATTGTTGAAATAATTTTATAATTTTGTGTATGTATATATATATTGTATTTAATATGTATTACCAATTAGTTAATTAGTCGACATCTTGTGACTCATATTTTTTCATGTCTCTTTATCAAATTCGAAACATACAAATAACATTTTTAATTTTATTTTTAACTTTTTCAAGTTTATGGGCGAATCAAACCATGATACGACCCAAGTATTCATTTACTCATATATATATATATATATATATATATGTATATATTCAAATTAACCACAACTCTCACAACTTTCGCCCTGACAAACTAAATAAATTTAAATTAAGCATTATTATATTATCAATTAGTTAATTAGTCGAAATCTTATGACCCACACTTTTTCATATATCTCTTTATCAAGTTCGAAAATACATATATCATTTTTAATTTATTTTTAACCATTTCAAGTTTATGGGCTGGTCAACCCATGATCCGACCCAAATATCCATTTACTCTCACATATATATTAAAATTAATCACAGCTCTTAACCCGACAAACCAAACAAATTCAGATATATATATATATATTATATTAGTTAGTTAAAAAGTTAAACTTATATTGAATGTCAATTTGATTTTGAATTTAAAATATAATGTCTTATAACCTAGTTGGTTAAAGAGTTACACTTATTTTGTTAAGTTGCAAGTTCAAAATATATCTATAACATTTTTAATTTTATTTTTAACCGTTTCAAGTTTATGGGCAGGTCAATCCACGATCCAACACAAGTATCCATTTACTCTCACATATATATCATAATTTAGGAAGCATGGGTGCTTCGTTTCTGTAACGCACTGCGCACCGGGTGCTTTGGGGGTGCGGGGTGCGGCTGGGAGTGCGTACAGGGTGCGCCACGTGGCGTATCCCAGAATCGAAGGTGAGGGGTGCGGGAATGGAATATTCAGTAAATATGAGTTCCAAAATATCAAAAAAACCCCAAATTAAAAACCCCCCAAATATTAAATATGACTATGAGCCCCCAGCCCCCAAATTAAAAAACCTAATCTCTACGGTGCTTCTCTCTCGGCTGCCTGTCTTCCACTACCATTCTTCCACTATCAGGTTAGTTCTTCTTCTTCTTCTTCTGTGTGAGAGAGAGAGATTATAGTAGATGGAATCAATGACTTCCTCTAACTCAGCTTCAAGTACGACAGCCACTCCAAGCCAACAAAGTTCAGTAGATAAGGACCCGCTGTGGAAACATGTGACAAAATTAGTGAAAATGAAAGAGAGAGGTGGAAATACAAAAAATAAATGCAACTTCTGTAATCTGGAATTTACGGGTTCGTATTCAAGGGTTAAAGCACACCTGTTGCACCAAATCTCACCAAATGTGGTGGATTGTTCGTGGAGCTTCAGCACCAAATCTTCAAAAAATAGCTTTGAAACTATTATGCCAACCTTGTTCTTCTTATTGTTGTAAGCAAAATTGGAGCACATATTCCTTTATTCACTCAATTCGAAGGAATAAGATACTACCAAAACGAGCGGAAGATTTAGTTTTTGTGCACAACAATCTTAGGCTTCTTTCAAGAACGAATGAACATTACAAGCAAGGGTAATCAAGGTTGTGGGATGTAGGAGGTGACCGATTTGATCCGCTTGATGGTGCCGAAGAACTTGAAATATCTAGTCTTTCACTAGATGAGCCGGAGTTTGAAGCAATGTTTTTACAAGATGATTAAGACTGTTGGCAATATGGAAGTCAGATGGTAACTTTGTGTACTTATAATTTATATAATTATATTTTATATGACGTATCCCCGCACCCGAATCTTTGTTTTTTAAATTTTGCCGAATCGACGTATCCCCGCACTGTGCACCCGCACTCATGCACCCGTATCCGTGCTTCCTGGATCATAATTAACCACAACTCTCAACAAATCAATAAAATTCAAATTAATCATTATTATTATTATAATTATATATTAGTATAAATAAAGTAATAAAAAACAAAATTTCTTAGACTAATTCTCACGTTTTTAATTTCATATTTGCTTAGCCCAATCTAAAAATCAAGTCCAGCCCAAAAGTTAATTTAGCCCAACACAAGTTGGAAGAAAATAAAAAATGAATACTCTCAAGGACTAATATGCATCAAGAAAAAAGAAGTCAAGGGACCTCACTGAAAGAAATTAAAGATACCATAAAGAAAAGATAGTGTCGTTTCCACAAGCCGACGACGAAATGACAAACTTACCCTCCAACGGAAAGAAATAGATCGACAAATAATTATTTTTTATAATTTTTTGAATTTTTTTCTCCTGACGTTTTTAGTATATATAAATATTAGTTTAAAATTTGTAGATAACTTTGTCAATTAATTTATCCCATAAATATATATACTTTATAAATTAAAATAAGTAGTTTACTGGGAAATAATAAGATTCAAGAATCCATCATTATAAAAAGAATCAATGAATGAATCATAAGGAAGCAAAACTTTTCTTTCTGTATGCATGGGTCTTCTTCATTCTTCTTCTTGCAAATCTTGTTCAACTTGCTAACATTTTTCTTTGATTAATTTCTTTAGAGAATTTGATCAAGAACAGTTTGATTCAAGTTGTTAATCTACTTCCCATGGAGGGCATACGAGAAACTCTGAGCAAATGGAGGCGTGATATGATCATGGTCTTTCACTTTTATTTTGATAAAACAAATCCACATCCAGTTTATAGGTGGATGGGATCGCTTGTTTTGTCAATTGTCTATGCACTGCGTGTTTTTTATGTACAAGGGTTCTACTTTGTTACATGTGTTCTTGCCATATATATGTTAGATTTGTTGATTGATTTTCTTTCACCTCGTATTGACTCGACGTTGGATTCTGGTCTGATGAATTCAAGCCTTTAATTCGCCGCCTGCCTGAGTTTAAGTTCTGGTATAATATGATCAAATGGGGCTTTCTTGATTTTTCAGAGAAGATTACAAGAAACAAGACATATATATGCATAATGCATTCTAGTACTTATTTGTCTTGTGTTTGGTTTCAGGTACTCTTATACAAAAGCATTCTGTGTAGCCTTATGCATGACCTTCTATCCCATATTTGACAATCCAGATTCGTGGCTGGCGCCATTGCTTTTTTTCTGGTTAGATTAATTTGGATTAACGAAGAAACGACAAATCATGCACATGATCAAGCACAAATACAACTCATTTAGCTTACGAAAACAGGTAATCTTTTTAAAGAATTAATGAATTTTTTTAAAGGGTTTTATTAATTGTGTGTTCTTCTTACCAGAGATATAACTGAAAGAAATCTTATCGGTTGATGTACCAGGAGTGGCTCTGTTTCAAGGATCAATTACCCACAAAGAAAAAAACATGAATATTCATTAGTATTGTAAATTTGTATTAGGTTCAAAGTTCAAAATGTGTATTTTTAATGAAATGCATTATGGTTTATGTAACATGGAAATATTTGGAACTTAAATTAAAATTGTGTTTGGACTGAAAATTATGATTAGCATTTTCAAAATTTTAAATTATATGGAAAAATCATTGAATTGTAAATTTTATCAGATTTATTTCATTTTCTTACTTAATTAAGGATAGGTAGATAAAGACTTGGGGTCAATTCTAATAAAGGTTTTTTTGAAACTTAAAATAAGTATTTGAAAATCACCACTCACAAATATCTAACAATCTAATGATTAATACAAAGGATACTTGTCTCACAAAAATAAATTACACCACCATAGATCCCTGCAAATGTTTAATGATGTCCCGCATTACATTATCATAAACCCATAAATATTTCATGTTAATATTTTTCCAATCATTTAAATATTTAACCCGGAGTCTATTTATCAAAATATGCTTCTTCTTTTTTTTTACTTCAAATTTTAGAGTATATCTAACCGATACTATCTCTTTTTCATCTAGTTACTCTAATATCTATTCGTCAAGCATGTCATTTTATAAATTTTGGGTTACACTCCTATTTTTTTTTTTTTAGAAATAATCTCTTTTTCGAATGATTTATTTTTATCAACTTTAGATTTATGGACGGATTTTAGGAATTCGTGTTAGAATATAAGATAATATATATGCAAGATATTATCACAATATTATAAATTGTGATAATATCATTATTAAATTAAAATAATATATATGTAAGATATTATCACAATATGATAAATCTATATATATATATATATAATGATGCTTAATTTTGAAAGTGTCTGGATTGTCGAGTCGAGAACTGTGATTAATTTGAATATATATGTGTGAGTAAATGGATATTTGGGTCGGATTCTGGGTTGACCCGCCCATAAATTTAAAACGGTTAAAAATAAAATTAAGAATTTATAGATATGTTTCGAACTCACAACCTAACAAAACAACTACAATTCTTTAACCAACTAGACTAATAACACTTTATATTTTAAATTCAACACCAAATTTGATGAACGCGGATCAATCTTAACTAACTAATCTATATATATAATGATGCTTAACTTTGAAAGTGTCCGGATTTCCAGGTCGAGAGTTGTGATTAATTTAGATATATATGTGAGAGTAAATGGATACTTGGGTCGGATTCTGAGTTGACTCAAAATTAAAAATGTTATAGGTATGTTTCGAACTCGCAACCTAATAAAACAAGTACAACTCTTTAACCAACTAGAATAATAACACTTTATATTTTAAATTCAACACCAAATTTGATGAACGCGGGATGTTGTACCAATATATTTTTTATCCGTGTGCATCGCACGAGGATCTTTCTAGTTGTGATAATATCAATATTATCTTATATTATTATATCCGTTTTTTTCTAAGTTTAATGTAATGTTTATATAATAGACATAACCTATGTAACTCTAAATATATAATTCCAATATAATATCTTATTTTTTTAAAATTGTATCAAAGCCAAAATTTTATTCTCTACAAAATCTAGTCTTCCGCTGCCTCCATCAATAGTTACTTTATTCATTGATGGAGGGCTCTAATAATTTTGTATGAATTATTATTATATTTTGATAATTTTTTTTATTTCAAATAATTATGTTAATGTTCTTAATTTTATTCGGCAATCATACTCTCTAAGTTTTGTTTTCAGTCATTTTTTTATCTGAGTAGTCAATGCATATATTTTTATTGGCTTTAATCCAATCATATGTGTTTATGTACTAGTTATATAGTTATATAGTCAATACACAATCATCTTTTTGTTAGGATGAGTTTTTTAGGTGTTCTTTCACCCCAGCATTCTATGCCCATGAGATTCTACTTCTTCGTCGTTTTCTTTTATGCAACACACTATCATCTTGTCATTGGATGGATCTCGAGACTCACGAGTTACCTTAGAGTTCATTCGGTTATTGTTTTATCCAACATTCAATGTTCATTAGATTTTACTTCTTCGCTAGTTTATCAGTTACATTGACATCCTTTAACTGGATGGAGTTCACGAGTTTCTGAAGCTTAAAGAATACATCATCAACATGCCAACGTCTCGATCGTTTTCAACCTCAAGTTGTTCAAGTTTTTTCCATCTTAAGTTTGAGGAGGGATATTAGAATATAAGATAATATATATGTAAGATATTATCACAATTAATATTATCATAATATTATAAATTGTGGTAATATCATTATTATATTAAAATAATATATATTTATAAGGTATTATTACAATAGAATAAATTGTGAAATAATATATATATATATAAGGTATTATTACAATAGAATAAATTGTAATAATATCAATAATATCTTATATTATTATATTAATTTCCTTATAAGTTGAATATAATGTTTATATAATAAATATAACTTATGTAATTTAATAATATTCAATACAATCTCTTATATTTAACTTATATGAAAAATAATATAATAATACAAGTAATATTGGTATTATTAAAATTTATCATATTTTCATAATATCTTTTATATATATATATATATATATATATATATATATATATATATATATATATATATATATATTATTTTAGAGGAGTGATATGGGAGAGAATTTGAGGGAGAGAATGGGGTGAGAATGATATGTCACTACATCATTGGTTGGAAAAATGATAAAATGTGAGGAGAGAGACAAGAGAGAGAAATTTTGTTATTTTTTTGGCTAATCAAATTGCGCCACATCATTTCCTCCCTCATTCCCTCACTCAAATTCCTTCATGCCACATCATTCCCTCTCCCATTCTCTCCCTCAAATTCCCTCTCCCAATCATTTTTCATTATTTTATATGATAATGATATTATCACAATTTATAATATTGTGATAATATCTTGAATATATATTATTTTAGATTTTAACAATTCGAGTTGGGTGGGTTTTAAAAAATAACAAAAAAATATGGTTAAAATGAGAGTGGATAAATGTAAGTTTTGTCTTTTAAAAAAATAGATAAAAATAGTGTATTAAATTAAAAAAAAAATTAAGAAGTTAAGAGTAATGTCACATTTGTACCGTAAATAAATAAATAAATAAATAAATAAATAAATAAATAAATAAATAAATAAATAAATAAATAAATAAATAAATAAATAAATATATATATATATATATATATATATATATATATATATATATTTCGGGTGGACCGAGCCCCTACATCAATCTGCCCATGTTTAGGTTATGAGTATCAAACACCTCACATACCTTCTTATATGCGTTTCAGATTTAACAAACTATTCCTTTAACATCTCGTGCACCCAGATATACGAGACTCATCCACGGTTTCAAGGTAAAGAAATCTATGGGCCAAACATTAACCGCGTCACTCATGGAGATACACAGTTCACCCAACTCTATCTCTTCCACCGGGTCACATTCAGTCGTGAACTCCGAGATATATATGTGGATTAATAGTGCATGGGGTGTCTAAGGAGAAATTGGAGCAAATGACTCTAAAGATCCCTTTATTTTCATTCGTAGTCATGTTGAATAAACTTAAATTAATAAGGTATTTGGTTTTTTTTATGTTTAATATTCCTAGAGTAATAATAAGAGGTGAGTCAAATAACCAAGAGTTTTGAGTGGAAACTATTTAATATGCAGAATAATTTATTTTGTTATTTGAAGAGTCAAGCATATGAAGAGTCTATGCTTTCTTATAAAAAGTTGTAAAATTCATTTGAGATGAATATAAGTAAGATATATTTTGGCATCTTGTTATCAACAATTTGGTATCAGAGCTATTGTGTGTGAGGTGAGCGTGAGAAAATCTGTTAGTCTCAAAAGATAACGCCGCGGTGTGCGCTGGCCAAAAGAGAAAAACAAGAGCGATCGAGAGCCTTGTGAGGTGTGTGTTGAGTGTAAACACTTGAGAGGAATGGAAGGTCTAACCAATGGCATCCCGTTACCCAAGTTGACAAAAGGCGTCAACTACGACAACTGGAAGGTGCAGATGAAGGCCCTTTTCGGTTCCCAAGATAACTGGGATGTGGTCGAGACTAGGTATGAGGAACCGGAGAACACAGATGGGTATTCAAATGCCCAGTTGAACGCGTTGAAGGTCGTTCGAGCTAAAGATAGGGCGGCTCTATATCTACTATACCGATCTGTCGACGAATCTGGTTTTGAGAAGATAGCTGACGCAAAATCTTCCAAAGTGGCATGGGATACACTCGAAATAGCAAACAAAGGAGACGAACGGGTGAAGCAAGTCCGACTTCAAACCCTAAGGGGCGATATGGAAAATATGAGGATGAAAGAGTCTGAAAGCGTATCTGAGTTCATTACTCGAGTGGAGACCGTGGTGAACAAACTAAATCGGAATGGTGAGAGTCTTTCATCAAACCGAGTTGTTGAAAAGATTCTGAGGTCATTGACAGATAGTTTCGAAAATATTGTGTGCGCAATAGAGGAATTTAAGGATCTATCAATGCTCACCATTGAAGAGCTTGCTGGGTCTTTGGAAGCGCATGAGCAGAGAAGGAAAAACAAGAAGGGGAAGTCTCTTGAACAGGCTTTCCAGGCGAAGGCGACAATAAAAGAGGAGAAGGTACTTTATGCTCAGAGTACGAGAGGCAGAGGAAGAGGCAGAAGCCTAGGTGGTAGAGGAAGAGGTGGACGAGGAAGTGAGCAAGTCGTCCAACAGAACTGACATGGCAGAGGTCAAGGTCGGGGTGGCCGGACAAACACAAATAATAATATTGAGTGTTATAACTGTGGAAAGAATGGACATGTTCCCAAGGATTGTTACTCGATAAAATGTTACAATTGCGGAAAGCTGGGTCATATTTCTAAAGATTGTAGATCCGGGAAGAAAAAGGAGGAATCAACAAACTTTTTTGCTGAGAAAGAAGATGAAGGGTTGTTGCTGGTGACAAAAATTCCAGAAACTGAGATCAAACCAAGCTGTTCTGATAACTCATTTTGGTACTTGGATACTGGGGCAAGTAACCACATGTGCAGCGACGAGAGCTTATTCAAAATACTCTCAAAGGTGGAGTCCGGATCCATTTTTTCGGCGATGCTTCAAAAGTAGCCGTCAAAGGTCGAGGAACGATTAGATATCAGCAGAAAAATGGGGGAATCGGAGAGATCAGAGATGTTTACTACGTACCTGATCTCAAAAGCAACATACTGAGCTTGTGACAGTTGATGGAGAAAGGGTACTCGGCTATAATGAAGGATCGAGAAATGCAGCTGAATAATAAACTTGGGAGACTCATTGCCCAGGTAGAAATGAAGAAAAATCGTATGTACAAACTTGAGCTTAAAATAGTTCAAGATAAATGTATGCAACTTGATCTAGAGGATGAGGCCATGAAGTGGCATTATCGGTTCGGTCATCTTCACTTCGGGGGGTTGAACGAGCTGGTGAAAAAGGAGATGGTTCTTGGACTGCCTAACATTATATTCGAAAAGAGGTTCTGTGAAGAATGTGTGATCGGGAAGCAAGCGAGGACTTCTTTCCCAAGCAGTTCTGAATACAGAGTAAGGGATCAACTCGGACTGATTCACACTGATTTATGTGGGCCAATAACTCTAGAATCATTTAGTGGTAAGAGATACTTCCTTTCTTTAATTGATGATTTTTCGAGAAAGACGTGGGTTTATTTTTAGAAGGAGAAGTCAGAAGTGTTTGAAAACTTCAAGAAATTTAAAGTGATGGTGGAGAAAGAAACAAACAAAGTTATCAAAGCAGTCCGATCTGACAGAGGAGGTGAGTTCACTTCTAACGAGTTCAACAAATACTGCGAGGAACATGGAATCAAGCGTTTCTTGACTGCTCCATATCATCCGCAGCAAAACGGTGTAGCAAAACGAAAGAACCGAACTATTCTCGATATGGTTCGATCTATGTTGAAAGGAAAAAATATGCCGAAACAGTTTTGGATAGAGGCAGTACAGTGCGCAGTCTATGTGCAAAATAGATGTCCACATACAAAGCTAGGAGAGAAGACGCCTCAAGAGATTTGGAATGGTATGAAGCCGAGTGTCTTTCATCTCAAGGTATTCGGTAGTGTGGCCTATGGGAAAGTACCAAGTCAGCACAGGACAAAGTTAGAAGATCGAAGTAAGAAGTACATATTTATCGGGTATGATGAAAAATATAAGGCATATAAATTGTTTGATCCTATTAATAAGAAATTGGTGGTGAGTCGAGATGTTCACATGGAGGAATCAATGACATGGAACTGGAGTAACCCGATTGAGGAAGAAACAAGTTTAGAGGCTGTTATGCCTCCGACATTAACAACCACCGAGCTTTCAGAAGATGAATCCGAGCCTCTACAGCCCAGAATGAGAAGTCTACGGGAGATATATGACACTACAAATGAAGTCCACATTGTATGTCTCCTCGCCGACTCAGAAGATTTGAATTTTGAGAAAGCTGTACAAGACGAGAAATGGAGATCGGCTATGGATGAAGAAATTGGGGCAATTGAACACAATAAAACCTGGGAGCTAACCGACCTTCCTGAAGGAACTCGACCCATTGAAGTAAAATGGGTGTACAAAAAAAAGATGAATGTCGAAGGAGAGGTTGAGCGTTATAAGGCTCGACTTGTGGAGAAGGGCTATAGACAATAAGAGGGAATCGATTATGATGAAGTCTTTGCTCTTGTCACGAGAATGGAGTCAATCCGACTTCTGATCTCGTTAGATGCTCAAAATCAATGGCCGATTCTACAGATGGATGTGAAAACAGCCTTTCAAAATGGAGTGCTGAAGGAGGAGGTGTACGTCGAGCAACCACTTGGGTATATGAAGAGAGGTGATGAGAAGAAGGTGTTGAGATTGAGAAAATCCCTCTATGGGCTGAAGCAGGCTCCTCGTGCTTGGAATGAGAGAATTGACGAGTATTTCAAGAAAACAGGTATCGGCAATGTCCGTACGAGCATGCCTTGTACACAAAGAAATTAGAAAATGATATGATGGTAGTCGCTCTCTATGTCGATGACCTCATATTCACTGGAAGTAACACAAAACTGATTGAGGAGTTCAAGGAGGTAATGAAGAAGGAATTCGAGATGACAGACTTAGGTTTGATGACTTATTTTCTTGGCCTAGAAGTGAAGCAGTCGAAGGAAGGGATTTTTATATCCCAAGAGAGGTATGCGCTTGAAATTTTAAAGAAGTTTAAAATGGAGGACTGCAACCTAGTTTCAACTCCAATGGAACCAGGCACTAAACTCTCAAAGTTTGATGGAGGAGAACGAGCTGATGCTGGGAGATATCGAAGTTTAGTCGGAAGTCTAAGGTATCTTACAAGCACGAGACCCGACCTAATGTTGAGTGTTGGGATAACAAGCAGATTCATGGAGGATCCAAGCTATACACATTGGAAGGCCTTGAAGAGAATTCTGAGATATGTTCGAGGAACTCTTTCACTTGGTATTTTCTATTCAAAATCAGATAACTACCGATTAGTGGGTTACTCTGATAGTGATTGGTGTGGTGATGTTGATGACCGGAAAAGTACTTCGGGTTTTGTATTCTTACTCGGAAATACGACTTTTACTTGGTTGTCAAAGAAGCAGCCTATTGTAACTCTGTCGACTTGCGAGGCAGAGTATGTGGCGGCCTCTTGGAGTGTGTGTCATGCAGTATGGCTTTCAAATTTACTAAAGCATTTGGGAGTGATCCGAGATGAAGGGACTGTGATTCGAGTTGATAACAAGTCGGCAATCGAGTTGGAAAAGAATCCAGTTAATCACGGAAGGAGCAAGCACATTGACGTACGATTTCATTTCATTCGAGAACAAGTCAAAGAAGGAAAGGTTGAGTTGGAGCATGTTGAAAGTCGAGCTCAAGCCACTGACATATTCACCAAGCCATTACCGACCACACTACTGGAGAGTTGTAAAAGGCTAATTGGAATGAGAGATGAGAAGAATATTTAAGTTTAAGGGGGAAATTTGTTGAATAAACTTAAATTAATAAGGTATTTGGTTTTTTTTATGTTTAATATTCCTAGAGTAATAATAAGAGGTGAGTGAGATAACCAAGAGTTTTGAGTGGAAACTATTTAATATGCAGAATAATTTATTTTGTTATTTGAAGAGTCAAACATATGCAGAGTCTATGCTTTCTTATAAAAAGTTGTAAAATCCATTTGAAATGAATATAAGAAAGATATATTTTGACATCTTGTAATCAACAGGTCACTGCATAATTTTTATTGCCCTGGTGACCAGTTTATATTTTTTTTGACGAAATTACCCCCAGCACGTAACGCGATGTGCCTTCACATTTCGCGAAGGGAAAAAGTTCTTTATATAAATACTCAAATTTTTTCATATAGTTATTTTCCTTTCTCTCTCTACTCCGCCGGATCTCTCTCTCGCGACGACGACGGCGACAGAACCCTAAACGAACACATATACAGATCGACGACCAAAATCCGTTCTAATATCATGTGTTCATCATACGTATCAATTTATGTTTTTATTTCCATTATGTTCATCTTCAAACCCTAAACCATGATGTTGTTCTTATTGTTCATTTTGTTCATAATGGTTGTTTATCTTTTCAATGATGATATTTACAGATGATGCTCTAAATTGGTTCTGTTTCAGGGAAGATTCGTGTGATCTCGCGAAGCGGCAGGTGGTCATGAGAAGTGGCACTGTGGTCATGCGAGGGCCCATCGTGTTAAGCGAAGCGGCACAGTCGTCATGCGAAACGGCATAGTGGTCATGCGAAGCGGCACGGTGGTCACGCGAAGGCCCATCGCGTTACGCAAAACAGCATGGTGGTCACGCGAAGCGGCACAGTCGTCACGCAAAGACCCATCGCGTTACGCGAAAAACCGTCGCGTTACGCGAAGTGACACAGTCGTCATGCGAAGGCCTATTGCGTTACACGAAGCGCACGATGGTCACGCGAAGCGGTACGGTGGTCACGCAAAGCGGCACGGTGGTCACGCGAAGCGACATGGTGGTCACGCGAAGCGGCACGAAAGTCACGCGACAGGCGTACGTTCTATGGCGGAGTTGTACTTAGATTTGTGTAAAACACCAAATTCGATTTCTATTGTTTTTCAACTGAATGAAGAATGGTTTTCTTTGTTTTGTTTGATTAAAGAATCTGTCATCGGCTCATATTCAGGCATATTTGTCTGTCTTGCCTTATCAGTTAAGTTCTTAACTATAGTTGAGACTTTTGTTAGGGTTTACTTGGTATTTAAGGGCTTTAATTTGGATAGGTTTAGGGTTATGCTGAATATTATGAACAAACATTGTATCCTCAACTCTATCAATCTTTTATCTACTATGTTTTCGTCTCAGTCTATAGGTGTAAATCTCAATCGATTTGAGATTAATTTCAAATAAACTCATTTTCGAATTAAGAATCTATAACTTACAGTAATTAAGGTTATTTGAAACAACAAGGCCTTATAAATTTCTCAAACAACAATTGTCACAAAAAACCAAATTTAAGATAATCCAACAATTGGATAATCATCCACTAAAACCAGTGAAAAAGATACAACAGAAACAAATGTATTATTAATCTTCTTAAATAGTTCCCTTTCTAGGCAATCTTAGAACATCAAAATATACAAAGAACATTGAACAACGAAAACTTCCAACAAAATCCGAGTCAGAAGGTAAAACAAAACGCCATAAGGGATGGCCCTTCGCTACAAGGGATGGCCCTTCGCGTGACGGTCGTGTTGCTTCGCATAACGCGATGGGCCTTCATGTGATGACTGTATCGCTTTGCGCAATGTGATGGGCCTTCACATGACGATTGTACCGCTTCGCGTGACCACTGTACCGCTTCGCGTGATGATCGTGCTACTTTGCGTAACGTGATGGGCCTTTGCGTGACCACAGTGTCATTTCACGAGATCACATGAATCTTCCCTGAAACGGAACCAATTCAGAGCATCGTCTGTAAATATCATCATCAAAAAGATGAACAACCAATATGAACAAGATGAACAATAAGAACAACCTCATGGTTTAGGGTTTGAAGATGAACATAATGGATATAAGAACATAAATCGATAGTATGATGAGCAGTAAGATGAACACATGATATTAGAACGGGTTTTGGTCGTCGATCTGTATATGTGTTCATTTAGGGTTCTGTCGCCGTCGTCGTCGCGAGAGAGAGATCCGGCGGAGTAGAGAGAGAAGAGAGAGAAAGGAAAATAACGAAATGAAAAAAAATTGAGTATTTATATAAAGAACATTTTCCCTTTGCGAAATGTGAAGGCCCGTCGCATTACGCGATGGGGGTATTTTCGTCAAAAAAATATAAAGTGGTCACCAACGCAATAAAAATTATGCGATGACCATAAATGCAAATAAGGGGATCTTTAGGGCCATTTTCTCCAATTTCCCTGTCTCAGACGTCACAAAAAAGATTAAGTTCTAATTCAATTAATTAAATGAAAATGATATTTGGAAAAATGAAATTCACATCAAATTCAAATGTGAATTAATGGTGAAATTTAATTCAAATTAAATTCACACCAAATTCAAATGTGAATTACTTTTGAAATTTAATTCAAATGAAATTCACGCCAAATTCAAATGTGAATTAAGGTGAAATTAATCCAAATGAAATTCACACCAAATTCAATGTGAATTAAGGTGAAATTTAATTTAAATAAAAATAATTTTGTTAATTGTTATAATTAACATTAATGTCTTGAATGAGGTAATTAACAAATGTTGTTAATTGCAATTATAACTATAAAATACTTATTGATGGATGTAACTTGCAAGGATAATGAAAATGCAAACAAGGATAACCATTGGATGGATGGATGAATGATGAATTAGTGATCGTTGAATTAAAGAATTGATTAATGGTTTTAGAGTTTAATTTTTAACTACAAATAACCCTTCACATTGGTATTCCTCTTGACACATCATCTTACAATTTTTCACTCCAAAATTTCAAAAGTCTTTCCTGTTCTTTGTGAGCGTTCTTAGCTTCGTGTTTCTTGACTCGACCATTTATGTGCGAAACCAGGTGATTGTGATTCAGGTACATTTGTCTAGTTTGTTGTTGTAGTGGTTTTTCTATACTAAATTATTATAGGTTTCGTTGTACCTTGGAAGCACCCACCCAACAAAACTCTACAGCATAAACGGAAGACAATGAAATTGTTTTAAGGGAACTGTGATTTCACAAGCCTCGGAGCAAACGAAAAGACTTTTCTTCATTTCATTAAATAATCTATTGTATATGTTCTATTATCATTGTATTGTATCATATAGTATTTACGTGTAATTGTTACGAGATAAGATTACTAACAAATTATACAAAAGGGTGAAGATATCCATGTGTGTTTGTTTTAGTGCACTTCCCTAAATTCTTTCTTAAAATATCCCTACACTTCACCTTAGGAAAGTTTTCATTTTTTTAAATAAAAGTGTGGGATTTCTTGAACAATAAAAGAAAGAAACATAGTAGGCAGTGGGGTAGTATATAGTGGTATTTAATTATATACATTTATACAATTCTACTATTTTATTTTGATAAAATTTAAATATTTGTTTAGTTAATTAAGAATAGGGATAGGGTGGATCCAAGCTATATTTACCATTTTCGTTCCATTATTTAAAAAAAAAAAATACTACTATCTCTGTCCCATTTATAAGAATTATATATTTTAGTAATGATACCCTCTATTATATATTACATAAAAAATAATAATTTAAATATATAAAAATTAAATTTAGAAGGCATTTAATAATGAAATAAAATATTAATCAAAAAATATAAAAAAAAAGAAGTTAAAGTAAATGAAATTGCATAATAAACTATATTAATTTTGAAATGACGGCATCTGGATATACCAAGATGGTTAAAATCTCGAATTAACTCTTAAAATTTTAAGATTTTATAATTTCAAATTAGGTTAATAAGTCTGATTTTTCTGATTTTAAATAACTCTTAAATAGGTAAACTCTAACGATTTTAAATTTATAATAATAATAATATTTTACGAGTTTACGAGTTTATAAATAATTTTGATTTTACAATTCTATACGATTTTATTTTAAAAAACTAATTTTATATTTAAAAAATAAAATATAAAGTTATTATTTATTTAAATTAATTAATTAAATATAATTAATTTTGTAATTATATATTTTTATAGTGTTATTTAATTATTATTATTTATTAATTAATTTTATATTAAAATATATAATTTTTTAAAATTGTGTATAAAATACTTAATTATATATAAATAATAAAAATATATAACTATTATTTTTTCAAATTAAACTATTACGATTTCATATAAATTCTAGATTTTACGAATTTACATCTGTATAACGATTTTACGTAAACTCTCGATTTTGAGATTTTAACAATATTATTCATACTAACAAGATTTGTGTCATTAACACGTATACATGACCGTTTTTCTTTTTATAAAAGAATAATTATCATGCAAATTATCATGCAAGATGAAAATTAAGGATATCTCAGATTTGGTTTTCCTTTATTCAGCATATATATATTCATTCACATTAGAAGTGGGCGGTTGAGTCGTGGTCTTTAAATATATATTATTATATATATATCAATTTCAAATAAGGAAAGGGAAAAGTGAAATTGGCTTTATAATCTACTCTATAACTTGTGTCCACCGTCCATAAATATGTGTACTTACATTACACTTGGAAGAAGAGTGACACTTTCAATGTCAGGCCTTTCATTTTTAATTACTAGATTGGACTCTTTTATCCCACGGTCAAAATTAATGAAGGAAATTAAGCATTAATTATAAAAAAAAAAATTCATATTGATTTTAATCAAAGAGGTCAATACTGATCATAAATAGGGAATACTCATGATCATTAATTTGACTTAATACTTTTAAAAACAAACATACATAGATACATAGATACCCAATACATGAGGTCATGGTACCCAATCTTCCGAGGCTCAATCGTCTAAGTAGGCTCAACTCAATGATTATTCTAGTTGGAAGACATATATTATATTAGTGTCATTAATTAGTAGTTGAAAGACACTGCCTAAATTAATGAATCATTAATTGGCAGTTAAAAGGTATGCCCTAGATTAGTACGTCAGTAATTGACAGTTAGAAAGATTATCCTAAATTAGTGCGTCATTAATGTTATAGTTATAATTAGTCTATAAATACCACAAATGTATTACATTATAATAATTCAATATTCAAGAGATATAATACTATTCGTGGTAAGAGTTCGTTTTCTCTCTCTAGATTATTTATGTTTATTAAAGTAAACATCGAGTCTTACTACAAGTAAGACTAACTAGTTACTCATTTTTGCGAAGATCGTAACTATCACCGCACGGATCGTTGGTGGAAAGATCGAGTCCGTGACAATTTGTATTAGAGTAGAATGACGAAGTGATCGAATAAAGTGCAACTATTAACAACCTGGATGAAGTGGAGAAACTTCCTAAAGAGATTAGATATGATCTTACCACCGGTCCTAGGTTAGCCTTGGGCAAAGTTCATCGGTCCTAGGTTTAGGAATTCTTGGTCGAGGTCGACATGGGAGATAATCATTGATTCAAAACAGTTTGTAGCCAAAAAATTGGGTTTTTAATTTTAAAGTTGTTTTGAGGTGAAAGGAGCTAGCCAATAGCTTCCTTATACCTCGTAGACTTGATTGGTACCAAAACAAGAACACTAGATGTTCGTTTGGACAAAATCAACAACTCAAAAATATCATTTATTTTGAAAATTTTGATTTTGATCAAACATGATCGAGATAAATCAAACATGATCCAAATAGTTTCTCAACATCATGACAATCATGTTAGAAAACTTTTTGGGCTGTGACTTAAGAAAAATAGTCCAAAAACAATATACCCGTTTTTTTGATTTTTTAATTCAAAAATAAGTTTTTCTTATTAAGATCGATTGATCAGTTTCACCTTTTATAAAAAGCTCATATATTATCATAAGATCCATTTTCAATCATCAAACACAAAACCAGAAAAAAAAAATACAAGCTTATGAAACTTAAAATATAAAATTTTCAATTTCAAACTAGAACTTTGAAATAGGGAAACTCAAAAGCTGCCATTTTTATAAGGATGATTGGAAGTTTACAAAAGATTGAAGAACACTCCTTAGACCTTAGAGAAGCTTTTGGAATGCCTGGATCCAAGTTTTAGATCCTTAAATAGAAAATTCAATAAATCTGAAGCTTTGAGCTTAAATGGCAGATTTTTGTTTTCTTTTGATTTAGGGCTTGAGATGTTATCTATTGCCTTCAGAAGTGTTAAGGGAGGCTATTTACAGCCTTCCTAAGTTGGTGGAAGTTTCAAGTAGATCGAATCATCCAAAAGCCATTAATGGTGTTTCGGCTGTTCTTGAGCCAACTTGATGAAATATGAATGAATCATCTGTATTGATGTAGGAGAAATGATTACCGAAATAACGTGATCATTTCATCTTTTGAATCAGACGATTTGGTTGACTATCGGCTATATTTGAAGAATCAAAGGATGAGACATCATCCTTATCTTCCCGGCGTTGTGATGAAGACGACGGTGGCAGACGAAACGACGCCGTTTAGGGTGCGTTTTGGCGTTTGCGGGGCATTCCGTCAACGGTCTGTCAAGACGCGAGCATTCCGTTGTGTTTCGGTGGACGGAGTTAATGTCCGCGTTAGTTGATCCGGTGTGATGCGGGAGCGTGCTTCCTTGGCTACAGCGGGCTATGCGGACGTGTCTAGAGCCTTGGATGAAAATTCAGCCCTCATCCGATGGACGCGGTTATTCTATAGAATTTTGGCTACACCCGATTACGAATTTTATTTTTTATTTAAAACATTAAGAGATTGTTTGAAATTGATTTTTTTTTTTACCCTTTTGGCTTTAGTTTTGATTTTTTAAAATACCCAAAATATTAATATAAATATGACAAATATTTTGCCAATATATTTTTTTTATATATTTTTATATTTTAGGGTTAAATAAATAATTTTTGGGGATGAAATGGATACCTTATTTTATCCTAAATTATTTATTTTAAATCCTTGATTTTTTTTAAAAATTATTTTAGTATAAAATGAGTACAACATTTATCCTAAATAATTTTATTTTTTATTTTGACCCTTTCCTTTAATTAATTAGGATTTAATTATCACAATAATTAGTCTAATTAATTTTTTAATTGAGTTTTTGGCCATGAGATTAATTATCGATTTTATTTACTTGATAATAAATCAAAATAATTATTTTAATATTATAAGTTGGTGTGTATATTTTTAGTGCTTACACCTAGGATTCATCTTATGTGCATATGAATTACATTGTACTTTGTTACAATTGCAAACCCTCACCTTTTTCTCTTCGCAACAGTCCATGACTCTAATAGTCGACATGGCCCCTAGAAAGAGAGACACAAAATCGGACGTTTTATATGCCATTAGATGCCCGAAGAACTCCCAGTGCCTGAAATGGTCTCTATGACCGAATGTAGAGAAATGAAGGCAGTTTTGTAACATTTGATGAAACAACTTGCGTTGATCACAAACTCTTTAGCAAATCAGCAAATGTCGTCTACATCCCAAAATATGCCTTCTTTCTCTTTCTATTCACAATTGCAAATCCTCACATCTTTCTTTTTTCAATAGTCCACGACTCCGACAGTCGACACGGCCCCCATAAAGAGAGACCCAAAATCAGACGTTTTATATGCCACTAGATGCCTGAAGAACTCCCAATACCTGAAATGGACTTTGTGATCGAATTCAGGGAAATGAAGGCAGCTTTGCAACATGTGACGGAACAATTTGCATTGATCACAAACTCTTTAGTTAATCAACAAATCTCGTCTACATCTTAAAATATGCCTTCTTGTTGGGAATTTTGAAATGAAGATTACTTTTATACTGTAATCTAGCAATGTGAGATGGGTAAATGTACAGGTTATCCAAGTCTAAAACAGAAGATCAAACACAGAACAAAACAACACCAGATTTATGTAGAAAACCCTCTCAACCTGGAGGGTAAAAAACCACGGGGCCAACCAGCAAATTTCACTATAAGTAAGAAACAGATACAAATGTTCTTCTCAACTTTAAACCCAAAGTTGAGGCATACAAACAGAGAAAACCAGATTCATTCAGACTTAAGCTAGTCTAGATATAAGATAACAAGAGATTGAAACCTGAAGGTGAAAATGTAAGAGATATACTGCCTCCTTCTCTTCTTCTTCCTCTGTTTCTTCTCTTCTTTGCAGAATGACTTCTCTCTCTAGAAGTGATAGAATGAGCAGCATTCTTAGGGTTTTACTTGTTTTATTAAATGCCTAATTGGACTGGACCCAAAGGCCCAACAATCTCCCCCTCCAGCCCACGGAGAGAGGTACACCGATCTTCAAGTCATCACTTGGTATTCATGCCGACAAACCGACAACAGAGCTCGAGCTTGTCTTTTGGAACAATCTTCGTAAACATGTCTGACGGGTTCTTATCCGTGTGGATATTCTTCAACTTCATCTGCTGGTTTTCTATTACATCTCTTAACCAATGAAACCTCACATCGATATGCTTAGTTCTGGAATAATATGTAGCATTCTTGCTCAAATCTATGGCACTCTGGCTATCACAGAAAATAATTGCATCTTCTTGTTGCATACCAAGCTCTAGGAGAAATCTAATCATCCACAATAACTCCTTACCAGCTTCAGTTGCTGCAATGTATTCTGCTTCTGTTGTTGATAAAGCCACACATTTCTGCAATTTGGATTGCCATGACACGGCTCCCCCTGTAAAAGTAAACACATAACCCGAAGTGGATTTTCTGTGATCTAGATCTCCAGCCATATTAGCATCTGTGTAACCTTCTAACACAGCTTCACCATTTCCAAAACTCAAACACAAATTGGAAGTGCCTCTTAGATATCTAAGAATCCACTTCACTGCTTCCCAATGTTGTTTTCCTGGATTAGAGAGGAACCTACTTACCACACCGACTGCATGCGCTATATCTGGCCTAGTGCAAACCATTGCATACATCAAACTCCCTACAGCTGAGGAGTATGGAACACTTGACATTTCATCATTTTCTTTCTCTGTTGATGGACACATCTTCTTGCTCAATTTAAAATGGCTAGGAAGTGGACAACTTACTTCCTTTGCTCCTTGCATGTTGAATCTTTCAAGCACCCTTTCAATGTACTTCTCTTGTGACAACCAAAGTCTCTTAGCTTTTCTGTCACGAGTAATCTGCATTCCCAATATCTGACGTGCTTGGCCCATGTCCTTCATGTCAAATGTCTTGGACATCTCCTTCTTCAACATTGCTATTTTCTCAGCATCATGTCCTACAATCAACATATCATCAACATAAAGTAAAAGGATCAGAAACTTTCCATTAGAAAATCTTTTGAAGTAAACACACGGATCTGCCTTGGTTCTCTGGTACCCATGACTCATCATAAAAGAGTCAAATTTCTTGTACCACTGTCTCGGAGCTTGTTTCAACCCGTATAGACTCTTCTTCAATTTGCAAACCATGTTCTCCTTTTCTTTCACTTCAAAACCCTCTGGTTGAACCATGTAGATCTCTTCTTCCAAGTTACCATGAAGAAATGCAGTTTTTACATCAAGTTGCTCAAGCTCAAGGTCTAAGTTAGCTACTAGACCTAACACTGTACGAATGGAAGTCATCTTTACCACTGGTGAGAAAATCTCCTCAAAGTCGATGCCCTGTTTCTGTCCAAAACCCTTTACAACAAGTCGAGCTTTGTACTTCATAATTTCTCCATTCATCTCTCTTTAGCTTGAACACCCATTTGTTTCTCAATGCCTTTCGGCCCTTAGGAAGTTCCACCAGCTCATATGTGCCCATCTCTTGCAATGACTTCATCTCATCTTTCATTGCATTCTTCCACTTAGCTTTGTCTTTATGAACTTGTGCCTCCTGAAAACTTTTTGGCTCTCCTTCTTCTGTCAATAATATATACTCTAAAGAAGGGTACCTTTTAGAAGGTTGGTGCTCTCTCTCAGACCTTCTTAATGGGGGCTCTTTTGGCTCCTCTTGACGATGTTGCTCCCCCTGCTCAGGAACACCATAAACAGTCTCATCATCATTACTACCATTCATGTCAGAGGTTTCTTCAGTGGCTTCTTCATTTTGTTCATCTTTATCTGTTACTGTTGACTGTACATGTGAAGGAATTGGTATGAGTTCTATGGACTCATCAACCCTCTCTGACTTCTCAATGATTTCTGGATTTATCCCATTCTGACCCTCGAAGAACACAACATCTCTACATCTAACAATTCTCTTCTTTTCTGGGTCCCATAATCTGTACCCAAATTCCACATTTCCATACCCAAGGAAAATACATGGAATTGCTTTATCATCCAACTTGGATCTTTGCTCCTTTGAAATGTGAACATATGCTTTGCATCCAAACACCCTTAGATGCGAGTATGAAATATTCTTCTTAGACCATACACTTTCTGGTATTTCAAACTTCAAAGGAACAGAGGGTGACCTGTTTATGAGATAGCAGGCTGTACGAACTACTTCTCCCCAAAACTGTTTTGGCAACTTTTCCATCTTCAGCATGCATCTCACCTTTTCTACAATGGTGTGATTCATTCTCTCAGCCACACCATTGTGCTGCGGAGTTCCAGGCACTGTCTTCTCATGTCGAATACCATATTTGGTACAATATGCTTTAAATTCCTTGGAGGTAAACTCTCCCCCGTTATCAGAGCGGAAGACATTTTAGCTTACTGTCTGTCTTTCTTTCTACCATGACATGGAACTCTTGAAAGTAATTGAATACCTAGTCTTTTGTTCTCATAAAATAAACCCACACCTTTCTAGACGCATCATCAATAAATGTTAAAAATATCGATTGCCACCCAATGACTCCACTTCAAAAGGACCACACACATCAGAATAAATCAAGTCTAACACATTATGTTTTCTTTCTGATGTCTGACTAAAAGAGACTCGATGTTGCTTACCAAATGGGCAGTAGTCGCATAGATCCAGAACCTCATCTTTGGTTGAGGGGATGTGCAGCTTCCTCACCAGAATTCGCAGCCCTTTCTCACTCATGTGGCCAAGGCGTTGATGCCACAGATTTAGAGAGCTTTCAGCTTGTACTGCATTCAGATCATCTTTGAGTACCTTCACATGTGTTTTGTACAATGAGTGCCACGACTTCCCTTTTGCTACAATCATTGATCCTTTGCTGAGTTTCCATTCACCACCACCAAGATAATGCTTGAATCCATCTTTGTCCAATGCATCACCTGATATCAAATTTAAACGCAAATTAGGAATATGCCGCACATCTTTCAGTGTTAACCGATGCCCCTGTTCTGTCTGCAAATAAATGTCACCAATACCCACAATGCTTGAGTGACTAGTATTACCCATCTTCACTGTACCAAGATCTTCAGCCTTGTACGTGGTGAAGAACTCTTTATTCGGTGTAGCATGATAGCAAGCACCTGTATCAACTATCCACTCAACTTTCGAATCAGAAACGCTTTGTTACCTGCTGTCAAGCCACTGTCTGATTGTGCCAACTGCTTTCCTGTTCAATTTTGTCCAATCACTGTCAGACATATCTTTTGGCTTCGCACTATCTCCTTCAACCGGCTCATACAAGTCTTTACAGTAAAGGATATCCTCCATCTTGGATTTCCAAATCTGTCAGTTATTATTTGTCAACCTGATCATTGTGCTATTGCCTTCCATCTCAACCTACAAAAGCACTCTTCAAAATAAACCTAACAGCTCTGATACCACTTGTTGGGAATTTTGAAATGAAGATTACTTTTATACTGTAATCTAGCAATGTGAGATGGGTAAATGCACAGGTTATCCAAGTCTAAAACAGAAGATCAAACACAGAACAAAACAACACCAGATTTACGTGGAAAACCCTCTCAACCTGGAGGGTAAAAAACCACGGGGTCAACCAACAAATTTCACTATAAGCAAGAAACAGATACAAATGTTCTTCTCAACTTTAAACCCAAAGTTGAGGCATACAAACAGAGAAAACCAGATTCATTCAGACTTAAGCTAGTCTAGATATAAGATAACAAGAGATTGAAACCTGAAGGTGAAAATATAAGAGATCTACTGCCTCTTTCTCTTCTTCTTCCTCTGTTTTTTCTCCTATGTTTCTTCTCTTCTTTGCAGAATGACTTCTCTCTCTAGAAGTGATAGAATGAGCAGCATTCTTAGGGTTTTGCTTGTTTTATTAAATGCCTAATTGGGCTGGACCCAAAGGTCCAACACTTCTTACTCTCGTTTTCCTAATCAGCCTATCTCGGTTATGTTTACTCCCATCAATATATGTCTTACTAGTTCTAAAGCTCAAGAGGAAGTCTCTCTCTAAAAAGACTTCGAAGAGGATATCAACCTAACCACACAGGCACAACATGGGACACATGAGGATTTGAGATATTTGTATTAATACGAATTAATTTTTATTTTCAAATGATCTTTTTGTTAATTGTAGTTGAACAAGATATAAACTAGGTTAAAACAGGTTGCTCTCGGCCAAAAATGTGCCAAAAACTCGAGACAGATTATCAATGCTGGCGAATGGGAATCGGTCGTCGCTGGTATTGTTAACTATCAGCGACGGTTAATGGAGACCTGTCGTCGCTGATATTGTTAACTATTATAAAAGGTGAATGGAGACTGTCGTCGCTGATAGTTAATAATATCAGCGACAACGAATGGAGATTGTCGTCGCTGATAGTTAACAATATCAGCGACAACGAATGGAGATTGTCGTCGCTGATAGTTAACAATATCAGTGACGACGAATAGAGACTGTCGTCGCTGATAATGAACAATATTAGCAACGGCACCGCCGTTGATATTCATAAACTTTTATGGACGGCGTTTTCAGTGACAAAGAGCAACCGCGTTACAGCCAATAGCGACGGTTTCTTTCGTCGCTAATGTCCCTTTTTTACGCTTGTGTTCATATTAAGAAAAACCTTTTACTAAAATTAGTTTTTCAATATAAAATAAATCATCAAATTTGATTTTATTTCAAGATAGGCTCATTCTTTTGCATTTTCATTTTTATTGATACTTATGAAAATCAATACAGTTCAAATTTTAATAAATTTGTCCAACCTCAAATTTTAATAAGATTAATTATAAACTCATGACAATATTTTGATTGAAATAAAGCTTGAGACAAGAGCAACAACAAACTTTAGTCTCTTGGTGATGTTGGGAAATTTGACCAAGAATCTGTGTTCAATCACAAGCCAAAAGTCCTAAGTCTTTCTTTCGCTCTTCAAACATCAGTTCTTCGAAGGTTTCTTTTTCGTTCAGCATGAATTTCAGCATATATATATATATATTTAAAATAAATAAAAAAAAATTAAATATATTAATATTAATTTTTTTAATAAATAAATAAAAAATTAAATAAATACTAATTTTATAAATCACTACTATTATAATTTAAATATTATATAAGATAATATAGTATATTATAATTTTATTTATATTGTGTATATATTTTTATTTGATATAATTAATATAAATCTTTTACCTGAAATAAATTTTATAAGATAATAATAAAAAATTATTAAAATATTTATTTAGAATAATTGTTTAAAGTTAATTTATATCAAAATAAAATTAAATAAATATTTTATTTAAATATATTTAACTTTATTTTCTAGTATAATTATTTATTTAAATTATTTAAAATTAAAATTTATATTAGATAATATATTAAGTTATAATTTTATATATTTTTATTTTATATAATTTATTTTAAATGAAATAAGTTATTAATTTATTTTATACGAAAATAAATGTTGTAATGTAATCAAATAAATATAAGATATATATATATATTAATATTATTTTTTAATAATATAAAATTAAATATTTAAGTAAATGATAATTTTAATATTTTAATTAATAAAATTATTGATTTGATTTGTGATAAGATTATTAGGTTTGAAAATTTTGTATCCCAATAATTCAAAAATCAAACAAATCCTAAGGAGTCTCTCACACTGATTAATATAAATCACAAAAATATTTATTATATATTATATAATTTGCAGAAAGTGTTTCCCGTACAGAGATCTAAAGAAAAAAGTAGACAAGACTGAGAGAAAGACAAAGACTTAAGAAGAAGAAAAAATTTCAACTATTTTTTTTTTATTACTAAATTAGGGATTTCTATTATTAGTGAATTCTATATGCTTGTGTTCTCTTTTTTAATAATGATGTTGGTTTTTGATTGAAAGTTTAGATAATTACTCTGAACACAAAAACACCACCTTAGTGTCATTTTATAATATAAACTTGTTATATATATATATTATCTAAATAATATTAAAAAACTCAAATCTTTTTATTAATCATTTTATAGAAATAGATATACATAAAGATTATTTGAACTTTTACTTAAATTCAATAATGGTTTTATTGACTTTATTCTTTATTATATATAATCGATTTAATTAAACTTGTATTTGAATTTGTCTAATATGGTTATAAAAATTTGTCTCATAATTATTTTCTTAAAGATTTAGTTGAAAAATAACCCGACCGACTCCTGCAAATCCCATATTTATTAGGTAGAATCCGGGTTATGGATCGGGTAATTATGCTTGTATTTTGAATCCTGACTTTGTCCTCACTTCCTTCCTTCCGACGGGGGCTTCGGTCTTCTTCATGAGGCTTCATTTTGAGACAGCTAGCTTACTCTCTCGGAGTTTAATCAGGAAGCGATTAATTAAATCTCCTCTGATCTATCCTCGTTGAAAACACGAATAACTGATGCTGATACTTCTCTTTTAGAATGTTAATAATATCAAGCAAACAAACAAAATATATCAAGCTTTCTGCCGCTAATTTCTTTAGTAACGGAAAACTATCAATAACGACGATATTTTCTGTCGTTATAGTTGCTTACATACAAACTGTGTTGGGCTAGGGCTGTACATAGATCCTCCTTTTTATGTCTCCTCTCACAAGTATGTTCGTGTCAGCTCTATTCTGCAATTTGAAGCAATTGTTCCATCAAAATGCATTTAATCTAGCTTTAGAACTTCTATGCTCCAGGAGTACTGTCAACAGAATTGTTTGGATTTGATTATCATATTCTTACAAATCTTTCACCCCTATCATTACTTGTATTTATATATCTCTGTGTACTCTCGATCTAAATTCTTGTCGAAATTCTTTCTTAAAATATCCCTATAATGCTTCACCTTATGAAAGTCTTTTATTGTATTAAACAAAATTGTGGGATTTCTAGAACAATAAAAGAAAGAAATAGAGTAGGCAGTGGGGTAGTATATAGGTCTTTAATTAATATATATTTATGCAAACTCATTATTTTATTTTATTTTGATAAAATTAAATATTTGGTTAGTTAAGAGTAGGAATTGAGTGGATTCGAGTTATATTTATCATTCTCGTTCCATCTTTAAAAACAAAAATTACTACTATTTCTGTCAAGTTTGATTTTGGAATTCTCCATACTCTAAACAAAATTAATATTTTTTTTATAAAATTATATAAACGAGTTTTCTTTTAGGGAAATGCTAGAATGATATCTAAACTATATTTTTTAATATTATATATATTGAAAATTTTTATTATTATAAATAAATAAATTTAATTTTTTTATAAAATGTAAAAAATAAATAAATATATTAATAATGATATATATATATATATATATATAATTGTGTTTATTAGTTTTCGGGCGTAGTATCTGGACAAAAACAAAAATACGATTTACGCTCTCATCCCTAACAAATTACTTAACAAATTACTGGTGGTCAAAACAAGAAAAAACAATGACAAAGTGGATTATAATTATCATCTTAGTATAGTCTGTATAGATTGGACTTCAATTATTTTAATAGACCTTATATTCAAGGATTTATGTAAGTTATACTCAATAAAAATTGTACATTGGACAATATATATAACACATCATATATATTTTTTTATTGGAATTCGGTAGATATAATTGTTGGAAGGATCAAATTTAAATGTTTCCCACTTCATCATAATTCATAATCGATTATCTGAAGGATCAATTGAACTTCAAAGTAACGATTATGTGTCACTTTAACACAAACTTGTTTGGTTATTTTTTTTTTTAAATTTAAATATTATTTCATCTTATAATTAATTATATTATTCAATTGATTAATTAAAATATTAAATACTTTCTATTTAATAAAATTAAAATTTATTTTATCATTATATATTAAAACCCTTTATGTCTTTTATATAAAAAAATATTTTAAATATTTATATTAAGTTGTATATATATATATTATAAAATTAATAACTTTTTATATTGTTAAATTTACTTTGAATAAATAATAATACTACAAAAAAAATTAAAATTAACCCGTCAATTGAACTTATTTGAAAGATTATACTTTGTAAGAAGTGTGTAACATAATTGTCCATAATTATAAAATATGATGATTGTAATAATTTTATTAATGATTAATTTTTTGTATTATTAAAACATTTTATATTAATTATGATTAAGTAAGTATTTATAAGAATATTTAGTAACGATGCCATTTATTATATATTACATAAAAAATATAATTTAAATATATAAAAAATTAAATTTAGAAGGTATTTAATAATAAAAAAATATATTAATTAAAAAAAGGTTAAGTAAATGAAATTGAATAGTAAACTATATTAATTATGAAACGATGGAATCTGTACTAACAAGATCTATGTCATTAACGCGTATACATGACAGTTTTTCTTCTTAATTAAGGATATCTCAGATTTGGTTTCCCTTTATTCAGCATATATATTCATTCACATTATGAGTGGGCGGTTGAGTCGTGGTCTTTAAATATATATTATTATATATACCAATTTCAAATAAAGAAAGGGAAAACAGAAATTAGTTTTATAATCAACTTGGGAAATTGGATGGAATACTTTAATAATTGTCTTAATTGCATAGATATCAGCAACTAATCAAACTTGCGCAAATCACTTTTTCTTATTTTTTAGACAAAAATATCTCGTTGCGTAACGCGACGCGGTGGTGATCGCGTCTCGCGACGGCACACACTCAACGAATTAGGGTTACGTCGCGTAACGCGACGCAGCATCGCTTACGCGACGGGATATTTTTGTCTGAAAAATAAAAAGTGATCATTTACATCATTTTTATTAGCACAATGGTCATTTACACAATTAAGTCAAGGTTATTTCATCAAATTTCCCATCAACTTTATGACTTGTTTGTCCACCGTCCATAAATATTTGTAAACTTACATTTCACTTTGAAGAAGAGTGTGACACTTTCAATATCACGTCTTTCATTTTTAATTACTAGATTGGACTCTTTTATCCCACGGTCAAAATTAATGAAAGAAATTAAGCATTAATTATAAAAAATATTATATTATTTTATTCATATTGATTTTAATCAAAGAGTCCATTATGAACATGAATAGGGAAGGAATACTCATGATCATTAATTTGACTTAATTAATTAAGTTTTTTTTTTACTTTTAAAATCAAACATATATATAGGTACCCAATACATGGGTCATGATCGTCCCTGCATTAATTTTAGACATTCAAAATTTTATAGAGTAACGAAAACATCTAATTCATTCCTTGTAACATATATAAATCTGTCAGGTACATGCATGCATCATGCATGCATGCATGGGTATGATCAGAAAGAACCACATGAACTTCTCTGATCTCTTTATTGTTTTCTTGATCCTCTTCCTATCCTTGAGCCATCAATATGATCTTTCCCATGGAGCTGGGTGGCGATCTAACACCATCTCTGCAAATCAAACGCTTTCTGGAGACCAAACAATTGTGTCATCACGTGGAGTATTCGCACTAGGGTTCTTCAAACTAGGTAAGGACTCCAACAAAAACTACATAGGAATATGGTACAACAGTCACCCTGGTAATCAAACTGTGGTTTGGGTAGCAAATAGAGATAAACCCATCTCAGATAGGTATTCCTCCCAACTCATTTTCTTAAACGGTAATTTGGTGCTTCTCAACGAATCTCGAAAACCTATTTGGTCCACCAACATCTCTTCTTCTTCTTTATCATCATCTCAAGTTCGTGTAGTGATCCTAGGTGATGATGGTAATTTGGTGCTAAGGGTGGACGACGTTTCGAAATCCATAGTTTGGCAGAGCTTTGATTACCCTGTCCACGTATGTTTGCCTGGCGTAAAGCTTTCATATAACAAACGCACTAAAACTCACAGGAGCCTCACTTCATGGAAAAACTCGGAAGACCCTTCGGTTGGGTTATTTTCATTTGAACTTGATGAATATAACAATCAATACATTATGCGGCGCAATGGATCCGAGCAGTACTGGACTAGCGGCCCGTGGGATGGGAAGATCTTCAGCTTGGTGCCCGAGATGAGGATCGGCTTCCTCTACAACTTCAGCTATGTTAACAAGGAGAACGAGAGTTACTTTATGTTTAAGATGAACAATCCTAATAACATTTCTCTTGCATTTATAGATGTAACCGGGCAATTCAGGGTCGTGAGTTGGGTGGATGGTGCTGGATGGAATTTATTCTGGAACCAACCAAGAAGTCAGTGTGATATTTATGCTTTATGCGGAGGAAATGGAGCCTGCAATCAGATCACACAGCAATTTTGCAATTGTTTGGAGGGTTTCCATCCCATGTCACAGGATGGTTGGAATCTCAATGATTTTTCAGGTGGCTGTGTTAGGAATTTCGATTTGCAATGCGGAAATATTAATAATAATAATAATAATAAACGTCGAGACGGGTTCAAGCTGTTCACCAACATGAGATTGCCCAGGAATCCAAAGTCTCTTCCCGACGACCAAATGGATATCAAGACATGTGTATCTTCCTGCCTCAATGACTGCTCGTGCTCTGCTTATGCTTACGACAACAAAGTATGTTCGGTTTGGAATGGAGAGTTGTGGAATCTACAAACGCTTGCTGAAAACGAGGGTAATGGCAGCAATATTTATATCAGACTTGCTGCTGAAGAGTTTGCCAGTGGTGATAGAAGCGCAGAAAAGACTATTGGTGTGGTTATTATGGGTTCGGTTGCTGCTATAGTTGTTTTGGGCATAGTTATCTTCTTCGTTACGAGGAGGCGAAAGATGTCGAAGAATGTGGAAGGTTATTTGGTTGCTTTCATGTACCGGGACCTGCAACAGGCGACCAAAAACTTCTCGGAGAAACTAGGAGGTGGGGGGTTTGGTTCTGTTTACAAAGGGAGGTTGCCTGATTCAACGTTGGTCGCGGTTAAGAAGCTCGATAGTATCAGCCAAGGAGAGAAGCAATTCCGGATGGAAGTAAGCACGATTGGGAACGTTCAACATGTTAACCTTGTCCGTCTTCGCGGGTTCTGCTCCCAAGGAAACAAGAAGTTGCTGGTTTACGATTACATGCAAAACGGCTCTCTGGATTCCATTCTTTTCCATCATAATGATTCAAAATCTGTTTTGGACTGGAAAACCAGGTACCAAATTGCCATAGGAATTGCTCGGGGCTTGGCTTATTTACACGACATGTGTCGCGACTGCATCGTCCACTGCGATATAAAACCTGAAAACATCCTTCTAGATTCCGGGTTCTGTCCCAAGGTGGCAGATTTCGGGCTGGCAAAACTCATGGGTCGAGATTTCAGTCGGGTGTTGACAACAATAAGAGGTACAATAGGGTATCTTGCTCCGGAATGGATATCGGGAGTAGCCATAACGCCAAAAGCGGATGTTTATAGCTACGGGATGATGCTATTCGAGTTGATATCAGGACGAAGAAACTCTGGAGATGGGAGAATAATGTACTTCCCGATTTGGGCTGCGAATTTGGCCGTAGAAGGGGGAGATATTATGAGGCTATTGGATGCTAGAGTGGATAGAGAAAGTGTCGAACCTGAGGAAGTGATGAGAACTTGTAGGGTGGCTTGCTGGTGCATACAAGACTGGGAAGGGCATAGGTCGACAATGGGTCAAGTGGTTCAGGTCCTTGAAGGGGTTATAAACGTAGAACAGTCTCCGGTTCCACGGGTTCTCCAAGGCATGGTTGAAGACGATGAAAGCTTGTATTTATTCGAAGAATCATATTCTTCTAATTCAAACAAAACCTCTCAAGCCAAAGACACATCTTCTTCTGGTCATTCTCATCCCTAAAGCATTTCTCCATCCAAGAGTGCATGTCTTGAAATAAATGGATCAGTTAATCTAACGAATGGTAATTAAACAGAGTTTATATTCGTCTAGGGTTTGATTCCGTTGAACAAATAGAGTTATAGATAACTTCCTTGATTTTCTGTACTGCCGTATTTTCTATGTTAAATATTAATATAAGGGTCTGTATTTTGTTTTACTAGTGTCCGTTGCTTAATGATAAAGTATTGTTACCGAATTAATTGCAATTCACAAAATCTGCCACTTTTTTCGGTTGCAAAAGAGATTATGGTAATGGACAATTTTGTTTTTATGATTTAATTGTATCATCACCTTGTGCACAAAATGATTTAGACACCTTATTAGGGATGGCCCTGGATAAGCCAAGAAAGTCTAGGGTTAGGGCAGACCAACTTTAGGGCATGCCAACCCTCCATCCAAAATTAATTAATAAAGACAAACTTAGGGCAGTCCAACCTAAATTTATTCATAAGCCACCACAAGAGGTTAAAGACACATTGTTTCTAATTTTTATGTATATAAGACACTGGTCAAAACCGGTTTTGACCCTATAACTTTCGGTATAGACACATTACCGAAGGTTTTGGTAACTCTCGCCATCCATCGATATTATTATTATTTTTTATATCTAATTTAAGAACTATGTTGTTTTCATATAATGGATTTATATTAATTTTCTTATTCGTAAATAATTGAACTCAAATAAGAAAATTAATATAAATCCATAAAACAACATAGTTGTTAAATTAGATATAAAAAATAATAATAATCCTAGAGTGGCCAAGTAGGTATAAGCACCTATGCTAAAAGTTGATAAGAGTATTTCTTAAAAATTAAGTGAAATTTTATTCTAGTTTCCTACATTAATATAATATGTATATTTAAGGTATAATATAGTTTAATAAGAGATATTTTATTTTTAAATATTAATAGAGATTCATACTCTTTATTAAAGGTTAAAATATCATCAATCAAGATTCAAAATTGAAGACCAACCACTCATCTCTCAACAGACATTTGAGTTTCTGCAAGAGACTCTGTATACCCATAATGTATACCCATAATCTGAGAGTTCTACATTAAATATGATGACTTGTAACCTTTCACTTACTATTTTCTTATTATAAATAATATAAATGTAAATATTAATTATTAACTCTATAACAATATAACTTTAGTCTATCATTTCACTTATTGTCATATTTTCTACCTTCTTCATTTAATTTACTCTACCTTCTTCATTTAATTTACTTTAACTTTTTTTTAATTAAAGTAAAATTAGCACTAATGGTCTCTCACTTAAACTGAAACCACTTCCATATGGAATCGAACCCGTAATATTTTGGTCTTTTAAATCGACTTTTATCACTAGGCTATCTTGGTGGGTAATTTACTTTAACTTGGTATTAGAGCATTTGCAAGGGTTAACACCCACAATCCTATCAACCACAAAGGTTAGCGCTTCTTAAAACATTCTTATCGATCAATTACATATTTCTCGTCACGTCACTTTTGTTAAACACTTTTCTTTTTCTTTAAATCACAAAAATTATCTCTATAAATAATTTCTAAACTTATATTTCATATCTTCCACCATCATTTTCTCAATATTTTCACATTCAACACCACACATTCTTGAAATCACATCATTCCCAACATCTTAATCTTCACGGCCATCAAACTTCTTATTCAGCTGTCATCTCACATTTTCTACATATGTCCAAATATAAAAGTTGATCATAACTTCAAAGTATTTTTTATCGACGGTTAAAGTAAAAGTTGAAAAATTCATTATCGACTGTTAAAGTCGATGCCGACTGTAAAAGTCGAGAAATCATTATCGACTATTAAAATTGATGTCGACTATTAAAAGTCGAGAAAATCATTACCGATCGTAAAAGTCGATGTCAATTGTAAAAAGCCGAGAATCATTACCAACTATTAAAGTTGATACCAACTATAAAAGTCAAGAAAATCATTACTAACTATTTGACTGGAAAACAAAGACGAATGTCATTTGGATCATCTTAATCGAAAAGAAAGTCAGAATTACTAGACTTGGTGCATTATGATGTATGTGGGCAATGAAGTCATGATCACTTGATGGTGCATACTACTTTGTAACTCTCATTGATGACTATTCCTGAAAGGTTTGGGCATATACATTGAAGACGAAAGATCAAGTGCTAGACACATTCAAAGTGTTTCTAGCCTCAGTTGATAGGGAAACGGGAAAAAATGAAATTTATTCGAACGGATAACGGGGGAGAGTATATTGGGTCTTTTGATGAGTATTGTCGATAGTAAGGTATTCGCCACCGAACATTGCCTCTGAAAATACCGTAATTAAATTGGTTGGCTGAAAAAATGAATAGGACACTGGTGGAAAGAGTGAGATATATGATTTTACAAGAAAAATTGCCAAAATACTTTGGGGGTGAGCCATTGAGTACAATGGTACATGTGTTAAATCTCACACCATGTGTTCCTTTGAACTTTGATGTGTTGAACTATGTTTGGAGTGCTAAAAATGTTTTTTATGATCATCTTCAATTATTTGAGTACATGGCTTTCGTGCATGTTCTCAAAGATGAGAGGTCAAAGTTGGAAGACAAGACCAAGAAGTGTGTGTTTGTCGGCTATGTACTAGATTTGTTTGAATATTGGTTCTTTGATCTGATTAATTAGAAGCTTATTCGTAGTTTTGATGTATTTATAGAAGATTATACCATTGAAGATATTGACAAGGTAAATGAGGTTGTTCACACTCAAGTAAATGAGGAGATGGTTGAAATGAATCCAATTCCAGTTACTCCTAAGTCAATAAGCGCCAACAACGATCAAACTAAAAATCAAGGTATGGATTTACATGCTGATAATCTTTTAACTACTAATGATTTTGTTGATGTTGGTTTTAACAGTGAAGCTAATGTTGGAAATAAAAATCAGCAATGGAATGAAAATGTTGATGAGTCAATTTCTTCTGATGAACCAAGACGGTCTACTCGAGAGAGACGTCATTCAGTTGGATACCCATCAAATGAGTTTGTATTTTTCACTGATGCTGAAGAACTCGAGAATTTTCAAGAAACATTAGAAAGTGAAAATAAAAAAGGAATGGATGAATGTCATGGAGGATGATATGCAATCTCTTTGTGAGAATAATACTTTTGAGATAACAAATTTACCTAAGGGAAGAAGGCTTTGAAAAATCGATGGATTTATCGGTTGAAGTAAGATGAGCATACTTCATAGCCTAGATATAAGGTTGGGTTGGTTATAAAAGGCTTCTCGCAAAGAAAATGTATTGATTTTGGCGAAATCTTTGCTCATGTGGTAAAAATACAATCTTTTGTGTGGTTCTTGGTTTAGATACTAGCCTTAGTCTAAAGGTTGAACAAATGGATGTGAAAACATCATTTATTCATTGAAATTTAGAAGATATATATGGAGCAACCAGAGGAGTTTCAAGAAAAAATGAAAGAAGACTATGTTTGTAAATTAGTGAAGAGTCTTTACGGTTTGAAACAAGCACCGGGACAATGGTATTAGAAGTCCAGTTCAGTTATGGTTGAACATGGGTACAAGATGAATAAAATAGATCATTGCATTTTTGTGCAAAAATTTTTTGACGATGATTTTATTATTATTCTGCTATATGTAGATGATATGCTGATTGTTGGAAGAAACATTTTAAAAATGAGTAAGTTAAAAGAGACTTTGAGTAAGTCGTTTACCATGAAAGACTTAAGACCAGTACGTCAAATTATTGGGATTTGAATTATCCGTGATCAAGATATAATAAAGTTGCATTTGTCACAAGAGATGTACATTGATAAAAGTTATTCGACGATTCAATATGGACAAAGATAAAGTAGTGAGTATTCCTTTAGCTTCTCACTTTAAGCTTACTCATATTGGTTGTCCTTCTACGAATGATAAGAAGTTTTTTATAAAGAACATTTTATATTCTTTAATCGTTGGTAGTAGTATGTATGTTATGGTTTGTACTAGACCTGATATAGAGCACGTTGTTGGTTTGGTGAGTGGATATTTATCAAATCTAGGAAGACATCATTGAGAAGTCATGAAGTGGATTATCAGATATCTCCAGGAAACGACGAATCTTCAACTAACTTTGGGATGTGAGAAACCTATGTTAATTGGATATACTAATTTAGATATGGCAAGAAACTTGGATAATCGAAAATCTACTTCAGGATATATGGTGAGTTTTGTCGGGGGAGATGTGTCTTGGCAATCTAAATTTCAAAAGTATGTTGCTCGATCTTTCTCCTACTGAAGCCGAGTTTATAGCTATAGTTGAGGTACCAAAAGAGTTAGTTTGATTGTAAGCATTAAAGATCTAAATACCCAATTTATAAAATTAAAATAATTATTTTGATTTATTTTCAAATAAATAAAATCAAAATAATTAACCCCAAGGACAAAAACCAATTAAAATAATTAATTAGATTAATTATTGTAATAATTAAAATTTAATTGATTAAGGAAAATGGCCATAAACAAAAAAAAAAATATTTGGGATAAATTGTGTACTCGTTTTATGTTAAAATAATTTTAGAAAAAATCAATGGATTAAAAAAATAATTTAAGATGAAATGATGTAGCCATTTCATCCCCGAAAATTATTTATTTAATCCTAAAATATACAAAACAAAATAAAATAAATTGACAAAAAAAATCATATTTATTTTTAAAACTTTGTGTCTTTTAAAAGAAAAAATTAAAGTCAAAATGGTAAAATAAAAGTCAATTTCAAATAAATTCTTAAGGTTTTAAATAATAATAATAATTCAGATATCATGTGTGGACGTAATTGTGAAAAACGGCTACAACCAGAACCAGGACTATCTGATGAGTGTTGGATCTTCTGCTGCAATTGAGGGAACGCGCGCATGCGCCGCATTTGATCAGGTAACGTTCTAATAGCTGAATCGCAACAGAATAGTCAGATCGCAGCGAAATGTGGACGGAACGTGGATAGAACGCTATGCGTCCGCGTTTACGCTCAAAATGACGTCGTTTTGAGTCCCAATTGTCTTCTTTCTCACGATCGCCAAAAGGATAAGAACTGTCGCCATATTTCATTTTTCAAAGATGGACTCAGTCGTTTCTCAACCATTTTGGCTGATTCGAAAGGTAAAATCACCCAACCACGGTGATCATTTCCCCTACATCTATAGACATTAATATAACATACTTTGGCAATTTAGATGAAGAACAACAAAAACTCCATTTATGACTTTTGGTAGATTAAATCCACTTGAAGCCTCCAATCGACCTCGGTAGGCTATAAATAGCCTCCCTCAACAATTCTGAAGCCAAGTGAGCCAATCTCCGATTTCAAATAGAAAATTACAAAAATTTCGTCATTGAAGCTCCAAGCTTCTAGATTTTTTAAAATTTCGTGTAAGGCTTTAAAATTTGGATCTAAGCATACAAAAAGTTTCTCTAGGATCTTAGGAGTGTTTTCCAACACTTGGTAAGCTTATAATCATCCTTTGATTCATACTTCCAATTTGAAATTAAATTTTTTATATTTTAGTTATCATAATCTTGTATGATATCTGTTTCTTGAATTTGATGATTGGAAAACGATCTTATGATCATTTATGAGATTTCTGTGAAAGACATAACCAATCAATCAATTATTTTTAAAAAATTCCAAATTTGAATTTAGAAAATCCAAAATTGGGTGTTCTATTATTGGGCTAATCTTCAAGAACAACAGCTCAAAAAACTTCCCAACATGTTTCTAATAGTGTTGAGCATCTCTTTGGATCATGTTTGATCCATCCCGATTATGTTTGATCAAAATCATTTTTTTTTCAAAATAATTGAAAATTTTGTTCTGGTACTAATCAAGTATATGAAGTATAAAGAAGCTATTGGCTAGCTCATTACACTTAAAAAAACTTTAAAATCAAAAAGTCGATTTTTGGCTACAAACTATTTTGAACAAAATGATCATCACCTAGGTCGATTGATATCTAGGGATGATGTTCTAAATGTTCTTGGGAAACTTTGTGAAGCTTCCTGGAACCTTGATTTAAAAATCTAAGTCTCCATCAAAATTACAAAACCTGTAATTTTGATGCTTTGAGGACCGAGAGGTCCGATAAGGTAGAGGTGAGCAAACGGGTAAAACCAATTCGTTTTGTCCGATTCATATTAAATCCAAACTAAATTTATCAAATCCATAATCAAAACAATTTTACTAATTAATACGGGTCAGATATGGATTGGAAGAAATATGCTTTTGACAATCCAAACTTAAAAATATTTATATATTTGTAAATGTTAAATTGAAATTATTCAATAATTTTAAATTAATTGGATTATTAAAATCTAATCTGAAATAAACTCAATCTGAATTTAATCCAAACCGAAATAGTTAATCCAATTTTATAATTCGGATTCCGTTCGGATTAGTCCGTCAAATACTCACCCTTTGGATTAAGAAGATTCAATTACTTAATTTATTTTATTATTTAATAATTAATATGTTTAATTAAAAAAATAGTAATAATTAATTTTGTTTATTTATAATTTAAATCTGAAAAAAAAATTGTGATGACTAAACGATGCAGACATAAGTTAAAAAATATATTATATTGAGGTGAAATGTAGTTTAAAGAAAAACAAGTTGAAAAATATACTTTTATTTAGATAGTTTGGATAATCCTAATCCAATCCGATCCGATCTCAATCCAATCCGAAATATTCAATTCGAATTAGTATTTTGGATTCGGGTCAGATTGGATTTCAGATTAATCCACCCAATGGCACCCCTACGACCATGACCGAGAGGTCCAACCGAGAAATCTAACATTGGACCGAGAGGTCCGACCGATGTTCTTCAGCTAGGACCGAGGATTTTTACATCCAACCAAGAAGTTAGACCTATGACCGAGGAGTCTCGCACCCAACCGAGAACTCTGAACCCATGACCGATGACTTCCATCCAAGACCGAGATGTCCAACCAAGAAGTCAGACCTAGGATCGAGGAGTCTCGTACACAACCAAGAACTCCTAAACCCAAGACCGATAACTCCCCCTAGGACCGAGAGGTCCGACCGAGAATTCTAGCACCCGACCGAGAATTCTAGCCCATGACTGATAGTCCTTAACACCCCGATCGAGGGATTCCCGCACCCCGGCCGAGAGGCTCCTAACCTAGGACCGAGGGATCTTTGCCCTCGACCGATAAAATGAACCCATGACCTAGGACACTAGTCATAAGGCCTGTTTGGTTCCCATTTTCAAACTCCAAAATTATTTTAATAATTTTGGAACCTTAAACCATTTTCTAAAAATCCCAAAAAATAGAAAAATATTTCAAAATATTTTTGGGATATTTTCACAAAAAATATTTTGACAATGGCTCGTTTAGGATTTTTTTTTTTAAACACTAATGCCTTTAAAAACTGATGTTCTTCATGTATTTTCTTCCTTAGTCAACGTCATTCGCAACATATACCAACATTTAAATAATTGTTGTTACAATTCTTTAAATATGTACAAACATACGCATGTCTAAGACTTAAAGAATAATTTGTTAAAATAAAATATTATACAACCAACTTTAAAAAAAGTCAAATTTATAAGTAGATATCGTTTTCAAAACGGGTACATTGGATGAAGCGCGAAAGCCCTTTTCTGAGTATCGCCAAATTATGAACTGAAAAAAAACTCTAGCTAAAAATACGTTTGTATAAGTAGGCTATTTTTATTTATTTTCAAAAATCAATTAACGAATCTGTTTAAAAATTATGTTTAATTCATTTAAACAACATATTTATAAAAATATCAAATTGTAATTTGATTACTGCAAATCCTTGAATTATTTAAATTTTAACCAAAATTAATTATTTATTTCAAAAGTTGTCAGCAATTATTTAAAAAATTTTAAAATAATATTTTATTTTAAAAAAATTTATAACACTCAAACCAAGGTTGAAATTCTCGAACTTCGAGCTTCTACGGAACTAAAAGGGTTTTTCCGGGGATATAGTAGTTGGAAAAAATCACAATAGCACTTGAGTTGAAATTAGAAAGGTATGTCTTATTTTGTGCAATTCATCTTGACAAGAATTCTTCATTTCATTCAAAGTCAAAACAAATTGAAGTCCGTTATCACTGAATTCGTGATTCTTTGGATTCGTGATTCTTTGGATGAGAAGATGTTAAAAGTCGAAAAGATTCATACATGTGGTGAAAAACTATCACCCTAAAATAAAAGCGGAAGCATAGCAACCGTAGTGGAATGCAAAAAAATAGCATTAAAGTAAGAAAGAACGAAAAAATAACGACACGAGAATCTTACCTAGGTTTGAACCAACAATGTCTTACGTCCTGTTTTTGGAGAATCAATTTAATAGAGTTATAATATGGATTACAAACCCTAAACAATGTCTTACGTCCTGTTTGTTTAGGTTTTAGGTTTCACAATCTTCTCGTTTACAATGAGTATATATATATATATATATATATATATATATATATAAGTTTTTAGAATTCATAATTATGGTAAATATCATGTGATATCTTTGACATCTCCACTATTGTATGATCTCGTGGCGGTTTAGTTGACATTTCCATAATAATACGATTTGATTGACATCTTCACCATTATTTGATTTCATGTCTTTTTTAATCCAACAAATAATCGCATATATCTTCCTTCCCCTTTTTGTACCTAACATTGAGGCACACCAAATTGGGCATCAAAACCCTAAGCACAATTCCACAATACATATGATAATGGATCAGATATGATGACAAATGTGTTGTCACGAAATAAGTTTGAGTTATGTTGCTTGGATGTCGGGTTGACATTGCCTTCCAACTAGTTGGTTAGGGGAGTTTGTTAGGTTTTTTGTCCTCCTAGATAGATCCAACATGGTGTGAGCTTTATTTAGGATCACAATATAAAATGTGAATGGACATTATTTTTCATTTAGGTTTTCACTGGGTTTTACAGAACAACAAGAGAGAGAGAATAACAAAAATAGATGCATGGGTTTGAGGTAACAGCTGGAAAAGATATATGTTTGTCAGAGTTTGCACCGTTTGATCGACTTCAAACATTGACAGTTTGTTAGTTATTTATGAGCTATGTTCTAAACGGTGAAAATATGTATTTCGAGACTTCTAAGTTAATCCAACACAAAACCAGATTTGCAGAATTAGTATGGTCGGTTGATCTGGTTTTTTTTTAGTTGTTATTGTCAAGATTGTTGTGTGATCTTAATACAATTGATTAGTAGACTCTAGTTTGATTATATCTAGAGTGAACCATTACTTGTAACATTTAGATTGTTAAGTGGTTTATACCGGTCCTGTAGTTTTTACTCTCGTTTTGTAAGGTTTCCAAGCTAAAACTTGTTTTGAATTGGTGTTTCAATTTTATTATATTTTGTTCCTCTCTTCTACTTAATTAATTGGGAGTATTTTTTACAACTTAATTGAATAAAAAGTCAACATTGGTCAGATTAGAGTAAAGGTGAGTCCTTACCTGAATAAAAAGTTAGTCCTGATCAAAGTAAAATGTCTTATCTGGAGTAAAAATATGCCATCACCGAAATAAATAAAATTATGTATAAACAAAGTAATAAAAAATTCCCAAACTAACCCAGCCCAATTCAAAAGTCAAGTCCAACCCAAAAGTCAATTCAGCCCAGCCCAAGTTGGAAGGAAATAGAAATTAAAAATAAAAACTTTCGAGGGCTAATATGCAAAAGAAAAGAAGTCGAGAGGGCTAACTGAAAGAAATAAAAGATACCATAAACGAAACAACTTTCAGGTAGACAAACAAATGACGAAATGACCAACTTACCCTCCAACTGAAAAGAAAAATAAAACTGAATAAAGACTATTTCATCATCCTCTCTAATCTATCTCATCTTTTTGGACAATAATTTATTTTTAGAATTGTTTTTGTATAAATAAATATAAGTTATAAATGTTTAGATAATTTTGTCAATTAAATTATGAAGATGAATTTATATATTAATAAATTAAAATAAGTAGTTGATTAATTACATTTATTCGGAAACAATAAGATTCAAGAATCCATCATTATAAAAAGAATCAATGAATGAATCATAAGGAAGCAAAACTTTTCTTTCTGTATGCATGGGTCTTCTTCATTCTTCTTCTTGCAAATCTTGTTCAACTTGCTAACATTTTTCTTTGATTAATTCCTTTAGAGAATTTGATCAAGAACAGTATGATTCAAGTTGCTAATTCCAATGGAGGGGATACGAGCTACTCTAACCAAATGGAGGCGTGATACGATCATGGTCTTTTACTTTTATTTTGATAAAACAAATCCACATCCAGTTTATAGATGGCTCATATCGTTTGTTTTGTCAATTGTCTATGCTCTCCGTGTTTATTATGCACAAAGATTCTACTTTGTTACATATGTTCTTGTCGTCTATATATCGAATAAGCTGATTGAGTTTCTTTCACCTAATATTGATCCGGAGTTGGATTCTTCTACTGGACCTAACTTACCTATTGAAGGGTCGAATGATTTCAAGCCTTTAATTCACCGTCTACCTGAATTTAAGTTCTGGTATAATATGATCAAATGGAGTTTTCTTGATTTTCAAAGAATATTACAAGAAACAAGAGATGTATATGTGACTAAACTAACTAGTACTTATTTGTTTTTGTCTTTGGTTATAGGTACTCTTGTATAAAAGCATTATGTGTAGCCTTATGCTGGACCTTCATCCCCATATTTGACATTCCATCTTCATGGTTGCTTATTTTATGGTTAGTTCTAATTGGTTTAACGAATAAACGACAAATCATGCACATGATACGACCCATTCAACTTTGAAAAACAGGTAATCTTTTTAAAGAATTAATGAAATTTTTTTAAGGATTTTATTAATTTTGTGTTTTTTGTCATCAGAGATATAACTGAAAGAAATCTTATGGGACTATGTACCAAGAGTGGCTTTGTTTCAAGGATCAGCCAACAAAGAAAAAAATAAGAATGTTCATTTGTATTGTATATTTGTAATAGGTTCAAAAACTGACTTTCTTTTAAGGAAATGCATTATGGTTTATGTAACATGGAAATATTTGGATCTTGGATTAAGGTTTTGTTTGCACTATGGATATTATAATTAGAATTTTCAAAAATTTAAATTCTGTGGGAAATTTCTTGAATTGTAATTTTTAACCAATTTATTTCATTTTATTTGTTAGGCGAAATAATTTAAATAAACTCAACATATCAAACAATACTTCACTATTCTCATTTAATTTATTAATTAAAATATTAAAATATTTATTATTTTAAAAAATAAATAAACTATTTTAATATTATATTTTATATCATTTAATACTATGTAAAATAAGGATAGGGTCAGTTTGAACTTAAAATAAATAATTGAAAATATCCCCTTACACCAATCTTTAACAATATAATGATTAATATGATGGATATGCTACAAAACCATGGATCTTGTAAAGAATGAAGCGCTCTACATTATCATTAATCCCACAAAGACTTAAGTGGAATATATCTCATTCGGTAAGTAAAAAAAATTAGAAGGGAGATTATCTATCTATTTTATTTGGTTACTCCAATAATTATTTATCTGATAGGAGATTTCACGAATTTGGAGTCACAATTATGACTTTTTTTAAATAATTTTTCTGTGAGGTGATTTATTTATTTTTATCCTCGTGTAATGAGTTGAGAACATATCACCTATCTTCTCGTATGCGTCATAATTCTTATCTGATTCCACTGATTCTTTCTCTAAGCACCTTGATAGGAGACTCACTTGCAGCCCGTGTCACCCATGGAGGTACTGGTACACAATTCATCCACCTTAGTCTCTTCCATCAGGTCTCGTTCAGTCGTGAAGTCCGAGATAGGATATGAGCATGAAACTCTTACGGGCATATTAATAGAACCTAGAGTGCATAAGTCGTCACACAAAGATTAAATTCTCAAGGAGTGAGGTCTCGGTAATCAACTCAATATACGACCCCCGACGATCGATTATCGGTCTTACTAGCCTAAACTCCCCTCCACACGACGCGGGATGAGATGATTGTGATGAGGGAGCAGATAAGCTTCATATTATCCCTAATTCCTGTTAACTCTCGCCCTCCACGTCCCTCTGCCCCTCCCACTAGAGATGATGCTCCTCCCACTTGAATTCTGGTTAATTTAAGGTTAATATGATTTTTTAAGTCTAGTTAGTTTTTGGTTATGTGCTTTTTGAAGTAGGTTAATTGTTAAAAATATGTAATATATTAGTTATATTTATTAGTCAGTTCATAGATAAACTCAATAGTTAAGAAGCTGAAAGGTTTGTGTCTAACGGCTAATTATTAATTGCATATTAATAGTCTCTTTTGTGTAATTACAAGATAACATCTTTGCTACAATAATAACAATATCTCTTTGTATTCTCTTTTCTACATGGTATCAGAGCACGGTTGATCCGGCTCAATCTAATCTATTGAAAATCTGACCTTACATCTTCTTTTTTCACCAAGCTCAAGTGGCTCTTTAGATCTTTTGTTTTCCTCCTTCTTCATCCGATTGAAGAGGAACTAGATCTTCTATTTTCACCAAGCCCAAGTGGCTCTCTAAATCTTTTGTTTTTCTCTTTCTTCATCGGATTGGAGAGAAACAATAATATAATCTCGCCATACTCTGATTCTCTTCATAACTGTCTATTATTCTCATATTATTTTTTCTATTTTCTCTAAGCCCAAGTGGTTATCTGAATCTTTTTTTCTCTTTTTCATCGATTTGGATAGGAGCAGCAATGGCCACCGGAAATGGTCAGAGAGGATTTCTCGCCAAAGGAAACGGAAAACACAGTATAATGAGAAACTGGAATTTGATTGGGTCAAATGAAGAAATGGCTTCTAACATTTTTAAGGTGGAGGAGAGTTTCTCAGATTGGGCTCTCCCTTCAAACAAGCAGACCCAAGCTGAAGGGAATACTCCAAAGCCTAATCATAATAAAATGCATGGTGTGGATCCAAACAACTTAAAACTCTTTCTCCAATTCTCTAAATTCATGAAAACTCGACAAGAAAAGTCCACTAATCAAGTGGACCCAGGTATTTCTGCGCATTCTTCTAATTTCAATTCCGTTTCAAACTATTGGATTGTTGATTCCGGCGCCACAGATCACATGACTAAAAATAAAGAATTTTTTGAAAATTTAAATTTGGAAAAACTCAATCAAAATGTTAAAGTAGCTAATAATTCTAGTATTCTCATTCATGGAATTGGATCAATTAAACTTTTCTCAAAACAGTTTGATAATGTCTTGTATGTTCCTGAATTATCACCAAATTTAATCTCGGTTAGTAAAATCACAAAGGACCATAATTGTTTAGTTATTTTTTTTTGACGTTGATGTTGTTTTTTAAGAAAGGTCGATCGGGATCACGATTGGTAGAGGAAGACTTGAAAATAACCTTTACATTATTAAACTTTCTAGTTATGCTTTACAATCCAAGAATAATTCTGATTTTCTATGGCATCGTCGTTTAGGACATCCATCAAAGCATGTGCTTAAAAAATTATTTCAATCGAAGTTTGATTTTTTAGATTGCGATGTATGTCATTTTGCTAAACAAGTCAGACTTCCGTTTCACAATTCAAATAGTATATCTAAAGCTCCTTTTGAGTTAATTCATTCTGATGTTTGGGGTCCAGCACCTACTACTTCTTATAATAATTTTAAATATTATGTTTCATTCATAGATAATTTTTCAAGAGCCACCTGGATTTATTTGCTACACGATAAATCAGAAGTATTTTCAAAATTTTTAGAGTTCGTTTCTTTTATTGAAAACCAATTTCAAGTTTCAATAAAATTATTTAGAACTGACAATGGTACTGAATATATCAATAAAAAAAATTTCATCTTTTCTCAAAACAAAAGGTATAATACATCAAACCTCTTGTGTCCATACCCCGGCCCAGAATGGTACGGCGGAAAGGAAAAACCGTCATCTTCTTGAGGTTACTCGCTCTTTATTATTTCAATCTAATGTTCCAAAAAGATTTTGGTCTGATGCTTTACTTACTGCTACTCATCTCATTAATCGTATTCCTAGCAGTATTCTTAATAATTTGAGTCCTTTAGAAAAATTAAAAAACAATAAAAGTGACCTTAATCATCTCCGCGTCTTCGGTTGGGTATGTTATGTGCATATAAACCATATTGATAAATTAAGTCCTCAATCAGTTAAAACTATTTTTCTTGGTTATTCGACTCCCCAAAAGGGATATAAATGTTATGATCTTATTTCTAAAAAACTATATATTTCTCGTAATGTCATCTTTAATGAAGATGAATTTTATTACAAAAATAAGGAGGATAATAATGATGATCTCAATGAGTTTAGTTGGCAAGATCATGTATTGCCCGTGGATATGAATTGTTCTTGCAGGAATATATTTTCTGACAGTGATTCAAATACTTCTCAAAATAAAGAAGCAGAAAAAGGGACACCATGTGATATCCCACAAGAAGAAAGTCACAATGATTCGGTCACAAATAATGACTATGAAACTCAAAGTGACATTCCAGACACTACTCATGAGACACTAAGTACACCTTCAGGGGGAGAAGGTAACAATGGATCAATATCCGGAAACATTTCAGAAACAACTACAAGGGATGACAATGTTCGAAGGTCAAGGGTTGTTCAACCATCGAAAAAGCTTAAAGATTATCATCTTTATTTGGTAAAGTATCCTATTCAAAAATAATTATCATATGAAAATGTATCTAATGAATATCATGCTTTTATCACATCTGTTGATAAAATAGAGCCAAAAACATTTTAAGAAGCTAAGTCTAGCCCTACTTGGTGTGTTGCCATGCATAACGAATTAGAGGCTCTAGAAAAAAATAATACATGGACACTTGTCCCTCTTCCTAAAGGTAAGAAAGTGGTTGGTTGTAAATGGATATACAAAATCAAGTATGATAGCTTAGGAAAAATTGAAAGATATAAAGCCCAACTTGTTGCCAAAGGATACACCCAAACTTATGGATTAGACTATGAGGAAACCTTTGCACCTGTAGCAAAAATGAACACGGTAAGTATATTATTATCTGTTGCTGCAAATCAAAATTGGGATTTACATCAAATGGATATAAAAAATGCTTTTCTTCAAGGCGATCTGCAAGAAGAAGTATATATATATGTCTATCCCACAAGGATATAAGGAAAATCTTAACTCAAAATCTGTTTGTAAGTTGAATAAATTTATTTATGGACTCAAGAAATCTCCAAGGGCATGGTATTCTAAACTTAGTAACGCTCTTGTTCATCATAACTTTCGAAAAAGTTCTGCTGATTCTTCTCTTTTTATTAAAATTACTGTAAATACTACTACTATTGTACTTGTGTATGTGGATGATATTATAGTAACAGGTAATAACTCAAGTGATATCCTCAAGGTTAAAAAGTATCTACAGGAGCAGTTTGATATTAAAGATCTTGGCACTCTCAAGTATTTTCTTGGGATAGAAATTGCTCATTCTAAGAAAGGTTTGTTTCTTTCTCAAAAAAATATGTCTTGGACTTATTAAAAGAAACTGGTAAGCTTGCTGCAAAACCCGCAAAGACTCCCATTGAAACAACTGCCAAATTAAATACTGAAGAAGGTACACCTCTTTATGACATTAGTATGTATCAAAGACTTGTAGGTAAACTTATCTACCTAACAGTTACTCGTCCCGATATAACCTTTGCAGTTAGTAATGTAAGTCAATTCATGCATGCTCCAAAAACTTCACACCTTTCTGCTGTTTACAGGATTTTACATTATCTTAAAGCTACTCCTGTAGTAGACATATGGATGAAGCGAAACAACCGCATTGACGTCATTGGTTATACTGATGCTGATTGGGCAGACAACTTTGATAGAAAGTCCACTACCGGCTTTTGTACATTTGTTGGAGGAAATCTAGTGACGTGGAGAAGTAAGAAGCAAAATACCGTTTCCCGTTCAAGCGCCGAAGCTGAATATCATGCTATGGCGGCTACTACTGGAGAACTCATTTGGATTAAATATTTCTCAAAGACTTGGGAGTTGAGCTCAAGACCATAAAAATGTATTGCGACAATAATGTTGTTATATATATTGCATCAAATCCAGTATTTCATGAGCGCACCAAGCACATTGAAGTTGATTGTCACTTTATTCGTGAGAAAGTTCAATCTGGTGAAATTAAAACCCCCTTTATACCTAGCAAAGATCAACTTGCTGATATTTTCACGAAGGCTCTAGATAAAAGAAATGTTGATAGCATCATCGACAAGTTAGGAGTAATCAATCTCTTTACTCCTGACTTGAGGGGGAGTGTTAAAAATATGTAATATATTAGTTATATTTATTAGTCTGTTCATAGATAAACTCAATAGTTAAGAAGCTGAAAGGTTTGTGTCTAACGGCTAATTATTAATTGCCTATTAATAGTCTCTTTTGTGTAATTACAAGATAACATCTTTGCTACAATAATAACAAGATCTCTTTGTATTCTCTTTTCTACATTAATTTATGGTTTTTGTGGATTGATGAATTGTGGATTTATGATTGTAGTTTGTGGATGATTGTTGATTTGGATTGATGATTGTGGTTTTTGGTTATTAATGGTTTTGTAAAATGGATAATTATTATTATTGTTTATATAGGTACAAATATGAAATATTAAAAAAAAATAAAAAAATAAAAATCGATTATTTTTTTTAGTAACGGTTTTATGTATAAGAAAATCGTTACTAATATAACTTTATCTGTAACGGTTTAACAAATAAGAAAACCGTTAATGAAACTCCCCAAGCAACAGTAACGGCTTTCGAAAACCGTTACTGAAATTCTCCCAAAAATATTAACGATTTAACAAATAAGAAAACCGTTACTGATAACTTTATCTGTGACGGTTTAACCTCGACTAAAACCGCTACTGTTGTTGAGGGAGTTTCAGTAACGGTTTTCGAAAACCGTTACTGATACCAGAGAAGTATTAGTAACGCTCGTTTCTGTAACGAATGGTAACGGTTTTATTCACTATCACAGAAAGTTATCAGTAACGTTTTTGAGGCTTTCAGTAACGATTTTCGCCCTTACTGATACCTATTTTCCTACTAGTCTATATTTCATATAGACAAATCATTCTTAACAAGTTGTTCATCTTCAAGATGATTGTCAGTCGCATTCCACATAACCTCGACTTCCCCATTGCGCTCCTAAAGACTATCTTATGCATTGTCCGACAAAAAATAAAACATAGGCGCATTCAACAGAGTCAATGGCCTTTCAGATCACAACGCAGCCCTATAAACGAACATATCATTTTTCACGTCAATTGTATTCGAAAAATGATCCACCTATTATCTATCCCGCACGAAACAATGTCCACCCGACGTTATGTTTCAGCCCGATATTTTCATCCATTTTTACAAATCCACATAACTCGATCATGCACTTCTTAACCATTCAAAGCTCCAACAAGCCGATGTCAGCCCAAATGGTCAGATCCAAGTGTCACGAGTCCTCTCGGCTCTCGGTTTGGACGGGCAGCCTTCTGCGTGCACCCACTTACCACCGCAAACAAAATCAGGTAAGTGCATACTAACCCACATCAAAAAACAAAGATAAACAATCACACAATATAACCACTAAGACATTTTTTACGTTGAAAATAAATTTAACAATGTAATCAAATTAATTGCATTCTATTTTTAACTCATTGAATGTATTAAATAAAACTGAATTATTACATAAAATAAAGTCACATCTATTACTGCAAATTAATTGAATATGAATGCATGCTTTTATAGTGCTTTTTGTACCACTCTCTTTTTGTACTAAATGCAAATCAATTGTATTTGATTAACAAAATGTTTGTTTTTCAATGTAAGACAAATCATATACTTTGATTTCATTTTGGAATACGATTGTTTATTTGCATTCTAGCTCATCTTCATTCATACTAATGAAAATTATCTACATAGTTCAAATTTCAACAAATTTGTCCAACCTCAACTTCTTGAACTTGCATTTAAGATTAGTTATAAACTCATGACAATATTTTGATTGAATAAATTATAAAAATTAAAGAAAAAATAGGAATACTAATAAATAAATGAACAATGGTTGAGACAAGAGCAACAACCTTTAGTCTCTTGGTGATATTGGGATATTTGTCCAAGAATTTAGGTTCAATCAAAAACCAGAAGTCCACGACATTGTTTCGCTCTTCAAAGAGACGTATGCCTTCAAACATTAGTTAGGGTTCTTTTTTGTTCAACATGAATTTTGAATTTCGCATTTGTCACCACATAATAGTAAGTATTGCTAACTTGTGTTCATGCATCTCATGATAGTAAAACACGAACACTTCAGTCTAACACATTTTTTAGTCTCAAATAGTATGATAAAGACTGTTTTTGCTGTTAAATAAATATATAAACAATTTATTAAGTTGTTGAGTTATGAAAAAAAAGATGATAGAATATTGGAAAAAAGCTCACTTAGACGTATGTACTTGTACAACTAGCTCACTTAGACGTATGTATAATAAAAGATCATTTAAATATATGTACTATCAAAAATTGGCTCATTTAGCCTCTTTTAGTAACCATGGTTAACTTTTATTTTTAAATTTATATATTTATTAATTAAATATTAATATATTTTCTCTCTCTTTTCTTTTCATTTATTATTTCATTTATTACTAATAAATGAACCTTCTATTTTTTTTTTTCATAATTTTTTATTATTTCTATATGAGTATTTATGATTTATTATTTTAATTTTATTTTATATATATATACATGAGCATTCATTATTAATTATTTTAACTCTATATTTCTTTTTCTTTTATATATATATATTTTTTTATATTTACATTAATTATTAATTATTTTAAATTTGTTTATCCCAATAATTAAATATAACAATGAAAATTCTTTCAACAATAAAAATCCTTCAACACAAAAATAAATTAATTAAGAATTAAGAATTTGATAATAATAAAAACTCATTCATGAAACACCAAAAGAGTAATAATCAAATATTAGACAAAACAATTCATTTACTAATATAAGTCGTGAATAAAAATTAAATAAAAAATTATTAATTTCATTTTTATTTATATTAAACTAAATAAGAAAAAACCATTTTTCATTTTTATTATATTAAATTAAATAAGAAAAAAACAAATTTATAAAAAAAAATGAGAATTTAAGAAATATGAGAAATAAAAATTAATAAAAAAAAGATAAAATATAAAATAAAAATTAATATTAAAATAATAAAAAATTTAAGAATAAAATAAATTACCTACTTTAATTAATGAGAAAGAAAGAGAGAGAAAATATATTAATATTTAATTAATAAATATATAAATTTAAAAATAAAAATTAACCATGGTTACTAAAAGAGGCTAAATGAGCCAATTTTTGATAGTACATATGTTTAAATGACCTTTTATTAGTACATACGTACCTTTTATTAGTACATACGTCTAAATGAGCTAGTTGTACAAGTACATACGTCTAAGTGAGCTTTTTTCCTATAATATTTATACTTATAAGAACAAACCCAAATATGTATTTTGACTATCTAAAATACCACTAAGGAGTTTTTCACACTACTTAATATAAATCACACAAATATTTATTTAATTAGCTCCCATGTTTGAGTAGGTGACTGTATCTCATGAGTATTGTGTTCATTTAAAAATACTAATTACTTCATATAAGGATCCGTTTATCCCAATTTTTAATGAACTAGTATTATTAGGAAGATTTGAGTATGAAAAGAGAATTATATAATTGTTTTCTGGGTATTTCAAAAAATAAACATAAGCACAATTACTCCAAAGTTGAAACTAGAACTTTCTAGAAGATGATTTTATCAATATTTAGTGTTACTCTACTTTTTTTTAGTTAGATTTGGTAAACAAAATCATGACACTTAAAAAATTATAATGTTGTGTTCGGTAATTTTAATTTTAGATAGGATTAACTATTTAAAATTAAGAATAGTAATTGAAATTAAAATTTTATTTTTATTGAAATTCAAATCAATGGTATTTTATAATTATCCATTCACACTTTTTAGCTAACCTGTAATTCTAATATTTTTTATTTGAAAGTTGACATGTTTAACGGATAATTTTATTTTTAATTTATAAAATTAAAATTTTGAATCGATATAAATATGTAAAATGTTAAATTGGTATTTTTTAATTTAGAAAATTAAAATGTCGAACAGATTTTTTATTTTATTTTATTTTAAAGTTAAATGCTGAATCGAATTTTTTTTTTTTTTAATTTAAGATGTTAATATTCTAACCGATATCTTTTTAATTTAAAAACTTAACCTGACGAATCAATATTTTATTTTAATATAAATCGAATCATAAACCAAATTTTGACAATTTATAGTAGATGCATCGAACAAATATTTAAAAATATAAATAATATATATTTAAATTGTTTTTATTATATATTTTTTAAGCATAAATTTTTTAATTAAATTATGATTTTATAATTTTTCAAATATAAAAATTGAATTATAATTTATTGTCTATTATAGGGAAATTAAAATTTTGAATTCATATCAATTTTAATTCTAATTTCACTCCTCCTCTAAATGTAGTTATGTGTATAAATGGATGAATTTATAATTCAAAATAAAGAAATTTATTTCATTGAATCAATTATTTAGTTACTAAAATATATCTCTGTTTTTCAATTGTCCTTCAAAATAACATTGAATTTGAAAATTAAATTATACGTCAATAGTTCTGTTGAAAATTTCATTAAATAATTTATACATATGTTCAAGATGTAATATTAATTATTTTTATATAATTAATTGATGCTCCAATTATTATTTATAAATTGAAAGACTAGGGGTTCATTATGTTAATCTAGATTCGATTAAAAGTTTGGGGCCAATAAAAATTTGTTCTTTATAAGACCATTTGAAAATACTTACAATATCTGGATATAAATTTGGATCTAAAAACATTATTTTATTTTAAAATTCCAATTATACAACATAGGTCGGAGAAATCGAATAATAGCACATGTTTAGCAATTCAGAAATAAACAAGCTACAACAAGGCCTAACAATTCTTTTTCCCTTTTGTGTAATCAAATAGACAGCCAAAACAATTGAGCATCAAACAATCAAAAAACATAGAGCAGGACACCAAGATTTTACGTGGAAAACCCAAATTAGGTAAAAACCACGGGACACTTCGACCACTTAAATCATCCACTATATCAAATGGGTATACAATGTAGTTCAATACAAGCCTAGAGGTAATCTAACAAAAGTTATCAATTGACATCATCATAACTTGTCATTCACATACATTATCATCATCATTAAAGATGGCTAACCAAATGGAGAAGAGATAAAGTAAATCAAAGAAGAATCTGCTGCTTCAATGAAGGAATTGCTGCTTCAATGGAGGAAGAACTGCTGGAAGAGAGAGAGAGAAAAACCAATCTAAAACTGCTGTGTTTTTTTTTTTCCTTAATTAAATATGCCCTAATGGGCTTTATTAATTTGCTAGGTCCAGCTGCCAAATGAGCTGACCCAACAAATCTCCCCCGTCAGCACAACTTCGCGGGCTCCAATAAACCCGCTCTCTCCCGACAATCTTCAAACTTGTCCTTAGACAAGGATTTCGTAAACATATCAGCACCATTCTCACTTGTATGAATCTTCTCCAAGTTCAGCTCTTTTGCCTCAAGCACATCACGTATCCAATGATATCTCACGTCGATGTGTTTGGATCTCGAATGAAAAGCTGAATTCTTTGAGAGATGAATGGCACTTTGACTGTCGCAAAACAAAGTAAACTTCTCTTGCTTTTGGCCCAACTCTTGTAGGAACTTCTTCATCCATAAACCTCTTTACATGCCTCAGTAGCTGCAATATACTCAGCTTCTGTAGTAGACAAAGCAACACACTTTTGTAACCTTAACTGCCACGAAACAGCACCGCCTGCAAAGGTAACCAAAAAACCTGATACAGATTTTCTTGAATCAACATCACCCGCCATATCAAAATCTGTAAAGCCTTCCAAAATAGGAGTATCACTTCCGAAACATAAACGTGCTTTCGAAGAGCCTCGAAGATATCTGAGAATCCACTTAACAGCCAACCAATGTTCTTCTCCAGGGTTGGAGAGGTACCGACTAACAACACCAACTGCGTGTGCTATGTCCGGTCTTGTACATACCATGGCATACATAAGACTACCAACTGCAGAGGCATAAGGTACATTCTTCATTTCATCTTTCTCTTTCTCACTTGTAGGACATTGTTTAGAACTTAATTTGAAATGACATGCAAGTGGAACTGAAACCGGTTTTGCATTTTTCATTGCAAACCTCTCAAGTACCTTCTCAATGTACTTCTCCTGTGATAGTCAAAGTGTTCTGTTTTTTCTGTCTCTTGTGATTTCCATGCCTAAGATCTGCTTCACTGAACCCAAATCCTTCATCGCAAAAGACTTGTTCAAATCCCTTTTGAGCTTCTCAATTTTTGCAATATCTTGCCCAACAATCAGCATATCATCAACATAGAGCAGAAGAATAACATAATCATCAACACCGTATCTCTTGATGAAAACACAATGATCAGAAGTAGTCTTACTGTACCCATTTGCTTCCATGAAGGAGTCAAATTTCTTGTACCATTGTCTAGGCGCTTGCTTGAGCCCATACAAGCTTTTCCTCAACCTGCAGACAAGATCTTCTTTATCTTTAACTTTGAAACCCTCGGGTTGTTCCATATAGATCTCTTCCTCCAAGTCACCATGGAGAAATGCAGTCTTCACATCCAGTTGTTCAATTTCCAAATCTTGACTAGCAGCCAATGCCAACACAACTCTGATGGATGACCTCTTCATAACTGGTGAGAAGATCTCTTCAAAATCAATCCCCTTTTTCTGTCCAAAGCCCTTCACAACCAGCCTTGCTTTGTATCGAGGTTGTGAGCTATTTTCTTGGTGCTTCAACTTGAATATCCACTTGTTCTTCAAAGTCTTCTTTCCTTTTGGAAGTTTCACCAAGTCATAAGTTTCGTTCTCTTGCAAGGAATTTATCTCTTCTTGCATTGTCACCGACCACTTGTTCTTTTTTTTCATGAGACAATACTTCTTAATAGGTTTCTGGTTCTCCCCCGTCAGTCAACATCACATACTCATTGGGAGGATACCTACTAGAAGGTTGTCGCTGCCTAGTAGATCTTCTAATATGCTGATCATCAGGTGGCTCTAGAGAACTATCATCATCTTGTTCAGCTTCCTCTGTTAGCTCAGCATCAACTAAAGGAGTCTCATCAACCTCAACTTGGGCATTCTCCACATCATTGGGCTGTGATTGTGGTGTACGAATCCTACCATTGTCAGGCAATTCATTATCTGTAGACTTCGGCTTTTCCTTTTTCTCAAAGTCTTCAATGGTCTGATCTTCAAAGAATACCACATCTCTGCTTCTAATGAGTTTCTTGTTAACCGGATCCCAACATCGGTACCCAAATTCTCCGTGACCATACCCAATAAAGATACACTGTCTCGTCTTGCTATCAAGCTTAGCTCTCTCATCTCGAGAACATGAACAAACACTTTACAACCAAAAACTCTCAAGTGATCATAAGAGACGTCTTTACCTCTCCAAACTCTTTCTGGAACGTCGCCATCTAAAGGAGTTGAGGGTGAAAGGTTTATCAGATCAACCGCTGTCTTCATTGCTTCTCCCCAAAAGGATTTTGGCAACTTAGCATGAGACAACATACACAAAATTCTCTCATTGATAGACCTGTTCATCCTCTCTGCAACTCCATTCTGTTGAGGTGTTTTTGGCACAGTCTTCAAAAGCTTGATCCCATGACTTTTACAGTATTCCACAAATGGTCCTCTGTATTCGCCACCATTGTCCGAACGAACACATTTCAACTTCTTCCCAGTTTCTCTCTCCACTTCAGCATGAAACAACTTGAAGTAATCCAATGCTTGATCCTTAGTCTTCAAGCAATATGCCCACACCTTCCTTGAGCAATCATCGATAAAAGTGATGTAATAATGAGCACCACCTAAAGTCAAGGAATCCATAGAACATATGTCTGTGTGAACCATATCTAGGATATTAGGCTTCCTAGATGGAGAGAAACTTTTGAAGGAAACTCTATGTTGCTTACCAACTAAGCAATCTGTGCATGTCTTCAAATCTGTGGACTTTAAGCCCTGGAGATCGATTGTCTTGGAGAGAACTTGCATGCCATTCTGACTTAAGTGACCAAGTCTTTTATGCCAAAGCTGTGCTGAACAATCATTAACTGCATTTGCTTCTCCCCCGTAAGACTTAGTCTCTGTCACATAAAGAGAACCGACCTTCTTTCCTTTAGCTATCACCAAAGACCCCTTAGTGAGTTTCCATTTTCCTTCACCAAAGTAACTATGATAGCCCTCATCATCAAGAATACCAGTAGAGATCAAATTCATCCGAATATCAGGAACATGTCGAACATTCTTCAAAAGTAGTTTGCACGAAGTGTTAGTATCCAAACAGACATCTCCTTTTCCAACAATCTTACACGTAACATGGTTTCCCAACGTCACTGAACCAAACTGTCCACTAGTGTAAGAAACAAATATATCACAACGATTGGTGACATGATAAGAAGCACCTGAGTTTACCACCCATTGTGTATCTTGAGAAACAAGGTTGATACTATCATTATCGTAAACAATATCGATGTCGTTACCACCCACATCTGCAACCTTACTACTTCCATCTTGCTTATTCTCCTTTTGTTCCCGCTTCAAAGATCTGCACTGATACTTCTTGTGTCCTGGCTTGCCACAATGATAACATGTAATCTCTTTTCTCGAGCTGGATGTTCCCCGTGACCTGTCTGAACTGCCACTGCGATTCTTTGGAGTTTTACTTTTACTTCTACCCCTTTTCTCAGTCACGAACACCTGAATTGGAGTCGAGAAGCCCTGTTCTTTTCTTCTAGCTTCTTCATTCAGAACGCTCTCTTTCATCATTTTCAAAGTGAGCTTACCTTGTGGAACAGAATTGGTAATTGAAACCACAAGTGTTTCCCAACTATCAGGCAGAAAATTAATCAAACACATAGCATGAAGTTCATCATCAAATTTCATTCCTATCGCAGCCAACTCATTTAGAATCCCCTGAAAAGCATTTAGATGCTCAGACATAGAAGACCCATCTTGATATTTCAACGAGCAAAGCTTCCTAAATAGAAATGCTCTGTTTTGAGTGTTGTTCTTCTCATACAGCTCACTCAAAATAGTCCACACTTTATGAGCATTAACCTCAGTAGCCACATGTTGATACACACTGTTGTCAACACATTGCCTGATTTTAACAACTGCCTTTCTGTTCAGCTTCTTCCAATCTGCATCTGTCATAGCCTCCGGTTTTCCTTTATCACCCAAAATAGTGTTTTCATAATCATAATTACACAATAAGTCCTCCATCCGTGACTTCCAGATTGTGTAATTGGTAGCTGTGAATTTGATCATTGTTCCATTACTGCTCAACGATTTCTTCCATTTGAATTATACAAGAATCACCACCAAACGAACTCAGCTCTGATACCACTTGTTGGAGAAATCGAATAATAGCACCTGTTTAGCAATTCAGAAATAAACAAGCTACAACAAGGCCTAACAATTCTTTTTCCCTTTTGTGTAATCAAATAGGCAGCCAAAACAATTGAGCATCAAACAATCAAAAAATAGAGAGCAGGACACCAAGATTTTACGTGGAAAACCCAAATTAGGTAAAAACCACGGGACACTTCGGCCTCTTAAATCATCCACTATATCAAATGGGTATACAATGTAGTTCAATACAAGCCTAGAGGTAATCTAACAAAAGTTATCAATTGACCTCATCCTAACTTGTCATTCACATACATTATCATCATCATTAAAGATGGTTAACCAAATGAAGAAGAGATAAAGTAAATCAAAGAAGAACTTGCTGCTTCAATGAAGGAATTGCTGCTTCAATGGAGGAAGAACTGCGGGAAGAGAGAGAGAGAAAAACCAATCTAAAACTGCTGTGTTTTTTTTCCTTAATTAAATATGCCCTAATGGGCTTTATTAATTTGTTAGGCCCAGCTGCCAAATGAGCTGACCCAACAACATATGTCCAATAAAAATTCAAATTCTTAGTTTTAAGCTTTTAAATTAACAACATAATTGGAATTGTCATTCCAATATAATATGAATTCACCACACAAAACAAACACTTAAAAGTTCAAAAGTTTTTTAGCGAATTGGTTGAGATAGTCGTCTACAGATGTATACTTGACATCGGGATAGAGTTCCGAAGCCTCCACTCCAAACGACGACTCGATTTCAAAGTTAGTTTGATCCCCCTTTATGAAAGCAGAGTGACAAAGTGATAATGCCATTTTCATTGGAAAATCAGCTTCTGCAAATATTGTTTAAAGAACAATAATCATGAGATAGTTTAGTCAATTGAAAAAAAAAACATTGATCATAACAAAACAAAACAAAAAGACATAGGAATTTGGAAAATTTGTTACCTTTTATATTCTCGAGAACTTCCTTCTCAGGTACATAAATTTTCTCGAGAGACTTGCCAATCTTCTTCTCCCACATTGTCGCGAGCTCATTGAGGGAGACAATGTTGTTTGTTGGTCTTATGTAAAGAGTTTTATTTAAGGTTCTTGGATCATCTATTGCTTTGATTGTATATGTCCCAATGTCGATTTCTCTATTGAAAACCACTTTATAAAAAAAAGAAGAGGAAATCCATTGTGAATTTTATTATTTCAAACAAATAAATATGTTCAAAACAAAGATTCAACTAACTAGCATTTGTTTTCTTTTTTTACCTTTAGGAGTGCCATCGCCTAAAATGACAACCTTCTCAGTTGGAAGAGTGGAGGCTTCAAACTGGGCAAGTGTCGAAAGGAAACGTTCGCCAAAACAGTTGGAAGAAACGTATGTGTAAGGGATATTATTCGCCTCGATTGCTCGACGAATGTTAACTTTGACTGCGTATGTTGATTTTGCTGGCTCTACTACGTTGTTTCTTTCCACATCACTTCCAAATTCAGAAGGAAAGAATCTCTGAAATTCATTTTGAAAAAATCTCAAAATTCATCATGATAACTAAAAATATACCTAGGCCAAAATTCACAAACTCTAGAATTTGGTTGTTTAAAAGATCAACTTCAATTGATCAATTTATTTATTAGCCAAAAATCGTTATTCAATGATACAATTATACTTAAAAAAAATATTATATATTTTCAAATATGGACGGCATTTTAACATGGCACCCCACAGGCACCCCACAGTCATGAATCTACGCTTACATTCAAAACACTTATATTGGGAATCGAACCCTTTAACTTTTTTTTATCTCTTGTATCGACTTTTCTCAATTAGTATTTTAATGGTTTATAATGATAGAATAATATATTATTATTAATCAAAATAAAAAATAAAAATTAAAAAAAATGATACCTGAATGTTACCAGCTTCTTTAACGGCGTCAATAACCTTAGTCTGTTTGGCAACCAAATCCTTTCCAACGGCACAAATAACAACGTCAACTTGTTTCATTGCTTTCACCAAACTCTCATGATCATCTATATCCCCCTGCGTTACATTTTATTTAAATGTTAACTAAAGTTTTATAACAAATTAATTAAATTATTATTAAATAAATAAATATACACACATGAATAAGAGAGACTCCAAAATCTTTAAAACTCATATAGAGATCAGATTTATTTGGATCTGTAATAGAGCTTTCTCTAACTAGAGCAAAAGTTGGATGACCGGCTCTAGCACTTGCTTCCACTATAAATTTACCGATATAACCAGTTCCTCCAATTATCAGAACCTTTCTTTTCTTCTCCTTTTCAATCTCATTTTCTAATTGTTCCGGTGATCGCACCACCACTTTTTCCGGTGACTGTACCTCCTGTTCATTTTCCGATGAAGCCATTTTTTGTGGTTCCGGTGACAGAAACACTACTTTTTCCGGTGACTTTAGCTCTTCTTGATGTTTCGGTGACAGCAACTCTACTTTTTCCGGTGACTGTATTTTTACAAAATATTATAATTAATTAATTCAACTTAACATGGGTACATCTTATTATATTTATGTTTAAGTTTGTAATAGAAAATGTTAATACTTTTTTAATAAAAAATTATGAACTTTTAGTTTATTGAAAGTGCTTTGGTATTAAAGAAATGTTTTTTTTCACGTTAACTAACTTGGAATATTTCTAAATAACTATAAATTTTATCAAACTGGAACTCTGTAAGAAGTCTTGCAATTTTGGACATTTACTTTAGAATTTCATAATTTTGCTATTTTTTATTAAAGTTATACAAAAACAAGGTTTTGTCTTTAACATTTTCAAACATCGTTAACTTATTATTTACAATTTACATGACATTTATAAATAAATAAAATATCAATGTTAGTAATAGATCCAAATCTATATCATCAACTAAAAGGGAAGAGATAATTTAGTATATATTTTCCATAAAAATATAAATATGCTATCAATATAAAGAGGTTAATTCGATGCTACATGTACAGCTAGCACTACCTGTATCCCACTCATGAAGTGACACATTTACACAAAAGTAAAGCATTTGTTATTTTTTTTTCAATTTGTACATGTGGCACTTTTTTAATGAATACCTGCACTACCCGTACATGTAGCATCGAACTAACCATATAGAGGGTCAGATTATCTAATTATCTACTTCACATGACCTTCACTTACCAATCTTAGGTATTGTTTCAATATTCTAACATGATTTATAAGATTGATGAAGTTTTCCAATTTAAATTGTTTTTTCCTTGAAAATGATCCAAGTATAAAGAATTGAAATCATAAACTTTATAGACATTAAATATTAGACTTTAAAATTGAATTATGAATCTCCAAGCCAGCTTAATTTGTTAAAAATAAAAAAATGATAATAATAAAAAATATATAAAAATCTTACCATTTTGATGGGAGAAAATGGGCAGGCTTCTTAGATGGAGCAAATGTGGTGGAGAGATCTGAGCTAGCATGGGAAATTATGAAGACGAGAAAGTTAGATTTTTGTAGTGTATGTAAGGAATCGTAAGAGTTGAAAGGTAGATGAGCAGCTGTTAGTCTAACTTGGGACTTTCTCTCTTTGAATAAACCATTCAACTGTAATTCTCTTTATTATTTTAATATATAAATGAGATCAAGATAACAACAAAAAATAATAATAATAAATACCAATATCTAAAGGATAATCAAGACATACTCGAAACACACAAATAAACATAAAATGTTCAACAAACAAACATAAAAATTAGCTTTAACAAGTTCGTCAACTAGTTCATCGACAGTCTATGTCGATTTTCACGAATAGATCTATTGTATTGTCATATGAAATAAATATATACAAACAAAATTAAAAATGGTTTAGTGTAGGATGTAGGGTGTTCAATATTTGTCTGAACCGAATATATATATATATATATATATATATATAATCGAATTCAGATTTTATTTTCGGTTTTTGAATCAAATTTTAAACCAATTTGAATTGAAATAAGATTTTAGATGAAAAAAAAATTCGGTTAGAACTAAAACCAAAAATCAAAATTGAATCGATTTGGTTTTAGAATTGACTTAAAAAATTTGAAAAATCCAAAACCAATAATGAACTCGAATAATTAAAAACCGAACCGAAGAACATAATAAGATTCAATACTGTATGTCTACAACTAGCCTAGGGTGACACGAAATAGTCTACCAAAACAACCCAATTGCCTCTTATTTTTTTCAAAAGAAGAAGAATACTTATTTGAGTTTAATATCTAAATCTATTCAGTAAATCTGATAATGAAATAAATTATTTTAAAAAAATGTTTAAAATACGTACTATATATATGTATTCAAGTTTTCAGGTCTCAACCATTTAAAATATAGATAAATTAATAACTAACTAGTATACTCCTTTTCTTCTTTTTATTTTAATGTTTTTTTTTTATTAAAGAAAGTAAGCTAATTATTATCTCCTCTCCTAAAAGTCAGCAACATGTGAGATTATGGGAGGCACTCAGAATTAATATATTTCATCTTAAACACTCAAAAATATTATTATAGCTCCAACGTGATTAAACGTGATATATTATTTTTATTTTTGACCACTGAGCAGGTATAGTTTTAAGCATCTATTACGTTTTAATGAATCAAAACTAGGCCAATATGGGTCAATGATTGATTAAATGAATTTAAATAATTAAATTAGGTTGGGTTAACCAATTTTAATATTTCCTATTATCTCTATATTGTTTATTGTATTGAATGGATCGAAAGAATCTGAATCAATATTAATATATGGATTGATTCACTAGAATTTTCTATAGTTTCATACCTAACACTCTTACTGAAATAAATTATTTCTATCCACTATTTGGAAACTTGTTATTGTTACTTATTGAAAAAGGTTACTGTTTTCAAGAAAGAATGCCTTTCTATTGTCTAATTTTTTTTTATTGTAATTAAGAAAGTTAGCATGAAGTACATAACAATAATTAACTTTCTAACTTAAAATATTCTTATTTAGAATTAAATTTGTGACATTTAATCTCTTAAACCCTATTTTTATCAATTGAACTATCATAGTAGTAATTTACATTTTAAACGGGAATGAATGAAGCTAGAAAAATCATTTGTTAATAGGTAAAAAGAGGACAGTAAGAAGGCTTAAACAATGTAATAATAAAACACTGCAGATTAAAGGCGTTAGGTTTGATTAAACATCTTTCAATATTTTAAGAAATAGTAAGAAATGTTATCAAATTGGTAGAAGCTAGGAATAAAGATGAGCTTGATCTTGAGGATTTCAAATTTTTACTGTGATAAGGTGATCAATTTGATCATGTTGAAAATATTTCGGTAAAGCAAAACGTTATTTTGGTAAACTTCGATATAAGTTTCTAGTGATACTTGAGTTTTGTTTATTATTGTGTTTTATTTTATTTTAGTTAATAGGTTATTTAAGTGTAGAAAATTTTACTTCAAAATATATGTTATTCCCATTTAAAAAAAATAAATAAATTAAGAAGGTATATAGGTCCCTCAAAGAATTCGGCTTTTTCCGACCGATTTTTGTTTATGCATTTATAACTCGCCACCTAATTTGACTCATTGTGAAATTAAGAAAAAAAATTAGTTTAAATTTTTAGCCTTTTGACATTTTAATTTTTTAGCCTTTTGATTTTTTAGCAGTTTTCTTTTGTTTTTAGAGTTTCTTCATTGTTTTGGTGCTTAGTTATCTAAGGGAAAGAGAAAGGCGTTGTGGTCTATACGCTCGTCAAAATGAACGATCTCTAGTATGAAGTTGCTAGTTTCAGACAACCACTACTTACACCACTTTGTTAGAAAAACCTTTATCATGTATGCTTTGAAATAAAATCAATTCCTAGTCTAGCTCAAGAGAATATACCTAATTTTATTCATAAAACATGCTTTTAAATTTTATATTCTATAGTACATGATCACATATTAGACTAAAAAAATGGTTTAGGAGCATACCTGTTAATGAGAAGACTGAAAATGATCCAAACCTAAAAATATTCCAAAAATTATGGTCAGTACATCAAAATGTTGAATTGCAATGCAATTGAAAATTTTCAAATCATCCAAAAACTATCTAAATCTTCAAATTGAAGGATTGTATAATTTATAAAAAGTGAAACTCGAATATGCAGAAATTGAATCTCGTTTATATATTATTAACAGTAAATAAAAACTTACAATTAGTAAAAAAAATTACTTTCTCTTCAAAACTCTTTCTCAAATCCTAAACATTATTCTAATTCAGAATGACTTACTTACGTAATTGAAGAAGATTCAGCTCTTGATGTCTCCCAATAAAAAGTTTAGAAATGCTTCTTGATCGCCTCCCTTGAGAATTTTCTTGACTAAAAATGTAGCTTCTAAGTTATTTCTTTAAAGTAGATTTTTTTTTTGAACTTCCTTGATAAGTATAAATATTTCTCTATATATAGTTACATGTGATGTTGAAATTCACTCTCTTTCCAATGTGGGACAAAATACATTTACCATCTTTATTTATAGAGGTTTAAGATTCATTCTTTCTCTTTCCAATGTGGGACAAACAGAATAAGTTTCTTATTCATTCTTTCTTTATTTTTATTTTTCCTTAACTCTCTCTCTTTGTTATTTTCTAAACGACTTCATTCTATTCTATGTCAATTGTGTTGTTTGTGCATTAGTGTCTATTGTGCCGCTCTATTGAATTTTCATGTCGTTGACATTTTTCATGTTGACATTGTTTTATAATAATTTTCTACAAAACACAATGTTCTGAAAACCGTTCCGGTCATAACTCAATTTTTTTTGGCAAACTTGGTCTGACCGGTTCAACCGGTTGAAATAGTGGTCGAACCGGATTTTAATTTTTATATTAATTTAAAGTAATAAATGACAATGACGGAGAAGATAATATCAAAAGAAACACGTTACCTCCTAAATTAATCATTTCTTAACTTAATCATAATTATTCTTAATAATGGTTACACTTTTAACTTATCATCTCTCATTTTTTAACATAACCATAGTTATTTTTTTAACTGCAATTTAACCCACCGTCAACCCATGAGATAAATGTCTGTCTTTCTTTTTTTGTCTAATGTCTGTCTTACTTCCTTTTTCTAATCTCTCTGTATTTTTTTTTTCTTTCTTCTTCTTATCTCTATGTTGTTTTTCTTCTTCTTATCTCTCTATATGTCTGTCTTTCTTCTTATCTATTTATGTCTGTCTTTCTTTCTTAGATGATTTTCTTAGATGATTTTCTAAAGAAACTTTATTTACGTTCATTTTCTTAAACTAACCTAGTTTATTCATTAATTATCAAACTAACCTAATTTAATATTCAAACTCAACTTTTTATATATTTAAAATTCAATATATAAACTAAATTATTTATAATTTGATATATATTTTAAATTTTTATTTATATAAACTAAATTATTTATATTTTGATATATATTTTAAATTATTATTTTTATAAATTTAATTATTTATATTTTAATATATAATTAATATTTAATTATTTTTTATAAATAATTATTTATATTTTAATATATATATATATATATATTTACATTTCAATTATTATTTATATAGTATAATAATTGTTAAATAATTCTAAATAAATAATTAATAAATACTAATAAATTTAAAATATTTTAACCCTAACAATATAATAATTAAATATTCATACAAATATTTTTAAATTTATCAATTATTTATTAAATATAATAACAAGATTACCATATTTTAACTTGTTATTATATTTAATTAAAAATGTTATTATATTTAATAAATAATTGATAATTAAAAACGTTTTTATGAATATTTAATTATTATATTGTTATGATTAAAATATTTAAAATTTATTAGTATTTATCAATTATTTAATTATTTATTAGAATGCTAAAGAGAATATTTATTACTCTATATAAATAATAATTGGAAGGTATATATATATATATATATATATATATATATATATATATATATATATATATATATATTTATATATAAATATAAATAATTAAATTTATAAAAAATAATTAAATTTAAATTATATATTAAAATATCAAATATCAAATTTATAAAAATAATAATTTAAAATATATATCAAAACATAATTAATTTAATTTATATAAATAATAATTTAAATTATATATCAAAATTTAAATAATTAAATTTATAAAAATAATATTTTGAAATATATATTTAAATATAAATAATTTAATTTATATAAATAATAATTTAAAATATATATTAATATATAAATAATTTAGTTTATATATAATGAATTTTAAATGTAAAAAAAAAATGAGTTTGAATAGTAAACTAGGTTAGTTTGGGAATGAATGAATAAATTAGGTTAATTTGGAAAAGTAAACGCTAAACAAGGTTACTTTGCGAAACTATCCTTCTTTCTTCTCGTCTCTTCGTCTCTCAAATCGTCGGATGCTTTGAAGACATCCGCTGTCGGCCCGCCGCCGTCTGTCACTAGTTCAACTTTCGTCTGCGGAAATGATTAAAGTCAAGGTCTGATAGAATAATGAATAACCTTTCAAACCGGAAATTTCCGGCTCGGATTTCTGGTCAAATCGTCCGGTTGGACCGTTTTCTCGCCAGTTCGAAAGGTAACCCTATAGAAGTCAAAAACCGGACCGCCCATTCAACCGCCAGTCGGACCGCGTATTTTTTAAACCTTGCAAAAACACAATATTATTACAAAATATTATCCAAGTTTAGTCGATTGTAATTATTTTGGCTAATTTGATTTATTTATAAAATGTCCAAATTTTAATTAATTTGAAAATTAGTCACACAACTCCGATCTTCGAATTATTTATTTATTTTCTCAATCCAGTGTAATAAGCCCGTTTATAAATTTCAGAAAATATATTTTTAAAACATACTCAGAATTATTGTTAAATGTTTTTTTTTCTATTTCAAATTTTATGTTTATTTTTTTCATATAAATTTTATTTGTCATCCTTATCTTTTTTCTGATAAAATTCCATTTTCATTCAAAACAAAATTATCAACACTATTTGGAGAAACAATAACATTATGACTTAACTATTACACAATGACCAGATTTATCTATAACTGCTAACATGTGATATTCTCCTTAATTTCTTAATTTTTTTTATTTAATTTACTACTACTTCTTCAATTCTCATAAAAGAATAGATTTATTTGTTTCATTCATAATTTCTCCTTCATTTTATTCAAGTTCATTCTTATATTTTTTTTCACTCTCCATAACTCTAAATTTTAGATCCATTTTTACAATTATTTAACATAAAACCAAAAGAAATGAAAAAAATAAATAAATAAATAAGAGGGGAAGAATGTCTCCATTAAAGGAAATCATAAAAACACACAAATAATAGAAGGAAGGAATGAAGAAATTAGAAAAGATAAGTGTGGTAAAGTTTTATTGGAATAATTTTTTAAACTCCTCAAAATTTCATATATAGATGAAAAGGGAAAGCCTTATATGCAAGAGGAGACCCATTTAAGCCTAATGCTTCAATTATTAATTGGGCCTGATGCCTGGTCATTTAAAATCTATTTATTATATGGTCCTAATCAAAATAAGGACCCACAAGAAGAATCTTGTTATCATGTTAGTCTCATAATTACATTGAGAATAATAAGTCTCATTATTAATAAGAAAAAAAAGAAAAAAATAATGTGGCGTAATTGTTTATAAAAATTAAAAAATTATTTTTTTCTCTTTTTCACACTTTTTTTTTTTTTTTCCGGATAAGAAGATAAACGTCAAATTCTCTTTCCCAATCCCTTAACAGTAAATCCAAAATTACATATAGACAGTAGAGGCTAAGGATATAAATAACCATAATTTATTATTAATCCTTTTTTCTAAAAAAAAGAAGAGATATAAGATAATAATTAATAACCATAACCAATACAAATTATTATGTGAAATATAATATAACTTATGATGGTGAAGTCCATTACAAATACTTATAATGCCTTTAATAATAATAATAAAAAATACATAATATTTTTTTGGTAATTAATTAGTCTTAACTTTGATAGGATATTTGGAAATACAATCAGTCCAAGGATTGTTCTCCGACGGATTAATGTTCCTTAATGCTTTCCAAACTGCACTATTACACTTAAAACCACTCCCAAATGCAATTTGCCAAACTCTATTTCCCTTCTTCATCTTTCCTTTTGCCTCTAGGTAAGCTAACTCATACCTGTTAATAATTCACCATTATTTTCTTTTTAATTCACTCAAATTAAATAATAAATTTAAATAGTTAATAATCTACCAATTAACATTTAATTGTGTAAGTAATTATTTTTGACCGGTACAAACCCTCTATACCGGTCAAAAAAAAGTACCAGCAAAAGAGTTGTGGGTTGTGGTCGCCAATACTATCGTCGACATAGAAAACTTACACCGATAGCTTAAACCGTTGAGAGAATTTATCCGCCCACAGCTCAAGTCATTGGCACAAGTAGATGACCTTTTTATGTGGGGTTATTTGAATTTTTGTTTTTGTATTTATATCAAAGTGGAGTGGATATGAATAAAATACTTAGTTTTAATATTTAATAATTATAGTCTAATGTGTTTTGGTAGGTTCATTTATGATTTAATAAGTAATAATTGATTGAACACTTAATTATTTAAAAATAATTCAAAAAATGACACAAGGCCTTGTTTGATATAGAATTATTTGAATATTTAAGTGGTTGTTGAAAAGAATATATATTTAGATAAAATAATTAAAATATTATAAAAATAAAATAAAATAGGTAACATTTTAATTAATGAGGTTAATAATCATAATAAATAATTTTAAAGTATTAAGTGTAAATTGACTTTGATAATGAAAAAAAAGTTTAACTGAACATTTTTAGTGAAAAATAATTGAAAAATTTTCAATTTCTTTATATCATATTTTTTTGTAACCTAATTTTTTATGGTCAATGTGTATTGAAACTTGATACCAATATAGACTAATTAAAAGGAATTATCATAAAATAATCTCAAATGTCCCATGCCAAAATAAATCACATATATATATTTACTAACCATATTGAGCTCGAGGAGGTATTGCCGAAACGATGTAGAGTCATTCTAGAAACTTCCACGTTATCGGGTGACAATTGTAGATTCTTCTCCAATTCATCGATAACTCCCCTTCCACCAGCATGGATACAAAAATGATCAAAAGCGAGTTTGAAATCAGGAATATAAGGTTCAAATTTCTTGTTAAATAACTTCCTCGCAACAAGGTTAGCGAAGAAAAGTAATTGTTCACTTATTGGCAAAACAAGTGGACCCAAAGTTGTAATATTCAATTTTAGAGCTCGACCCGCGACAGCCATTAGATCTTTCGATAACGAAATTCCCATTGTACCATTATCATCCGGCACTTGGCACACACAATTGAAGGCTCGATCGTCGGCTCCACAATGAGTCCTCACCACATGGACCAACTTATACTTTGCACGACGACGATCGGAAGATTTATTAGATATTATGACCGCGGAACTTCCCATTCGAAAGATGCAATTGGATATGAGCATGGATTTTTTGTTTCCGAAATACCAATTTTGGGTGATATTCTCGTTGCTAATAACGATTGCGTAAGTGTTTCGATGAACTTGGAGCATGTGTTTAGCGAGATCGAGGGCAATTACACCGGCGCTACAACCCATTCCACCTATGTTGAAACTATGGATGTTACTACGAAGCTTGTATTTGTTTATGATCATGGCCGAGAGAGATGGGGTTGGGTTGAATAGGCTGTTATTTAGAACAAGGATTCCGATGTCTTTTGGTTTTACGTGGGTTGATGCAAACAGGTTATCCATAGTGTCGAAAATAGCCTATAATAGGCAAATTAAGATAGTAAAATTGTGATGAAAATAATATAACAAAACAATGTTAATTAGTACCAATTGTGAAGGCAAAAAATTTAAGAATACATACATCATAGTAAATACTAAATCAAATAAGTTGGTTCACAAATCTTTAGAAGATAGAGTGAGTTAAGGTCAACAAATTATATATATGTTCTTGATAAAAAAATAATTTTTTTATTTATCATATAAGACTTTTTCATTTAAGCTAAACTTACCAATTTAGGACAATACACCATCAATTAAAACTTGTATGATGTTTGGTTTGATGGATTTTTCTAAAAACAAATATATCATCTTATATTTATTCGGCACTCTATTCATTAATAGAATTATTAAAATATTTATAAATTTTAAATTCAAAAAGTATTAAAATAATTCAACCAATAAAAATTTCAAAATCTAAGGTTTGCTCGATTATAGATTTCACGTCAATTTCTTTTTCTTATATCCCATCACTCAATTCATTAATTAAAATATTTTTTATTTTAAAGTATTATTTTTTATTTTATCATTCTATATTAATAAATTTTAAGTATTTTTATTAAAAAAAATATCCACCTCAAAATCATAACCAATCATTTAAATAACCGAGTTATTTAAATAACTAAAATCCTCGATTATTTAAATAACTCAAATTCGACCAGGATTAAGCATGAAACAATAACGGTATATTACTTAATTTTGATGAAACAAGATTTTTTCAATAATTATAAAAATTATACAGTTATGCTCTTCTAATCATATCATTAATGCAGCTATGTATATTCTTATCTTCATAATCTGACTTTTTTGTGTGATTTATTTTTTATTTGTTTTCTCAAATCATAATTTATTCTATGGAATAAATTAGTAAGAATTCTCATTGAGGTGATGGTCTTCAACTTCATTAATACAAACAAAAAAAGAAAGAAAGAAAAAAAAACCTTAAAATTTTTTTAAATTTGAATTTAAATTTATTAATAAAAATTTTGTATCCATGCAATGCAGTTGTTTCGTTTTTTAGTTTAGAAAATTAACATGATTTCACTCCGACACACTCTATACACGAGAGTAATGTGAATTCTTACTTAAAAAAAAGGCTTAAATGAAAGGAAACTAAAAACCGTAATAATTTCTTAAATGCAAAAATAAAAAAATAAATAAAAAAGTTACCTGCTCCGCCTCTAGACGGGCGTTGGCTACGGTAGGGCAAGGTGGTAGAGAGTGCAAGGCCACAGGCAAATAAGTCTCCTGTCCAAGACCAGATCTTTCTAGAATCTTCTTCTGAAACTCTAATGAAGATTCTTCGAAGTTTCCAGAAAGTCTAGAATGTTCGATAAACTTTTCAAATCCCACCTTACAATTATCACTTGGCTTATTACACGAGAAATCAATCAAGTACACCGATCTGGGTCGGGTCAAATTATAAAAAGTCAACCCGATAACCATTAAAGAACCCAAAACGACGACGCTTAGAAGATTGTCTTCTAACATGAGATATATCTCTAATACGTCGTCGTATCCCATCTGGGTAGTTTTGACGGTCACGATTGCTAAGAGTGGGATTAAGATGAGAGTCAATAGATGTTTCATTAGGTAATGGTAAGCCGATTTCACGTACTTTAGTTTCACACTCTGTTGGAATTCCGGCAGAATCTTAACGGCGGCGCCGGCGACCGATTTTGGGTCTTGAATTTTGTCGCTGCTCATTTTTTTTGTTTGTCAGAATTAAGAGAGGGAAAAGGTAGTTTGGATTGTGGAGTAAATTTGGAAGCTTGAATGCATATTTATGGAGAAATCATGAGAGTGAGAAAGATGAATACTACTTGCTATTTGAATTAAGCTTCCAACTAATAAACCATTGATAATAACCTCATTCAAACTGGCCTCAATCATTAAAGAATACCAAAGCTAATAGGTTTAATGGGTACTCTTAAATTTGGCTTAATTTATAAATAAAATAACATTAGACTGAGTTTAATCGATCCTAGTTAAATTGGTTGGGTGTATTTACGGGTTAAATTAGTTGCACTCCGATGGAACATAACAATGTTTTTACAATATTATTAAAAAGATTGAATTGAAGGTATGATACAACAAATCTTATTTTTGTAGTAACTATTTTCGTTATTTTCCAGTGAACTATCTGTTTGAAACGACGCCAAACATTCAATAATCGTAATTTTCTTATACGTATCATTCATAATATTTTTATTGTGACGTTTTATTAAATTTATTCAGAAGCCAGTGAATTCGATCGGGGAATTATTCACATTCTTGAAAATTTACAAACTCGATAATATGTTTAACGACGTGTTTGTGTTTTTGTTCTTATTATCATTATTATTGTTTTTTTATTATATAATATTTTTTTTTTATTTTCTTATGTCATTATTATGTCGTTGTACTTACTCTTATAATTTCTCAATATACATGAACCATTCTAAAAAATAAATTATTAACCACTACTATTGACATCAAATATTATAGTCTTTAATGTTTAGGATTGTTGGGTTTTGTCCTCCTATCTAGTTGGAGAGACCTAACTTGGTGTGAGATTTATTTAGGCTTAGAATATATAATATGAAGGGACATTATTTTGTATTTAAATTTTTAGTGGGTTTGACAGAATAACAAGAGAGCAAAGCAAAATCAGATTTAGGGGTTTGAGGTAGTAGTTGTAGAAGATTTTTGTTTTTCAGAATTTGCACTGTTTAATCTATTTCAAACGTTGACAGCTTGATGGTTATTTTGGGGCTACGAATGGAACGATGAAGATCTATTTTCTAAAACTTTTAAGTCAATCCAAGAGAAACCAGAATTGTAGAATTGATAAGGTTGGTTGATCTTACTCTTTTTCTCTTTGTTGTTATTTTTCAAGATTGTTGTGTGATCTTGATGCAATTTGATTAGTCTCTAATTTGGTTATATCTAGAGTGAACCTTTATTTGTAACATTGTTGATGATAGTGAAATATTAAGTGGCTTGTTCAGGTCTCGTGGATTTTACTCTCGATTTGAAATGAGTTTTTCCACACTAAAACTTGTCTTACATTCTCGATTCAATTCCATTCTGTTTTGCTCATCTCTTATACTCAATTAATTAGGAAATTATTCTATTTTAAAGAATATAGTTTCCCATCAAAGTGAGATCAGAGCCTGATTTTATATTTTAGTATAAAGATGGAGACAAACACATTTAGAATGGTGAGTTTGAATGGTTCTAATTATAATATCTGGGAGGCTAAAATGGAAGATTTGTTATATGTGAAAAGTTTTTAATTCACTAGTGTTCTCTTCAGTTAAGCCTACAGAAAAAAGTGTGGATGATTGTAAATTTTTGCACAGACAAGCACATGGTTATATTCGTCAATGAGTTAATGATAATGTTTTGAACCATGTGCTTTCTATTATTGATGCTCGTACTCTTTGGACTAAACTTGAAGAATTGTATGAGAGAAAAACAAGTAATAATAAGTTGTTTTTCATAAAGCAATTGATGTCCTTAAGGTATCAATTTGGTTCTACGATGACTGATAACTTGAATACTTTTGTGGGAATTATTAATCAATTGGAAGCAATGAAACTCAACTTTTATGATGAGATACATAGTTTATGTTTACTTGGTTCTCTACCTAACTCATGAGAGACTTTTTGAACAACTTTGTCCAATTCTACTCCAGACAGTGTTCTCTCAATGTATTTAGTAAAAAGCAATGTGTTGAATGAAAAGATGAGACAAAAGACACAAGTCTGTTCTTTACAATCTAAGGTCTTGGTTATAGAATCTAGGGGGAGAAGTAAATGATGAGATGTAAGTAATCTTAGAAAATCTCGTGGGCTTCTAATAAATGGGAAAATGTGGAGTGTCATCCTTGTGGCCTGAATGACCATATCAAGAAAATTTGTTTTAAATTAAAGAAGGAGAATAAGAAGAAAACTCAAAAACACACCCATTACTTTCAACCACAAAAAAGGTAAAAATCATTTTTGATGTTGCTACTGTTGATGATTTCTTTACTGTTTATTATAATGATGTTGAGAATGTTAATGTGTCTTGTGATGAGATGGATTAGATTATGGATATTGGTGCTTCTACTCATGCTACATCACAACAAGAATTTTTCTCAACATATGAGGCTGATGGTTTTGGTAGTGCTCGTATGGGTAATACTGGTCCAGCTAAAGTGGTTGGAATTGGTAATGTTTGTGTTGAGATGGTCAATGATACTACTCTTGTTCTAAAAGAGGTTAAGCATAATCATGATATTCTCTTCAATATTTTATTGGTTGGAAGATTGGATGATGAAGGTTTTTATAGTTCATTTTCTAGTGGTGAATGGAAGCTTAAAAAGGATCAATAGTTGTTGCTAAAGGTAAGAGACTTTCGAATTTATATATTGTTCGTTCTAGAATATCTAAATGTTACATAAACACGTGTGAAACTAATTCTTTTTATGAGTTGTGGCACAAACATTTGACTCATATTACCAAGAAAAACTTAACTATGTTTGACTAAGAAGAATGTGTTGTGTGCGGTTTCAAATGTGCACTTGAAGAGATGTTCAGATTGTTTTGCTGGAAAACAAAGACGAGTGTTATTTAGATCACCTGAATCGAAGAGAAAGTCAGAATTACTAGACTTGATGCATTCTGATTTTTGTGGGTCAATGAAGTCAAGATCACTTGGTGGTGCATACTAATTTGTAACTTCCATTAACGATTATTCCTCAAAGGTTTGAGCCTATACATTGAAGATAAAAGATCAAGTGATAGATACATTCAAAGTGTTTCAAGCCTTAGTTGAGAGTGAAACTGGAAAAAATGTGAAGTGTATTCGAATGGATAACGGGGAGAGTACATTAGGTCTTTTGAAGAGTATTCGACATCAAGGTATTCATCACAAAAAAATTGCCTCCAAAAACACTACAATTAAATGGGCTGGCTAAAAGAATGAATAGAACACTGGTGGAAATGGTGAGTTGTGTGTTTTCACAAGCAAAGTTTGCAAAATACTTCTTGGGTGAAGCATTGAGTATAGTGGTACATTTGTTAAATCTCACACCATGTGTTCCTTTGAACTTTGATGTGTCGAACCATGTTTGGAGTGGTAAAAATGTCTCTTATGATCATCTTAAAGTATTTGTGTGTATGTCTTATGTGTATGTTCCCAAAGATGAGAGGTCAAAGTTGAAAGACAAGACCAAGAAGTGTGTGTTTATCTAGTTAATAAGAAGCTTATCCATAGTCGTGAAGCTGTATTTATGGAGGATTATACCATTGAAGATATCGACAAGGTATACGATGTTATTCCCACTCAAGTAAATGAGGAGATGGTTGAAATAAATTCAATTTAAGTTACTCCTAACTTGATAAGCACCAACAAAGATCAAATTAAAAATTAAGGTATGAGTTTACATTCTGGCAATTCTTTAAATACCAATGATTTTGTTGATGTTGACTCTAGTAGTGAATTTAATTCTAAAAATGAAAATGAGCAAGGGAATAAAATGTTGAGGAGTCCATACATTTTAATGAACCAAGACGGTCTACTCGACAAAGACATCCTTCAGTTAGATACTCAGCAAATGAGTATGTATTTTTCACTGATGCTGGAGAACTCGAAAGTTCTCAAGAAACACTAGAAAGTGAAAATAGAAAGGAATGGATGGATGCAATGGAGGATGAGATACAATATCTTCATGCTGTAACACTTTTGAGCTAATAAAGTTGCCTAAGGACAAAAAGGCTTTGAAAAATCGATGGCTTTATCGGTTGAAACAAGATAAGCATACTTCATAGCCTAAATATAAAGCTCGGTTGGTTGTAAAAGGCTTCTCGCAAAGAAAATGTATTGACTTTGGCAAGATCTTTACTCTTGTGGTGAAAATAAAACATATTGTGGTTCTTAGTTTAGTTTCTAGCCTTAATCTCGAGGTTGAACAAATGGATGTGAAAACAACATTTTTTATGGAAATTTAGAAGAAGAGATCTACATGGAGGGTTTTTAAGACAAACTGAAAGAAGGCTATGTTTAAAAACTAGTGAAAAATCTTTACGGTTTGAAACAAGCGCCATGACAATGGTATCAGAAGTTCGGTTCAGTTATGATTGAACATGGGTACAAGATGAACAAGACCGATCATTGCATTATTTTACAAAAATTCTCTAATGATGATTTTATTATTCTTCTGTTCTATGTAGATGATATACTGATTATTGAAAGAAATATTTCTAAAATTAATGAGCTAAAAGAGACTTTAAATAAGTCGTTTTTCATTAAAGATTTGGGATCAACACGTCAAATTCTTAGGGTTCGAATTAACCGTGATCGGAATAACAAAATGTTGCATTTTTCAAAAAAGATGTACATTAAGAAAATTTTTCCACGCTTTAATATGGACAAAGCTAAAAGTTGTGAGTATTCATTTAGCTTCTCACTTTAAGCTTGGGCATACTAGTTGTCCTTTTATTAATTATGAGAAGTTTTTTTATGAAGAACATTCCATATTCTTCAGCAGTTGGTAGTCTTATGTACGCTATGGTATATACTAGACCTGATATAGCGCTGGTTGTTGGTTTGGTGAGTAGATATTTATCAATTCTGGGAAGCATCACTAGGAAGCCGTGAAGTGGATTATGAGATATCTCCGGGGAACGACAAATCTTTAACTAACTTTGGGATGCGAGAAGCCTATGTTAATTGGATATACTAATTTAGATATGGCCAAAAACTTAGATAATCGAAAATCTACTACATGATATATGGTGACTTTTGTCAGGGGAGTTGTGGCTTAGTAATCTAGATTGCAAAAGTCTTTTCTCTTTCTACTACCAAAGTCGAACTTATAGTTATTGTACCTGCAACAAAAGAATTATTGTGATTGAAAAAATTCACAATGGAACTTGAGTTGAAACAAGAAATGTAGTCTTATTTTGTGATAATCAAAGTACAATTCATCTTGTCAATAATTCTTCATATAACTCAAATTCGAAACACATTGAAGTTCGTTATCACTAGATTTGTGATGTTTTGGATGAGAAATTGTTAGAACTCAAAAAGATTCATACATATGATAATTGATCAAATATGATGACAAAGGTTTTGTCACGAAACAAGTTTGAGTTCTATCGCTTGTTTTTCGGGTTGACATTGCCCTCTAACTAGTCGGTCGAAAGAGTTTGTTGGGTTTTATCCTCCTAGTTGGAGAGACCCAATTTGGTGTGCACTTTATTTATAAACCTAGAGTATATAATTTGAAGGAACATTAGTTTTCATTTAGATTTTCAGTGATTTTGATACAATAAAGAGAGAGAGAGAGAGTAGAAGAAAAACATATTTAGGGGTTTGAGGTAGCAGCTGGAGAAGATTTCTGTTTGTCGGAGTTTGCATCGTTTAATCTACTTCAAACGTTGACAGCTTGTTGGTTATTTTTAAGGATAAGTTCTGAACGGTGAAGATCTATTTTCTAGAGCTTTGAAGTCAATCCAAGAGAAACCATAATTACATAAATGATAAGGTTGGTTGATCTTGCTCTTTATGCTCTTTCCTATTATTTTCCAAGATTATTGTGTGATCTTAATGCACGATTAACCTCTAGTTTGGTTATATCTAGAGTGAACCTTTATTTGTAACCTTGTTGATGATAGTGGATTATAAGTAGCATTGTCAAGTCCCGTGGTTTTTACTCTTTATTTGAAGAGAGATTTTTTCACGCTAAAACTTGTCTTGTATTGTCGATTCAATTTCATTATGTTTTGCTCATCTCTTATACTTAATTAATTGAGAAAATATTCTATTTTAAATAATACATTTTCTCATAAAAGATGTTGATGTTAGTAACATTAATTTTATATTATATGGTAATACTTATGGGTCATAAATCCGAACTCATCTGTTACACCCTCCCAAAATTATGTAAGTTTGTTAGGAGATGAAAAAAATTCATTGAGTATTAACGACGAATAACTCTTTAGTCGGTAAAGATTTAAGTGTTGGAACTTTGAGATATTTATTAGTTTATTACTCCTTACACCGCTGGCAATACTTTTTTCGATAAAATAATAAATTGATTGGTATTTTAAATGAGGTTTATAGACCATCTTCCCCTTGAATAAAAATGTGTTAATAACTTCAAATGATTGTCATTATTAATACATGAATTAGTTAATGCATATTTAATTTAAAAGAAATGATAGAGTATGAGAAAATATTGACATAAAAGTTGATGGGAATAATGTGTTAGTTTTGAATTAATTGAAAATATAAAATTTTTATCTCTAATTAAATTTTCAATTCATTAAAATAAAATTGAACATCATTCCGTCAATTTTGTTTCAATATTTTATTCGTCCTATCATTTCTCTTCATTTTTTTTTTTGGGAAAACAGCTTAGTGCCATTTCATTAAAAAAAACCCAAAAGAGGGAAAAAAATACAAAAGTTTAAGATCAGATCTAGACAATTTCTAGATTTGACAATGAAACAATAATTGAATTACAGACAATAACAATAATCAATTAGCGCCTACAGCGTTTTTACTTTTATTCTACTTGTGACCTTCTCAAACGAAATATCCCATATATGGCAGAGCTTTCTATTCTCTTCATTCCTTTCGATTCCTCTCCAGGATTGAATGAGTGCATTTCCATCTGAAGTTATATCTCTCCAAATATCTTCAGCGGTTCTACTTCTTCCACTGTGAGTTCTTGAATTTCTTTCTTTCCAGATATTGTAGATTACTGCTCCAAAGTAGCATTTCAACATACTTACATAGAAGGATCTTCCTTTTGCTTTATTCTTCATCCACTCTTGGATTTCTTCCCATATTCTTGGAAAGTTGATGATGTTCATGTTTGCAGCATACATCCTCCAGATTTGTATTACAAAAGAGCATTCCCCAAATAAATGGTTTATGCTTTCCTCAACTCCCGAACATAGGACACAGTTGATATCAGGAATGTTTATATATTTTCGAATTCTGTCTTTTGTTGTCAACCTTTTCCTGTATACCAGTCAGAATAAATTGGTGACGAGGAATAATCTTTGGAGACCATACCACATTATGCCAATCTACCTCCTGTCCTCTTGTTCTAACAATTTCCCATGCCTTTCCTGTAATAAACTTCTCATTTCTTTCTGTTTTCCAGCTTATTTCATCATTATTTTCATTGAGTTGCTTCTGCCTCATTAGGTTTAGGATTCTATCACCTTCTGGAATACGCCTCAAAAGTGAATCACATCTACCTTCATATACGTCTCTAAATGAGTACTTGATGTATTCTCTTCTAACTCTGTTTCCTTGCATTTCTTCTTTGAATATAATGGGAATATTATCCAGCCAAGGATCATGCCAGAATAGTACCCCTCTTCCATTTCCAATTGTGGTTTTCATCATTTGAAAGGCATCTTTTCTTGTTTTTAGGATTTTCTTCAATGACCATGTCATTCTTTCGTTGATGCTTAGTGTCCAGATACTCTGCTCTTCTTTTATAAATCTTGTATGCACCCATTTGACCCATAGGGAGTCCGCTTTTTGCTCCAACTCCCATAAGCTCTTGATGGTGAGGGCTTTGTTCCATTCAACACAACTTTTTATTCCTAGTCCTCCTTCTTCTATGGGAGTGCAAACATCCTCCCATTTGACTTTTTTTCCTCCTCTGCCTTGTGTTCCCCATATGTAGTCTCTCATGATTCTATCGAGTTCAGCCATTACTTTCTTTGGGATGACTATCTGTTGTGCCCAGTAGCCAATAACTCCAAAAATGACTCTTTTAACGAGCTCGATTCTACCTGCATAAGACGGTTTTTTCGTAGCCCAACCCAAAACAGAATTTCTAACCTTTTCTACCAGTCGTCTAAATTGATTGTATCGGAGTTGTTTTGATGACAGGGGTACTCCAAGGTATTTCACTGGTAGTTCACCTTCCTTGATTCCCATAATATTGAAAATGTTTTCTTTCCTTTCTTCATTAACCCCTCCATAGAAAGCCTGACTTTTGTCCTCATTGATGTATAGACCTGTAATACTCGAAAAGATTGTTAGAGCTTCTTTGATTATACTAACAGATTCAACATCCGCATAAGCCACAAAAAATAGATCATCTGCAAAACATATATGGGTTATTGCTTCTTCTTTGCAGTACGCGTGAAATTTGAAATGATGACTTCTCAGAAGCATTTTTAAAATGCAGTCAAGAATTTCCATTATTAAGACGAATAAGTAAGGAGATATAGGGTCTCCTTGCCTTACTCCCCTTTCACCCTTGAAAAAGCCTCCATGAATACCATTCACGCTCACAACAAAGTGAGGAGTGGAAACACATTGCATAATCCAATCAATGAAAATAATTGGAAAACCTGCAGCAAGGAGGAATTCGTGGATTGATCCCCATCTGATCGAGTCAAAAGCTTTTTTAATGTCAATTTTGAAAGCCACACGTGGCGATATGTTTTTCTTTCCATATCCATTCAATAAGCTCTTCATGAGTAGGATGTTATGGGAAATAGAGCGTTTGGGAATAAATGCTGATTGCCCTAATCCTACAAGTTTATCAATAACTGTTTTCAAACGTTGCAAAATAATTTTTGAAATAATTTTATAAATAACATTGCAACATGAAATAGGACGAAAGTCCTGAATTTTTTCCGGAATTGAATTCTTAGGAATCAAATTCAACACTGTGACGTTCCATTGCTTCAACATTTTCCTGTTTTGGAAGAATTCCAAAACCCCTTCGCTTACATCTTTACCCACTATTTCCCAGTTTTCTTTGAAGAAGTTCGCGTTGAAACCATCTGGCCCTGGGTTTTAACCCCTTTCATCGAAAACACAGCTTTTCTAACTTCTTCCATACTAACTATTGTAATCAATTTGTTACCACTTTCTTCACTGATTTTCCTTTGCACAATCTGTTGAAGCAATCTTCGGTTGTCCTCTATTGTTGTGCTAGTTTCTGTTCCAGTCAGCTCTTTGTAGAAACTTATTGCTTCCTCATGAACTGCTTTTTGTCCCTGTAAAACATCTCCATTTGAGTTTGTGAGCCTTAGGACCTGATTTCTGAAATTCCTTGATGAACATTTTTTATAGAAGAAAGAAGTATTCTTGTCTCCTAATGAAAGCCAATTTTCTCTAGATTTTTGCTTAGCAAAACTTTCCTCTTTAGAACAGAGGTCTCTGAATCGCGTAAGAGCCTCTTTTTCCTCTTCCCTGTTATAAGGTAGATTTGGGGCTCTTAGTGCCTTGCTTTGTATTTCCTCTAGTTTCATTCTGGCTTCCTCTACTCTTTTAGAAATCCCACTATATTTTTTTCGGTCTAGTTTATTCAGCTTCCCTTTAAGTAATCTTAGTTTCTCACAAACTCTAAACATCTTTGTTCCATTAATTCTGATGTTCCAAGTTTCATTAAGGATTTTATTAAATTCTTCATCTTTCATCCAGAAGTTGAAGAACTTAAAGGGTCTTTTCTATTTTTTCTCCTTTTCCCAAAAGAATTTCAAAGGGCAGTGATCAGATATACCTGGTTGCAAAACCTTTATTTGGCTTCTTAGGTAAAATTCCACCCATTTTTCATTCACTAGGCCTCTATCAATTCTGCTCTTTCTCATGTTGTCCGCCCCTCTTGTAGTTGAGCATGGAAATAGATTACCTGAGAAAGACGGTTCAATGCAGTTTATGTCTCGAATGCATTCGTTGAAATCTTGCATGTCTTGTGTTATGTCTGTCTCAGGCTCTCTTTCATTCCTGAATCTTGTAACGTTAAAATCTCCCATAATAACCCATGGTTCGTCGTCCGTAATGCTTCTTCTTAAATCATTCCAAAGTGTCTTCCTCTCTGTCCCAGAGTTGCTTGCATAAACTACCGCAAAAAATATTTTTACCCTTGTCATCAAATTGATAACCTCTATCAAAATAACTTGCTTGCTTTCAAAAATTTTCTTGATTTCAACCCTTCTTTTATCCCATCCTACCCAGATTCTACTTTTAATCCCATCAGAGTTATGAATAAATTCTCATTCTTCTTTGAAGCAACCTTGGGCAACATTCTATATTTGACTTTGTCTGACTTTTGTTTCAATAATTCCAAATACTGTGATTTCATTTTTCTCTGCTATTCTTCTAACTTCTCTTCTTTTTATGGGGTCATTTAACCCTCTATTATTCCATGTCATTAAGTTCATTAATGAAAAGAAGATTACTTCCCCTTCCTTTACTTTTTCTTCCTTTCTGTTTTTCCCATATAGCAGGGCTATAAGGAATTGTATTTTCCTTAATTTTCTTACCTTCTTGTTTTGGGATTTTTGTGTTTCTCTGGTCAACTTTTTTTTGAATTGGAGATTGTACAGTTTCAATCGATTCAGCTTCCTCTTCTTTATCTTTCCCATTTCCTTCACCCACTTCCCCTTTCTTGCTTTCTCCCACACTTTCCCTTTCCACAACCTCTTCGTTATTGATTCTTGCTTCCAATTCAAGTTTCTTTGTTACCTCTTCATTCTCAGCCTTTGATTCTGAATCTCTTACCACTCTATCTTCCTTTCCCTGTTCTTCAAAACCATGTTCTGAATTTCCTTCCTTATCTTGATCCTTCTGTTTACTCAATACTAATTCTTTAGTAACCATTTTCTGTCTTTCATTCTCAACCTTTTCCTTTTCCAACATTTCTTGTTCTTCTTTCTGTTTCTTTTCTGTCTCTATCTTTGTCTCTTTATCGATCTTCTTCTTCCTTTCTTCTTCAATTATTTTCGGGCACTTGTAACAGACATGTTCGAATGTATTACAGTCAAAGCATCTATTCGGCCTCCACTCATATGAGATTCTCATAATTGTGGGTTCACCTTTTCTGTCTGTTACCGTCATCTGGTATGGAAGATTTGATCTCGGGTGTATCTCAATGCACATCCTAGCATAAGTCATATGCTCACATTTTTCTGTAGTTGGGTCCATGTAGAGTGGACTCCCCAATAGGCTCGCAAAGTGACTTAATGCTTCAGGGTTATACATGTGGGGAGGGATGTTGCGCAATTGGAACCAGATTTGCGCAGTTTCTTTGGGCTTGCTGAAGAGGTTCATACCTTCTGTCCATTTTTCGAGTTTCATGTAGTTTTTTCCAACAAATGTGTGCCCATTGATCAGAATACTTTCGAGATCTGATCCTTCTTTGAATTTGAGAAAGTACAAGTCATGAATGTTTGATGTTACCTTTTCTAGACCATTTTCCCCCAATTGTTCCATTAGAGTTTTTTTGGTTACTAGAAATGGCACCTTATTTCTTCCGATGAAGTTTCCCACCATGACATTCTTCCATGAATTTACGCAGTTTTCCTCAACTTCTTGGGGTAGTTTGAATTCAAACGGAGAACCGATAATTTCAACTTTTGGCTTAAATGTTCCAAGAAAAATCTTTCCCCTCTCTTGAACTGGATTGTCAGCTTTTGTTTCCCCTATGTTCTTCTGCCCTACATTCTGTTTCTGTTGTTCATTCTGCTCGTTACTCTGGGTTTGCCCTGTTTTCTGATCCTTCCCTTGAGTTTTTCTTTGTTCTTCAGCTTTCTTCCAGACCTGGTCTACATTCCAATTAGAATTGTTCTTGATGAAGTAGACTCTGGTTTTGGGGCATTTAGAGAGATCTCTCAAAGTTTCAACAGACCATCTCACAATAGTATCGTACTCCTCTTTTTTGAGGAGATTCCAGTCTTGTAGGTAATGTAGGTTGAGCTGCTCTGTGTACTGTTGGCTTTTCTCTTTGCTTAAAACAATTTGACCTTTCTTTCCCAATATCAATAATTTCGTTATCTGATTTCTAAGTCCTTTAAGATTGGCCCTTTCATTAAAACCAACCCTCCATTTCCTCGGGTCTGTTTCTTTACCCAATACTTTCGCTGCCATTCTTTGCATTTTTCCTGTTTCACCCAGATTTTCTGCATTAATTCTTTCTCTTTTCAATTCTTTCTGAATTATTTTCTCTGCTTCTTCGTCTGAGTCAGTTATCTCAATAGTCTCAAGTTGAATTTGATTCCCATTAGAATCTGAGTTAATGACCCGTGCATTTTTATTTCCTAGACTATTTTCCAGAACTACTCTATCTTTTCCTAGAGCATGTCCTAGACTATCACAATCTAGGCTATCAGCATGTATTCCACTAACAGTTCTATTATCATTTTCATTCATCTCATGAGTGTTATTGGGATTGGTAAAAAACATACCTGGCGTGTTGACTGCAAAATCTTTATTATTGCTCTTGCTCACGTCAGTCAGATTTCCACCATTTCCTCCTGGCTTTGGAGACCCATGATTTTCAAAGAGGATATTCGTGTGATTCTCTCCTAAGCCTATGTGGAGGTTAGTTGCATTCGAATTTTCTATCTTAGGATCAGGGGAGCATGTGCTGGATTCACCCATTGCCCGATTAAGAGAGTTGGCCGGGCTTGTACCAACTGTTGACAAAGAGGGAATTTCCCGTACTGCTGAAGCTACAATGTTTTCAAAAGTCATATTTAAAGTGGCCGACACGGACGGATTCGTGTCAGCGAAGCTTTTAACAACTTTACAGTACACATAGGTTTGAAATTGATTTCCTGATGTACTCTAGTCTTGACCGAGAGATCGATGAGTAGATTTAGTAGATTTCTGCGGAAAGACGACCCTTCCGACCGAGAGATGAAATCACGACGCACACGGAACACGGATTGCACAAATCGCACAGATGGCACAGTTCGCACGGCAACGAATGGTGTGTGATTTCTTTGCGACTGCAATCGGGGGTTTCTTCAACGACGATTACGACCGCGACGGCATATCGCGGCACACACGGCACGCTGATCGCACAGTTCGCACTTCACCTAGATTTCATCCGTTGTCACATTTCTCTTCATTTAATATTCTATTTTTTTATTATTATATTAGTAATGTAAAAAAAGTCTTAGATTTGTAAACTTTGAACATCTAATATATTCATATTATTATTATATTTCCTTACTTAATTTTATATGGTAGATTTAAATATAAAATTGAGAAATTAAAACCATCATTTTTTAAATAGAAGGCTTTCATTATTTTGCCAAGATTTTCAAACCCAACAAAAATCCCAACAAAAATTTCAAGAGATAATATCACTGGTTTGTTAAAGATTTATCTTGTATATTAGATATTCTCTTAATTTCGGTAGTCAAACTTTTAAATTTGGTTATTAAATTAGTGACATTGATTATTAATTTATTTATTTATTTAAAAATTTTACGTAGATAATAAGTTAACGATGTTTAGAACCGTTAAGACAAAATCTCGTTTTGTATAATTTTAATAATAGGAGACCCCAAATTGTGAGGTTTAAAAGAATATGTCTGAAATCTCAATTCACCCCAAATAAGGAGCCTCAATTTGACAATTCAGGCTATTTATTTATTTACAAATGTCACGTAGATATATAATAAATTAACGGGATTTGAAACCGTTGAAACAAAATTTCGTTTTGTATAATTTTAATAATAAAAAATCCAAATTATGAAATTTAAAAAAGATGTCATCTCCTCTTTTAGCCTAGCGACAATTAGGGGTGAATACGTACTAACCCTAAATTCCTGTGTTGGAGCCCGTCAGACGGCAAGCTCTGCGCCTCGTTAATTGATTAAGTGTGTTTGGGGGCTACATACTTAATCCGTTGTCCCATTTTTTTCCTAAAAAAAAGAAGAAGATGTCTAAAACTCAATTAGCCCCCAATAAAGAGTCTCAATTTCACAATCTAGCCTACTTTTTTTACTAGTTATAAACATTTACTGAACTCATACACAATATAACTCTGTAAACGCAAAATTCAAAAAGATATCACGGCCCTTCATAGTTTCTCACTTCAACTTTAAGGCGTTATTAGTATAAATTGAACTTGTAATACCGACTTTTGTCACTTAAACTATCTTAATAAGATAAAAATTCACCATATATTCAAAAATATAATAAATCCTAATAATCCCAAAAATTAAATATCAACCATAAAATCCAAAAAAATAAAAGTTTTAAAATAAAGTTACCAAAATAGTCTACAAAACCTTTATCGAGATAATAACATCATGTTGACTTATGAAGCCTACACTTGTAATAAACTCTAAAATAGTTAATTATAGTTTATTGAGTTTGTATTTGGGTTTGGGCTTGGGCCTGACCAAGAGTGTTTTAGGTTTTATTATATTAATGTTTACCCTATAAATATGTTATTATTAAGGGTTTACATTGAGAAGACCGAATTTTAGAGAGATAAAGTGTGAAGCAAAAACTATGTATTGTTTCTTCTTCTTCATAGTGAAATCTAGTGGCAGTTGAAATGGACGTAGCTCATTTGAGTGACCAACTATAAATCTATGTCTTCTTGTGCTCTAATTTTCTTGTGTTTTTACAGATCATTTCAAGCATGTCAGATTTGAGAGATCCGAATCCTAACAAATGGTATAAGTTGTTAAACTAGATCAGAGCATTGAAAATGATGACTGTCGAGAATAGTATAGGACACGACATTGGAATATTCGATGGAACATATTATTTTTTTGGAGGATGCATATTGAAGATTACCTCTATGGAAAAAAGCATCATGTTCTTTGAGTGAGTAACTAGAGAAGATGGATGAAGATGAATAGAAACTCATTGATATACAAGTTTTGGGAGTTGTCTTATTGACGCTAGTCAAGACTGTTGCTCACAACGTAGTAAAGGAGAAAATCATCAGGGGTCTTATGAAAACTCTTTCTAATATGTATGAGAAACCATCTCCTAACAAAAAAATTACATTTAATGGAAAAACTCTTCAATTTAAGAATGGTTGATGGTACTTCTGTCACTACTCATTTGAAAAAAATTAATACAATTGTGAATCAACTATTATCTATTAAGATTGATTTTGAGGACAAAATTAGTGCCCTAATTTGTTAGCATCTTTATAGAATAGTTGTGAACCTATGAGGGCAACAATTAGTAACTCTATTGGAACTTCTAAATTGAAATTTATTAAAGTTAAAGATAGAATTCTTGCTGAAGTGGTTCGTAAAATGAATTTTGGTGAACCGTTCAAAGGTTTTTCTCTAAATGTTAAAAGTGGGGGCAAAGGTAATGATATAAATTTCAACCGAGATAAGAGCAGATCTATGTCGAGAAACAAGAGGAGTCGATCCAAGTTTGGGCAGACATTTGATTGTTGGAATTGTGGTAAGTAGGGTTATTTTAAGAGAAACTACAAAGTACCGAAGAGAAACAGTGATGATAAAAATGATACAGTCAACGTTGTTATTAAAAATGACATTGACGTGTTGCTTCTATTAGTTGATAGCCCGATAGACTCATGTGTTTTAGACTCGGGAGCATATTTCCACACCACTACTCACAAAGAATTAATGGAGAATTATGTGGCTGGAAACTATAGAAAAGTTTATCTCGCAAATGACGAGCCACTAGATATTGTAGGCATGAGGACATCAAATTGAAGATGACAAACAATTCTATTTGGAAGATTAATAAGATGAGACATATTCCAAGTTTAATGTGCAATTTGATTTCTGTTATACAACTTGATGACAAATGTCACAATTTCAGTTGAGGAAACAATGCTTAGAAGGTGACTAAAGAAGCAATAATTGTTGCTCGATGTCACAAAACTGAAACGTAATAAATGACTTCAATATGTAGAGAAACAATTGCTGCTATAATTGATGACTCAAAGAATAGTGAGTTGTGGCATTGCAGGTTAAACCATATGAGAAAAAAGGAAAGAAAATTATTTTGAAAAATAGTTAGAAATGCTAGATTTTTATGTGAAAACAACATTATTGGTAAACAAAAACGTGTGAGTTTCTTAAAGATTGAGAAGGAGCTCAAGAAAGAAATGCTAAAGTTGGTACACACTGATGTTTATGGACCTTCACTTATTTCTTCTATTGGCGGACCACACTATTACATGACGTTTATAGATGATTCAACAAGAAAAGTACGAGTTTGTTATATGAAGCACACATTTGAAGTATTTTTTAATTTCAAGAAGTGGAAGACTTTGGTTGAAAATGAAAAAATCAGAAGGTTAAGTGCTTGAGATCCAACAACGGAGGTGAATACATAAATTTAGATTTTAGAGAGTATTGTGTTATGAAAGAGATCAATATGGTGAAGATTGTTTTTCGAATACTTTAAGAGAATGGAGTAGATGAACGGATGAATCAAACATTGAAAGAGCGTACTAGAAGCATAAGATTGCATGTTGAGCTACCTAAAACCTTCTAGGCAAAAGCTATCAACACTACTGCCTACTTAATAAACAAATGATCCTCTATTCCTTTGAATTCAGAATTCCAGAAGAAGTTTAGAGCAGTAAAATGTAAACCTTTCTTATTTTAAAGTGTTTGGTAGTTTATCATATGTGCATATTAATGAATGTGATAAAAACAAACTTGATCCAAGTCTAATAAAAAAAATATATTGGTTATGGTGATATCGAGTTTGGTTAATGTTTTTGGGATAATCAAAATCTAAATATCATTCGTAGCATACATGTTATCTTCATTAAAAGTTTTCTACAAAGATTGTGTTGGGAACACATTAGATGGTAATTCCAAGTTAGAAGAGATTAATAATGTCGATTTGAGAGATTTTTCAGCTGAATATATACCGACTATTGTAGAAGACCAATATTGTGTTATTGAAGATGAAATCGTTGAGAACGTGGCCCCTAGAGGTAAATCAATAAATACCAGATATACAGTTGAGAAGACCGTCAAGAAATCGAAAACCACTCGAGAGGTCGTCCCCATCTCTAAACTATATTTTGTTGACAAATAGAGGCGAACATAAATACTACGAGGAAGTAATACAATCCGATGAATTAGTTAAGTGGGAGTCTACCATGAAAGATGATATGAACTCTTTGACGTCGAATCAGATTTGGGAGCTCATTAAACTACCAAAAGGAAAGAAAGAACTTCACAACAAATAGATCTTCATGATTAAAGAAGAACATGACAGAAATATGAGGTACAAGGCAAGGTTGGTTGTAAAAGGATTTCAATAGAATGAATGTATTGACTATAATGAGATTTTCTCTTTAGTGGTCAAATTGATGACAATAAGAACTATTTTGAGTTTGGTTGTGAAAGGATTTAAATAGAAGGAGTGTATTGACTAAAATGAGATTTTCTCATCAGTGGTCAAATTGTGACAATCAAAACTATTTTGCGTTTGGTTGTGAAAGAAGACATTCATCTTCAACAAATGAATGTCAAAACTAATTTTCTTCATGGTGATTTAGATAAAAAAAAATTAAATGCAACAACCACAAGGCTTTGAAATCAAAGGAAAAGATGAGATTGTGTGTAAGCTTCAAAATAGTCTGTATGGTTTGTAACATGCTCCAAGACAATGATACAAGAAGTTCGAAAGTTTCATAAAAAGTAAGAATTTTTTGAAGTGTGAAGATAATCATTGTTGTTATATCAAGAAGTTTTATAAATCGTGCATTATTTTGCTCATCTACATTGATGACATGTTGATTGCTGGATTAAGCTTATATGAGATTAACAAACTAAAGAAATAATTGTCTAAAAAGTTTGTAGTGAAGGAATTGGGTGCTACAAAACAAATCCTTGGGATGATGATTTTCAGAGATAAAGAAGTTCTAAAACTTTTACAAGAAGAATATATGAAGAAAATTCTCAGCAGCTTCAATTTGTATGATGCAAAACCAATTGCTACCCCCTTAGCTAGTCACTTCAGACTATCTAAAGATCAATCGCCTTCAATAGAGAATGAGAAAAATTACATGGTCACCATTCCGTATGTCTCTATCATTTGTTGTATTATGATGCGATGGTTTACACAAGACCAGACATAGCATATGTAGTGGAGTTGTTAGCATATTCATGAGCAACCCGGGTAGACAACATTGGGAAGCAGTAAAGTGGATACTACTTAAGAGGAAGTATGTGTCTCGCTTTGTGTTTTCGAAAGTATAATATGGGTTTGAAAAGATATGTTGATGCTAATAATGTTGGTGATGTTGATAGTAGAAAGAGCACAATAAGGTACATATATACTCTAAGATTAGAGCAATCAGTTGGGTTTCAAAACTACAAAAGATTGTTCCTCTTTCTAGTGCAAGGCAGAGTATGTTGTTGTGACCGAGGTTACTAAGAAGATGATGTGGTTGTAACTCTTTTTGCGAGAATTTTGTCAATACTACGAGGGAAGTGTGTTGCGATGCGAAAGTCAGAGTGTCATTCATTTGACAAAGAATCATGTTTATCATGACCAGACGAAGCATATACATGTTCGTTATCATTTCATCTGATCAGCTTTAGAAAATGAAGTGTTAGCTCTTGAGAAAATTCTCGAGAGTGAGAATCCAACTGATATGTTAACGAAAGCTGTGACAAACGAGAAATTGAAGTTGTGTGCAACTTCAGTTGGTCTTATTTGTTAAGACATCGGATGAAGAGATGTTATCGATCAAGAGATGATAAAGTTACTCTCCAAGTGAGAGATTGTTGAGTTATGTAACATACACTTATAATAAACTCTATAATAGTTAATTAGAGTTTATTGAGTTTGTATTTGAGTTTGAGATTAGTCTTGACCAAAAGTTATTTAAGTTTTATTACTTAAATGTTACCATATAAATATGTTATTATTAAGGGTTATATTGAGAAGACACAATTTTAGAGAGATAAAGTGTGAGGCAAAAACTCTGTATTTCTTTTTTTTTCATAGTGAAATCTGGTGACGGCTGAAGTGGACGTAACTCATTTGAGTGAATCACTATAAATCTGTGTATTCTTGTGTTTTTTTTTTGTTTTTTTTAAATATTATTTCATGTCGGATTTGGAATATTCAAATTCTAACGTATCAAACTCAACCTAATATAATATATATATATATATATATATATATAAATATAATAAGACTAGTTTTATTGATATGTTTTAAAGTATTTTTAATTAAACAATGATTTACCATATCATTATATTACAAAGTAGTAATTGAATAAAATTGCAAAAATATACAAATTAAGAGATTCATTTATGTTATGTTACGTAATGGCCATGACTATACGAGAGACAAACCATATATTTTAACTATATATGACATTAAATACCATTAAGTTGGTAGATGAAACTATTTATTAAATTAAATAATTAATAAAATAGTTCAGCTTCCACCTATTCATAATTTCTATAATAAGTTCATCAAACAATTATCTTTCCACTAATTTTATAATTTGGTTCTGTAACCGATAGTAAACATGCCCGGTACTATTAGTATTTTGTACCCAATTCCAATTCGACTTAGTTAGAACACTGCTATTTTTTCTTCTTTTTAAATGGTCATTAACACTAGAAATGGTTAACATTCCCCAACTCACAACTGTTTTTTTAGAAATAAAAATAGTTGTGAGTTTATATATGAATGAGCAACTATAATTTAAAAGTGAGATGTTTATACATTAATGCGATGTTATAAAGAAATTAAATAAAGTACAATATACGAATAAACGAAATCATTGAATAAAAGTTGACCCCGATGTTCATGTTAGACACATTTTATTTAAAATAGTTTCATCGTATTTCTCTTGTGTGAGCTATAACTTATCATAAATGATTATCTCAGTGTATAACGAATTTAGTAGTGATTCAGTATTGTATAATCATTATGCAACGAACTTAACAAAAATACATGAACTATCACTGGATTATCGAGAGAATTATCTCTTAAAATTTTAAAGAAAGAGTGAGATAGATGATATAGTGTGTTCATGTGAAATGAATGAGAGAATAAGTATATATTATTAAGATTTAAACCATCAAATAAAATAATTCAAACTTTTATTTACCTTAACAATAAATATTGTTCATTTATTTGGCTCCTTTCTATTAATTGATTGGTTGAAATCTAATGTTTAGATGTTCAATGTTAACTAATTGAATAGTGCATAAGTAAGTTGGATATTTTGTCATAATATTATTGTTTAATTTTTTTAGTTAAACATTAAATATTAATTAAATAATTAAAATTTATCGTTAATTAACATTTAAATTGAGTGTGATATTTTATTTTAATCTGAATGAAATTAGTTAATTTTAAAAACATGCTAAAAAATTTGGAATGTTTTGATAAACTTATATGGTCCATGATTTTGATGTTAAACGGACCCACAATAAGCACAAAGTCAAGGAAAAAAATCTGGATGCTTTGTTCATAAAATTGGGATTAAATATCCAGTTGAAGAATGTCTAGCTAAAAGAACAAGGATAATAATTTTGATTGTGACTAAGAATGTGTTTAACATAAATAATATAAACGCGGATGACGTTGAAGTGAGATTTCATAACTGAGAATCAAAATGTTCATGTTTTATTTTCTTCTTCGCTATGAAATATATGCCATGGCGGAGAGCTTTGTAGCTTTCAAACCTAAAAAATTAGGAATTTTAATGATAACATAATAAGTGTTTGAAATGACAAATATATTGTAATGAATTGTTATATAAATATATTAGTTATGTCTATAATATATATATATATATATATTAAATTAATAAAAAATTAATATAATATAATAATGATAAGATGGTCTTGTTTTTTCTAAAGAATATTAAGTTATAGCTACTCTACGCATTGATGCATTAATGCTCATAAATTTATTATTATATTTTTTTAATAAAAATAAATAAATATTAATAATTTTTTTTTTATTTTTTATTTTCATCTATTATCGTATTTTTTTTTATCTGATGATGATGTTTTATTTATTAGTCAATGTCCATATTTTTATTGGTCTTAATCGAATCATATGAAATTTTTTACTAATTATTTAGTCAACACATTATAATCTTGTCGTTGAATGAATCTCAACACTCACGAGTAACGTCAAAATTCTTTCCGTTGTTTTTCACCCAAAAATGCTCATGAGATTCTAATTACTTCTTTGTTGATTTATTAGTCAACACATTGTTATCCCATTGTTTAATGGATCTCAACATTCACGAGTAATCTCGGAGTTCTTCCGTTGTTTTTTCACCTAGCAATCAATACCTATAAGATTATACATTCTTCGTTAATTTATCAGTCAACACAGTGTCATAATATAATTAGATGAATTTCAACATTTACAAGTTTATCAAACTTAAAAAATATTATATCAATATTTTACAATCTCGTCTTCAATTTCAAAATGAAAAAGATTTGGACTTGAGATTAAAGATGAGATTGTGAAATGTTATTATTTTGTTCTTTAAGTTTGATAAAAAAAAATTATTGAGTTATAATGATCACACATTGTGTTCAAATAAATTAATATAATAATAAAATTTTCATAAATAATAAAATTTTATATTATAACAATAAAATTAGCTAAATTGTTGAAGAATTGAGAAAATCAAAACTTGTACAGTAGCATTTGACTAGTAGATAAAACATCTTGAAATTAACCTAATAAAAGAAATGGTATCCAATGATCACGGTTTTAGCTAACTTTCATAATCTTGTTTTTTTAATGTTTTTTATTCTTATTATTGTTGGTTTTGGTTTATTGGCGTTTCTTTTGAGTTAATGTTGGTTTTGTAATTTAAAATTAATTTAGAACCTAAATTTGTTCGTTTTTGTATTGAGGTTTCATTATAATTTTTTAAATTAAGAAAAATATATGAATTAACAAAATAGTTTTATACTTAAAAATAAAATGGAATTAAAACCTATTATATTAGTAAAAGTGACAATAATCATGATTAATCAATACAATTGATTTATACTAAGAACGAAAACAAAAACATGTTTGGTTTTGGGTTTTATTGGGTTTTTTAGATTGTTTTTAATTATTTTTTTTTTTCATGTACCACTATTATTATATTTATTAATTTATTAATTAAAATATCAAAATACTCTTACTTTATCATAAGTAATGTATATGATATTAGAAAGTATAATACTATTAATATTTAATATTTGTTATATTAATATTTAATATTTGTTATGTTTTTATTATAAATATAAATTTATACCCTATATAATTTATGTCATAAAGATATAATTTTTTTTTATATCGCTTCATTCTTTTTATTAATACATTTTTTTTTCTATTCTAAGATAAACAAGCTTACATCCCACATGCATGACCAACTCTTCTCAAAGTGGAATAATATTTATTAATATTATATATAACTTATTAATATTATTATATAATATATTTAATTTATTTAATTTAATTTTAATATTATTATTATTATATATAATAATTTTATATTATATATATATATATATTTTAAATAATCCAATATTATAATTAAAAAATATATATTTATTTTTTATAATGATAATTTTATTAATTTTTTTTTTTTTATAATTTAATTAGATTATAAATAATATTTTTTATTATTTATTTTATTACACTTATTAATAATATTTAAATTAAATAAATATAATTTACCGTTTATATTATAATTAATTTTATATTTTAATTAAAATTAAATTAATTATTAATTATAATATTAAACAATGATATTAAAATAATTTATAATAATAGATATATAAAGAGAATAATAATAATAATTAAATATTCATTATATAAAAATAATTTTAAATTCAAATATTCATTGTAAATAATTAAAAAGATAAAATTGTTATTATATTCTTATACTATATTTTTAAGTTATATATCAAATACAAAATTATATATAATATATATCTTATATCATTTTATAATTCAAACAAACAAAAATAATTTATACCATTTATACTACTCTATATTATTTATATATTATTACAATTTATACTAATGTACAATATTTATAATGAGTACCCTACACTAAATTCTATCTAAATATAAAAGAATATTTTAATAATTTACCTTAAAAACACTAAAATAACCCATAATTTTTCATTTTGAATAAAGTAAAAAAAAAAATCATAAAAAACCCAACATCATACCAGCTTCAAAATTCATTGATTCAATTCCACTCTTTCTTAAGTTAAAGAAATAGAGGTGTGGGTTTCTAGATTTAAAAAAATAATAATGGTTTAAAAAGTAAACAAAATTCTTGTACAAGCTTGTAAATTATAACTTTGGAAGTGGTCTACAAAACGTATACCTCTTCTACTGGTATTTACCAATTTTGTACGAATTCCACAAATAATATTTAACTTTTTTTAATCTATAAATAGTTAAATGTTAACCATACACATTGAATAGAAATGATAATGTTAAATTAAATTAATCTGTATAAGGTTGGAGGAAGACACAATTATGTATATCTTGATGTGTTATGTATACTATAATAATGTGAGTCAATATATCGATTAATCTAAATATAATTTTAACTTATATATTTAAACACAAAACTATAAATATAATTAAAATTTTAATTGATGTGATTATTAAAATTTTATACTCTACCACAAAGATCAATGTTAAAATTATGTCTCTTAAGCAATAGTTAATTAAATTGTCCTAAGTAGATTAAAACTGAAACTAGTTTTATGTTACATATTTGTTGTGTTTAGCATAGTGCCGCTGGAGTCATAATAATATTGTGATTCAACGGATGTAAACTTTCATTGATTTGTTGCCTTCGTAATTCTCGGACTAAATTATCTGTCCTTAAAATATGGTTTCACAAACAACACTGTTTAAATTCTATTTTTAATCAAACACGTGCCGTATAGTACTTACTAATTATAACTCTTAACTTTCCATAAAAACTAATAATAATTTAAAATACAGTTTTGACGTTCCATAATATGAGCTTAGGATATAGTATACAAATAGATCTGAAAACTTGAAAGAGGTAATTATTTGAAAATGATTTTGGAGATTTATACTCTAGTCTATTTAAATATTTATGTGTAATGCGAATCAATTGTGAGTTAAAAATTTATTTACCCTTCTTTTTTTTTTCTTCGTGCAAAGTTTGAGATTCGAGAATTTTAATATCGATTTACTTGTTATGAATCTTTTTTAAAATAAAACATTATTTTCAAAAGATTTTTAAATAATTAATTTTGGTTCAATTTTAAATAATTCGGAGATTTGTGGTAATTTACAATTTAATTTTTTAGAATTTCACTGTTAATTAATTTAAAAATTATTTATTTAAAACAGAGTCGTTAATTGATTTTTTGAAAATCAATAAAAATGACATATGTGTACAAATGTATTGACCAAAGTTTCTTTTACTTCATAATTTGGTGATACTCGGGAAAAGACTTCCGCGCTTCATCCTCCGTACCCATTTTTTAAAACATTCTCTACTTATAAATTTGGTTTTTAAAATACGGTTGTATAACGTTTTATTTTTACCGACTATTCTTCTAGTCCTATGCATGCATAGGTTTATGTTTTATTTTAAAAATTGTAACAACAATTATTTAAATGCTGATACATGTTGTTGATGATGACTAGGGAGGACAATAATTGAAAACATCGGTTTAAAAGGTATTAGGGTTTGAAAATAAATAATAAACGAGCCTTTGTCAAAATATATTTTTTAGGAAATAACCCAAAAATATTTTGAAACCATTTTCTAATTTTTTGGGATTTTAGAAAATAGTTTGAGGTTCTAAAATTACAAAAATAATTTTGGAATTTGAAAATGGGAACCGGTGTCCTAGGTCCTGAGTTCGTTTTATCGGTCGAGGACTAAGCGCCCTCAGTCCTCGGTCAGAAACCCCTTGGTCCGGGTTTGGGATCCTCGGTCGGGGAGCGGGAGTCCCTCGGTCGGGGTGCTAAGGACTCCTAATCCTGGGCTAGAATTCTCTGTCGGTGCCAAAATTTTTGGTCGGACCTCTCGGTCCTGGGTGGAAGTCATCATGAGTCATAAGTTCAAGAGTTCTCGGTCGGGGTCCAAGACTCCTTGGTCCTAGCTCTAACTTCTCGGTCGAATGTAAAAATTCTCGGTCGAACCTCTTGGTCCAAGTTGAAGAATATTGGTTGGACCTCTAGGTCCTCGATGAAGAACATCGGTCGGACTTGTCGGTCTTGACTAAATTTTATCAGTTGGACCTCTCGGTCCAAATATCCTCGGTCGGATCTCTTGGTCCTCAAGAACATCAAAATTGTTAGTTTTGTAAATTTGATGATTGCTTGAATTCTTTGATCCAAAGGCATGGGTAACTTCACAAAGCTCTCATGAACATTTAGAACATCACCTTAATGTATCAATCGACCTAGGTGATGATCAATTTGATAGTTTGTAGCCAAAAATCGGGTTTTTAGTTTTAAAATTGTTTTGAAGTTTAAGGAGCTAGCCAATAGCTTCCTTATACTTCATATACTTGATTGATACCAAATCAAGAACACTGCATGTTCGTTTGAACCAATTCAAGAACTCAAAATTTTCAATTATTTTGAAAATTTTGATTTTAATCAAACATGATCCAAATAGTTGCCCAACATCATTATAAATATGTTGGGATGCTTTATGGGCAGATGTTTTTTATGATTAGCCCAAGAATAGCAAACTCAATTTTTGAATTTTCAAAATTCAAATTTGGGTTTTTTATGTTTAAGGTTGATGGAATGATTTTATCATAAATAGAAAGCTTGAAAATGATCATAGGATCGATTACAAATCCTAAAATTCAATAACTAGACAACATGCAAGCTTTTAAAAAATGAAATATAAAAATTTAATACAAATTGGAAGTATGAATTAAAGGGTGATTGGAAGTATAGCAAGGATTGAAGAACACTCCTTAGACCTTAAGGAAGCTTTTGAGATGCCTGGATCAAAGCTTTAGAACCTTATACGAAAATTTCGAAAAATCAGAAGCTTTGAGCTTCAATGACAGATTTTCGAAATTCATTGATTTGAGACTTGAGATGCTATCTCTCCGCTTCAGAAGTGTTGGGGGGGGGGGGGGGGGCTATTTATAACATTCCTAAGTCGGTGGAGGCTTTATATGGATCGAATCAGTCAAAATCCATTAATGGTATTTTGGTTGTTCTTGAATCAATTTGTCAGAATAGATGGTGATTGTTCCTAATTTTGTAGGGAAAATGATCACCAAAGTAGGGTGATCATTTCACCTTTCGAATCAGCCGATTTGGTTGTCTATCGGCTAAATTCCATCTTTGAGAAATCAAATATGGGACTTCATCTTTATCTCTCCGGCGATCGTGATGAAAGAGACCATGGTGGACAAAATAATGTCGTTTTTGGCGTTGTTGACGAACGTGGAGCGTTCCGTTAGCGCTCTGTCACGTTTTAATGGAAATTGGGCGCTCCGTTAACGTTTTAGTTAACGTGCGTTAGCTGATCTAGTGAGGCGCGGGCGCGCGTTACTTCGGTTACAACTGGCTACACGGGAGCGTTTGGGGCGTTGAATGAGATTTCAGCGCCCATCCAACGGATGTGGTTTCGACGACTGTAGCTTCCTCTTCGAGTTTTGGCTACACCCGATTATGATTTTATTTTTATTTTAAAACCTTAAAGATTTGTTTGAAATTGATTTTTCTTTCATCCTTTTAGGTTTAATTTTGATCATTTTAAATACACAAAATATTAAATTAAATATGACAAATATTTTTCCATTTATTTTTATATATTTTAGGGTTAAATAAATAATTTTGGGGGTGAAATGAGTACCTCATTTCATCTTAAATTATTTATTTTAATCCAGATTTTTTTCTAAAATTATTTTAAGATAAAAGGAATACAACATTTATCCCAAATAATTTTATTTTTGTTTTAACTATTTTCCTTAATTAATTAGATTTTAATTATCATAATAATTAATTATTTTATTTAATTAGGTTTTGGCCTTAAGGTTAATTATTTTTATTTTATTTATTTAAAAATAAATTAATATAATTATTTTAATTTTATAAATATGGTATGGAGATTTTTAGTGTTTAGATCGATATATTAATAAAATTCAACAATAATAAATTGTCTAATTATTTAAATATTTACTTTTCAAAAAAAAGTAGGTTAATAGTATTTTTGTTCTTTATAAGAGTTTATTAAGGAGAAAACTAGGATGACCCAATATAGTTATTGAGATTTTTGATAGATTATTTGTCATTTGTGTTACATTTCAGAAAGTATATTCAATTTTTTTTTAAAATTTTACTATTTTATTTACAAACAAATTTAGTAAGTCTAAATTGAATAATTGTTTGACAAGGTAAGTCGTGTTATATTATTAAATAACAAGATTTTTATTTTCTATTTATGAAAATTCGTTTGTTTGAAATAAGTTATTAAGAAAATGAAATAAATTCTGATTATTTTTTTTTAATTTAAAAATATTTTAAACAGTTTTCCACAATTTTGATATCTAATATCGCGACATTTTTTTAATATTACTTTTCTATCGTTATTTTAATATTTTAATATATTGATCATTATATTAATTTTGTAATGTAAACAAATTTGTTAAAATTAGCTGATTTATTTTTTACCTTTATTTCAAAACAGTTTACATGCTCTCAACAACCTGTTTAATGTCTAATCGATCAAGAGAACTCAGCGTTTCTAAAACATATTTGTATTATTAGTTATTTAATTAATTAATTAATTAATTAATATATATTATAAATTAATTAATATATTTTTTCTCAATTATATTAATATATTTTTATATATTATAAAAGGTTTTATATAGTGGATATTATAAATTATATATTTAATTTATATATATATTTTTAATTTTGTTAAAATTGTGATTAACATAATTTTTTTAATTTTTGGGTCACGATTCCTTTAATGACGATATATTCACAGTGCTATTTAAAGATAATAATGGATATTTAACCAATGATATGTTCATCATATATTTTTTTTCATATTTTAATTTAAATATTCGAATTATTAAATAATAAAATACACAATATCACACATAACATTGTCTAGGTTTTTTTTTATTTATTCAATACTTCTATTGGGTACATTAACTAATTTTAAGCATTAACAAAATTTTACTTTTCATTTAAATATCTAATCAAACTTGTTACCCTAATTTGATATTTCAGAGTGAAGATTAGCTGGACCATATTAAATGATCTAAACTAGTATCATTTTTTTTCTTATTATCAACATCACCACCATTGTCAGCTACATATCATTTCAAACTCATATTAAACTTTTGAAAACACAAAGTGAGACCCTTACTTCATCTTAAGTATCGTAATATTCACTTAACTATTTCTCAATGTTGTCTACTTGGGTTGCTCATGAATCTGCTAACAACTCCCACTATATGTGCTATGTCTGGTCATGTGCAAATCATCGCATACATAATACAACCAATGATAGATGCATACAGAACGGTAGTTATGTAATTTTTCTCATCATTTGTTGAAGACAATTGATCTTTAGATAATCTGAAGTGACTAACTAAGGGGATAGTAATTGGTTTTGCAGTTCAGATCTTCTGCTACCGATTGCCGTGTTCCCCTGTGGCGGACCAATCAGATTGCAGCATTATTATTTTTATAATAAATCAATCTGGGCAGGAGACGGAGGGAGGGAGAATCCGGTATCCGGGTTTAGGCCCGGGTTCACACCAGACGCCGTTAACGGAAGCGCCTGTTAACGCCAGGAAATAATATAATATTCATATGATAAACAGATAAGATATCTTCGCTCAGGGCACCGTGTCAGAGGGAAGGGTGAGATACGATGGGAGCGAAGATCTACACGCCCGTTGCACTGACCCTCATGTAAACCCCGCATACCCACCCATGAGAAGACCGCCTGCCGTTCATGAAAATACACTTACACGTCTATGTAAAGACCGAATTGACAGGGATATTATATTTACGTTTATTAAATATTAATTTAATTTATTAAAAAACACATGCAGCGATATAATATTCGCTTCAATTATTTCATTCATTTTTTTTCTACGACTTTTTATTTAATTTTTGTATTTAATTTTTTTTGCCTAGAGACTCTCTGGAGCGAAGATATATTTGCTTCAATTAATTTTAATTAAAACCTCATGTAAACCCCCCAACCCACCCATGAGAAGACCGCCTGCCTGCCATGGAAAGACAATTACCCGTTTATGTGAAGACCAAAATGACATGGATTTCACATTTCCATTTATTAAATATTAATTCAATTAATTGAAGATGACATGCAGCAACCGAACAAATCTTCGCCTCAATTACCGGCTAGATTTTTTTTCCTCCTTTTTTATTTTTTCCATTTATTAATAAATGTTAATTTAATTAATTTAAAATGACAATCAGTAAACGACCAAATATTCGCTTCAATTTTGTTTTTCGAGTAGACGATTGAAAGCGAAGATTTCTTCTTTTCAAATATTTTTAGCCTGACGTTCATGTAAAACCACCTCCCCTCCCATGAGAAGCCAACTTGCCTGTCATGTAAATTCACTTACCCGTGCATTTACATTCCGCGAATAAATCTTCGCTTCTATGAATAGTTTTTATTTTCCATTTATTTTTATTATTTTTTTTTGAATTTACGATATCGAACGAATATTTATTCGCTTCCATGACTAGTTGATATAATTTCAATTTCCCGCTACAAGCCGACTCTCCCTCAATTTCATTTTCATAAGCAACTGTTCATATTCTTCTCTCTCTATCTCCCGGCGATAATCCAAACACTGAACGTCGAAACCATAGATATTTCGTTTATACTACAAGGATTTCTTCTGAACATGTCGGGTAACTAAGGCAACAACATGGAAGTGGATCATCCCATCGACTCCCGAGAGGTCGTCTTGCAAGTTTGTAGGAGCATAAACGAAACCGAAACTGCACCCACTCCGGCATCCAACGTCAATCCCAGCAATAAACCAGAGAGGTATGTTAATCTTATTGTGTTTATACTAATTTTACACATGTTTATTCAAATTATTTCGTATAATACTGATTTATGCTATCCCACCAAAATTAATGACTTCTAGGACATATGAAAGGAAGAGGAAGAGAAATCCGAAGACGAATACTAAGTCGTCATCGACTGCTGAATCAGTTTCCACAGTTGCTGTCGAAGCTACTGATGTTGCTGCAGGTACTGATGAGATTTTACCACCACCTGTTCCCCCTAAAAAAAAACCAATGTTATTCCTACATCCACTCCAACAATCGATGAAGAGTTACCAGAACCACCCCCAGAAACCACTAATATTTCTCCGTCTACTACCCCATTCGATGAAGAGTTTCCCCCATCTCCCCAAAAAACTCAAACCATCAAGAAACGTAAACTGACATTTCTAACCAGATCATCACCTCATGGCCTCGCTCAACTCATTCCTAAATTGAGCGTAGAACAGAGGGAAGCCGTGAAGGAAATCGGGTTTGGTTCTCTTCTTACAATGGGCGTCTCCAAGTGCCTGGCTCATTTTTCCAGACACGTAATCCAATGTTTTGACCCGGATAAGAGTTCTCTGGTATTGTCCAACGGTGATGAGATCCGTATCGATGAAGATCTCGTACAGCTCGTGATGAACCTCCCTAGAGGGGCAATGAACGTAGTCGAGTCCGTTGGGTTGGACAAGACTAAGGACCCTGATTATTTTAATTTCTTGAGGGATTGGAAGACCAGATGGACCGGGGAAGACTCAAAAGCTCCCGAAACACTTTCTATGATCCCCAAGATATTAAGTAACACAAGTGCAGACAACGATTTCAAAATAGACTTCGTTGTCTTTGTTGTCTCAAGTTTTTTATGTCCTGTTCAAAATTCACGAGCCAGGTAAACATGTATTCAAACCTATTATATATCTAATTGTATTTGTGAATACTGACAAATGTATTTTTTTCATTTCAGGTTCAAAATTCTCAAATCCTTAATGGAGGTTGATAACATAAAGGAACTGAACTGGTGCCACTTTACACTACAACGATTGGTTGACAGTGTAAGAAGTTGGAAAGAAAAAGCAAGTAAAGATAAAAATCCATATTTCGATGGACCTATAACCCTTTTATCGGTAAGTATTGTTGCCTCTCTTATATATGATTTATAGATATGTAATATTTTCTAACATGTTTCCCACTCCTTTACTCCAGATTTGCTACCTAGATGGTGTTTTTGTGGAAGGTGAACGTATCCCCTACGAAAGAAAATTTCCAATTATCTCCTGTTGGGATGACGTCAGCGTGTTAGAGTTTACCAACTTAGAAGTTCGTGCCGGTGGTTTTGGGCTGGGCAGGGCAAGGGCGCGCCTAGCAGTTAGACAACCCGAGAATCCAGTTGACTCGGTTGAAGTAAAAGAAGACGATAATGAGGTATGTGGAAACAATAAATTGACTCCCATTGTTCTTATTATCCTGTTTTCAAGATTAATGAAGTCTGTTTTTCATAATGTACAGTTGTTGACATCCAAAATCCTGCAAACTTTTAAAGATACAGCCCAACAACTGAATTACCTATCAGGGGAGTTGGAGAAACGCAACATCGATCCGAAGCCCTTTTTTTAGGCCGGTTTCCTGAACCTCAGAGAGTCTGAAGGGTTCATGAAACACTTGAAGGTGGTGATCGATGGTCCGGTTCATGTAGGTGTGGAAGATCCTACAAGGGAGGCACTTGGGGACACTTTACAGTGTGCGGGCTTGAAAGTCAATAGTCCCCGGGTTGATTACACATGTGAGACTGCATTGGAGGACCATGCAGACAATCCAAGAACACGGGTTGAACAGAATGATTTAGAGGATGCAGTTATGCCCCATCAAGAAAATCGTTCAGATCACGTGGAACCGAATGATCTCGATGATGCAGTTCTGCACAATGAAGATCAGTCACTCCCTGTTCAACCGAAAGATGTTGAGGATGTAGGTCATGACATTGACGATGAATCACTCCTTGTTGAACAGGAAGATGTACAGGCTGCATTTCAGCCCATTCAAGCCAAGTCACCCCCTTTTCAACCGGACGAACCTGAGGATGCAGTTATGCCCCATCAAGAAAATCGTTCAGATCACGTGGAACCGAATGATCTCGATGATGCAGTTCTGCACAATGAAGATCAGTCACTCCCTGTTCAACCGAAAGATGTTGAGGATGTAGGTCATGACATTGACGATGAATCACTCCTTGTTGAACAGGAAGATGTACAGGCTGCATTTCAGCCCATTCAAGCCAAGTCACCCCCTTTTCAACCGGACGAACCTGAGGATGCAGTTCTTCCCAACAAAGATGACTCACCCCGTGTTGAACCAACTGATCATGAGGGCGAAGTCAAGGAACCGGATGAGGTACCCCCAGTGCAGACACCCACTGTTGAAGACGATGATCAGGGTGAAGGGAAGGAACCGGTTGAGGAACCCAAAGCGCAGCATGTTGAACCAAATGATCAGGGTGAAGGGAAGGAACATGTTGCGGAACCCAAAGCTCAGTCTGTTGCACCAAATGATCAGGTTAAAGGCAAGGAAAAGGTTGAGGCTTCTAATGCCGTTGAATCTTCTGAAGATGAAGATGAAGGTGATGGGAGGGGATGCATCAACATCAGAGAATATCCTAAGAGGAAGATCACGAAAATTCCTGTGCACCTTCGATCCCCCTACATGCAACAGGTTGCAGATATGTTGGACCACAACATAACCAACAAGGAACAGAGATTAGCCGATTTTGTGTTCGATGAAGACCTGCCTCCCATGTAAGTTACCTCTCATGCTTTTCGGAATTTCAAATATGAAATTAGTTAGTTATGGTCTTGTAAATGAATGTATTTTGCAGGGACGTTCTGTACGAAGGTGCACCGGGTAATATCACCCGTAAGCTATTTCAAACAGTGAAAATGGGTCGTGAAATTGCGAGCGAAGTTGTGGACGCTTGGTCCATAATTGTGCACTTCAAATGCCGTAGGTTGCCAAGGCATGAACCACGAATAATATGTTTTTCAACAATTTCACATGTAAGTGCTTCTCTTGTTTTGTTCTATGTATCCTTCAATGTTCATGACTTTGAGTCTCCACCCTTATTTTGCAGGTTAATCTGCAGTATGATAGGACCTTATTTTGTCAATCCCTTGAAGAAGACATGAGAAACTACCATGTCACAAAAGAAGACATCATCTTCGCTGACCTGGTATGTACATATCCCTCAATTCCAAGTAACGAGACTGCCATAAAATAACAAATGTTTATGTTCTTTTTGCAGATATTCCTACCTGTCGTCACTTCTGGACATTTCTTTCTTGTATGTGTGAATATTAAAGACTCCCAAATCAATGTCCTAGACAACTCCGGTCGTCCGCATAGAATGAAAATTTTGGACAAGTATGTCCAGTTGAGGAATCAAATCGATAGTTTTTCGACTTTCTTGGAAAGGCAAGGCATACAAAGATTTGCAGAAAAGGTTAAGATGTACAAGATAACGGCCCCAAAGCTGCCTTGGCAAGACCAAACAAACAAGACCGACTGCGGTGTATATTTAATGAGACATATGGAAACATATAGAGGAAAGATGAAGGGTTGGTCTTGTGACATCAACGAAAATAATGTGAGTGTTAAACCATATGTTATTATATGACATTTAACAATTTTAAATGTTCTTATACTTTCTCTTGTTCTTTTGAAGGCCGACGAAGCTTTGAGTACATTGAGGATAAAATATTTATACAGAATTCTTATGTCTGAGCACAATGTCAATAGGTTCAAGTTAAAGACTGCAATTAGATCAAGATATTAGGGTTTTGTATGTGTTATACGGAATTATACTTGTACAGTAATTTTTATGTTCACACAGGTCAATTGACCTATTTTTAATGTATGGATGTTTGAAATTGATTTATAACTTATAATGCAATTCAGATCTTAATGTATGAAAGGCAGTTCAGATCTTAATGTATGGAGTTATAATGAATTGCTTATAATGTATTGATGTTTGATATGTCTTCTTGTACACATATTTGTGAAATCCTAAACGCTGTTATTTTCTTAACTGTATCTTTTAATATTCTTAAACGAAGATATATTCTTAACATGATGAAACTGATAAACTTGCAACCGTAATATTGACATGATGACCACCTCTTGAAACGGAATTATCTTGTTATGTCTTCTTGTGGCCCTCTTCTTAACTATCAATTTTCAAATTCCTAAACGAAGATATCTTCTTATGTTCCTTTGTGCAATCCTTATTTTGAAAATCAGAGACGAAGATATCTTCTTCAATATATGTTTGCAAATTACTAAACGAAGATATCTTCTTCACTATATATTTTGAAATTCCTAAACGAATATATCTTCTTAATTTATTTTGGGGTACAGTCGATATTTCGAAACTACGAGACGAAGATATCTTCTTCAATATATGTTTTCAAATTCCTAGACGAATATATATTCGTATTGACAAGAACTAAAAAATATAATACGAAGATATCTTCACAACATGTAATGCACCTACCGGAGTTATGTATTGATGTGAATTCAAGAATGAAAACTCATTTATTACTTCAACTGCTGATGTATCAACTTCATCACTCTCATACCCTCACTCTCACTCTCACACTCCACTCTCACTCTCACCTCTCTCTCTGTTTTTACTCTTTCCTTCATTCCTTTAGCGTAAAACTCATAAGATGGATGTAGAGATTGACCCAGACATGCTTGTTTTATCGCAGCAACAGCTGGAGCGATACTTAAGTCTGATCAACGATGACCCAGTCCCTTTCAGTGTCTATCATGTAGATGAGATTCTTCCTCTATTACGAATAAACGTTAACGACGGACTGATGGCCCACATGCAAAGCAGATGGAATACGGACTCTCGTTCTTTTGTTATTGGGGAAATGCACATATGCCCGACGCTAGAGGACTTTGCTTCAATCCTTAGGTGTGGTAGTCTTGCACTCATGATCTTGCCTGTCCATCAAGATCCTCATATGGCCGCCCACATTTGTGACAGCTTCTATGGATGTACAATGTTTGATGCTCTTTTGTTTACCCTCCAACATGGATTTCTGAATATGACAAACATAGACGAGTACATTTGGTGTGTCCAGGGAGCTGAGAGGACCATAAACCACACACAAAGCAAACTGATCATGCTTGTGGTTCTGGCTCATTTTTTTTTATGTCCGGCTGCAGGACGACGGCCTTCGGAAAGGATCCTGCAGGTAGTTCCTGCACTGATGGGAAACGCCCCAAACCTGGCTAGCCTGGTACTTGCTGAGACATTAATTGGTCTTAACGAATTTGTTCCCGAGGAAAACAACTATTCTCGCCGTGGATCACCTTTGGTTCTATACCTCTGGTTGTTAGACAAGTTGCATTGGTTGCCCCGTCCTTCAATTCCCTACACTTCCTTTGCCAATCTACAAGTGCAAAGGGTCAATGGACTCGTGCCTCCGAATTTTATTTCGGATATTCACCCAATTAGGTT